>NC_072795.1:117457500-118115000 GCF_028583425.1 Eublepharis macularius
TGGTCTTGCTCTCTGGGCTTCCCCCACCTCTTGTCTGGGCCTTGTCCTCAGCATAACAACAACAACAACAACAACAACAACAACAACAACAGCAACATTCAATTTATATACCACCCTTCAGGATGACTTAACACCCACTCAGAGCGGTTTACAAAGTATGTCATTATTATCCTCACAACAAAACACCCAGTGAGGAGGGGTGGGGCTGAGAGAGCTCCAGAGAGCCATGACTAGCCCAAGGTCACCCAGCTGGCTTCAAGCGGAGGAGTGGGGAATCAAATCCGGTTCTCTAGATTAGAGTCTCGCGCTCTTAACCACTACACCAAACAGGGTCTCTAAATACTTCCATCATGGACTAGTATGGAAACACATAGCTATATAATAAATATCCTGCCCATATGGTGAAAGGTTAGAGATGTAACTGTTTCATCTCCATCCTATCAAAGATGTAGCAAATCTATATAGTCTGATCACCTGATTTTATTTTGCTGATTTGTCAAGGTGAACCAAAACCTGACCTAGGTGTTTAAAAAAAAAACAGCCAGTGGCATTCCTAAATTAAATAAGTTTTGGTTATTACTTTTATTATCTGAATTTTTCTATCCAATGCTTATTTTAATCATGGAGTACAATTAAAATTGATTTAGTTTTGAAATAAAATTAAATCAAAAATAATTTTGCATTTCAGCTGATGAAAACAAATGTTATTTGCATTTTTCCGTTCCATGTGAGAGATATTGCTGGGATTGTTCCTTCAAAACAATACTATAAAACACTGATTTAATTTTAAAACTGATACCCAGATAATTAAAGCAGGTAAACTATTGCTAGAGTAGAAATCTTCCATAGAGCTCTTAGCAGACTGAAAATTGATTCATTTTATTTTCCTTTATCCTTTTTTTCTCTCTTTCATAAAAAATGGAACATTTCCCTGGGCAGTTATTCCCTTTAATAAATATTGAAACTAAAGGAACATAAGCCTGTCATTTTTTCTGGCATAAAAAGTACAAAATTAAAATGATTCAAATGGGAAACTAGATCATTCAATCACACTGAAAGCAGAAACAAAACATAAATGGGATAATCAGGTATGAAATCAGTTCTTAGAAATAGTTGATTGCAGAATGTCTCCATGCCATTGTCACTATGAACAAATTGCTCACCACAATCTTTTTTCTCCTATAACCTTATGGCACTCTAGTTGTTTTAGTATTCTCATCATAAGATAATCCACTCTCAAAAAGAACTGTGCTATTTCTCCCTAAATTACAAGTGATCAGAGAAATACCTCCCAATAATACCATTAAGGCAGGGAAGTTTGGGGAGCGGGGGTAGTCCGCCTCGTGTTTCACCCCATGTGATTATTTTTTAGGAGCAGATATATCTTTGATTATTTTAATACTGACCAGACAAATCCTCATCAAATTTTTGCTGCTGAAATGTGTGTGAGTGTGTGTGTGCATGTATGTGTGTATCCCAGAGTGGGTGTCTGTCCTTTGCTATGCATCTTGCCCCCCACCACTTTTATTTTTATTAACTTCTTATTAACATTAGTTATTTTATTAACATGAGTTAACTTTTATTAACTAGTGTTTCTGCTACATCCTGGTTCTAGCTGAATAATAACGGTAGTCTACTGTATGTTTGCTTCAAGTCTTACTGCACCCTTCAGTGTGATTGACCAAGAAGATGCCATGTGCCTATTGAGACACATTGATGGAGGACAAGCATCACATAAATAAAAATTAACTGTGGCAAAGCATCTACTTTCTGTGGAGGAGTGACACTAATGGCACATATGCTAGATTAAACACCCTGTCTTCAACCCAAGGCTGAGAGAATGTGGCTTCTCTACGGCAGGACTAGGTTTAAATTTCAGATCTTTCAGAGTTATGGCCATCCAGTCACATAAGCTTCCTTCAGCAGCTTACGCAGAGCCTTGCCTGCAACAAATGTTCACAAAACTAGATGACAGAAGAAATACTTTATTTATTTTCCACAGATAGGTCATGAATAACAAGTGGATTATATCCTGACACAAAATATTTCACACTTTTTACATCTTCTCTATCTCTCTGTCTCTTCTCTATCTATAAGTTGTGTACAGTATTGATAGGGGGGAATAAAAATGGCTGTAACTTAGGGTTGCCAGGTCCCTATAACTTCCCAGTGGGAGGTGGGACCTGGCACTTACCCAGAGCCTTCTTCCCATGTGTGTGCAAAACGCAGGCGCACTCCCGGCTCCAATGTGATGATGTCACTTCCAGGAAGTGACATCATCACACTGATGAAAGGCATGCACCAGTGCTTTGCATGGGCCCAATTCAACACAGTGGATGCCAAAATTGGCCCCTGCAAAGCGCAGGAGCATGCCTACCACTGGGTGCAATGATGTCACTTCAGGAAGTGATGTTGTCATGCTCACCAGGAGCTCGTCCACTGCACGGTTGCCTGAGAGGTATCTTGCCTCTGAGGCCCATTCCTCCTGCCCTTTCCCCCCACCAACCAGGTAAGTGATGGCAGGAGGCAAAGGATGGGAGAGGGAAATCCCCTGCCCTTACTGGGGGGGCTGGGATCCCTACTGCAATTGGATACTTGAAGGATGGAAGAAGAAATTAAAAGGAGACCCATTCTGAAGATTTGGATTCAAAGGAGAGTCCAGGATCTGGAAACATCGATGTTTTATCCAATATCATCAGCCAATCCCAAGTGGTGATCATACCACTGCCACCACCACTTCTGAAAACTGGAGTACTATTTATGAGGTGCTTTTGTGGCTCAATGTGCTTTCCAAACTACCGTGGTAATCAACAGCTCTGTAGATAGGGTAACTTTTACTATTGTGCTTAGGAAAACAGAAGTCACGTAGTACCTTTTATTAAGACTACCAATAGAACACAACTAACTGTAAGCGTTTGAGTTCTCAAGAATTCCTTACCGGGCTTATTTGATAAGCTACATCACCACAGTTTCCAGCCAACATATCGGCCCAAGTTTTTACACCCACCTTCAGTCCTGAGATGTTCAGGAGAAAAGAGGATATATAACTATTCTAAATATATAACTAAATTTAAGAAGTGAAGGACTGCTACACTATCCCTTATCTCAAGTTTCAGAGGGGGGGGCAATGAGAGAGTGAGGAAGATAGAGAGAAGAAAGATCTGTCTATCCGTCCTTCTACTATCCTGAAGCTATCCTTTTGAAATGTGGGTTGTTTTGTCAATGACTTCCTTTCCTCCTTCCTTCTTGTACCACACCTTCCTCTCTCTATTCTTCTCTTCTCCATCTTGCCACCATGTGCGCAGGGCATGCCATCCTGCAATCCATGGGCATCCAAGACTATCTAGCTAGAAAGAATCCTATCTCTACTCTTTCCTGTCTGCAAGTCCCAGTAATAAATGGATTCATATTTCTTTTCTAAAGCTTAACCAGGCTCTCCACGCATGCATTCTGCAACGTAGGCGTGCGCACACGCACACGCACACACACACACTTTGTTGCACCTAAAATGCTACTCTGCTAATGATAAATAGTGTTTAGTATAATATAAAACAGCTTGTATCTTTCCAAGCAGCTTGTGATATTGATTTGGATCCTATACAGTGCAAACAAAGCTGTGCTGCATAAGTGGTAACTTTCCTTCTTCCGCCTCCTGTTGCCATCATTTATACCCCTTGATATTGTGCTCATGTGGGTTATTGGCCCCTCAGGAACATCTGAGAAGTCAAAGGAGGGGGTTGTAGTCAGAGGAGAGAACAACAAAAATCACTGTCCCCAATTTCCATAAGCAAAAGTGCTTATCCAAGCAGAAAGGGAGCTTAGGATCCGAGCCCCTGGAAAAGCCGTTAAAGAAGAAACAAGGATAAATGATAAAAGGTACCTGAGGAGTCTGCTATGAAAATACATATCAGATGCACATATACAGTTCCATTGACAATGCTAGTCTCTGGAGATGCGATGTATTAATTTTCTAAATAAATGATCCAACCATGTTCACATTGATCAGATGTTACTTTCCCATAAAGAATATCAGCACAGGAGGATTAACTGTCAAATTCACGTGTATTTGGCCTGTGGTTGTCAATTGGGGAAAAATGGCCGTTCTATTCCTGTGTCTTAAATACAGTTTTATACCCAGAGATCAGCATGCAAAGCATTTTACAGCATGGAAATAAATATTGTCCTTTTGTGTATTAACCTATATATGATTTGTACCTTTGTGCAATATAGAATTATTATATTTTATCATCTGCTAAGGCTGCACATCAATTTGCACTTAATGACTTGACAACACAGGCCAGGTGAAAGGTGGCAGGTGGGTTTCCACCAACTCACTATGGAGGCTGGTTTGTGGCTCAGGAAGCACAGGCTGGACCAGGAGCATGGGCAGCCCTTCTCTGCTTTCCTCATTGTCCTCCCATCCTGCTTCCCAAAGCTGCCTATCTGGGGGAGGAGTGCCTTGACTGTTTTCCACTCTGGGACTGGATGGCCAGTTCCAGACAGTCTGGTGGTACAGGGAGGCATGGTGGAACTGGGGGGAGGGCTGAGGGTAAAAGACTTCCCTTGGGCCTCCTCCTCCCTTTGATCTACACAGAATGCAGCAGTCAGCTGTTTTTGTTTCCCTCCTTCCCTCCCTACATATTGGTACACGGGTGTTTTATTCTACTTGTATTTTGCTTGCTGCCACAACTTGGCAGTGGTTTGGGGGAACTGGGCCAGATCCAATTGGAGGGGAACTGCACCAGCCAGCTATCTCACCCAATGTTGGAGGTCCCTTTAAGGGATTTTGAGGTGAAGCTACAACAAAACATGCCCAGCTCAGGGCCCATCATCTAGCTTTGCTCCAAGGTGGCAGGGGAACTATACCATGGCTGTGTCTAGTTGGGGATCACGCCCTGCTACACCATGCTTGAATCTCAGTAGGCAAGCTGGGAAGGGTGTCATCAGATAGCAGGCAGATCTTTCCATGCCTGTATCCATGTCCTGTGCTGCACCAATGCCCCAATGGCTATAAACAATAAAGTTGTGGCCAATTCTTTCTTCTAGCCCACTGTGCTGCATCTTCTTGCTCTAGAGCCTCCAGCCTCTCCCACTGCCCTTTGGGCCACAACCCTATTTCATCCTATTTCTTATGCACAGAAAATAATGGTTGAAGCAATCGTTTGCCAGAATTACCTGCAGGCAGAGTCTCCAAGACCTTCGATTCTCTGATTAACAGGGACCGTAGATTAGGAGGATCCCACATACAGATAAATGTGCTACAGCCCAATTCAAATATTACTTCTTACGTTTGGCTAGGAATGAGGAGACTACTTCCAATGCTAACTCCTCCAAAGCTAACAAAAGTCATGTGCATTCCCCAGAGTAACTAGGGCCAACAAACAAAAACTCATCTAAATAATGAGTTATTGTGGAGGAGTCAATCCATACCTTAAGACCCATTCTGGCAAAGTACTGAAAGTCTCAAACACCAAGCATGAAACAGAACATCCCATGGGCAATACCTTATCAAAGTAATACTGTCCCTCAAAACTAAAATCCTGCAGATCAAGTCACTGAGATTCACCAGCTGAAGCCTAGAGGCCAACATAATATCACACTTACTCAGCCAAGTGCCCCACCCCTGAGACAGCACCATAGCCCCAGCTGAGTCAAATGATGCATACTTAATGGAACAAAGTTCCTCCAGTATCCCATTCACCCTTTGGGAAGGGCAAGTGATGAATTAACATAAACTCACCAACTGTCTTCTTAAGCACTACACCTAAAAAGAATACCCTAAGATTTTGAAGCAGCTAGGTAGCAAAAGCACCCCCCATCCTTCCCTCCACCCTTTATTTTCTTTAATTAATTTATCCCTAACTACTTCTCCAACCCCTTGACAGACATCAAGTTTCCTGCCTCATAGTACTGCCTGCCACTTGCCCATGGAAGGAATCTAAAAACCTTCACTACAACCTTTCCATAAATATTCCACCTCTTGCCTTCATGAATCTAGCCATGCTTTAAGGACCTAGAAACTTGATCTATTGGGAGTCCTTCGAAGGACCTCCCCCATGTCCATTCTATGACTTGCTTTTGCCTCATCAGCTCTCTTGCCTCCTTGATGCTTTGGACACACATATCCACCATGGTTTCCTCCACACCAATTGCATCCATGATGAAAGGAGCACTGCCGCCTAGAACATGTAGAAGAACTGAAGCCCCAACACAGCAACCTCAGCTGCAGTACAATCCTGCCCTATGCTTGTGTATCACATGTGAGGCACTCACCACTGATGTGGCAGCCAGCTGCCTGCACACTTCCTAAAACTGACCTGCTGCTTCCATCTGAGACCACTGCAGGGGGGCTAGATTCAGGTGGCACACACACTGTTGTTTGTATAGTAGTACTGTACAGTAGTCCCTATTGTTACTGGGGGGAAGGCAGCATGGTATAGCCTGATCTCGGATGCTAAGCAGGGTTAGTACTTGCATAGGCAGCCACCAAGGAAGACTCTGCAGAGGATGGCACTGGCAAACCACCTCTTTTTCACTTGCCTTGGAAGCCCTTTGCTGGGGTTGCCATAAGTCAGTTGCGACTTCACAGCACATATGCAAATCTATTGTTACTAGCTAGCCTGAGCACCCCATAGCTTCAGAGTCAAGCCATTGGTCAGTGTGCCACCAATAAGAAAAAGGAGAATGGGGATTTAAACACTGATTTCTCAGATCCCACTCAAACGCTACACCTAACAAGGACCAGATGGACATATAATTCTACCTTCACCACTTCTTCACACGCACAACTTGGTCTCATGCTCTCCTACTCTCCTCTTTTACTTACTTACTTACTTACTTACTTACTTACTTACTTACTTACTTACTTACTTACTTACTTACTTACTTACTTACTTACTTACTGTGTGTATGTGCTTTGCATAGAACAGAGGATTCCAAATGCTCAAATGCAGTTGCAGACATCCTTTCCAAAGAAAGGAGAGAGGGCAAAGGGGAATGGCTGGTGTCCCCCTAGCTGCCATAGGCTTGCTTGGCTGATAAGGGAAAGATTTGGCTTGCTCAAACAAGCTGTAACAGCAGGTACCACAGGAGTTGTTGGAAAAGTTGCCTGCCCAGTTGTCAGCTGCAGGGAGGAAAAAATGGGGAGGGGGGGCTTATTCACTCAAAGGCTGTAAAAGCAGGCAAAAGGTGGCCCCAGCCTAAAATGGCAGAGACTGCCTTGTGTTTTGATTTTTACTAGCTGGCACCAAACAAGGGAGATTCTGAGGGTCTGAGTGGAAAAACAGTCAAAGGAAAAAGCAGCCCCTTCCCCGACAGTTCTTCCACTCATGATGCTGCTTTTTGGACTTTTCAACCAAATGGAAGAAAGAGATAATTGTTCAGAAACATTATCCTGAAGTGCTAGCAAAGTGCCACAGAAAGTAAATCCATGTTCTTTCAACCTGTGTAATGTAAAATTAATGCAGCAGTGAAAAAACAGTCATGACCATCTTTTTTTTTTAAGAGTAAAATTATAATAAGTTCCGTGAGCTACTTACCCTCGTGTCACTCCTAATCTGCAATAGCTCACACAGGTTTTTAGGTAGTCTAAGTAGGTCACAAGTGTCAAAAGACAATGGAATTGTGTAAGACACCTACATAATTTACCAAATGTCACCTCTAAAACTTTCCTTCTTGTTATACGACTATTGTAACAAAGAAGAAGATGTCCTTATAGACAATTTTTCTAGGCTATTGGCCTCAACACAGATGCAAGCAGAGATCAGTCAACTGACAAATGATAGCAATATGATTTTACTCTGAAAATGACAACATTGGGACTCATGAGTTTCTTTAAACGCAACGGTGGAGCTGAACTGATGCATAACCCATCAGAGGGATCATAACGATGTCTATGCACCAGAAATTAACTGGCCGAAGGAGGGACAAAGTACTTCATAAAACTGAACTTCTGATTGATTTCTGGCAGAAAAGCAAAAATGCTGCCTATTAAATGTTAAGGTTACTACAAATTAATGAATGGATATCGAAGAAAAACAAAACAGAGCACTTTTTTCCACAGAGCAAACAGAAAGCCTTAATTCTAGGATCACAACAACACCTTGCCTAGATCATCTCCTGCTGACCTTTCCTAGGTCTTTAATTTTAATTAATTATTAAAATACTTATATCTCATTTAACCTTTATGGCTCAAAGTGGCTGACATACCCAAATTTAAAACATGAGAAGGCAAGACTCCCTGGAAAAGAAAATAATGTTTAAAAAAGTGGAAGGCAGTTGGAATACCCAAAGTGAGATGGCTTGACTCAATAAAGGAGGCCATGTCCTCCAGTTTGTAAGATCTGAGTAGAGCTGTTAATGATAGGATGTTTTGGAGGTCTCTCATTCACAGGATCCCCATAAGTTAGAAGCAACTTGATGGCACACAACACACACACAAAGTACAGTAAAACACACAATAACCGCCTCCCCCTAGACACTGGAAGTCTTTAAGTGGCATTTCACACAGAAGCAGATGAAGGTTCTAGAGTGGAAAAAGGGACAGACAAATTATTCTTATGTTGCAAATTTGGGGGCTTTGCATTATTAATAGCTGGCACCATGATAATACTGATATTATCAGTATCCACAAAATTACATCATAGCTATACGAAACTACCTTATAATGAGTCATATCACAGGTTCATCTACCTCAGAATTGTCTACTCTGACGGGCAACAGTTCACAGAGGTCTCAGAAAGGTCTTTCCCAGCACCTGCTACCAAAGATAATTTCCCCGGAGATTCTACACAGTGTACATGCAGAGGCTGAGATTAACCTAACAATGAATAAAAACAGACAAATATCAGTTGACTAAAATTAGGCAAAACAACCCATCTCATACAAAAAAGAATTTAGGAGGGAAGAATGTAGATTTTTAAAATGTGAGTTCCATAAGAACATCAAATGTACAACCGTATATTAAGGGCCAAACCAAACATGGCATTGGGGATCTGTGAATGGATCCCCAAATGTGTATTTTAGTTAGCTGCTGGATTGGGGCCATGATGCCGGCAAAGAGCAGAAATGCTTCCCTGCGGTGCTTTTACCTTCCATGGAGAAAAAAGACAGACACAACATATCTTTTCTTGCTGGGCTTAAAGCTGCTTGGGGAGCACTTGCTTTGAGGGAAATAGTGCAGGGACCAAGAGATTTTTATTTAAGTATTTCTATCCCACTTTTCTCCCTGAAAGTACTCGAAATAGCAAACAGCAACAAAAAGAAAATAGAGTATAAATAAATCAAACAACAGCTGCTTGGCATCAGGTATCTGGTTCCTCCAAGGGGACTGGCAGCAGGCCACAGGCTAACAGCTAAAGGACAAGACATGTTTGAATCTTGCCCTTCCTCTTACTATCAAAGGGCCATGCCCAAAGTTTATAGTACCTTCAGTGAAAGGAAGATAAACTTAGCTGCTTCTAACTTGCTACAAACCAACCAGGAAGATTGCCCTCCCTTTTCCCTTGACATTCCCCATTCTTTAGTATCATACCTAAGCTAGGTCATTCCCCTCAATAGCTTCTTTTTGTAACTGAAGTAGACATCTGGGTATCCAGTCATGGATTTGCGTTGCCGAGATCCGAGATCAAGCACAAACAAGATGGCAAGGGAAAGGCTTTGAACTCACAAAGCATCAATTCAAACAAAATATCTTTTTGACTATATAGAGGGAAATCATTAAAGGTTACAAGGTGCTTTGTTACCTTCAGCCCCCGCAGCCCTGTGAACAGCAACATGGATAGTTCTCACTGAGAAACTCTCAGTGAGGACTACAATGTAAATATCACTGCTAGAAAATGAAAAATTGTTCCGAGGGTGGGGAGAATGCATGCCTGGTGGCATATAGATGTGGTAAGGCTCATGAATAGACATGGGCATGAACAGAAAAAAAACCCCAAACATGGTGTTCATTGTTTGTTGCCATCCACAAACAACGAACATTGATGAACATGACCTGTTCACGAACTTGTTCTTTTTTGTTGTTCGTGGGGGCCAGCAGGCTCTCCTTCAGACATCAAGATCCCTACCGCACCACTCCCAGAACCCCTACCTGAGCAGGCAGCAGGAAAAGTACCAATAATAAATAATAGCTTGGTCCAGAGTCTGGCAGCAGCCCTGGAATCTGAAGGGGTAGATCCCTACCGCACCACTCCCAGAAACCTTACCTGAGCAGGCAGCAGGAAAGGTACCAGTAATAAATAATAGCTTGGCCCAGAGCCTGGCAGCATCCCTGGAACTTGAAGAGGTAGATCCCTATCCCACCACACACAAAGAAAATTCAAGCTCCAATGTACTCTCCCTGTCTCTCTCTCAAAATGCCAACAGCAACTGTCTCTCCCTCACTCTGCAAAACCAGAGCTGGGAGCCCCCCTCCCCCCTACTCTTTGCTTCCCTGTAACAAATTTGGAGCTCCACACTTGAAAGGAAGACCTGCCTATCAAGCTAAATTGGGCTTAGATTGGGGTTTCCAGGGCAACAGCAGGAGTTCAGACAGAGTTCCGGCAGTCCCTGCCTCCGGTTGACAAGGGAATTGATTGCAGGTGCCAGATTGTCTGGCTTGACGAACAGCAATGAACAGCAATGAATGAGGCTTGCAACAACCACCTGTTGGTTTAGAATGGGGCCTCATGAACAGCTTGTTTGCAAACAGATGATTGGGCTGTTCATGGCTTTTTTTAGTTCGTATTGCTGTTCGTGCCCATCCCTACTCATGAATAGCTGGTACCAGTTCTGTGTGGTTTGCTGTCATCCCAGATTTTTAAATAAAACTCATTTTTCCCTCCTTGACTGCAAAGTACTCTGCTTGACATTTCTTACTATTAATGACTTCAAGTAAGACAGATTTCTGTATTTAAACAGTGGATTATCCAGGTTCTTGAATGTCCCAAAAAATCAAATGTCATTATTGATTTTTCTAAGTAGTAATAATTCATCATTGATAGCAGCAGAGGTGCTTTTAAAACTCATTGGGAAGTAGCATTTTATCTTCCTGGAACATTTTGTGAAGCAAAAAAAATTAATGCACCTCTCTGCTGTTATATTTTTACCCTCTCACACAACGGGAGAATGAATGGTTTTGTTCCAAGAGGATTAAGCTTGGCACTGTAATTTAGCAGAACATCCACCTCCCACTCACTCCTCAAACAGAGGAGAATTGGCTGAAGTAAGCAAGAGTAGGTAGAAGGCTCTTAGGGGAGGGTGATGAGAGAGAGAGAGAGAGAGGAATGAAAACAGTGCTAATTTGGAACATCAGACCAATGCTCAAGACTGATATGGATACTACATCACACAGTTTGCTATTACAACACATATAGTAATTGTATTACTCAGAAATAATGATAAACTATCATGAGAATGTGAATTATCAAATTTCAACCCTATAGACTTAAGGGTCTGTGTTTACCTTATGATTATCATTAGGAGGAGGCATTCCGTTAGGTGGGCAGCTGGCCTAAGGTCACCCAGAATGTACGTAGCAGCTCAGAACAGATTTGAACTTGGGTCTCCATAGTCTATATGAACACTTCAGCCACTATGCCATACTAGCTGTCAATACAAAGTTAGCTGTCTGTTCCTATGGAGATGGTTAGGGCATGGTTCAATTGCAGAGCAACTTGCTATGCAGGCAGAAGGTCCTAGATGCAATCTCCAGCATCTCTAGATAAAAGTAGTAGGTAATGTGAAAGACCTCTATCTGAGAACCTACTGGCCGCTGCCAGTAATGGTAGACTACCCTGCCCTTGACAGAAGAATGGTAACTCCATACAATTATTACATATCTACTGTCATAAGAACTCTTGTTTATTCTGGCTTCTGGTTGGTCCATGAAACTCTCACATGATCTCTTGCATTTGTTGTGTACAAGCCACCGTCTCACTCTACCATTCCTTTGATAAGACCTCATAGCTATGTATGACACACAATTCTGAAGCAACAAAACAGTATTTTTTGCACTATGTGCCAGCAGGCCATTAAGCCTGTCAAAGGACAGCTCCAGACATTGTCTTGTGGTGACAGAGATTAGGTGCATACATTTTAAGATGCAATTACAAAGCTCATTCCAAAGCTATTTTGGAAGCATTTTGGTGTCTTATCACAAATAGGGATGTAAACTGGGAGAAAAAATCCAATTCAGTTTTGGATCCGGGGGTTCCAAACCAATTATGCACTCTTACTTTTTTTTCCATCTGGGGTGTTGCCAGCTTGGATCTAATCCATTTGGTTTTTCTCCATTATCATGAATTTCTGAGCCATATTTTTAACAAGGGCTTCTAGGCTCTTTGGGGCAGCAATTTTTGCAGTTTATGGCACCAAAATCACACAGAACACAGTCCTCCCTCTAAAGCATCAACCCACCAAGTTTGAGCATACCCAACAACAGGGTTCAGTATTTATGGATGCCAAAGAATGGAGGAGTTAAGGCAAGTATTGAGTGGCTGCACACACACAGAAAGACACACATACACTGTTCTTTTCAGGGAGTGGAGAAACAAGGTTCTAGGGCAGCTGTTTTCACACTTAACCAAAAAACACATCAACCATTAGTCCCCCTCCTAGTCTAAACCATTGAACTACTGAGTTTTTCCTCGAGCTCAATAACACACTCAATAGCAGACCCCGTAGAAGGTGAGTGTCAGCAGGGACATGTTATGGTGTGAAACTGACTAGCAAAGGGACAGTGGCGGTGGGGTGCTTATGTTGTGATTGGCATTTCATAGTGGGGGATAATCTTTATCAGTGGCTGGGATAGATTCAGTAGAGTCCTCTCATGAATATGTTATAAGTTTAAAATATATTCTTAAGAGGACTCTGCTGAATCTTCCTTAGCCACTGAAAAAGATTATCCCCCCCCAATCTGAAATGGCAGCTAAATATAAGCACCAAACAAGTTTCTGAGATCTACCTGAGACATAAAAAGACTATGCTTTACCGAAGATGCTGTGACTTCTTCACAGTCACTAAGTGCAGTGCGTCAGACTTAACTTTGAATATATGGTACCCTGCAGTTTGTTTCACAAACTTTACAGAGCTCTGAAGTAGGGGTTTTTCACATTAGTTTTCTACACTCTCTAGATTGTAGTTCAGTCCTCTGGTCAATGTTTACTACAGGTGTAACATTGAAGTTAACCCAATGTCAAACTCGAGATACACCATATCTGTTCTCTTAAAATGGAGCTGGTCAGGAAGAGACCTGGGCTGTGAATATACCTGCTATCGCAAACTACTGATCCCTCCAGAAGACTGCAGAATCAAATCAATCCACACAGAACTAGCTGGCCTGTCATAACAGTGGGCTATTTCAGAACATAGCAGAAAGAAACTCTTGATGGAGAGCGGAAAACAGCCTCCTGAAAGGTTGAGTACCCCATCAGTGTCCATCAATATATTTTGGGAAAGGTACATTAAACATAAAAAAGTGTTTTCCTGCCTTTCACTGTTGGCAATATTGAGGAAGAGGAACAATCAACAGACACGCATGCACAATGGCAACTGTATGCATCTCATCAAGTCAGGCTTAATAATAATAATAACAACAACAACAACAACATTTGATTTATATACCACCCTTCAGGACAACGTAATGCCCACTCAGAGAGTTTTACAAAGTATGCCATTATTATCCCCACAAAAAACACCCTGTGAGGTGGGTGGGGCTGAGAGAGCTCCAGAGAGCTGTGACTAGCCCAAAGTCACCCAGCTGGCTTCAAGTGGAGGAGTGGAGAATCAAACCTAGTTCTCCAGATTAGAGTCCCGTGCTCTTAACCACTACACCAAACTGGCTTGGGCTGGTTTGCTAGGGACGGGAAAACATAGCTGACTGGAGAGAGGACTGAGGTGGCAGTGGAACAGTCTGTGACTGGAGAAAGAAAAGCAGGGGCTGACCAAGGGTCCAAGGCTGGAGCTGCTGTGAGACCCTTCCTCTCAGAGGAGCTTACAAGGACCTGATTGGCAGAGAGAGAATGCCATTGCAGAAGTAGCGCTGGGGAAAAAATATGCACTCATGCGCATCATGCATATTCCTCCTTCCCACCAATGGAGTTAATGAGGTGGTTTAACATAAAGCAAAGGCTCTTCCCTTGGAATCCAATTGGTAGACAATGCCAATAAGGAAAACAAGATGCCACTGGCCCTGTGCCTGCATGCCTGCTACTGCCACTACTTGGTAAGAACCAAAACAAAACACATGAACTTTTGGGTGTTGTTATACCTTGGTTTCCTGTATTTGTTTCACCATTCCAGAAGCTGCTTTAACGAAACAAAATAGAGCTTTCCCTGTGTATTTCTGGCTCATTTGATTCATTTTGTTCACCCCTAGTGAGTATGTGTTTCTTTTCCCCAATACAGACCACCTTTATTCATTAGAGATTAACTTGTAAACAAGGAGTGAACTTTTATTAAAAGCTTAACAACATAGAAATGTTTCATAATAAACATATACACATAGTTTTTCCACTTTTGAACTTTTGACCTAAGAATTTATACTCCACTTTCAATTCTTTTTGTTACTACATGTAAGTTTTTCCCCACAGACAGGCTAAGCTACTGTTACTTTGGCTTAGAAACATGCTCTCCATAAGTTTCCATCAGCTCTGTCACTCAACTGCCTTTTCCAACTGTCACAGCGCTCAACATTCTTACAGCTCCCATTGGCTGTTCTTATGGAAATGCAGAACTACAGCAGTCCTTTCCTTCCTTTAATAGTATGGATTTAATAGCCATAGCCATAAGATTAACCACACTGATTTAAACCCCTCCCCTGCCCCCTCCTACAAGATCCACTCTAATTATAAGTTTTTTAGTTTTAGTTTTGTGTTGGATTACTAACAGAAGTCAGAGACTTAGTAATATTCAGATCATTATCTTGAAGAAGAAAAGAGATACTTTGATCGCTCCTTGTAGGTCCATCCTTCTCTAATTATAGTATTATCCAGCTCTCTCTGTCTTCACTGAATACAGGGCATATAAGAACTTAGTGAACCAAAGTACCTATCTTCCCCATATTACAAAAGCAGCAATGTTCTGAAATGGGAAACCTCCAAAACAACCCTTTAATTCAGGCAATAGTATGGCATTTAATCTGGCAGTCATAAAAATATTACAGTATCTAAGAATAGTTTGAAATTTTAAATACAGAGGGAGAGTTATCAGAGGTTCTAATCTATAATAAGAAAGAGAACACACCCTTCTAGCACTCAGGTTTGTACTTCTAAAATGGAGCTTTTTAACCTGTGCCAATGCTGATTTACTGATCTCCATTGATAGTAAGAGGGCAGAAGTGAAGCCTACTTTTCCAATCATTGACCAATCAGCCTCTTCCAATTATTCTGGAAGGAATCTTTCCATAATCTACAAAGGAGCTTGGATGTATAATGAAAAGAATCTTGATCCTTAGGCTGACTGCATCTAACCAAGCGCTGATTCTAAAAAAGAATTGCAAATTCTTGCCGGATAGCTATGCCCTTTACACAATTAGGCAATCTAGTTATTTTCTTCAGAAATTTTAGCAGAAAGGAATCAGTGACCTCAGAAATACCTTCAGCCCAAACTCCAGAGCCATACAGACTCATTTGGTTAATTTTCCCAAAAAAGGTTCTAACAGCTGCCAAATAATGTTTACCATCTACTGCATGGATAACTATGATAAAACATTTAAATAAGGCAATATCTTTTGAACCATGAATTGGAATTGGGCTTTCCAAGATAAATCTTGTGAGAATAGTAATCCCAGATTTCTAAATCTGGTCACTTGTTCAGTTTCAATATTTGTTACTCTCCATTCTTTTTTCTTCAGCTGGCAGCCTCTGAAAGAAATAACTGTTTTAGATTTTTCTACATTTACTATTAAACTTTCACCTGCACAATAGAAGCCAAAGCTGGCTAACCTATGTTTCCAACGCACAGTCAGAGGAGATTAAAATGCCACATCAACACAAAGTAAAATGGAAAGTTCTTATTGGTTAAGAATAGGCACCTGAAAGCAAGTTGGGAGCCAGTATAGATGGAACAAGACTGGAGTGACATGGTCTCTACAACCCACTCTAGTCAGTGCTCTGGCCACAGCATTTGGTACCAATTGCAGCTTCCAGACAGTCTTCAAGGGGAGCTCCACATAGAGTGCATTGCAGTAATCTAATCTATATGTTACCAGGGCATGCACCACAGTGGTAAGATCTTTATCGCCCAGGAAGGGCAACAGCTGGCTCACCAACTGAAGCTGGTGAAAGGTGCCCCTGGCAACTGCTGCCACTTGTTTATCCATTAGGAGACCCAGGTCCAGCAATACCCCCAAGCTATGAATCTGCTCCTTTGGAGGAGTGCAACCCCATCCGCAACAGGAGATACCCCATTCCTGGGTCAAATCTTCCTCCACCAGTAGCACCTCCATTTTGTTGAGATTTTCAGCTTGTTAGTTCTTGTCCATCCCAAAACTGTCTCCAGGCATATGTTTACAATTTCCACAGCCTCCCTGGGATCTGCTGAAAGTACAAGATAAGAGTTAAGTGTAATCTGCATATTGGTGACAACTCAATCCAAAACTCTGGATGACTTCTTCCAGCGGCTTTATGTAGATGCTGAAAAGTATGGAGGACAAGATAGAACTTGAACAGCCCCATAAGCAAGAAGCCAAGGTACAGAGCAGCAGTCCCACAGCCCCACACTCTGAAACTTATCTTCAAGGTATGACTGAAACCATTGTGCACACATTGTGCACAGTCCCAACCTTGAAAGGCACTCCAGAAGGATACCATAATTGATGGTACCCAAAACTGCTGAGAGGCCCAGATGAATTAACAGGGTTCTATTCCTCCTGTCCATCTTCCTGCACAGGTCATCCTCCAGGGCAACCAAGGCCATTTAAATCCCATGACCAGGCCTGAAACCAGATTGGAACAGATACAAACAATCCTCTTCATTCAGGAATCCTTGAAGTTGCCCAACCACCACTCGTCCAATCATCTTGCTCAGGAATGGTATGATTGACAGTGGATGATAGTTATTCAACTCTTTTGGATCAAGAGTAGTTTTCCTTAGGAATGGACGCACCACTGCCCAGTTCAAGACAGGGGCGACCACCTCTGCTCTCAGAAATACATTTATTGTTTCCCAGCAGATTTAAGCAGCCAGGAGGGGGTCATACAAGCAGGTGGTAGGTCTCAAACTTCTGAGAATTCTGTCCACATCTTCAGACTGGACATGCTAAAATTTGGACAAATGGGCACCCTGGGACCATCTGATTCTTCCATTGCTAAAGGAGAGTTCAACTCAGTATGGATGTGTCATGATGACCCTCCTCTGTTCAGTCCAGTGACTCAGAGTGCTCAGAATAAGAGTACGAGGACCCAAAGCCAGGGGATCAGGAGGACCAGAGGGATCATGGCCTGACACTGTAGAGACATCCACTCACCATGTTTCAGCAGAGGCTACACTTCCAGAGCCTGTAAGGGAGACCTTGCCACAGGCCGCTGAGAAAGCCACCATGTCTCCACTGAACAGGATATGAACTGAGGCCCATAGCCCATTGAGATCCACTCCCACTCCACCAGAGCAGTGGTGGCAGAAAGCCTTGGCCAAGGTAGCACAAAACAGGTGAAATGCCAGACTGGCTGCATGCAATCCCATCCTGGATCCAGAACAGTCATCCAAAAGCAATAATTCTCTGCAGGATCTTGGCCAAAGCCCAGCACAGTCTCAGGAGTTTCAACACCTACCTGTAAGTGCAGCTGAGCCTGATTAACTCCCAGCCTAGTTAGGCTGAGACTTGGGAAGCCCCCCTTTCTGGCTCAATTGGTCTACTAGGTGCCAGTCCTGTGCTCCAGCCCCTTGCCTCCAGCTCCAGTGGCCCTCCCTAGTGAAGCCTGGGACCCTACTCCAGGGGAGACTAGACCAGATATGCCTGCAGAATGCAGAACAGGATGCAAGAGGCTTTATCCTCAAAGTGTTTGGCAAAATGATTGCAGTGGGCTGCAGAGCAGTCCACCTCCTCCTGTCAGCCAATACCCAATAGGCCTCTGACTACCTGGAAAAGTTTTGCATGTGTACATTTTACCATTTCCTCATTCTAAAGGTCAACCAGGGTGTCGACAGGCATGCCAAACAAATCAAAAGGAAATACCTACAATGTCATCTGAAAACCACCTGGATCCATTAGGCCATGGTGTTGGACCATCCTAATTGATTCCTCATCCCTGGAGAATTTTGGTACTCTCGTAAGTCTAAACCACAGCAAGTAGTGATCTAGCTGTGCCAAGGGGACCATCTTTAATCTGCCCACCTTGAAATCCCATTCTTCTTGCTCAGAGCAAAACACCAGATCAAGAGTGTGACTCGCACAATGTATAGGACCTGTTATAACTTGAGACATGCCCGTGGTTGTCTTGAAAGCCATGAAATCTTGAACTGCTCCATGTTCTCAGCATGGATGTTGAAGTCCCCCAAAACAACTAGCTTAGGAATCTTCAACTCCATTCCTGAGACTACCTGCATCAGCTCAGGCAAGGAGATGGTTGATCAGCGGGGTGGACTTTATACTAACAGAATCCCAATCCTGTCTTGTACTCCAAGTACTAGATACATACTCTCAAACCCAGCAGGGCATTGAGCTGGGGGATAGAATCCCGATAGACTACTGCGACATCACCTCACTGCCCACTGGGCCTTTGTGGGTGCATTACCAAGAACCCCAGGAGACATAACTGTGAGAGGTTAACTGCTCCCCCCCCTCAGTCTCAATGATACATGCCAGTCCTAGTGATACTTTTAAGGTGACATTGGACACACACATGGGGTTAGTCACGCAGTTCTCCATACTGCATCAAGCTATTGCTACTGATGACAAACTTTTGATTGAGTTGACTGTGAGGCTCATGACACAGGCTCATGACCACAATTTAGTTCTTCTTCCATTTGTGGGCTGGGAAAATGAAAAGCTTCAAATGGAAAAGGCTTTTAAAGGAACAATATTTTCCTTTTCTTAGTTTGCCTCCAGTCACTGCAGTGCATCAACCATAATGCCATATTATTATCAAAGTCCCATTATAGAAAATGAAAAAGTGTGTATTATTTCTACCACTGTCCCTGCCGTTATTTCTTTTGCTGGATTTCAGATGTGCCTCCATTAACTTGAAGAAGCTGAAAAGAAAAAAAAAAGTTTAAAGCAAAGGAAAATAAAGCACTGAAAGCAACCTTCATTTCTGCTGCCGGATTCTTTTCTGGATATACTGTTCCATTAGTATCATTTTCATCACAATCCACGCTTGGTAAATTCTCCACTTGTTTCCATTTGAAAAAGCTTTAGGGATCTAAATAATTCTGCCCCAGATTCATCTGTGTAAAATTCTCTTAGGGCTTCTCTTCACTGCTGCTTTAGCTCAAATTGTGCAGCTGCCTTAGTTCATAGAATTTGCATTGCCTTGATGTATGATCTTCTTCTACTCTAATTGAAGCTGATGTTAGGCTTCATTTTTAAGTAAAGTAACTTGGAGAAAAGTTCCCATTAACATTAGTTAGATGTATTACTAAGTAGACATGTTTGGATCAGAGTGCCAGAATGAAAACTTATGTTTACATTACAACATTACTTTAAAAAGACGTTTCCCAGCCTCTTCTGTGTGTTTCCCTTCCACCATACACAATCCTATTTTCACGAGGTGCAGCTTCTCTGATCGATTTGTGGATTATCAGATGTAATGATTGTTTTCACTGTATTGAGAAATGCCATATTGGCCCAAACTACAGGTTTCTACAATTGCACAGGGAACAAAAATAGTCAGAACATACAAACATTTTAGGTCAAGGAGAACTACCAAATGTAGGAGAGGCAAAGTCAAGGGAAGACACAGGTCCTGGCCAATTCATGCTCTAAAGGCCAGCCATAATGGCTGAGAACAAGATTAACTCAGAACTGAAATCTGATGAGGGTTTTTTATCATGCTTAAATTTCACAAGAATATTTGCCTCCATAGTGAGGCATACTGAGGAAGAGAAGGATACAGAACCTTTTCTCTGTGAGTCTTCTGAAATAGCTCTAGAAATTAGGGTTGCCAATTCTGTGTTGGGAAATTCCTGGAGATTTGGTGCAGAACCTGGAGAGGGTGGAGTTTGAGAAGGAGAGGAGCTTGCCAGAGATGTGATGCAGTAGAATCTGTCCTCCAAAGATGCCATTTTCTCCAGGGCAACCGATTTCTGTAGTGTGGAGATCAATTGTAATTACAGGAGACCACTAGGTCCCACCTGGAAGTTGGTAACCCTAATTTTCAGGAGGTGCTGCTAGGCCATTGCAGTTACCAGGGCTTTTAATGGGTTTTTATTTTGGAAATTTTAAATTATGATGTTTTAAATCACAATTTGTGATTTGAGCCATGAGAAAGGTGAGATATAACTATTTAAATAAATTGGAGTGAGTCACTGGGACAGATCAATATTTCTGGCCCCCAAATATACTCCTTGTTAAAAATCAATTGTCAACTAGAACTGTAAGGAAATGCAGCAGAGAAATGCCCCACTCTTCGCAACTCCCTTCCGCCTTCCCATAATCTGATCCTCTTCCTAACAAGAATGGGCAATAACATTAACAATAACATCATCTTCAATATAGCAAGAAAAAATATTCATAGCTTTGAACTTTAAAGGTGCAGTTGCACATTGAAAGAAGTCATATAAATTCATAATCTACAATTAGAGATCATTTCTATACCTCCAGTGATATTACGGCAATTATGCCTTATCCTAATATTGAAGTCAAAAGGACAAAAGATGTTTGTAATGATTCAGAAATGCAATTTGAGGCAGCTGACTGACAAAACTAATTAATCAGTAGAAAGAAATCAGCAAGGACAAAGTAACATCTGCCAGACAGTGAGATAAAAGTAAGCCAATTATGTATTTGTATCTTGCAAGTGGTTTGCTACCCAAAAAAGTACTAAAAACCATGGTTTTCTGTAAAACCAAGAAACCTGTCCCCCAGCTCTGATCTCCTTCTAATAAAAGAACTATGAAGATGTCATATAAAGAACATTTACTTTCTAAAAAACATCAAATAGCAAAATAAATGTTTAGGACTTTACTGTATACAGATCTCTAGTGGCATATACCAGCTAGAATGTCAGACAGAATGGGGATACAAATCAATGTTCAGTCAAATGAAGCTCACTGAATGAATCTTGGCTATTTAGTTCTCAGGTGACACAGAAATAACATTGAAAAATGTTTACATTTGTTAGAGCGAGTGCAAAACAACGCTGCGGAATAAACGCCGAGCTGGTTTAGAGAGGCAAAAGCTTTATTTGAGGAAGTTACATACTTGAGGGAAAGAGGGAGAGAGATCCTAGCTATCTGACTACATCTTGCAGAGAGAGAGAGAAGTGTGGCAGGAGAGAGAAGAAGCAGGATATTGCCCTGTTTAGCCCAATAGGAGACAAGACAAGGAAATGACCCCCAGGAAACAAGAGAGGTGCTGCTCTCACTGTCCTAACTAAGTGATCCTTGCTGCCCCCTGCATGGTAGGCTCTTCTTCCTTCTTGCTGCTGCAGTACACCAGACATTGCTATTTCTAACAACATTTGATGAGGACAGTTCAGTGCTGTGCCACAGAAACTGGCATGAACCACAACAAAGATGGGAATTTGGGGGTCAGAGCAGTAGGAATGCGAAATTTACAGTCATCCTTGTATTTATCTGGGAAGAACAACTTTAGTAAAGATACATAGCAGTGTTGCTGAGTGAAGTGCTTGCAATGATTAATGTTAATTAGCAAGTTCAAATATTTCAGTGTTTAAAACAAGGCGAATAGCACCTGATAGTTCTGGAACTAGGTATGCTGATGAAATTGAGGAAATATAACCATGCGTAAATGTAGAAAAGAGCACCTACAAGACTAACAAAATTTCTGGTAAATGACTTGTCAAGTCAGTCTCTGTGTCATTGGCATCCATGAAATTGCTCTTGCAAAACAAGTTGTAACTGGATCGAAGGATGTAACAGAACTCTGCTGAGACCTTGAGAATTGTGGCATTGAGTTGTCTTGTGATGTCTGTTGAGGGAGTGTACAAGAATCTCAAGACTGTATTGTATTTTTAGCTTTTATACTCAAGTAATACAATTATTTTGTATATATAGTAAGATATAGGCAATATGTACATTTCCAGGAAAGAAAAAGATTAAACAAATGAATATATCAGAGATACAGTACTACTTGAAATTCTGTTTGCTTTACAGTGCAAGCAGATCACCGAAGTGATCATATGAGATGCTCAGTTTGACAGTTAACAGGTACATTCAAATTTTGAACACCCATTTTGTAGCCGCTGAATCATCCCTGGTGTTGACCGTGCTCTGGCTCAGTGCTGTTTTTCTCTTTGGCTGGACAACACAACATCAGAATGAGGGCAAGAAGCACTGCTATCCAAAGCCAATCGGATTTGGCCATGAGATGGCATCATAAGACCAAATCACAAAGAGCAAGGGCAATGCTTCCTGCTTTCACATGGGTGTTGGGTCATGCAGCTGCTGCAGAGCCACTGTAAGTAATCGGCCCTGGCCTCTGCCATATTTAATATATAGGCCTATGATATAAAATCATAGGGCCCTTGGATTAAATGCAGCTTGATCTGCAGCAGGGGGAATTCCAGCCTGCTGGGCAAGAGCGTTGCTAAGACCTGCCTGGGAGATCAGGCATGAAAAGCATGTCCCTGCTAATGCAGAGTGACTGGTGGTCACTGCCTCTTCAGCTAGGGGCATGAGCTGTGATAAGACAGGGTCTCATTGAGTCACCCCTCTTAGCACATTCTGATGCCCTCCTTCCACCCTAAGATTGAGGACCAATCAACCACCACTAATAAGTTTAATTTGACTCTGGGAGCCTGCAACTTCATATCTAAAATCATCAACTCAGCTCTGAGGAGATTCATTAGCAAACTGCCCCTTTGTGAGGCAGCAGGAGAGACTTTGCATTTCCTTTCACACACCCTGGCCTCAAGTAATTAAAATGATCAAACCTTTGTAATTCCCAGAGATTGACCTTTACGGTCTTTGTTCCAAAGGCTGAGGGTGGCCTCCAGCCTCAGGACATGTTTTGCCCTATAAGAGCCAGAGCCCTTGCCTCATTCAAACTGTGCACGCTGCACCTTCAGATCTGAACGTCGTACCCTTGAGGCCACTTTCCCTAAGTCTCTCTCCTGGCTGAGAATGCAGGACGTTTGAAGCTACTCTCTTCCTCCATGGACTACTCTACTCTCCGAGATTGCTAAATATACTTCTCCCCTCCCTCTCTCTGTTCCAATTTCTGGCTAGCTTCCTAGTGTGTACCAACTATTTTTAATTGCCTCTTGTGTGTATGTTGGTTTTTCCTCTTTAAATAAAAATACTCTTTGACCTTAAAAGCACCAAGTCTCATCTGCTATCTCGGGGAAAGAACCCCATAAATACTGGTAGAGATAGTCCATTGTTACTCCTTTTGCATAGCCTTCCTCCTTGCCTCTAATTCCCCCCACTTATTTGCAAGGAGGCCCATTCATAGTAACACAGCAGAAGCTAGCATGGTAACCATCACTACCAGGTTTGCAAGTAGTTGGTGTATGCAGGATAATCAAGCTGACTGAAGGAGAGTTTTTGTGAAGAGTTCCATCACAAGCCCCTCATTACAGCATAAAATGTCTATTTAAAGCCATTCAGTTTAGTCCTAATTAACAATATTAAATTCTTTGTTTCTTCTACAACAAGATCAGAACTTGCCAAATAAAATAATTACTTATCAACATTTTATTAAGAATCTGCAAAGTGATGGCTAATTTATATTTTGGGCTATTCTGTTAAGTAAGATTTATTACTCATTCTATAACAATGTTACAAAGAATGTATAATTAAATAACTATATGAGATAATTCAATATATTAATTAGGTATGTCTCAATATGAACTATTCTACTCCAAGCAAAGCAAATCAAATTGTTCATTGACTATGCCATCATTTTAGTATTTTTGTTGTTCATAAATGCTCATTAAGTGGTAGAGTAAGTTAACAGAAAAACGTATACACATGAATAGCATTTAGAGTTGTAGAGGATGTAAACTTTTTCCTTTAGAAAAAGTTCATTTTATATTTTTTCATTCATACACTTTATTACATTCATATTTTATTGATTTCTTTCCATTGAATACAGTCAGAAATACAATTCAAAGGGCAACACATACAGTTAGGCTGCAACTACTTTTTCACCTTACTGGAATGAAATTCTCAGGAACTGTGCTCCTCGCTCAAGAAATCCTTCCTGGTAAATTTTAGAGAGATGAACAAAAAGGTTCCAGTTTAAATTGGAAGTTAAAACTAAAATTCTTCTATGCCAGAGGAAGCAGAGATAGAATCTGGAACACTCAAAATGCATATGTAACTACAGAACAGGCACAGCCTCGTGTCTGGCAACCTCAAGAAAGCAGGCATAGCTCCACAGTGTGCAGAAGGAATTTGGCATGCCAAGGCAAAGTTCCAGAGTGGGCAGGTGGAGGTATTGGGCATCCCAAGGAAGACAGGCAGAGTTCCACCACGGGCAAACAAAGGTATCTGTAATCCCAAGAAGGTGTACATTTTTGGAGAGGGCACTTTCTAAGGGGCAGTCTCCGACTGGGGCTTCTGTTGTGCTGCAGGGCTAATGTGTTTATTTCTTCTCTTCTGCTAAAGAAGATTTGCATTTAGCTGGAGGGGGAGTGGCTGATGCCAGCAAGACTGCTTCTTGATTGAATACATCTCTGTAGTGGCATCACAGAAGAACATTGCATTTTGAGGAATTACTTGTATGCCACAGCCCTATCCATCTTGCCCAATCTCAGCCAGAGCCTGAATATGCCTTTTCCTCTGCTGATGTAAAGTGTTTTCTCTATAATGATTTTGCTTTGCAATTTAATATTCACTTGTCCCAAGCCCCAGTGTCAGGGGTGTGCCTAGATTAACATCTGACACAGGGAGGTTAGGAGCAATCATCTCTTAGACACTGGCCAGGTGCCTAGTTTATCAGTCAGCCTTGAGCAATTAAGATGGCCTCGAACATTAAGGGCATTCTTGGCCCTGCACCTCCCTTCCTTTAATCATCTCTCCTTTTGAAGAGAATTAAGGCGCCAGGTGGAACTACGTAATTTTACTGATATAAGTCTTAGAAGCCTCATTGCTAGTAGAACCTCGGCACAGGCTGAACAGCAGACAGCGCCATGCATCTTGGCCAGATAAAGCTCGCTGTCATTCCAGGGGATTCCTGGTAGCAGAAGGAGACTTGTGAGCACTAGGTTGTATCTTTCCTCGGTTACTGTTGTCCTTATATGCACGATTTGTTACTTTGTCTCCTGGGTTGCTGTATCTTTCCCCTGTTATTTTGTCTTTGCATGGATGGTCTGTTTTGGTTACTGGATTTAAGCACTTACTTCTCTTCTGTATTTCACTTGCTTTTGTTTAATAAATTTGTTTTCCTTACACACCTGTGGGTTCATTGCAGTCAAATCCTAAAAGAACCTTCTGCCCCTTGGCAAGACATCTTCCTCTGACTTGAGGGGACCCTCTTGCAAGCAGTCAGCCTGGCCTCTGCCAGTTGTACAGCAGTTTTTATATAGCTGTGTGTGATATTAAAAGTGGACAAGCCTCTGGAGTTTAAAATGGCTACTGTATGGCCACCAGGGAGCCTCTGCCATTGCTGCGTCCCACCCGGGAGAACCAGGCATGCAAGGAATGCTGCTCTGGAATGCGGAGTGACTGCTGTTTGATTGGATTTACTGCCATCTCCAGCCCCACTGGTGCCCAGAGCTACAAAGGACTCACAGAGTCACCCCCACTTAGCACAATCCTTCCCCTCCTTCTGTGATGAGATCTCCTGTCCATGACTGAGGAGTGAATCAAATGATATTCATAAGTATAGACAGTCATTCCTGGCACAATGTATCCCCTCCCTAAAAACACTTAACCTAGCTCCGGTGGACTTCATCAGAAAACTGTCCTTTTTGTGCAGCGGTAGAACTAGTTTTGCATCTGCATTCACACACCCTGGCAGCTATCCATCAAGGCAATCAAGTCCTTTGTTAAACCCAGGAACTAGCCGTTGGCACCTTTGTTCTAACGGCTAGGTGGGCTCTTCCACCTCAGGACACATTTTACCTATAAAGGTAGAGCTTTGGCCCCATTCAAATCGTGCTAGCTTCCAGGATGCTGCTCCCTTAGGGTCTCTTCCTTAAGCCTCTCTTCCTTTGAACACGTTTCAGGATCCACAAGCGCTGTTCCCTTGAGGTTTGCTCTAAGCCTCTTGCTTTCTTGGCCGAGGATGCTGGACGTTTGAAGCTTCTCTCTCCCTCCTCACCACAGACTGGACTAGTCTCCTGGATAGGTAGATATAATTACTCCCCCCCCCCTCTCTATTCCCAATTTCTGGGTACATTTCCTAGGACTCTCTCTCTCTCTGTAATTATTTTCCCCAGTAATTGGTGTGTATGTGCATGAAGTTCTTGTGTTCAATAAAAAGTTATTGTTTGATATTAAGCATCAGACTCACTTGTTCTATTGTAGGAAGGGACCTGGTATACAAAGGTGACAGATCCCAGTTACCGCCTCTCGTATAGCCGTCTTCCTTGCTTGCTAATTCCCCCATAAATCATATTTATTACAAGACCACTTTAGGTAGCACTCCCACCCCCTTAGGCTTGGCTTCTGCAACAGAGGCAGGCAGGTTCATTGTCTTTAGCTCATAGTGCACTAAGAACACACGAAACCGCAGAGTTTTGTAGAAATCACTTACAAGTACTTAGCAGAAATATCACTTCAAGCAGTGTGCAATACACAAGTAACACAGAGAGACAGAGGTTGTAGGTAGTTGCAGGAAAATCCAAAAACATATCTTAAAAATATTGACATGGACAATTAGCAACACACAAAGACAAATGCACAATGTGTATGCAGTGTAATCACAGCACAGACAGATTCATTGCAATCAGTTATACAGTGACAGAGAGACAGAGTTTAATTAAGATTCAGGTCCAGAAGCACCTTAAAGACCAACTAGATTTCCAGGGCATGAGCTTTCGAGAGTTAAAGCTCCCTTTGTCAGATGGAAAAGAGAACGAGAATGTTGGAGAACTCATGCACTAGCTATAGCAAAGCTCTAGAAAGAACCTGAAAATGCTCATTATTCAACTAGCTCAAGGAAGAGGGTACTGGAGCATGTGCTGCTCCTCTATGATCAAGAAAAACCCCTCCAAGCAAGCAATGATAGTTGTAAACACTACAAAACCCCAAAACTACCAGCAACAATTCTCTTCTGTTACAAAAGCTCTCTGTTTTCAGTTATTAGAAATCTTCCATGTCAGTTTCATCTCACCGTCATCATTCCTTTGAATCTGAACTCTCTTGGAACATTCTGTACCTGCCAGGCGCCACAGAAATGAATGCATTCATTTGGGCATGCACGCACACATGCACGCACTCTCTACATCTAAATGTCACCTATGAATAGAACCTTTTATTTTTTCTCATTCATTTATAAACAAATGTACATCCTTGTTGGTATTTCAAATCAGTGCCTTTTCCATTTTCTGATACAAAGGGGAGATTCTTCGAAGACATCCATAGTGCTTGCGCATGATTCTCTTTGTTATTGTAGGGGGGGGGCGGGGGAAGACATTAGAGCCAGGCTATGCTTCACAGTCAATAGATTGTAGCCTCCATATGAACAAAATGTTATCTCATACCCAATGCACATGTCATTGCCGCCACAAGCTGTTTTAAATCATTTATGTGGTGGCTATCATATGGTGAAATTGTGTGTACTGTGCTCACTGTGCAGGTTGGATGATTTTATACATATCCATATAGACCATTTCTTTGCAAATGATATGGAGCTCTGCTTGTTGGGCTGCTGCAAACAAATGGCTCTTTTTAAGTGGTGGTCACTGCCAGGTAAAGCAACATAAAGTGGCTTTCACATAGGAAACCATTCTGCTGGAAAATATTAGTGGGTGCAGACTATAGAATGAGAGAAGGGCAGTAAAAAAAAGAGCTGTGCAAAGAAACCTTAGAGCCAAGGGAGGCAGGGATCCTTAGAGAGGGAAAGTAGGTACAGGTGTTTATATGCTAATGCTAGAAGCCTCTAAGCCAAATGCTTGGTACTAAATGACAATTTAGATATAGGCCGTTTCTTCATATCCTTAAAATAGCAGCACACTCCTGGAACGCGGGCGGCTTCTTCGCACAATGTGCACCAAAAAAATGCCCTGCATCCATTTTAAACAAGAATCTCATGAATAAGCTGTCAGCATTCTGGGATGTGCCGCTATTTTAAGGACGTGAGGAAATGGCCATAGTGGACATTTCAGAAACATGGTGGTATTGGGAAAATCAGCGGGACACTGATATAAATTCTATGACATGACAGGAATGGTATTGCTCGGTATATCAAATGAGCATAGAGTCAAAGCAAAGTACAAAGATTAAAGGAATAAACTTCCCCACATAATCCCTATCTGCGGAGATATCAAGCCCTAATGATTGCTTAAATATGTGTGGAGGGGGGCGGGTACTGTTGCTCTCTTGATCAAAACCATGGCCAAAATCAAGACTTTGTGGCAGAGAAGAAAATAAGGAAGGCAACTAAAATGACAATGTATGATAGCCTTCAACGAATCTCATATTAATTGGACAAACACGTACTCGAGTCACGCCATAGAAATGAGACTGCTTCAGATCATGAATCATGGAGCACTGCAGCCATTGATCACCAAGTGTGTAGTTGTACTGCTCTTGGTTCTGAGCAGGACCCAGATCTGGAGCAAGATGTAGATGTTGCACCAGTAGGGAACAGAGACCACAATACTATTAAATTCAGCATTCATATCAATAGAAAGTTGCTCCCAAAGTCCAAAACAATCACTTCTTTTTTTAAAAAAAGTATTTTACCAAAATGAAAGGACTAGTCAGAAGGAGGTTAAAAGGGAGAATTAAGAAAATCAAATCCCTTCACAATGCCCAGAAACTACTTAAAACTACACTAATAGAGGCCCAGAGAGAATGCATGGAAAGGTACTACCAAGTCTACAAGGGTGCTTATATAGTTAACAACCTAAGTCAAGAAAGTTATAAAAGGCAACAAGTTTTTCTTTATTAAGTAGAGGGTTTTCCTGAATGAGGAAAACAAATGTAAGAAGTGGAGCAAAAAGAGAATTTGTGGAGTGGATTGCTAAAAACATTAATACAAACTATAAACATTTTTTAAAAATATATGTGAGGAGGAAATTGGCTCAGGATGATAAAGGAATGACAGGATTGCTTGAAAAAAATGGGAAATGGCAGAGAAACTGAACACATTCTTTGCACCTGTGTGTCTCCTTACAGAGTGCCTCCCAACATAAACCTCTTTTCACACAGTTTCAAGGATACTAGCAGGTAATACAGTCATAATTTGCCACCCATCTCTTCTCTATTAAATAGGCAGAGAGCTCTGAGGCTCTTACAAACACCATGTGTCCCTGCTCTCCTTTTTCCAAGAGATGTCGTCACCGGGCAGCCCATTTCCCCTTATTAGCCACCCCTCACCCAGCTACTGCACAGACAGGACTATTCTTTCCCTTATACATTGCCATCGTTTAGTTAGTTAGCTATATTGGCCATGACCAGAAAGGTTGGTGTGAATGTGTGATATTTTTCCTAGGACAATAGATATCCAGTTAGCATTTAAACACAGAGAGAAAAGTTGGGGGGGGGGTGTTATTTACAATGTAGGAGTGATTCAAAAGCAAGGATACCGTTGTCCTTAACATTTGAACTTTTGATCCCAGACTATTCTAACCATAGACAGTTACAAAATACAAAAGTTCTCAGCAGCCAGTTTTAATTCATGCTGCTTTCCTCACAGTCTCAAACTCCTCCTCTTCACTAACAGCTCTTTCTCTCTCTCTCTCTGTCTCCCCCCACCCCGCATTCTTACCACCTCTACCTGCCAGCTTCCACTCAATATTCTGTTGGCTCCCGTCCACTGTTCTTATGGAAAGGTGGAATTGGAACTGTTCGTCACAAACTGTTTTCATTGTGGAAAATACGGCGCACATACCAAAGCCAGAGTGAATGTTTTAGGAAGGGAGTCAGAAGAAATGAGCCAAATTAAGGTGCTGAGAGATGAAGTTCTAGGACTACTAGGCAGATAAGTCTCCAGGTCCAGATGGCCTACATTCAAGGATTTTTAAGGAACTCAGATGTGAAGTTGTTGATGTACAGATTCAGTAAATGTAACTTGTCAGTGAAATCAGCCTCCATGCCAGAGGACTGGAAAGTGGCAAATATAACACCAATTATTAAAAAGAGGAGATCCAGATCATTACAGGCCAGTTATCCCAATATCTGCTGCAAGTAAATTAGTAGAAACAGATATTAAAGACAATTGTCAAGCACATAGAACAATAAAGTCTGCTGAGGGAAAATCAGCATGGCTTGTAGGCGAGTGCTAAGCGGAGGAGGAGAGCGGGGAGGGGGCATGACAACAAAAACACACAGACACAGTGCTGGAGTTAAAGAAGGCCATAACTTTATTGAGATTACAGCCTAGGGAGCGAAGGTGCACATAGGGCACAGATCCGAGCATCGGCTGACCCACCTGCCAAGCCAATGACCCACACGCCCCCTCAGACCCCTGCTGAGGGGGGAAACCAGTCCACCTGGGAGTGAGGTGGACTGACAGCCCCCGACTGGGCATGCACCAGCCATTCCTCACTCTCCAGACCCCTTATGGGGATCCCCAGAATAGGGAAACTGAGCCTGAGGGCCCTGTTTCCCCCAAAATACAAAAGTTCTCAGCAGCCAGTTTTAATTCATGCTGCTTTCCTCACAGTCTCAAACTCCTCCTCCTCCTCACTAACAGCTCTCTCTCTCTCTCTCCCTCTCCCTCTCCCTCTCCCCGCATTCTTACCAGCTCTACCTGCCAGCTTCCACTCAATATTCTGTTGGCTCCCGTCCACTGTTCTTATGGAAAGGTGGAATTGGAACTGTTCGTCACAAACAGCCCAGAAAATCCACAACAACCATAATTATTTACAGTTCAGTAATTCTCCAAATTTAGTATTTTATGTTTCCCTTTCAATCTTCCTGCATTTTCTGCTTTTTCCTTCTATTGATTTTATATATTCAATAAAGATTAAAGTTTAGGTATTGTTTCCCTGTGTGCCATTCCAAGCCCTTTCCTGAGATATGGCCTAAATTTGCACTCGTTTCAAGCACAGACAAAAGATCCCTTGACATGGAAATATAGAAATGCATGTTTAAACAGAGTTTGCACGTGCATTCTTGAATATTTCCAGTAACACATTTTAATTCTATGGCTTTCCTTTTTGTAAGGACTCATTTTAAGGACTCGTTAGGGTTTTTTAAAACTGAAAATGCAGGATATATAAATATTTTAAATGGCCATTATATCCCAGTCCTTAAAAAAAATTATTTAAATGCAAGTCCAATTGATTTCAATGGAACTTCTTTCCAAGCAATGCCTTTTCAGACCAGAGTGATAGGCTGCTCTTGAAATTGGATAACTGTGTTGCGGAAGCACTGACGCTTCAATCAGTATCAGTATGCTCAAGTCCCACCGAATAATTATTCTCCATTTTGGAGGAAATGCAATGGGAGAACATTATTTTTGACAAGGGAGAATTGTATTGAGGAGGGGGCAGCGAGCCATTATATCTGTATTAGGTTTCCAGTTTTCTCTTTTAAGGCAGTTAAAAGCAGACACAGAAAGCTTATTTTCTGCTTCATAAAAAGGTTTAATTTGTTGGATATGAATTGGCAAGTGACAGGAGAGCCCAAACCTTTTTATTTGCATTATATTTCCCATTCCTTATTTATATGGAAGTCCAAGAAAACCTTAGCTCCAGAGGAGTTAGCCATGTTAGTCTGTAGTTGCAAAATAGTAAAGGGTCCAGTAGCACCTTTAAGAATAACAAACTTTATTGTAGCATAAGCTTTCAAGAACTACAGCTCTCCTTGTCAGATGCATACATTGTGTTGCAAGAAAACAATGTATATGAACAAAATGAACACACATGAAGCTGCCAAAGTCTCAGGCAGAGGTCTTTGTCACCTATGTGCTATGTCAGACTGCGTTTCAGGTTAGAAATGGCCACAACTTTATTTATTACAGCTGGATGGAGCATTGGCCTGGCATCTGGGCACAGATCCCCGTTGGCATCAGAGGCCTGGCCGCTGACCGATGCATCATCCACCAGCCTCCTGATGGCACACCTCGGCACACGTTGTTCCATAGCCGTCCCTGCCTGGTGACCTTTGCTTCCAGATCTGTCGGGGTGAGCAGTCCCGAAGGCCTACTCACCCTTTTGGGATCCGGTCCAGTGCCTCAAAACTGCCAAACCCATAAAGTTGTGACAGTGCCTCCCTATAGTCCTTAATCAGCGGAGGGTGGGAGGGTGACTAGCTGCTCCTGAGGATGCTTGGGTGAAATTGGCGCTAACCACATGGCTGGATTAGTGCAGGTTGGATGCTCCTCCTCCTCCAGGCAGTCCCGCCTCCACTGCGTCCTGCACCCGGTGCCAATCCAGCTTGCCAGTAAGTCTTCAGACCTCCTTTTCACATCACCTACAGCCTAGTCCTTTTAACTAGAGATGATAAGGGCTGGACCTGGCACCTTCTGCATGCAAGCAGAGGTCATCATGGCTCTTTCTGACGAGTTCAAATATATTTCTCTATAATACGCTCCTTCTTGGTTTTACTCTAAATGTAACAATTGCTGTTTCTTATAGTCTGGGATTTTACTGGTTAAAATCATTTGGTTTCTCTTCAGACAATATATTCTGCTTTTAGTTTGATAATTGTTATAGCATTCATGCTGTGTAGTTTGGATTTTTAGTCAGGATAAATGAATCATTTACCTCATGATTTTCCTGGCCGTGTAGCTCAGCTTGGAGGCAGGAGGGGTAGCTCAGGAGCCTTCTTTTTCTCAATATACCAAAAAGCCATTTTCAATAAAAGTCTACTAACAAAAAATAGAGAAGAAAGTCTCTCTTCCTTTCCCAGAACTCAAGCCATTGGAGAGAGACAAGAATATACCGAGAATCCTCAGGGATCTGATATAAAAGTAGCACAAAACAGCACAGAACTTCACAGACTCAAAAGCAAAATAACCAGGAAAAATGTGTCCTAAATTGTTTCAGACTTTTCTAGTACACAATAACTTTCATTACCAATTTAGAGATGCCCTTGATTCTTCGTGACTACACAGAGAGGCAAGCATCTTAGCTAAAGTTATGCCAAGCAGATCTGTTAAGTATTTTTACCCTCAATACTTAAGAGTAACTGTAATTCTCTCTGTACATACTGAATATTTTAGGTCCATGAACTGGAAGAAATGCAGTGACTGTATCCCCATGAGAAGCAGAAAAAGCAAAGTCCAGCACAACCAGTGTACCGTGGGATACTCCTATGACTGAAAGGACAATATCTGTTGCCATGTCACCTGCCATTATGGCATCCATAGCCAATAGACCAATCCCACCTATCTGCTTTCTTTGCTGTTTATGGGGTATATGAGTTCAAACTGAAAAACAATTCAGCCCCCCTGGCAGCAGAGTAGCTGCTTTAGTCCAGGGCTCACTTTTTGCCTCCTCAGCAGAGGAAGTGTGACAGCATGCTCTTCCCGGCCATCCAGGGATCTGGGGAGGGGCAGAGCCAGGCACTTTAAAAGGTGGCTCTGCCCCTCCCTTCTCAGCAGTTTGCCTCGTGCTCAGCCTACCCACACGCCCTGCAGCAGTGTAGGTTTAGCCAGTTGCTGATTACCAGGGCCAGGTAGGGTTTTTTTCCCCCTCATTTCTCCAATTGGCTATATGGAGTGGGGAGTCTTTTTGCCTACCTTGCACTTCTTGTGTGGGTTGTGGTAACTGGTTTGTGGTGGAGCTGTATAATAGGTTCTCCCTGGCAGGATAGGGTTTGGGAGAAATGAGCAGGCCGGTGAGCACCCTTGGCACATCCCTATTTGAGGGGGAATTGGGATCTATCAGGATCTCTGGTATTGTATGATGGCTGCCAGCTGAGAGAGCAGACTGCCACATCGGACCCCTTGTACAAGTAAGGCCCTCATGTTTGATGGCTGGGGGGCCTGATCGGCTGGGTCCTAACCATGTTGTTGCCAAGGACCCCCTCCTCCTCCTGTTATGAGGCCTGCCATGAACTGTGTCAGTTTCCTGTGTTGCTGTTTAAAGATCTACTAAAGACTTTGTTTTAGGGCAGCATTGCCCGTGCCTACTTCCTGTTCTCCTTGCTGCAATGGACTGTGCCATCCATGTCTGTCTCTTGCCACCTATCTCACCTGGGCCCACAGCCATGCTGCCAGCAGCACAGTGCCAGTCGGAGGGAGTCTCCACAAGTCTGGCCAAGCACCCCCTGGTCAGTTCCCACGGAGGGCCCCTTGCAGGACGGTCACTGAGTCTGCCCTCACCACTGGGTAGTCTGCTAGCAAGCCCAAGCCATGCCAAGGAAGAAGCCATGTTCCCAAGCAGTAAAGAGCCAGCCTGGACAGTTTACTTTGAGGCTGCCATTTCGTGAAAGCGAGCCGGTCACGTCCACAGCGGCCAACCTCACCTCGCTCTGCATATCTCAGAAGCCGCCCCAGAATGGAAGCTAAGTGCCGACTGTCCAGAACAGCCAATGGATGCATCTCAATGCAGCCACCGCATTCCAGAGCTGATGCCGTGAAGACAACGCCAGCTTCCTGGCTGATCCAATCAACCCGCACGGCCCTCCCTTCCCCTCCTTTCTCCCCTCTTCCCGAGGTGTCACAGTCTTACAATCGGACACTAAAGTGGCCCATCAAGGGTAGTTGTAGAGCCATCAAGCCTTTGTTCCCCTTTTGAGAACCACAGGGAAAGGCACCAGCCCCAGGGTACGTTTTGGGGTATTTAAGCCGGCCTCCCCAGCCATGAGGTGCGCATGCCATTCCTATCCTGAACCTCCGCTGCCTCTCTCTGTGGGTCTAGTGCAGGCATTAGATACCATCATGCTTCGCTGCTGCATCTTTCTTCCATGCCGTGACCAGGTGAATATACCCAGTTCCGTCGATCTCAAGTGGGCTCTCCTGAAAATGCAACCGGCTCTGTTTTTCCTACTTTGTATTTCTTAGCCACTTGTGTGTACCTTGTCTGTGTGTGCTAGTTTAGGCATACGCATCATTATTAGTAAAAACACATTTGATCTTTATTAGTCTCGCCTCTTTATTGCATGAGTGTTCTGATAGAAGGACTCTGGTATAGCTGGCCAAGATCCCGCACTAATTCAAATCCAGACTGCAAGCTAATTCCCCCATTGAAAGAGCAGTTCTGGTAACTGTGCATTGAATTGCTCATGCCTGGGGCAGCGGGACTTGCCTGGACAGGACAAGGCGGAGGTCCAGGGGTGAGCCCAGGGCTTGACCTGTACCATTCATTAGGCCCTTGCCGTATTATGTTTAGTGTTATGTTGTTGCCAAAAATAAAAATGTCCCATTAGTTGCCAACGCTTGTGTCTGCCTTGTAATTCTGTCTGGGGGAGCAAAGACACCTTGAAGGTTCCAAACTTTTCAGCCACTATGGGGATATATTGTGAACAATTAACACTATCTAGGATTTGATGTGAAGTTGTAACAATGTCTGCAACTACATGAAAGTTTATAGCTTCCACTCCACAGTCTTCAGCATGAAAAGAAGAAAACACCTTTGTACATCTTTAAATAGAATTTAGAGCACTCTTTTGAAGCAGTATGAGATACCACAATGCTGAAGTACTTGGAATGTTATGAAAATAATGCACAAAAAAGAGAACTGACCATTAAACCAAGAACATCTATTCTCAACATGTACTTTTTCTCAACATTTATTTTTTAAATCCAATATGGATGTATTAAATTCCAGTGGCATCTTTCTCTTTACGTTCATGGAGACCTTAATAGCACTATGGTCACCATTTCCAACTGGTTCAGAAATAATGCTTTCATCTCATGCCTGGTCCTCCTGAGCTCCATTCAGGATTAAATCCAAAGACTTTACCCTGTGATCTGTTTCCATTATGAAGTGTTTAAAGGCACAACAATGTATTGTATCTAGAAATTTTCTCTCTTTGGCATGGACAAAATATGCATTTACCCAGATGTTGTGAGTACAGCTGAAATTGATTTTCTTTGCCTGTATCTTCTTCTCCATCTCAAGAGTGCCATTGGAGTTCCAGCTAAGTTTGTGACAGTGGGTTCTAGCTGCTGGGATGTATTGACAGGGCAAATCTTTCCTCACTTTCTCCTTCCTCAAACGGCTTGCCATTTTCCATGAAACTCCTCTCTGAAGATACGTCGAACTTTGCAAGCAAAATGAGCTGCCTAAGCAATTTTGCTGAGTTTATTTCTTGTAAATTTTCTATTTTATTGCTCTTTCTTGAATAGAGAGCATCCCACCTGCAACACTGCTGTACTTCCATAGAGCTTATATCTAGGAAAAACTGCAGTTCCTCATTGATTTTCCCCATTTCACTAACTTTCTGAAATGCCTACTATATTATGTAGCGCAAAGCATTCCAGCTTTCACATCTTGGCTTGGCTATTAATATTAAAAACGAATGCCAGTTTTTGTTTCAGTTGTCAGTATATAGTGTACAGTTAAGAAAGAACCAGGGTTCTTGTGCTCCCAGTTTATGATGTCTCCTATAATTGATTCAACCCTGTGGATTTTGTTTAGCTTAGACTAGGTTTCTTTTAAAAAAAACTGGAAACATCAAGATTTAACCATAGCCCTTTCACAGAAGAACAAAACTCCTGTTTTCTTGTAAAAGAAATGATATGTCTTATCTTTAAAATCTCAAGGGACCCTAGGGGAGGGAAAGAAAATTTTGTTGGTGGCCATAATAAATACTTTATCCTACTGAAGCCCATCATTGCTCATACTACAAAGGGCAGTAGGGCAGTACTAACCCCAGGCAATAGAACTGAAACAAAACACAAAGATTTAAAACTTCAGAACACTGCAGTTACCGTGTCTTGCACTTATCGGTTAGAGGCATAATACTGAACATATGCTGAAGACAGCCTACTGTGACTTGAGCTACATTCTGTCGAGCTAGTTCAGTTTTGCACCATTAGAAACTGCAGCCACATATGTAGTGGATGAGAGGGAAGAGTGTGTAGGTTAGCTGGAGTTGGCAAACCACCCAGTTTGCCTTGGCAACTCTTTACATCCCTGATTTCTGGTCAGTTGGCACACCACAACAGGAATCAGGGAGTAGTTTCATCTTGTTCTCTCATCATTCACAGAGCACAACATTCCCATACACTCTAAGTAATATTCTTCTATGCTCAGAAGCTCATGATGTACCTTTCTTTCCGTTATGCTTCCTAGATTAGACAAAAGTCTGATCACAGCATATTTTGCTTAGTTGGCTGAGAATGGAATGTGTAACTTGTAACTGTTGCTATAACCATATTTGGGCATCCGGGACTTCTTGAATACAAGCTAATAAAACTCTCGCCTCCATCTTTGGAGGGTCAGACTTTGCATCCAGATCCTATCTCGTGTCGATACTACAAGAGTGCTAGCAGTAATTTGATGTATAAAGCAATCCCATGTTGTTATCCTGGTTGATTGTGCTACCTGGTATTCCATGGTCACCCTATTGCACAGCATGTCCAAATGAAGCCACCTTATAAGAAATCACTGGCCCATCAAGATCAATATTATCTATTCTGACCAGGAGTGGTTCTCCAGGGCCTCAGGTTGAGGTCTTTCACACTAACTATTGCCTGATCCTTTTAACTGGAGATGCTAGGGATCCGCTGGAGCAAATACTCTGCCACTGAACCTTGCCCACCCAACAACAACAAACAAGGAAGGTGCAAGCACAAAAGTAGGCATAAACAATGAATCAGTTACAAAGTATCAAATATGTTCTATTGGAGTACCAACCAAAGGGCTGCTGAATAGCTGCCTGTTGTGCCCTGCTGAATAGCTGCCTGCTGCACCCGACAGTCAGGGCCGGCTGAATACTGCTGTTTCGTGATGTTCACGTCATCAGGGGCGAAATTCACCAGTCAAAAGTAAATTCTTACAGACTGCACATGAAGTCAAACAGTCAAAGATGAGTCTCAGCAAGTATCATATGGTTCCCTTTTCTACCTGGAAGAAAGGAAGTTTATTTGAAAAGAAACATTTACTCTGTTGGACTTGCCGTTTTTGGACCCAATTTCTTCCTTGGAATTCTCTAACCATTGTACTTATTTTGATTCTTTGTACACCGGTCAATTAACTGTTTTTGTGTTCACTGTTGAATGTTATTTCTTGATATACTTGAGAGTGTTGGTACTCCAATAGAACATATTTAATACTTTGTAACCGATTCATTGTTTATGCCTATTTTTGTGCTTGCACCTTCCTTGTTTATTGTTGATTAGTAGGTTCCTCTCTTTTGCTAAACACCCAACAACAACAGCAACATTCGATTTATATACCATCCTTCAGGCCAACTTTACAAAGCATATTATTAATATATCCCCTCCAACAATCACCCTGTGAGGTGGGTGGGCTGAGAGAGCTCCGGAGAGCTGTGACTGACCCAAAGTCACCCAGCTGGCTTCAAATGGAGGAGTGAGGATTCAAACCCGGTTCTCCAGATGGGAGTCCTGCTGCTCTTAACCGCTATACCAAACTAGCTGGTATAACCATCTTCTACTCTTCCTTCAGGAGCTCAGAGCAGCATCTATGGATCTCACTTCTCCATTTGATCCTCACAACTCCCTTTTGAGTTACATCAGCCTGAGTAACTGGCCCAACATCACTCGGTGGAAAATACCTGATGGTCAGAAGGAATTCTTTCCCAAATTCCAAGTTTTCTTACACATAAAAAAGAGGAAGATACATGTATCTCAGTTAAAAAAAAGAAAAACTGTCGAGCCCTGATTATAGTAAGTTTGCTACTGATATATCAAAGAAGTAATTGGAATCTCTGATCATATAAAGCTAGTGTTGATTTTAATACTGACAACAAATAAAGTTTGGCATTAGTAACTGTATCATCCGTCAATGAACTAGTATATGAAACAGCTGATTGTATATACAGAATGTCACAGTAGTGAGCTGTAGCTAAGCTTCTCTTTGTCTAGAATTTTCTAAGCAGGTTACAAATGATTTCTCAGGTTAAGTGTTTTGCTGACTGCTGAAAAGTCCTTCTGCTAGACCTTGATAGGTGCAAATAGTGTTGCCATCTAACGGATTTTTACATCATTCACAAAAGCTTGGTTTAAATACTTTACTGTGCCATATTCCTTATTGCCTTCCTCTCATTAGTTACAAATAAAATACACACTTGCCAGCTAGCCTGAGCTGTAAGGTTTCAGTCTGCCTGGATGCATAAATTTGGCTTTCTTGTTATTTGGAAAAGAAAAGTTGAAGTGGAGTTGGTTGATCATTACTGAATATTCTTGGAGCCCTTTAGGCATTATGGTTGAACTTCTGCTTCTTTACCAGGACCATTTTCACACATCTCAGCATAGTGCTATAACTCATGGAACGAGGGCATCTTCATGGCGTAATTTCTGACATCATTGCACCACGATTCCATTTTCATGGTATAATGAAGTCATAAATTGTGCCATGAAGACACCCTCATTCCATGAGTTTAGTGCTATGCCGAGACGTGTGAAAACGGCCCAGGTTAGAGCAGTACAAATGGATGAGGATATCAAAGGAATGTGCCTGTGAATATGCTTACACTCTTTCTGGATTTATATCTGTTTCCAGTCAGTGCAGTATTTTTCTATTTTATGTATCTTTTGCCATTTCTACATTTCTCAACACCATGCAGATTTCTGATTCCACAATAAGAATCTTTACCATCCACATTCTGCTTGCCTACCTTCACATTGTGGTTATATGACTACCAGGTTGTTTGCCTCTTAATATTGAGGTTTTCTGATTCTTCTACTAAAATATCCAGTGGGCATTTGGGAAGCCTTTTATTAATCACAGTGGTTAGGTATCTTCAGGCTAGAACTTGAAAATTCTGAAGTCGTAGCAGTGTATGGTTTTTTTAAATAAAAAAAAGTTTGTAGCCTTTGCCAGGTCAGAATAGAAAGCCTGCCTGAGAGCACAGGAATTTCAGCTGAAAAGCATAGTCCTATGGCCTAGAACCTGTGTCACAATTACTTCTTATGGATTTGAATAATGCAAAAGAAATAGTTAATAGTAAAGGCTGTTAAATGGCAAACATTAGATAGCAATGTACAATAACATTATTGGATGTAGGATCTGACAAATTTTAACAAAAACAAATTGCAGATAATTTTAGGGGTTTACATCAGCAAATTCATATCAATTATTATTATGATTAAATGCAAACTTGCCCTCTCAGAGCTTGGTCTGCCACAATACTGAGGCCATCAGTCCAGCTCTCCTACAACCTCACTGTGATGAATGGGACCAGTGCCAGCTCCACTTCTCCCAAAGAACTGCATATGAGAGCTAATTGAAAGCTAGGACTTGGGACAGTTGAAATCCAGTAAGACAGTTACAGTAAAATCCTAAGCAGAGTTACTTCAGTTTAAGCTCATTGAAATCAATGGGTTTAGACTGGAGTAACTCTGCTTAGGATTTCACTGTTAGTGAAGGGAGATTTGGAGGCCACAGAGGGAAGCAGAAGAAAAATAGCTAGCAGTTGATACCTGTTCTAATATATTGTAACCATCCACTAGTCACAAGAAAGTGGGGTTATAAATTCATATCTGATATCTATGAGTTTGAATCTTTCATTCCTGTGTTATCCATCTTGTAAATATGTTTTTTTTCCTGTTTAACACTGGCTAACTGGAAGTTGTTGGCTGAGGGGAAATAACACACACATGAACATCAAGCATTCTGGTCACAAACAAATGGTAGCAACATTTATTAGCATTGTTGTTATTCCGCCTTTGCCCCCATATTCGGAAAGAAGAGACGGACACAAGGCTTGGGTGAAACAGGGCCATTTATTGACCAAACAAATCTAATTTAAACTAGGAACTAGTAACGGCAAGGGTGTAACTAGCGGTACAGTTCGAGCGAGAAGGTCACACTGACCAGCTCCTGATACTGCATGGGCGAGCGACCCCCTGCCCTAGGCGCGAGCCCTGCAATGCATGGCTGTAACCCAGCCGGCCAGGCGAATGGTTCCCCCCTTCAAAGCGCCATACACCCCAGCCGTAAAGCCCGAGGGAAGGCCTTTTCCAGGGGGTCCCAGGGCAGTCTGCCCTCTCAGCTGGCAGCCGTAAAGCCCGCCAGCCGATCCGAGACAGACCCCCATTCCCCACCAATGGGGATGTGCCACCGGGTGCTCACCAGCCTGCTCTGCCTACCCCGGCTAACCTGCCACCGTTAGGGCCAAGCCTCTGCTTAGGCCCTAACGCCCCACATCTCCTGCAGGGCTAACCACAACCCTTGCCGCAAGTCATTCAAAAAGATCTCATTGCCCTTAAAGGACAGATGGACACCATCTCCCCGGTAAAGGTCAGCATATGTGTCCCTAATCTGGGGATGGGGTAAATAGACCCCCAGCCCCGCACCCAAAGCCTTAAACATGGCCTTATTGGCCTTCCGCCTAGCCCGTTCGACCCCTTCGTGATCCAAAGCCTCCCTCCACACACGACGTGGGAGGATGGCAGACCACATTATCAGGACTCCGGGCCAACGCTGCCCAATAAACTTTAAATCGGCCTGTGCCTGCAGCGTAAGGGCCTTCCCTTTGACCCAACCTAAATCATTCCCACCTAAATGTATCACTAAGAAATGCGGGGGAGGTGCACACCGTCCCCCAAACAAGAGAGGCAACAGGCCCGGCCACCGTAGGCCCCGACGGCCCTGCCACTCAATTTGCGCCCATCGACTGAGGCCAAGCTGGGACCCCAAATGCGTCCTCTTAGCCTGATGGGTGGCCCAGAAGATCATGCTGTGCCCGCAGATGAGGATCCGACACCTCCCACGGCGAACCACAGCACCTGAAGAAGAAAAAACACAATCAGCCACAAATCATAACGGGGCCGGCAGAGGACGGACATACCCCCGGTATGCCGCCGACCGCCACCGCCCAACTCTGCGAATGGCTGCTTCTGGGTAGCCCATCGCAGCAGCTGTAGAAGCCGCCCCTATCCTAAACGAATGGGTACAGAACTTGAAACCCACAAGACCAAGCTTACCCAAGGCCTTTTCGGTAACCGCCCAGAATTGGTACCGAGTCAATGGGGACGCATCCAGATGGTGAAATAAGAGACCATCGTCAGACCCGCGCTTCTCCAGATACAAGCGCAACCCCCGTACCGGGCATAACTCGGCGTCAACACAGGATCCAAGCTGAACCACAGACCCCTTGCAATGCTGGTCGGTTTTGGACCTTCTGAGCCGAAGTGAAACTGCATCCCCTGCAAACTGCACATCTCCCACCAACAGCGCACACTGCGATGAGTCCGTACGGGACTTGGCCACCAACTCCCCAATTCTGAGGGCCCCAAAGAAGGCCATGAGCGCAGCAGCATGGAAAAGCGCCGCTTCGTAGTCAGAAGAGCATACCGACTGCCAGGTGTCACCTAACCCCTTAAGGATGGATGGAGAAATAGGCTGCCTGGCGTCAGGCCGGGAACCTACCTCCCGAGGCCAACCCTCCAGCATCTTCCGCAACCTAAAGTCCCCTGTCACCTCCTGAAATCCCCACGCCTTGCTATCAAAGGACAGGGCAGCCAGAAGCCCTCTAATGGACTTCACGGAAAGGCCGCTTAACTTCCTATTGATGCAAAACTGCATAAGATGCTCAGCTGGAATGGGCCAAATCTGCTCCAAGCCAGCCTCCAGTCGGAAGCCCCCAAACTGCCGCACAGCGCGATCATACGACCTTCTTGTGCTAGGGGCGATGGCTAAACGGATGGCTCTGTGCACTTCGTCCCTCCAAGACTCCACAGCTCCAGAGGCATCAGGGATGGCATGGGATCGGCCTCGGGGGCAAGCTGACGAAACCGCTCCATCTGCTGGCGAGACAGAGCGTCCGCCACACCATTATCAATACCGGGAACATGTCGCGCCCTGAATAGGATGTTGAGCTGAAGGCAACGGAGCGTGAACGGCCTGACCAGTCGCATGACCCTAGGCGACCTGGCCGAGAGGGAATTGATAACATGAACCACAGCCATGTTATCACACCAAAAGTGGACAGCATGGTTTGCCAGTTCATCCCCCCACAACCAGAGTGCCACCAAGATTGGAAAAAATTCCAAAAACGTTAAATCCTTGGTGATGCCCTGAGTGTGCCAAGCTGCCGGCCAGGATTCAGCGCACCAGTGACCACGGAAAAAGACACCGAAGCCTGTAGCCCCAGCGGCATTCGATGCCACCCGTAATTCTGCCTCTAACAACAGCTCTTCCCGCCACATCAGAACTCCATTAAAGGATGAGAGAAAGTCCTCCCAAACCTTAAGGTCTTCCTTGACCCCCAGCGACAGCCGAACCCTATGGTGGGGCAGACGTAGCCCCGACATGGCGTCACACAGGCGCCTCAGAAAGGCCCGTCCCAGCGCCACCGCCTTACATGCGAAGTTTAGGTGACCTACAAGCTGTTGCAGCTCACGGAGGGAAGCCTTCCATTTGCCCAGAAGCGCTGCAAGGCGCATCCGCAAATCAGCCACCTTAACAAATGGCAGACGCAAAGTCTGCGCGACAGTATCAATCTCGATCCCCAGGTATGTAAGGACCTGGGCCGGACCCTCCGTCTTTTCATGGGCCAGGGGGACTCCAAGCTCATCCGCCAAGGCCATGAAGCCCGCCAGCAACCGGGCACATTGGCCCGTTCCCTGGGGGCCACAAAAAATAAAATCATCAAGGTAGTGGGCGGAGTCATGGCAGTGCTGCCTCTGACCCAAGGCCCATTCCAAGAATGAGCTAAATTTCTCGAAGGCCGCGCAGGAAACAGAACACCCCATAGGGAGCGCCCTATCCATATAAAATTGGCCATCAAAAGAAAAACCTAACAGCTCGAAGTCCCCCGGGTGAACAGGAAGAAGGCGAAATGCAGACTTAATGTCGCATTTAGCCATCTCCGCACCCAGCCCATTGCGCTTCACCATCCTAACAGCCTCGTCAAAAGACGTGTACCGAACAGTACACAGATGTTCTGGAATGGCATCGTTAACAGAGTCCCCCCTGGGAAAGGACAGGTGATGTATCAATCGATAATCACCAGGTGCCTTCTTAGGCACAACCCCAAGAGGGGACACCCTCAAGTTAGGCACCGGGGGAGCTGCAAAGGGGCCTAAAACCCGTCCGTCAGCACATTCCTTGGAAATTTTAAGTCGAACAACCTCCTCCAAGCCGTTCACTGAACGCAAATTTGACGACATGAAGGGGGCCCGAGGGCCCTGGAAGGGAATACGAAAACCGTGCGTAAAACCATCTAACAGGTACTGCGCAGAGGCACGGTCGGGGTATCCCCACAAGACCCTAGCCAGTGCCTTCAGATTTATGGGGGTAGGACCCCTTGTCAACAGCTGGCTGACTTGTCCCGCCCCCAGGGCGCTTACCTCCGCCCCGAGGCTTGGGGCGAGGGCAGGCAGAAAAGGGGTGGGAACCCCTGCACCTTGGGCACTCGTGCTTAAACCCACACCCCTTCCTGGAACACACACCCTGATATGCAAAGTCCCAACAAAGCAGTCGGGGCTGAACCGACTGCCCCGCTGAGGCGCGGGTACCAGAAGGGGTGCTAAGCTTGTGCAACAAATGCCCGCTATCAGCCCTATCGCCCAGATTGGGCTTGGCCGGGGCCATCAACTGCAACCATAGCTGCTGATGGATCCGGTCCCAAGGTAAAGTGGGGTCGGCAGCCGCGCGCATCCGGAACTCTTCGTCGTACTGCATCCAAGCAGCACCGACGAAGTCCGTATATCCCCTGTAAACAATATCAATATATTGAAACAAGGGAGCCGCCCACTGGGGTTGAGCCCGTGCAATAACCCCGGCATAAATCAGCATGCCAGGCAGCCAATTGGACCAGGTACGGTCCACCTTGCGCCTTTTAAGTCTCTCCTTGTCGCGATCGTCCATGTCCTCCTTATCCTTCTTTTCCAGCTCCCGGAAAAGAAGGGTAAAGACATCGACAAACTCGCCCCGGAGTATCTTGTCCCTGGTGGCTGGGGTCAGATGATCTCCCAATGGGAGCGCTGCATCCCCAAACAGGGTAGCCCTGTAGGGCAAAACCCCCAACGGAGTAGGTTGATAGTAAGGGGCGACTTGATAAGGCGGCCAGATGCATTGGGATTGCGCAAAGGGTTGCACACCAAAACCAGCACTAGTTGAGGCCGAAGACGTGCCCGGAGTAGAGCCGGAGGGCACAAATCCCTGCTGAACTGGGGGAACCTGCTGACCCCAAGACTGCCATTGCCCCCCGCCAACCGACTGCGGCTGGAAAGAGTGCCCAGGCCAAACAGCCGACCCGGCAATAGGGGCGTGCGCAAACTGTGATCCCCAATTAGCCGGGTTGGCAGCTGGGCCAACTGGCCCCCAGGGCCAAGAATGTGATGTAAGTGGTGCAGGAGACCTACCCTCCTGCTCGGGCTGATCCACTGCAACCGCGATCTGAGGAATCTCTGCCACTTCAGCAACCTCTTCCTCCACTTGAACAGCACTCCCAGCAGCCTCCAGGTCGTCCTGCCGATCCATTCCGCCACCAGCGCCGGCACCTGTTGGACCTTCCAAAGCAGAGGGACGTGTGAGGACCTCCCGCTGAAAAGTGGCCTGTGAAACTCTCTTCGAAGCCCTGCCAGCCCTACTCCCAACCGCATGCCTGGAAGAGCCACCTCTGGCAGATTCCAGAGCGGCCAATTTGGCCAAAATCTCCTGCCTAGCCGACTCTACATCTTCCTCATCCGAGGAAGACACAGGCAATGGTCGCTTGGCAATAGGGCGCCTGGCGGGCTGCTTGCCCTTGCTAGTACCCACTCCCTTTTTAGGAGGCATTGTCCTGGAGTGGCCAAGGACCCCAACCAAATCAATTGCCCCTAGGTCCCCAAATGGGCAGCTGGTGAAACGCAGCCCCCAAAGAACCCAAGTCAAAGCCACGGGAACCAGGAAATGCCCTGAAGCCTCAGCCCTGCCTGGAACCCACCACCAACCCGTACACACTCTGTGAGGTGGGTGGACTGAGAGAGCTCTGAGAGAGCTGTGACTGACCCAAGGTCACGCCGCTGGCTTTAAGTGAATGAGTGGGGGATCAAACCTGGCACTCCAGCTTAGAGTCCTGCGCTCTTAACCCCTACCCAACTAGCTGTCCCAAAGCAGAGGGGGGTTATCACCACGCGGCAGTTGAGCCGGTACCCAGCCTGGGGGGAAAGAGGGGACAAACACCCCAGAGAAGGAATGCCCCTTCAAGAGCGGGATGGAAACCCGCTATCACCCCTTCCCCCAAAAGGCCCGACTATCGTAGTCAAAACCTCCAGCAGGTCAGGGAAAACGCAGCGCAGAGGCGGGAACCCAGCAGCCAGGATGGCGGAAAGCCGCGCCGCCGCTAAAGAGGCTCCACGCGAGCTCGGCCGACGGGAAGCCCCCGCCCGGAACGCCAAACCCCGGGACGAAGCCTCAAGCAACGAGGCCGCCGCACGAGGGAAGAACCCAGACCCAGACCAAGCCCCGCCGACTCCCGTCGGTCGAGGAAAGCCGGAGCAGCCAAGCAGAGCTGCTGCTGGCCGAGGAGAGCGGGCCCGACGCAGCCCAAAGAGCAAGTTGCGGCCGTGCGTCCTCCTCTCAACGAGCTTGCCAAGCACTGCACGGAGGGAAAAGGCGGGGTGTGCCTATAACGGCTGCAAGCCCCGCCCCAGCCAAGCACCCGGATGCCCGGGAAAGCCGTCCCCTCTCCCTCCGTGCATGCGAGCAAATGGAGGCACCCGGGTAAGCGCGCAGGCGCGCTCCGGGAGTGCCTTTTTCTCGCTGAGATCCAAGGCAGATAACACACTGCGACTGAATACAATATAATCAATACTTAGGACATTCCCAGAGCAAAACTACAATATGATCAACAGGACATTCAATGAACAAAGATACAGTAGAGTATGGTAGGTGCACTGAGTATCCTTATACCAACTGCCTTGGTCAGTAGCAGGTTCAGCAGTATTGAATTTGGGGAACTGGCTGCCCTGTCTAGTGAGGTGTCTGAGAAAAGGGGAGAGGGGACCTGTGTGTATTTGTATCGGGGCTCTTTGCCTGATAAATAGGGACTAGATGGGTGGTAAATATTAGCTGCCTGTGAAGCCCCAAACCTAGGAAGGAAGATTTTTGGTGGGTGGCAGTGTGAATGGGGGCCACACTTACCACCTCCTAGTCCTGCACTATTTTCTTCCCCTAAATTTACCTGAAAGCAGGGCAGAGACAATGACAAATTCTCTCCCCCACCCTTTCCATCCAAATACTGCAAGGGGAAGATCGCAGCACAAGTACCCAGGAAATTTAGTCCCCCCCTCAATTGGAAAAAAGAGGCAGGCACAAGGCTTGGGAACTAATGGACCACTTTATTTAATCACAACATTACCTGTGAACATTAATGCAAACATAGCAAGGACCTAAGTAGCAGTACAGGTCAAGCCCTGAGGTCACCCCTGAACCTCTGCCTTGACCCGCCTGGGTGAGCTCTACTGCCCTGGGTGTGAGCCATCCATGTGCATGGCAAGGCTGGCAAGGCAAAATGGTTCCCCCCTTAATGCTCCAACCACCCCAGACCATAGAGCCTGAGGAAAGGGCTTGTACAGGGGATCCCACCAGTCTGCCCTCACAACTGGCAGTGATTCATGCCAGCCAATCCTGACAAACCCCAATTCCCCTAACAATGGGGATGTGCCAAGGGTGCTCACTGGCCTTCTCCCTTCTCCCAAACTATCCTGCCAGTGACTGACATATTTATGGCTCCACCATAGACCAATTAACACAACCCATGCATGCAGTGCAAGGTAGATGAAAAACACAACTCCAGGTCAGCCAATTGCAGAAAGGAGAAAAAATGTCTACCTGGCCCTGTTAACCAGCAACGGGCTAAACCTGTACTGCTAAAGGGTGGGCAAGTGGGCCAAGCACAAGGCTGAACTGCCAAGCTGGGGTGGGGGTGGGTGGGGCGGAGCCACCTTTTAAGGTGCCAAGGTCCATCCCCCCTACGCTGCATACCCAGAAGGCTGGGAAGAGGGGGATGCTGCCGCTTTCTCCTTATGTTGCAGCAAAGGCAGAGCCCCCCTGCCCAAGCAGCCAGTGTCTGCCAGCCAGGAGGGCTGGATTCTCAATTGATGTGATTGCCAGAAACCCCTTGCTTGGGGACAGTATTCTCACACCATTTTCGCCAGACGTTCGGTGGTTGAAGGGGGCAGTGCCATGTCGGCCTTCCACCTTTGGGGTGGGGGGTTCTCCCCACCATTGCACCTTAATGTATTTGGTTAATTTATTTTATTATTGTTTATTGTATGTTGATTTTAGAATTATTGTTTTTTTTGTTTTTATTGATTGTAACTGATGTTCACCGCCCAGAGCCCCTGAGGATGGATGGTTTATAAATTGAAGTTGTTGTTGTTGTTATTGTTGTTATTGTTGTTGTTGTTGTTGTTGTTGTAGGCATTTTGAAGGGAACGAGCAATTGCTGTTGCTGCTGCCTCAGTGCCAGGTACATTTAGGGTCAGAGATGAGAGCGGTGGAGTAATCTAGAGAGGGTGAGAGAACAGTGGGAGTGGGTGAATGATTGTGGTTATATCCTTGTTTTTGCAAACTTCTGTGTGTATGCTAACAAAAACTCAAGGGTTTTTGAGAGGAGGAAAAGTTAGTGTAAACTAGGATAATTGGAGATGACTTTGTGCATCACTAATTCTGAACCAAAGCCTTAAAAATCAATGACATATTCAAAGATGAGAGAGCATTTTGTTGGATGGAGTCAAATGATGCAACACCTTCTAAGTAGCAGTCGTCAAGGCAAACAATGAATCACCATTTCCTTACCTTCCAAGAGTGCATACGTAGGCCAGAATCAATATGCAGCCTGTTTTCTAACTTGGTTTGAAACATTTTGCCATGTACTGTGCTGCCACCAATCCATGTTCATCAAATTTCACCCCCGAGGCACTAGTCAAAGGCAGGCTGTTCCTTTGCCATACCAGGAGTCAACCACTGCCTCCATCCGACACCATTCGACTCTGCATTCTGCCCTAATCGGCCAGGCTCCACTCCCTAATCAATGGACTCCATCCCCTGCATATCAGAACGTGAGCTTCAGGAGACTTGCGACCCTCTGTCCATCACCATCTAGCCAAGCGCAGGTAAGGGTAATTGCCTTTCGGCAGAGTCTGTAACACTCATATCAGGTTAGTAATTCAATATGGCAATGCTAAGAATGCTTTCCTAGGAGCAAGCCCCAAGTTGCTAAGAAGTTTCAGAGCTGTTAATGAACGGAGGCTTTTAAAAAAAAAACGTATTCAGCAAATGACATAGATTAATGCTGATAGTTTGGTATTCAAAACAAGCAGCAGATGGACAGTAGATGATGGTGACATTTTGGCAGGATTACTTTTGCTTTCTATCCATGATTCATGGTAAAGCATTTTCCTGTGGACTCTGATTATGAAGAGTTTTAGAGAATAACGCCCCCCCTTGCCTCGACTACTAATTGAAGTTTTAAACAGGAGAAACAATTGAACGCTTAAACTGCAAAGGAATTTATCTTCTTGCATTTGCAAAGAGCAAGCTTTGCATTATAGAAGAGGGTAGTAGTGGTCCTAGTGGTTCTGTAGAGGTTTCCACTGACTCCGTTCCTTTATATTTCTGAAAGGAAAGAATCCAATGGAGTAATTTTGCTTTCTGCATTATCCCCCTAAATATTCTAAGTACCATTTATTACAAAGACTTCAATAGGAGAAAATTGGAAAGCCCTCACAAAAGAAAATAATGGGGAACTGTACTTTTATCAGCATGGCAGCTTTGAGAGTACCTGAGCATGATGATAATAATTTTTTCTCTTTCTTGTTGCAAATCTTCCTTTCTTAACTTATCTGGGACTGAATATTTCTGCAATGTTCAGGACCCATTTATCTGCATTGTGGCATGGGTAGTTCAAGCCACTTTTTCATGAGTCACATTAATGTTATCGGCATTGTGTGAAAACCTAACATTATGTTAGTTCTAGACCCAGCATAGCCATTTTCAAATCGTACGACACAAGAGTTGGAAATTTATGTCTTGAAGAATTCAGCTAATAAGATGGATGCAACCACCATTCTATTTATCCACAGAAAATATTTAATGCTCTGCATTCTCAATTAAAAAAAACTTCAGAGGAGGCTTACAATAAAACATCTAGGCATAAAATAAGAAGCAGTAGCATAAAAATCTATAATACAGAAATCAAATCATTAACGAAAGCAGCAATAAAATAGGACATAGAGGAATTAGATGCTGTTGTTCTCTAATTTAAAACCAGTGACAAAATTAGTAGAGGAAACAGCTAGGATAAAACAGGAGAGAACAAGTGCAAAGCTACCGTAAAGCAACAAGAACCTATAGAAATATAACAAGGCAAGGTGGATAACTTAATAATAAATAGTTTTTATGTGTATTATGTGCTGGCAAATCGTCTCTGACCTATGGTGACCCTATGAATTAAAAACCTCCAAAATGTCCTGTCATTAACAGACTTGCTCAGATCTTGCAAATTGGAGGGTGTGGCTTTTTTATTGAATCAAGCTATCTCGTTTTAGGTCTTCCTCTTTTCCTACTGCCTTTCACTTTTCCGAGCATTATTTACTTTTCCAGAGAGTCTTACCGTCTCATGATGTGACCAAAGTATGATGGTCTCAATTGTGTCACTTTAGCTTCTAGGGAGAATTCAGGCTTGATTTGATCTAGAACCTACTTATTGGTCTTTTTGGCTGTCCATGGAATCCGCAAAAATCTACTCCAGCACCGTATTTCAAATGAATCTATTTCTTTCTATCAGCTTTCTTCGGTATCCAACTCTCACATCCATACATAGTAATGAGGAATACATATCTTAATGTGGATTATCTTGATCTTGGTAACCAGAGATACATCCTTCCTTATCCTTAAGAATCTTTTCTAGTTCTGTCATGGCTGCTCTTCCCATTCTCAATCTTCTTCTGATTTCTTGGTTGCAGTCTCCCTTTTGGTTGATGATTGAGCCAAGGAATAGAAAATCTTGAACCATTTCAATTTCTTCATTGTCAACTTTAAAATTGCATAATTCCTCAGTAATCATTACTTTTGTCCTTTTTTTAAAAAAAACATATTATTAATTTTCCTTTACTTTTGTCTTCTTGATGTTCAGCTGTAATCCTGCTTTGGCACTTTCTCCTTTAACGTTCATCAGTAGCCGTTTCAAGTCTTCACTATTTTCTGCCAGTAATGTGGTGTCATCTGCATATCTCAAATTATTAATGTTCCTTCCACCAATTTTCACTCCACCTTCTTCTAGATCTAATTCAGCTTTCCATATGATATGCTCTGCATAAAGTTTGAACAAGTAGGGAAATAATATGCATCCTTATCTGACACCTTTGCCAACTGGAAACCATTCTATATCCCATATTCTGTCCTAACAGTAGCCTCTTGTCCAGAGTACAGGTTGCACATCAAAACAATCAGATGTTGTGGTTAGAGATGGGCATGAACAGCAATACGAACAAAAAAAAGCCACGAAAAGCCCAATCTGCTGTCCGCAAACAAGCTGTTCATGAGGCCCCATTCTAAACAAACAGGTGGTCATTGCAAGCCTCATTCATTGCTGTTTGTTGCTGTTTGTCAAGTCAGACAGTCTGGCACCTGCAATCAATTCCCATGGCAACTCAGGCAGGGATTGTCTGAACTCTGTCTGAACTCTTGCTGTTGCCCCGGAAACCCCAATCTAAGCCCAATTTAGCTTGATAGGCAGGTCTTCCTTTCAAGTGTAGAGCTCCAAATTTGTTACAACAAGGGAGCAAAGACCAGGGGGGAGGGGGGCTCCCAGCTCTGACTTTGCAGACAGTGGAGAGGGAGAGAGACAATTGCTGTTCGCATTTTGATAGAGAGAGTGCATTGGAGCTTGAATTTTGTGTGTGGTGGGATAGGGATCTACCCCTTCAAGTTCCAGGGCTGCTTCCAGGCTCTAGACCAAGCTATTATTTATTATTGGTACCTTTCCTGCTGCCTGCTCAGGTCAGGTTTCTGGGAGTGGAGCAGTAGGGATCTTGACTTGGATGATGGCTGGAGGAGAGCCTGCTGGCCCCCATGAACAGCCAACCACAAACATGTTCGTGAACAGGGCCATGTTCATGGTTGTTCATGAGTCCCTGTTTGTGGATAGCAATGAACAACAAACATCATGTTTGGGGTTTTTTTCTGTTTGTGCCCATATCTAGTTGTGGTACCCACATTTCTTTTAACACTCTCCATAGCTTTTCCTGATCCACACAGTCAAAAGCTTTGCCATAATCTATAAAACACAGGTTGATTTTCTTCTGAAATTCTCTGGCATGTTCCATTAGCCATCATACATTTGCAATGGGATCTGTAGTGCCTCTTCTTTTTGTATCCAGCTTGAAAATCTTTTTTGGGGGATGTGTATAGAAATTTTATTTTAAAAGAATATAACAATAGAAAGTGCATAAAAGAAACTTATACAGCACTGCATTTGGAATTAAGTTGAAACTTATACAAACAGTAAATTTGATATTAGTTTTGAAACATTACAAGCACTACATTTGAAATTAGATTAAACTAATAGAAAGATACAGTCAACATTTATAATAACAAAGCTTCATTACATAATAGCTCTCCTTCCCTCTCCTTAGCTACTCATACAAGCTTTATCGTCAACTGCTTTAGTTAAACATTTCCTTGTGCTTTATCTTCTTATCTTTCGACGAAATTACCTTATAATTGTATTGTCGAAGACTTTCACGGCCAGAGAACGATGGTTGTTGTGGATTTTCCAGGCTGTATAGCAGTGGTCTTGGCGTTGTAGTTCCTGACGTTTCGCCAGCAGCTGTGACTGGCATCTTCAGAGGTGTGGCATCAAAAGACAGGGATCTCTCAGTGTCACAGTGTGGAAAAGAAGTTGTCAGGTAATTTATATCTACTCAGGAGAGGTGGGGTTGAGCTGAGTCATCCTGTAAGAGTTTCCCAGGATGTGGAATGCTAATGGAGGGAGGCTTCACTGTATCCTGAGGAGGTTCTTTTGCATATGGATTGGTGCTTGATATGCTAATCTTCTCTGCAGGGCTATTGTCGGGTATAGAGTATTTTGTTAGCCTGGTGTTTTTCAGGACTGGAAACCATGCTCTATTCATTCTTAAGGTCTCTTCTTTCCTGTTGAAATTGTGCTTACGCTTATGAATTTCAATGGCTTCCCTGTGCAATCTGATGAAGTAATTGGAAGTGTTGTCCAGTGTTTTAGTGTCCTGGGATAGGATACTGTGTCCTGTTTGAGTTAGGCTATGTTCAGCCACTGCTGATTTTTTCAGATGGCCATTTCTAGATACCTTGGTCATCCGCAAAGCAAACTTTCAGTTAGGTCACCAGGTCTACAGGAAATCAACTCACACAGATTGGTACTTACACAAAAACTCCAATCACCACCCTCGACAGAAAACAGGCATAATAAAAACATGAGTAGATCTTGCAAGATGGATATGTGAACCACACTTTCTCAATGAGGAAAGTAATCATCTAAACCACGCACTTCAAGCAAATGGCTACTCCAGAAATGAAATCAGAAGAGCAATTAAACCAAGGATAAATCAAACAACCAAGGAAAAACAGTCTCCCACAGGAAAAGTGTATTTGCCATATATCAAAGGAATCACTGATCAGATGGGAAAGCTTATGAAAAAGCACAACCTTCAAGCAGTATTCAGACCCACCAGAAAAATACAACAGATGCTACGATCAGCAAAAGACAGTAGAGACCCCCTCACCTCTGCAGGAGTATACCGCATACCCTGCAGCTGTGGACAAGTTTACATCGGGACCACACAGCATAGCATCCACACAAGAATAAAGGAACATGAAAGACACTGCAGACTTGGCCATATATCAGTTTTTTTCTGAATTTCTTCTGTCTCCAGTAAATCGAATTGATTCTTTAATAACTTGATTTCTTTCCATTTTCCTTTATTCCTTGTTATTTTGTGTTCTTGTTCCATTTTTTTTTAAAAAAATTGTGTTAGATTGTCCATTACTTCCAGCTTAGCTTTTTTCTTTTTAGACACTATTGCTAATAGTGTTCCTCTTACATAGGCTTTACTGGCTTTCCAAATTGTTGTTGGATTAACATCTTTTGTAGTATTTATTCTAAAATAGTCAGTTCTTCCCTACATTTTTGCAATACATCCCCTTGTAGCAATAGAGTGTCATTCATTCTCCATCTTCTTTCTTTCTTGTCTCCACTTTAACAGGTTACCTCTATCAGATTACCTCTATGGTCTGCTATGGTCCTTGGATGGATTTCTGCTATATCTACCTTTGTCAGAAGACTTTTGAATATCCAACACATATCTATTCTGGAGTACGCTTGATGGCTGTCTGAGAAAATGAATAATCTCTTTCTTTTTTGTGTAGCCATCTCCAAACATCCTCCAATTTCAGGGTTGACATATAGTTGAATACACACTTTTGAAGATTCCCTCCCAACCTTGTAAATCTATTGATTTTTGAATCAAGGACACTATTCATATCTCCAAAAATTAAGGTCTCCTTCTTGAAAATCTAATAGTTTCTGGAATTATTTCTCATAAAATTTCTTTTGGCTATTGTTCAGTGCATACAATGATGTCAATGTCCAAATTTGTCCATCAGAAAGTCTAAATTTTAAGACCAAATATCTTCCCTCCTCATCTTTTAGTTCTTGAAGGATTTCCAGGCTTGGGTTATTGATATATATAGCCACACCGTTTTTCTTCAATTGCGATGACAATCTGTAAACTTTACTCATTTTTTTACAGTTTAGTAACGGTCTTTTTAAATATGGGTTTCCTGAATACATATAATATCTGCTTTTAGTTTCTTCAATTGTTTGAAGTTTCTTGATCTTTTACAGGGGGAGTTTAATCTACTCATATTTATTGAAATTATCCTCATTCATTTTTCTTCCTTCTGCTTTTGTTTACTTGTTGCTCCTTCTTTCTCTCTGGTTGGAGGATTGATGTCATCCGAGTCTCTGCTTCTGTAGCTGATGTTACTGTTTTCTTGCCTTGACTCAAGAATATTTCTAATCCACAGAGGATTTTCCAATGAAATCTTATTTCTTTCTGTTGCAAAATTCTCATCAGGCTCCCCAAATTCTTTTATTTTTAAATTGTTTTTAGTGGTAGGTCTTAGAATATTTGTATTTCTTTCCCTTCTGCCTGAACATCTAGCATTTCTTGTTCCATATATGGTAAGAGTCTTTACTGTAGAATTTGAGCATCACTTTGCTTGCATGGGAAATTAATGCAATAGTCTGCTAGTTGCTGCACTCTTTGGCATCCCCTTTCTTTGGAATTGATCATACACCTAAACAGGTTATGATGATAATCACAAGTGACTGGAACACAAAAAAAGGAGACAAAGCAGAACCAAACATTGTTGGAAAATTTGAACTAGGATCACGAAAGCAGGAGAGTGACTCATAGAATTTTGTGAAGCCAACAACCTATTCATTGTTAACACGTGCTACAGGCAACCAAGAAGACAATTGTTTATGTAGAAATCCCCAAGTGACCAATACAGGAACCAAATAGATTACATAAATGGAAGAAGATGAAGAAGCTGTATTCTCTTTGCTAAAGCAAGACCAGGAGCTGATTGTGATATAGATCAGGAGTTGCAACTTGCTAATATCAAAAATTAGAATAAAGCTGTAGAGAAACACTAAAGGAATCAGTGTCAAAATACAATTTGTGATGTCCTGGGGTTTCCCCAGATTTTCATCAATCTTTTTCAAACCAGGTTTCTTCTGAAATTTTTGGAAAGATTGCAGTACAGCCTGGATGGTTACCATGTTGGTTGAAATTTCTGATTTTCCCACTTATACAGTAGCTATTTTCCCTAACCCTGTCCTCCAATCAGCTATTTCCTCACCCTTGCTATGGGTGGCTTTTTAGTTTTTTAAAACAAGCACTAGAATACCATTATATTGATACAACATTATAGCAATGTGTATGGTGTTCTCCAAATTCCCCAGCTTTCATTTTTTTAAAAAAGGTAAGCCTCTAGCCCCATATCATTGCAGAGATATAAGTGGAAAGGCATAACTCCTCAAAGGAAAGAATTAGAGACTTACTACAAAAGCTGTGGTAGACCAGGGGAGGGGGTTGGCTGCTGCTGGGGGACTAGGGCAAGGCAACTGCAGGGAAACCTGCCATGAGGAACCTCAGTTGCTACAGTGCTTTTTCAGCAGCTGGACCAACAATGGGGAAACCATGTAAGCTGGCCACTGTGTAGAAAATACCTCCACTTTACTCTGCTAGTAAAAAGAAAATATTCTTCAGCTGAATCTTCCAAAGAATATTTCTGAATCAGTAGAATGGAATGTGGAAGGATACCAATGAGCACAACACTGGTTACCCAGAAACAAAATAATGATAATAACAACAACGCTTATATACCACTCTTATAGACAGATTAGTGCCCCACCCAGAGCAGTGAACAAGTTAGTATTATTATTATCCCCACAATAAAGCCGGGGAGCTGGGCTGAGAGGAGTAGCTTACCCAAGGCCACCTACTGAGCTCATGGCAGTAGTGGGATTCGAACCAGTAGAGTGCTGATTCCGAGCTGAACCACTTAACTACTGTACTACAGCAGCTCTCCATGTACTTCATTAAGTATTCCTCTTTAACACCAAAGTGTGGTGATTCCCTAAGGCCTCAGAGTCAGGGTGCCACTGCTATTGCTGCTGGCAGCCCAGATAGCTCATCTCTGGCTTCCCTCTGCAGTGCTTCCCCCTCTGACGTCTCCTATGCCACCTCCATCTGTGAGCCTGTGCCGGTGGGCTTGGGTCAGCTTGGAGCCCTCCTTGCCTTTTGCCCAAGTTTCTGGGGTGGTTGAGAGAAGTGCACTGCTGGCCCCCACCTGGCATTTCCTTCAGGCTCCTGGCCCTGGAGCCTGACTAGCTATGCTGCCTTAGCTGCCAAGGTCAACCAGCCCTCCCAGGCATGCCTGCCTCATTCAGCCTCAGCTTGAGGCTGTAAGCCTTTGCACCTTCCTGCAGGCATACCTCCTGCTACAGCCCCTCTTCAGTGTCCCTAATGCCATCCTCGCTGCCACCGAACTTCCCTACTGCTCCATCCTTGTGGCCCACAACCCCAGCCAGCTGCTTGGACTTTTTGAGGGACACATCTCCCTGCCTGAGCTCTGCCCTTCCAGCTGTGTCCCAATGCCTTCCCTGGCCTGGCTGTGTTCAGTTCTGGCTGAGGTGCAGGAGGCACGGTAATGCCGCTTGGGCCCCACGGACTCATTACTGGAAGCTGTGTCAAGTGCCACATTGTCACAGACAGAAATAGAACAGCAGCAGGGAGACATTATGAGAAAATTAACAAAATAGTTTTGTTCACTTCACCCTATATCTTCATTTTACTTTCCATTCAATGCGAGTGGGGGTAAAAACAACTTCAACATTGTTTTCGCTGTGATTTACAAAAAATGAAATTCGGGTGGGCATGGAACACCACATGGCAACAACTGACATCATTAAGGTTGAAGAATACATGGCATAAGGAACTGCAAAAGACAGAAAGTTTCTTCGGGTCAATTTGATCCCCTCTTTTTCTTAATCTGGTTGGTAATTATGGTTTCTGAGATATTTCATTTGTGATCCAGAGATCCAAAATTATTTCGCTCCAGATCAGCCCTTGTTTGCACCTCATTGGAAAATGGATCTGAAAAAGAGATAGTTTTTGAAATAGCTACTTTATTAACTATTACTAGGATCATTTGAAAATTATGGCAGTCCTTTAAAGGAGTATTGCCATTGTGTACTATAAGAATACCGTAGTTGGAAAAAGAAGAAGACCTGCAGCAAACTTATGCTACGAGAAGGTATTTTTCATGCTCTTATTTTAAACTTTAGTCACTGTATCTCTGTTTTGACTCATTATAACAAATGGTACATTTTGGCTCAGTGGAAACCATTAGGGAATAAATTCAGTGAACTATCCGTTCCACTTATTATGTGCTAGCTAGCAACATTCTCCAGGAGGGGAGGGGGCATAATCTCTATTCTCTCTGAATCATCAGGCAGAATATTAAGAAAATGAGTAAAGAGGATGCTAAACCTTTCACTCTCTTCTAGTCAAGTATTTGAGTAAGTAGAAGAAAACATGGATCGCTTTAGGTGTCTTGATCTCTATGCCGTGGCATGCTTATCATCGGACTGAAACTGGGGGAAATGGGCCAGTCTCTATTGAGAGGAAAGACAAGGGTGATATTCTCGAGGGGGGATTGCTGTAGTCATATTTGGCACAGCAAGGTTTGTACCGATAAAATAGTTCAAATATACTCTGATCTGGATGCCAGCTGTAATATAAATGAAGCAGAAGTAATGCTTACACACCATCTGGTTTGCTTCTGAATCATCTTGACCCAGTTTCAGAGACAGATATTGACAGAATTTTGGCATCTGTGAAGACCACTACCTGTACACTGGTCCCCTGCCCATCCTGGCTACTAAAATCTTGTAAAGACTTCATAAAGGAGCCCTTGATGTCTATCATAAATCAGACACTAGCTCAAGTCACCTTCCTTCATCCACTCAGAGAGGCTTTCATCCGCCTGCTACCTAAAACACCATGCTTATGCAAAAATGATGTTGCCAATTATCACCCAGTCTCTAATCTGTCCTTTCTGGGCAAAGGGGTTGAGAGAGCAGTAGCTGACTAGTTCCAGGCCTTCTTGGACAACTCTTGCATTCAGAACCCTTTTCAGTCTGGTTTTAGACCAGGCTATGGGATGGAGATGGTTTTAGTGGCTTTAGTTGATTACCTCTGCCTGAACATAGACAAAGATTGTGCTTCATTGTTGCTTCTCCTAGAGCTATCTGTAGCCTTCAATACAATAGCCTTCAGAATGACCTGCCAACACCTTTTCCACACTGTGACACTGAGAGATCTCTGTCTTTTGGTGCTACACCTCTGAAGATGCCAGCCACAGCTGCTGGCGAAATGTCAGGAACTACAATGCCAAGACCACGGCAATATAGCCCGGAAAACCCACAACAACCAACAATAATAACAATCCACTGTGAAGTTTTCCTGTGAATAGCCCTCAGAAAGGAATGGTTTTTTTTAGAAGATGTCAAGATCTCATACAGTTGAACTGGGAGTCTCTGGCTCTGTCTGCTGATGGTCATGGTAGTGATCCAGTGAAAAACAATTGATAGTGGAAAAATAAGGAAAAAGTATTATGTTTCTAGGACCTAGTCTTGTCTCCAGCTCCCAAAGAGGCCTGCTAGTTAGTTACTCCAAACATGGCTTGGATATGTCTGTTTCTATGTCAAGCCTGGATCCTTCCTGGAACAACTCAAGCAATTGCTCCATGTTCAGTTTTACTAGTCTGCATTCCTCTCAGTGTCACCTCTTCCTTGGAGAGCGTATTTGGCCAGTGGTTCCTGTTCTTCCCAGCTCTCGCTGTAGTTCTCCCTAATGCCGCTAACTAGGGATTGTCAACTTGGCTACTGTTCACTTCAATTCTCCTTGATATTTGTTACAGTGCTTGCACAGTTCCAGACCCTAGTTTTCATGTCTACTTCCATGTTGGCTCCCTTGTAGCCCGGCTCCTATGTTCCACCTGGCTCTGGTTCCCATTTGGCTGGGACTCAAGCTTCAACTCTGGGAATTCTTACTGCCCAGTGCTAAGACTACAGCTCCTCTTTATGTCAGTGGGACTCCTGCAAGAGATTGTACCTCCTGCTTTTCCTTAAGATCTCTTGTTGGGCTGTAGCCCGCCACTCAGTTGGAACTGAATTGGGATTTGCTAGGAATGAATTAAGGACATCTGGAAGAAGCCTAAATAACCAGGTTTCACAGGGGGGGGGGATACTTAAAGGAAATGCCCCCCACTATGTCTTTCAAGGATAGCCATTGGTCTCATATCCTTCTCTTGCCCACCTCATGCATTTAATGTATGTATGCACTCACTGAAGTGTGTGAGAGAACTTACTAATCCTTAATGGCACAGAAGAGAGGAAATTCCTCTCTAGAAATCCATAAGCACTTGCATTACCCTTTTTCTTAACTAGAAAACATAGAAGGCATTCTCTCACTGCCGGAAAGCACTTCCTATGATTTCAAAGTGAGGAAAGGGATAACATGAGGAATTATAGATTCCTAGAGAGACTGTTGATTGTTGTTGAAGCCCCAAGACAAAAGGTCTTGGCTGAGAGCATGAGAGCAAAAAGAAGCAACTGATTTGCCTGGCTTTTTGCCCCATCCCCAAGTCTAAGCATTTATGTAGCTCTGTTTTCCCCTACTTGGTACCTTTGTAGAAAAGCACAGGTTAGAACTATGACACCATTTGTTTTAGACAAGAATCTTTAGGGTGGGCAGGATTTGGGCAGACTGAAGGTCTAATTCCCTATTATGTACAAACAGATTTTTGAACACTGTGAGGGAACGGTGGCTTGAAAAACAATTTGCAGCAGTTGGGGGGAGGTGCTTAACTTTTTTGCTTCTCACATCTTCTCTTCTGTAAATTGATTCTCAAGCCCTTTTTTCTTACACATTTCAATCTGTGGTTTGTGCCTGGTTAGGCTTGCAAGCTGTAGCCAGTAAGCTGGTGGGAGCATTTGGGGGGCAGTGACAATTTCGTTGGCATCATGCCAACACGTGATGTCACTTCTGGCACAAAACCTGATGTGATGTCATCGTTTCAGTACATCACTCTAGGTTTCACCCCAAAACTCTGTGGTTAAACCATAGAGTTTTGGGTGAATCCTAGAGCATCACCCAGGGCAATTACTTCACTTCTGATTTTGTAACAAAAGTGACGTTGAGACTTGGCATAATACTGAAGACACTCAAACCCATTTTTCCACTGCCAGCTTATCAAGCAGCAACAGGAAAAGGGGGCCAGTTGGGGAAGTCTCCTACTATAGAGGGACACCTGGCCACTCTATACTCGTTGTACTGTTAGCCCTTCATGCTGCACATTTCATTGCAATGTGTTTTCATACAAGAAACACTCAGAAAAAGAATCCAAAGTGTGCCATAGGCCAAGTTTTTATTGTGGTTTGGCTGTTCACAGATCTTTGGGGGGATCAAACATATTTTCCCTTCATTCTTTTGAAAACTCCACTTGCAAAATGATGTAATTTTGTATTTAATATCTCAAACAGTAACACATATCAAGATTCATTACCAAAAATGAATGTTTTTGAATAGTTTTGTACTGTTCTTTGTATTTTAGATTTATGGAAGTTCAAAAAAAAACAGCAAACTTGCAGATATTTGGAACAAGAGGCAAGAGAAAGTTATTTCTCTAAAGTATATCATAGGAGTATATGTGATAAAAGCAAATGAGAATGCTTTTTCCTTAAGTTGCTCTCTTGTTTACAGGTACTTCCAGGCATGATTGATAGTCCTGGCCTTGGTTTTACCCTTTTATTGATTCTCAGACCACTTGCTAAATATAAATTCTCGGATAAGAATCCAAATTACAAAAAGCCATGATTGTCAAAGGTGCCCATGGAGTGTGATGCCAAGTGTTTATCAGCATTAAATACAATGGAATGCCTATTTCCATGGGAGAAGCATAACTCCCAGTATTGAGCATTTCAATATTCCAGAGTCAAGCAAATACACATAAATTAAACAATATCATTGTCTAGCGTGCAGAGAGGTATGCAGGATCAAAACTGGTTGTTGAAGTTTTATTGCAAAACTGAAAGGTAACCGATGTCCAGTTGATTAATTCCTGCAAAATTTGCCCATGACCACCCACTAACATAAAACAGAACTGTCTGCTAAACACCAGTCTGGCTTGAAACCTGTGAAACAAATGCGGTGCTTCCACTCCTACAGAGGGAGCCTAAGAGATTATCACCAACCTCAATCACAATGATTACCTTATATAATAATAGCAAGTGGCCCTGATCTGAGGGCACTTAAATCAGAAGATCAGAGTCACAAACAGAAAAGACAAATCTTCCTACGCAGCTGAAAAATGCCCTGTGATGGGGAGGGGGGAAGGAGATGACCTCTGCAAGTCCTTGTGGGTCCCCCTCTTCTTTATTAGATTTATATACCACCTTTCTTCTATGATGGAACTGAAGAAAACATCCATAGTGCATCAACCCCAGGGCTCCGCACTTCAGAGTAGAACACTGCCACCAGTTTCCTCTATCTAGCCCTACGCTCAGAGACTGAAGGAACAAAGTCTTAAGTCCTACTAGGTGTTAAGAAAAAAAGCCCGACAAGGTAGACCACCGGCAGATTGAGTTTAGATTGCCCTCCGTGCCACTGCAGTGGTGCGGAGGGCAATCTAAACTCCCCTCTGTCTGGAGATCAGGGGGGCGGGGCCACCAACCATGTGACCATTTTCGCCGAGAGCAATTTAAACTTTTAAAAACTCCCCCCTTGTTCCAGCTGACCCAAAGTGACGTCATTGGCCATGGGAGCATGCGTGCATATTGTGCGCGCACATGTGGTACCAGGGGCACCACCTCCCACCAAGAGTTGGCTCCTATGCTGGCAACCCACTCAGTTCCACCACCTCTTTTCCCAGAAAAAAACCCTGCATATATATACATGTATATATTTATAAGTAGTATACATATGTATACATATGTATATATGTATGTATATGTATAAAACTCCTTCCTGTTTCCTGCAGGCATATTTAATTTGAGTTTTTAATGTATACACTGTTTCAGCTGTACTGTTTGTAGGAAAAATCAAAGATCATCCTCTTTGATTTTCAGGTGTTCTACTGCAGCACTCCCTGACAGCGTAAACAACACCACTGCACACTGTGCATATGGGGAAACACACTTGTCAGTAGATACTCCTGTGAAGAAAATCAATATACCCAACCTAAGTAAAATTACTGCTGGCAATACAGTAATTAGGTCATTAAATAGCAATGGATTTGCATTAAGAAGCAACAAAGAAACCTCTCAACTGTGTAAAATAGATAGTTTAAAATCACACTTGCTTGAGGTGGGGTAAGTTAGGAATATTAAAACCAATTAGATTAAGAAAGAGATGGGGGAAAGAATAAGCTCATTTTTACTGATAAGCATCCTGCAAATCTAAAAATAACAGCAGCATTCTTGGCAGTCTGTGACAGATCAGTTTTAATCTCTGGAACAACCTGCAATTAGTGTTAGTTTTGATCGAAAATACAAAGCTAGGATAAATATGCTCCACATACATGGAAAATAGATTTGAAATAATCTAATTAACATGGAGGCCAAGTAATAAATACAGAAACCTTATCTCTCCAGAGAGAGAGAGAGAGAGAATTAATCAAGGAAGACAAAACTGTGCCTCAAATCCTTCAGAGAGTTCTGCATTTTTGGAAGTAACATGTAATATTATATCATGGTGTGGCACTTTGACAAGGCAAGAAATGCGTCTGATATGATAGACAGCAAGTTGATTACAGTACGCTCTGGTACAAGGAGGTTTGGTTTGCCTAGTCAACAGCCAGTGGCTGTTTTGAACTGAAAACAATTTCATGGCTTGCGTATGTACTGGTTTTAACCTATGAATCTGTGTTCCTTGCTCTACTGAAATACAGCACGGATGTTGAGTGACAAGAAAGTTCCAGAGGGGGGCATTGGGAAAGAAGACAGTTAGGACTCATGGGGAAACAAGAGAGAAGGCGGCATGAGAGTAAGGAGTAAAGTATGAGATTATTAGGAAGGAGTCAGCGTTTGTTATTTGGTTATAGTACCAAGAATATGTTAAATGATGGGTTGTAGTTGTGACTGTTTTTGAATGTCATGAAAAATAGAAATATACAAATATTTAATCTCCCAGTCCCTGATCTGCATGGGAACTAAATATTCTACCCAGTTTGACCCGCTGGTAGTTCCAAAACTGAGATGGTCCTATATGATTGCACGTTGCAATGCATTGCCGACAGAAATGAAGGGCCGCTTCGTCAAGATACTCTCGGACCAGTGCTCCTGTGATTGCCTTTTGGCTGCAGTTGACTCGCTGTCCCATAGCTTCTTTCACTGTCCAAAGCATGAACTAGCCGGAGATGCCTTAAAAAATGGCTACTGAAGTATTCGAACCTTTCTGACTCCTTAAAATTAAGACTTTTACTGAGTAGCCTTTGTAAAAGCTGCATAGTGGATGTGGCAACCTTTTCTTTAACTGTTATTTTTAATTCTTAAACTTTGTTATAGTGCATGGCCTATGGGCTGTTAAGCTGAATAAACTAACTAGCTAATCTCCCAGTAATCAGTGCCTCTGCTTGTTCTGCAGATAATATGCACATCAAGACACCACACAACCACACCATACAAATGCTTTAAATAAAATAAAATAAAATAAAATAAAATAGAACAAATAATTATACTAGCAGCTCCCCACCTCTGCATGCAGCAGCTAATGAAATGGGAGGAGATGCAGGGAAATGCCAGCACATATTATGTCATATATGCATTGGTCATCTGTTTTGAGATGAAAGTCAGGGAAGACACAAGTTTGCAGTGTTTAGCTGATTTTCAATGTCACTCAGAGAGTGACAGACATCAAAAGACAAACAGATTTACTTAGAGCACCAGGTTTTATTTCTTCAGATACTACTCAATATATTGCCACTCCTGCAGCCTATTTTTACTTTCTTGAATCCAGTAACTCCAGAAGGGCATTTACTTTAGCTAGAAGTTCAACTCTACCCTCTGCCGTTCTGGAAGGAAAGTTTAAAGCTGTCCCTTACTCTCTTAGGCTTTGCTCCTGTTCCCTAAGAGAAATTGACTCAATGGAACACATCTTCTTTAACTGTCCAAGTCATAGTAAAATTAGAGCGGAAACTATCAGTCCATTAGTAGAAAGATTCCCTGGAAGTTCAAATAAAATCAAACTTGATTATCTTTTGTCTGATCAGAATCACCAGACAACATGTCAAGTAGCAAGATTCTGTGCCCAGGTCTACAAGCAACGTAAATCACATAACGCAGACTGAATGTATTTTAACCTTTTAAACAACTAATTTATAATGATCTTATTTTTTTACTCTTATATTTATTCATCGTTCTTCCCCTGTATCCAGTCTCAACTGTTTTTAAACTGATTTGCAAATGGTTTTATATGTACTGGTCGCAGACTGTAATAATAAACTTGACTTGACTTGATGTCACATAGACTCAAAACAGACGTGACGAAATACCTAGGTTCAGCTCGTGTTCTCTTACCCCAAGGTTTGTCGGGAAGTGTAGGCGTCCTTACAGCTTAAAGTTTAGCATTTACAGAGCAGCAGGGAAGGAAGTGCAGGTGTCCTTGCAGCTTAAAGTTTAGCATTTACAGTGCAGGCGTCTTTGCAGCTTAAAGTTTAGCATTTACAGAACAGCAGGGAGGGAAGTGCAGGTGTGGGGCACCTTTCCTCCCGCTCTCAAGGTGCATCGCGGCATTTTCCCTTCCCCTCAACTGGCCTGGCCCTGCAGAGCGATGCCTGGCTGCACCGGGAGACTTTAAGCTGCAAGGACGCCCGCACTTCCCTCCCTGCTGCTCTGTAAATGCTAAACTTTAAGCTGCAAGGGCACCTACACTTCCCGACAAACCTTGAGGTAAGAGAACACGAGTTGAATCTAGGTATTTCGTCACGTTTGTTTTGGCTCATAGTTTGGGCATAAGATAGCGACTGGCTCAGGCAAGTTCACCCAGTGGACCTGGACACAGATTGCCTTGATGAACTTGAACGTTCCTTCAAAATGTCCCACTGGCTCTTCCTGCTGTGTCATCTAAGCACTTGCTCAATGCACATGGAGATGCTTTTATGTTCCTTTGGCTCCGAGCTGCTTTGCATTCTGCCTCTCATTCCAGCTACAACATTATGGGGCTATAATGTGAACACTCCCTTATACTGTGATGTTTTATAGAGCAATCAAACATTTTGTTGAGCAATAAAATATCATGTTATAAAATATTTCCTTAATTAATGGATGTCAGATGGGTTATATCCGACATATTTTACATATCCAGAGCCTCTCTTTTTGTGTTTAATCTCCTGCATATTAGCAATATTCAACAGATATAAATGTGCTGATTTTTTCCCTCTCAGATCATCAAAGGAATTTAAAAGGTAATGTGCTAAAAGTGGGTTGGAATGTACTTAATTCAACTGTGTTTGGGAGGTATCCTGGAATAATCTATCAAAAGCAGTTCATTGTTAGGGATGGATGGGCACAGAAATGGAATTTGGGTCCCGCTTGTTTTGGTTTGTACAAATTTTGTGTGGCTTCTTTAATGTAATGATGACATGTATGTGGACACATTTTTGCTTTCAAATGACTAATATTGGTTTCAGTGGGAAATGCAATTCTCAGGGACTGTGTCCCTTACTACCCAGATTTCAAGCAGATGGAAAAATACATCCCTGTTCTAAAAGTATAAAATTTTCATTCATGGGGCTGGGAGAGAAAAATTGCTACAAATGCCAGGCACTCAGTATTGGAAGGTAAGGTGGGGCAGGTTGCCTCCTTTCTCTGGCATGCTCTGCTTTTGTAGAAAAAAAAGACTTCTCTGGTTTATATGAAGATAGTTTGGTCAGGAGTAGAACAGCAGGATTTGAGTCCAGTGACATCTTAGCAACCAACAATATTTTCAGGGTATAAGCTTTTGTATCTGAAGAAGAGAGCTCTGACTCTTGAAAACTTATACCCTGAAAATCTTGTTGGTCACTAAGATGCCACTGGACTCAAATCCTGCTGGTTTACATGCAAATTGACAAGCCCCTCCATAATTAGTTCCCCTACTAGTTGCTTTTAGAGGAAAGGAGAGATCCTCTTACATAGAGAAAGATCTAATCTTTTTCTCATCTTGCATGGGTATCTCCCCCCCCCTTTTACTTTCAGGAGAATTTAAAATTCAGTGTGATTGGGGAAGATGCTGTGAACAAAAACACCAGCACAGGACAATGCTAAGCAGTGTGAGTACTGGCTAAGTGTTCAGATCAGGATAAATTAGTATCACTGGGGCTTTTTTTCAGCCAGAACGCAGTAGAACAGAGTTCTGGCAGCTCTTGAAAATGGTCACATGGCCGGTGGTCCCACCCCCTGATCTCCAGACAGAAAAGAGATTCGATTGCCCTCCTTGCCGCTGGCGCAGAGGCCAATCTAAACTCCCCTCTGTCTGGAGATCAGGGGGTGGAGCTACCGGCCATGTGACCATTTTCGAAGAGGGTGATTTAAATTTTAAAAAACTCCCCCCTTGTTCCAGCTGACCTAAAGTGATGTCATTGTGTGGTCCTGAGTTCCACCACTGAGTTCCACCACCTATTCCCCCCCCCCAAAGCCCTGAGTATCACTATTGGTAGATAGGAATAAATTCATTAGTTTCCAAATTGAAAGGTTTCTGGTTGCTGTCATAAAGATGAAAATGATGATGAGGCATGCTGATGTAAGCCCAGTTGACCTGCACACTAATTGTTCCACTCTAGGTCATGAAGTGTATTATTATGGCTTGAGTCGCATATCTGAATCACGTTCTGTACTCCTTGCCCTCCTTTTCTTCATTGCCCCCAAGAAGCGAATGCTTGAAAAAAGTGCTGGAAAATGAATACTGAAAGCAGACATCTATAGGTATAGCGATGCTACTAGAAAAATTGCCAGATCTGGCCTAGCTGGTTCAAACAGAGGAAGGTTTAATTTGATAAGATACCTTTCAAAGGTTAATTAATTAAAGGTTAATTAACAGGGCACATGCAGATCTGAGTGCACATTCTAGTGAAGGCAGTTGTCTTTGGAAACCAAATTGCTGAAGTCCAGTTAAAACAATTTTTGTTCAGAGTGTTGCCCAACTTTTAAAAAAATATAGGAGCATTTACAAGGATTAAAAAACACTAGAATTTTGCCACTGCCTCCCATGGGAGGTAGACTATTATATTTCAATTTCATGACTTGGATTTTTTTTTAAGCCAGCCTGATTCAGAAAGAATCTAAGTTGGTAACAATTAGTATTGAGCCACAGTATATGACTTTTTTTAGTCTGAACACCCTGCTTTTTGAAGGTGCTAAATTTTCAGAATATGTCCAGAAGTTTCTCCTTAAGACATGAAAGGATTAGTTCAAAGCAAACTGAGAGAGAGAGTAAATAAGAGTCAAAATTCTTAAGGAGACTTGGAAATTATAAAATTTACAGCAACCAAAGCTTAGCTACAATGTATACCACAGATTAGGAGAAATCCACATACTATTGGCTATTGTGCTATCCTAATCATTCACAGTCTGGCTTTTCATATCTGAACACAAAAAATTGAGGTGACGAATGATTGTGATATTGTAATATCCAATGACATGTGTATCCTACCCTTTAAAAGGTTCAGTCAGAATTAAAGAAATGCTAAGGAAAGTCAGGGAAGCCAAAAGTCCAGAAGATTTCATTGAAGACGCCTTGCCAAAAACGAGAACAGCAAGAAAGAGGAGGGCGCTGTATTGCACAACAAGGGGAAGTAAGACGAGCCCCACATACTCATCCTACCTGAGCTACAGCTGGGAATGGATCTTCTCTCAGGTCCACCACCACTATATAAATGCAACTTGATTCTTGTGGAGAAATGCTTTTCATTTGTAGATGCAGACAGTCAAAACCTTCACCCCCCGTTGAAAAAGTGCCTCTTAGCTGAGATCTGGTAGGAGGGAGAAGAGAAAGCCAGATGCTTTCTAAGCCGCACTTAAGGTCTTTAGTCATGAATGTCCCAACTGGCTAAAGACAAAAGAGTGGCCAGAATATTTTCTGCTAAAAGCTAACCTTTTGGGGTTTTTTGTTCTCCAAGCCTCTATCCCCAATAGAGACTTGGAGAACTAAAATGCCAGAAAGGGGTTTTTTTTTCCCCTGGAGCTCTCTAGAAAAGCCACTCTGTCCTGATGCTTTGACTTGCCCAGGGGGTGGGCAAAAAGAGGAGGGGATCTTTGTCTGACTGAGGTGGCAGCAGAAGGAGCAGAAAGATGGCTCTTTGCAAGTCGTGGCCATTGGCTAAGAGGCCTGAACCAGAACCATAAGGCACAAGAACTTCTGAGTAAGCTGGAACTTTATAACATGCCTTAAACAGAAGATCTAAGTTAGGCACGTACAAAGGGAGGGATAGAGGAATTGCTTTTGAGTTCCTTTGCTTGCTTTGGTGCTGTGCTTGCAAATATGAATGTGACCCCTCCCCTCCCTTTTTAAAAAATAAATGCTTTTTAAATGCTTAAATGCTGGTAGCTGTTCTCTGTCCCACATAAGGGTCTCACCACACAAGACAAAATACGCTCGAATTACACTCGAATTATTCCTTTAAGTCAGTCTTCCTCATAAGAATCTCCAGTAAGTGATCGTCTAAGGTCCCTGCACCAGTTAATCCCAAGAAAGCTGCTGGAAACTGCAGAAGAATGTAGCGATGTCCTCGCTTTCATTCAAATGGATGTGCTGCTCCTTGGCCTTTCCTTCCCCTGCGGCTGGTTCCCCCACCATAGACACAAGTAGCACAGGCTCTAGCAAAACAAATGTCAGTTAACAATAAGGCAAGCAAAACAAGAATGTGAGAGGCATATTGCTGAATCCATTAAAAACTATAAATACATGAAAAGCCAGAAACCGTCCAGGGAGGCGTTTGGGCCATTAGACAACAAAGGAGTGAAAGAACTGCTAAAAGATGAGAGGGAAATTGCAGGGAAGCTGCATTAATTCTTTGCATCAATCTTCACAGCAGAAGATGTTAGACAGCTATCCCCACTGGAATTGCTAGTTTGAAGGAGGGATAACTTGCATATTAAAAATTAATATGTCACTGGGTCCAGATGGCATACATCCAAGGATTCTTAAAGAACTCAAATGTGAAAGTGTTGCTATCGTAACAACAATATGCATCTCTCTAACATTGGTCTCCTCACGGCTTTTTTTTTTCTGGGAAAAGAGGTGGTGGAACTCAGTGGGTTGCCCTCGGAGAAAATGGTCACATGGCTGGTGGCCCCGCCCCCTGATCTCCAGACAGAGGGGAGTTTAGATTGCCAGCCATATGACCATTTTGAAGAGGTTCCGGAACTCTGTTCCACAGCGTTCCAGCTGAAAAAAAAGGCCTGGGTCTCCTTACTGGAGGGTTGGAAAGTAGCAAAACACAATGCCTGTTTTAACAAGAGATCTAGGGGAGAGCCAGGAAATTACTGGGGATTAAGAGGTTCCTGAAATTCCATCCCATTTAGCATTTGATTCCTCTCACTATGCAGGATTTAGTCAAGGCTCTTAGCAATGGTTCTCTACCAGTCACTCTACACGTTACTTCTACAAGTTCTGCACGGAGCCAATCCATGCTCTGCGCAGGCACACATCACTCTGCGCAGACACACATCAATCCATGCTCTGCGCAGACACACACATCACAGGGATTGGCTTCTGTTAAAAAAACCCAGCATGCAAATAGGCTCAGAATGTTGACATCAGGGGTGTGAAAGCTCCTGCTTTTCTCCCAGGTTTTTTCCCCTGTACAAAAACAGTGCGGGGGGAGGGAAACATTTACCCCATTTCTGCTGCTCCACATGGAGTTACTGTCTGCACATACAGCAGCTGAAAACACTCCTTCCTCAAGGAGAGGTCACAGCCTTAGACTTGATCAGATTCCTTGTCAGAAGACCTTGGAATAGAGTTTGATCCAATAAACTATCTGAAGTTTTAAAATCAGCAATAAAGGATATCAGATTAAAAAGATAATATAAATATCCTAGATCCTCTTTAAAACAAGTCTTAAAAAATCAAATACTAAAAATATTGAGAAAAGGTTGGGGTGTAAAAACCAGCTGTATGAAGTTTACGAGTCTCTCTACACAAGACATCTTACACGGGGACACTCAAATGAAAGCTCTTACACTTGTTCTCCCATTGTGGATACACATGCACTGTTAGAGAGACAGAGTACACTTGAATATGAGACCACACATCCCCGTGTATGATGTCTTGTGTAGAAAGACTCCAAGAGGCTGGAGAGAATAAAAGCTTCTTTGCCAAGCAACCAAGATTTGCTGTTAGGGGTCATCGGTAAAGGTAGAAGAATGGAAGAAATACATTTGGTGGAAAGGCCTTAAAATTAATGCTATGAAACAGCTAATTCTTTAATCTGAACAGAAGCCTTAATGACCAAAGCGTTAGAGGTCAAATCTTGTTTGCATTTTTGTCATGTGTAAACTCATAGCTATTTAATAAAAATGTTGCCTATAAATCTGGCAAAATAATTATTCTGAACTAAAAGCCATTATAACGGGGGGGAAATATGCATGGATTGGCTGTCAATTTTGTCATTTGTATTGACAAAGCATTCAGGCTGCATTCCCCAAGACACTGTACCCATGATTAATTATATAGCAGTTCCAGAAGATTTCAGCAAATTCTTGTAGAATATGCAATGGTTTGCTTGTGACATAAACACACTCTATGCACTGATTATTCAGGATTATTTGAATTGTGCGCATGGCTATATAGATTAAATAAATATCTAAATGCTTTAGTAAGATCCTACTGATAATTCAGAAACTAAGAATTTTTTTTTGCATCCACAAGTTGAAAACTACTCTGAATTCCTACTTCTAACACTATCTTTATTGTTGCATTGTCTCTATCTCTATTGAATTATCTGTTGGATGTCCCTTCCTGTTGACTGCATTAACTTATTCTGTGTAATATGCCTTGAGTCCCAGAATGAAAGGTGGGCTATAAATAACGTAAATAAATATATACCAGGTTTTATTCTCTAAGAGAAATAAAGCAGACAACTAGAAGGGGAAGAGCTATCCAAATGAAACAATGTTTTACTTGACTCTAAGAAATTATGTAAGAAATAATCTTAAGTGAAAAAGAAAATATAAGGTTAGTTTAGAAAAATAAATAAAATGTTTTTGTTTCAGACAATACCTATTTTAAGAAAACGCATACCATTTAAGCAATGGCAAACTGATATTTCTAAGTTTATATGGCAGGGGGAATAATCAAGACTCAAGAGTCAAATATAAGGTATTACAAGATGCAAGAGAAAGAGGAGGAGTGAGTTTACCTGATTTGAAATTTTATTTTGCTGCTTATTGCTTAATGTGGATGAAAGAATGGTTGCTGTTGAAAAGTAATAGGCTCTTGGACTAAGAAGGACATGACTTGAGATTTGGATGGCATGCTTATTTGTGGTATGATAAAGTTAATGTGGATTTTAAATTTAAAAGTGGATTGTAATGAACTATACATAGCTCTCTCATCTAAACTAACTAGGAGACTCCAATTGGTGTAAAACGCTGAGCCTTGACTGTTATTAGGAGCGAGCAGGACCTGGGTCCGGCAACGCCGGCCTTTTGTCCACCCTCACCACTAGCCCTGCAGCAGCAGGCACCCCCTTTAGGTCCTGCAGCACAGCCTCTGGCAGTACCTCAGTTGCCGGAGCCCCTACAGGCCTCCAGGCCTCTCCCACCCTTAGGCCAGTTGCAGCAGACACCCAGGCACAACTCTGGAGAACAGCCTGCAGCCACTCAGCAGACTCACCTGTCTCCTGCAGTTGCCCAGATGGCTCCACTTCATCCAGGCTCACAGGAGGTTGCCATCAGCACAAGTCAGGCAGGTGCAGGCCCCAAGATGCCAAGGGAGCCACTGGGGAAGGTTCAGAAGTAGCAGGGGCGAGCCAGGCAGAGAGCAGACCAAATGCCACAACCTAGGTGGGGATGGAGTGGGTGGGGCCAGGAGACTACAGAGTCTACCCAGCCCTCCTATCAGATCGGCTGGGAGCAGGGCCAGTCAGGGAGATGGGGTGACGATTGGGGCCAGAGCCAGGGAGGTGGGGCCAGGGGAGGCCTTTAAATTCAGGTTCCTGTGAAGGCCGAGGAGGATTTTGGAGGGAGAGACAGCTGGAGTGCGCTGCTACTCCCAGGGCAGGAGAAGGAACAAGGTGGTGCAACCCCCTTCCCTGTCCATCTGAGGCTGGAGGACACCTGCCTGGAGAGCTGGTAGGATGGCAGGCCATCAGGAGAGGGCGCCAGTGAGGGAGGATCCTCACAACCATGAACATCACTCCCATTCTGCAGTCACTCCACTGACTACCCATTAGTTACTGTGCTTAGTTTAAGGTATTGATTATCACTTGCAAAATTCTACATGGACTTGGTCTGGCATAACTACAGGAACGCCTCCCTCCCTATGCTCTTCCATGGCAGCTTCGCTATTCTGAACAGGGTCTCCTGCAGGTGCCACCCTGCACATCGGTGAAATTGACAGCAGCCTGTACATGAGTTTTCTCTGTGGTGGCCCCTATCCTATGGAATGGCCTGTCTGAGGAAGTCAGGAGAGCCCCCACTCTCCTGACTTTCTGCAAACAATGCAAAACCGGATTATTCAAAAAGGTTTTTTACTCAGATAGGAGGGCTGTATTGTAGGGAGGGGATCTCAGATGATCTGCTAATGAGTTAGGAACCATAGACCTCATCACTATTGGAGTCTTACTAATGCGATGTCTTTGTGAACTTGTATCTATTTACCCTACGGCATTGTTTATGGAAATGTTCCTGATATTGACTGTACTAATCTCACACTGTGTAATCCACCTTGAGTCTCAGTGAGAAAGGTGGACTATAAATGACATAAATACATATAAATAAATAAATTATATTAGATGTGCCATTTTGAGAATATAGGACAAATATAAACTGAAACTATGTCAGAAATCATCGCTGTGGCTGTCAACGCAGAAAGCATTTTATAGGCATGAAATGATAACTAAACAAAAGTCTTATGGAACTTATTAGATTTTTCACAAAGGGACTGTAAAATGAAGTCAAGAGAAGACTTGATAGCGAAAGGCTATAGGCACAATTGTTAGAAAGATTTAAAATAGATTTTAAAATTATGGGGTTTTGAACAAAAGAAATCTGAATTTGAAACAGACTTATGTACAAATGATGATCACGTTATTGCTAAAATGTATAAACTCTTGAAATTTGAGACCGAAGAATGAGTGAAAGATTCTATGATACAATGGGCTAAAAATTTTGGGTATAATATATAATTTGAACAATGGGAGAACTTGTGGATGAAATTTATATGAGTTTATTTTTATTTTATTTTATTTTGTCATATTTGTATTCCGCCCTCCCCGCAAGCAGGCTCAGGGTGGATAAGAGCATTAAAAACATTTAAAACATTCTATGCTCAAAGAGAATTTTTCTAGAATGATGTATCATTGGTGTATGTCTCCAGAAAAACTTGCTAAAATGTATAAAAATATTCCAAATAAATGTTGAAAATGTGACATGAAGGGACATTTTATCATCTTTGGTGGACTTGTGACAAAGCTAATTTTTGGATACAAATCCATAAGATAAAACAGAAAATTTTGAAGATTAACATACAATTTAAACTAGAAGCTTTTTTTGTTGGGATTAATGGACAGGCCGCAAGAAAATAGACATGGTATTTTATTTTTATATGTGACAATGGCAGTGAGGCTATTAAAAGCTCAAAAATGGAAGAAGGCCATTTATTTACACCAACAACACTCCTCTGATTTATCTTGGTATTGCTGGAAAGGATTTGGAACTTGAGAAATATTTTTAATATATGCACAACAATACATTACCTGAATATATTTTTGAATAAAGGTAGATGGCTGACCTGGCATTGGACATGTTCATATGAGGATGAGGCAAATTGCAAAGCACAGATCACACAAGTAAAGGACTGGGAGAGGTCTGCTCAATGTTGTATTTCTCTTCATCCCTAAAATAAGCTAGTTCTCTTCATCCCTAAAATAAAATAGTTTGTACTACAATTCAGAAATGTCATCTTGTGTAAAAAAAATAGTGGTCTTTGTTTATTTTCTATCCTCTGTGGAACTATAAATGTACATCAGAGGAAACAATATATCGATTCAAAATGTAGATTTGATTCTAGTTCCACATTTTGTACATATACTTTTCTTCTTTTTCCCCTACTTTTGCTTGTTCAATTTTTTAAGTGACTTCTATTTATGAGCTTCATGACCATGTTTATTCAGATCAATATTTTGGTTCTACTACTGAGAAGACTCACAAATACTGAACGTTACAGTGCTAAGTATATTTCATCATGAAAAATTTATAGGATTAATTTAATCTCCTCTATGTCTTCCCAGAACGTCCACAAACATTGATTCTGTCAGATTAATTCATTATTCAAATGTTAATGTAAACGATTTATTCTCCGGCCTGATGCTGAACAAGATGCTGTGTTTAGTTACACAAATCACAGAGGGAACTGCTTATTTTTTTTAACATCACAGAAACAACACTTTTAAACTATCAACTGTGGATGCAGAGTTCAGCTGGGGTTAGAGATTGCCATTTTCCACTCCTGCCCCAGTGCCCTAGAAAGGACCACCTCCAACTCCCAACATCATCACTCTGTCCTATGACACTTTGCCTTGAGTCTATCCTCTCTGACCAAGAATGGCTGCTGAAACCTGCTTTCTTCCTCTCAGCAGTGCCAAGATTGGGTCCGCTCAGAGGACTGTGCCCATCCAGGTTTGTCCTGTCCTGGCACAACCACCATAGAGAGTAGAAAAGAGCAAGAGTCCAGCAGCACCTATAAGACTAACAAAATTTGTGCAAGGGTATGACCTTTCGTGAACCACAGCTCACTTCTTTACCTGAAGAAGTGAGCTGTGACTCATGAAAGCTCATACCCTACCACAAATTTTGTTAGTCTTATAGGTGCTACTGGACTCTTGCTCTTTTCTACTGCTACAGACAGACTAACATGGCTACCCATTTTGATCTGTCACCATAGAGAGTGGTAGCTCCTTAACCTCTGGGGGAAAGGGCAGGCATTGGTGCCAGTTTCTGCTCTTTGCCTCTCACAAGCTCATGTACTCCTGAGTAGACATGGGCACGAACAGCATTGCAAACAGAAAAAAACCACAAACAGCCTAATCTGCTGTTCGCGAGCAAGCTGTTCGCGAGGCCCCATCCTAAACAAACAGGTGGTTGTTAAAAGCCTCGCTTGTTGCCTTCGGCAGCTGTTGGGCAAGGCAAGCAGTCTGGCGCCTGCTGCAATCCCCTTGGCAACCGGAGGGAGGCAGGGATTGAACTCTGTCTGAACTCCTTCTGGCTTTCCTTCTGGTTTTAACCCTTCAAAGTACTTCCAGCAGAGAGTCCCATTTTTGCCACTGTGAAGACAAAATGACAGCCAACGGGGAGACCCGTGGATCATGCCTTTTCTGGGGTGCAATCTCTCTGAAACTTGGGGGGTCTTCAGAGGACAGTGAGGACTATGTCCCCTGCAAATTTGGTGGGTATTGGACATTGGGAAGGTCAGTTTGTGGGATGTTTAAAGGGCCCTGCTCCTTGCACATGGCAGGAAAGGGACCTTAAAACTATCAGCTGGCAGGTGGCAGGGGGGAATCCCCCCTGCCGCCTGCCAGCTGATAGTTTAAAGGGATCTTTAAAGGGCCACGTAAGTGGGTTTGAGGGGAGGGGGGCTAAGTGGGGGGTTAGGAGTGGTTCTGGCCCCCACGAACAACGAACATGTCCGGGAACAGTCCATGTTCGTCCATGTTCGTTGTTTGTTGTTCGTGGATGGCACCGAACGACAAACAGGGTGTTTGGGGTTTTTTTTTCCATTCGTACCCATCTCTACTCCTGAGCAGTGACTCCCGTCCTCATTCCCTTCACATTTTTTGATCATTCAAGTTGAAGAAAATCTTTCAAACAAATTTGAAAATTGCAGTCTGCTTTATTCTGAAGCAAGGCCATGTCAATCGCTAGTAAGACACCAGCATTATTTTTCCAAATGATTCAGGCCAGGATTCAAGAAATTCAGTGAGAAAAAAGTTTACTGGCAGCTATAATCAGCTAAATGGAACCTCCATGCACAAATGCAGTATACCTTGGAATAAGAGACAGGGGTGGTCCATCAGTCTAATGAACTGTTTGTAAGCTTTCTAGAGGCATCTCACTGGCCATTGTTGAAAACTAGATGCCTCATTCAACTTGGCCTCGTTTCTTGTGTCTGCAAACTACAGAAAAATAAAAAAAGACAAGCAGCGTTTCTTAATGAGTAAATAACTTCCAGAAATTTGGTTTCCTGCACTAAATTGAAAACAGGCAAATAAACGGGAAGAAAAACATACACACATAAACCCTACCAAAATGATCAGCAAATATTAAACTGTGTACAATAAATGCAGATATAAAAGATCAATTCATCTCAAAATCTTGATTTTTTAAAAAAAGCTTTTGTCTTCCTTTCTTAATGGTTTTGTAGATTATGTGAGTTGTTTCTCAGCAGTGTTCTTTAGTGAATGGATGTGTGTATATGTATTTACTCTCTGTAGGAAAGTAAATGGCTGCATGCAGCACAAATCTGAGTAAATGGCAACAATGAACAGGATTCTTTTCCCAGCTCTCAACCTGCACGTTACTGACTTTCTAGCATGATTGTGTACAATATTCTTATTGGGCCCTTGCAAAGCAGGCTTGCAAATGAGCTGAAGAATATTACAATAGCAGAAACAAATGCTCTTGCTGTGGTTTCTGTCACCGTCCATTTCCCTAGCCATTTGCAAAGTGAACAGAGGATGCCCTTTTCTCACACCATTACCCACTGGTGTCAACCTTCACTACAGCGCAGTCTGCATTTGTGGAAGCCTAGTGTAAATTCCATAGCAATTGAGCTCAACATTATAATCAACCTTCTGCTGCAAAACAGCTTTTCTGTAAATGGATTTATTTTACGCAACTCTATATTCTAGCAAATATGGTCAGTGGTTCCTGCAGATTTTCATATGGTAGCAACAACACTAAGGATTCAAACTTACTTTTGCTAAAACTTCACTTTATTTGGTGGGACTCTGAGTATGGATGCATGGGAATAATAATAATAATATTCGATTTATATACCGCCCTTCAGGACAACTTAATGCCCACTCAGAGCAGTTTACAAAGGGGTTGCATGGCTTCCTGAGACCAGGTCAAATCAACTAAAACTAAACAATGATTATTTAAATCTTAGTAGATCCTAAACATGGACAGGGCTGGCATTAGTGGTTAACTTCGTGCCAGCAACACTCTCTCTAAGCCTAGCATCCCTCACAGTGTAGTTGGGAAGACAAAAGGGGGGGAACTATGTAGGCCAGTGTGAGCTCCTTGGGGGAATGGCAGGAAAAACGTGGATGGATAGACGGATGGATGGATGACGGGAGGGAGGGAGATCCGTCCATCCATCCATTCTACACCATGCAGAATGCAAACAAAAAGTCTGAGAAGCAAATTGTATACTGAATAGGGGTATTTTGACCATGCATGAAGAACTCTGGAGATAATTTGATTCAGTATGGGGTCAGAACCAATGAAAAAGCCCGGTATGAAAAAAACAGCAGAATGAATATGATAGTTGCTCTCTGCGATTACTTGCCCACTTGCACAAAAAGCTATGGCAGCAAAAAGCAGCTGCTACTGGCACCCAGAAAAGAGAGCCAGGGAGGTAGGTAAGCAATCAAGGAACATCAGCTAGTTCTAGGAGTCATTACAGCTCACTTATTCAGTTGGGGTGAGGAGGAGACTGAGCATCGGCTAGCAGTAACCAGTGCCATTTGGTTGCTTAGTTGTCCTCTCCCTCTGATCATCTGTGCTGCCCCCACTGCTGGTCGAAGGGAGAGGGCAAATTCCCAAAAGGGATTGACCCTCTTCCCAGGCTAATCAGGGGCTTTGCAGAAGATGTCTCCTTCTCTGCTTTCCCAGCAACCTCTGATAGATCTCAGAGTATAGGCACTGCTTGCTGCCATTGAGGTGTTCCCTTTAAACAAGAAGACTCATAAGTACATTTTAAAAATGCAAGTTTTGAGGTGTGGCTACATTTCAAATTCCGAGTTAGAATTTGTCTTGGTTCTTTTTTTAAAATTCAGATGTGAGTGATTTAGAATTGTTGACAGTCTTGATGATTTTTGATTAGTGTTGAACATCGGGTGCCACAATATGTCAACTATCAAATAATGGCCAGTGGTCCAGCAATGGATAACTAATAACAAATACCATTGCATGCCAGCTGTCAAGTTCTATAAAACAGCAAATACTCATGCATATCCACTAAGAACTGTAAAAATAAAAAAGGCATGAATCATTGTGTATCATCTGGGAACTACAAATAACAGGCTAAATAGCCTTGTTTGTCAGCTAATAAATCCTAAACATTTACATTAAATTTGTTAGATTCTGAAATCAAAGACAAAATAGAACAGTGTATCTCATGTTGATCTTAAATATTCATCGATTTTTAATATTTAAATAAAGTTTGAGATCATCAGAATTTGCAAATGATATTTTTAAAAGAATTCTTGCAGAAACATTGATCCAGCTTTAATGTACTGTCATTGCATCCCAGCTTACTAAGTACTTCTTGTTTAAGTAACTAATTTTTCACAATCACTGTGTAGTATGAAATATGAAATTGCCTTATGCTGAGTCAGACTAGTGTCTCATCAGTAAGGGCATGAATCTAGAAATTTTTTTGTATGTTTTCATATTTGGGGCTGCTGAATGAAATGTTTATCATGATAGGGTAGGTTTCTGGTGGGGCATTGCCAGGTTAGGGTCGAAACTTGTTAGTTTTCTCGTTCCCATGATTTTTGTGGCCATTCCCTTCCATGCGGAAGGGGAGATCAAGTGAAGGCCCAGGGGCAGCTGTGTTTGTACTCAACAGACTAAAATTGCACAGAATACAGTCCTCCCTCTGATTCTGCTTTAGTTTAGTGATGACCTTTTAATCCATTTAGGTTTTATCCTGGTTAGAAAAAGACGATACAGTTCATATGACCTTCGATACTGGCCATCTAGATTCAGATTTCAGCATCCTTGCACGTATATTGGATTACTGTGGGTAAATTATTGTTTATCTCAATTTCCTACCTGTAAAAATGTGTGTATAAATAACATCTCCTTTGGTTTGTTTCCAAGATTCATGAAATGAAAGCTTTACTCCGTACCTCAGAAATCTTCTTGTGGACGATGAGGATTATATAGAGAGAAGTCAGCATCTGGTTTTTATATAATGCCTTTGCAACTGATCAGAAAGTAGGAAGTAAAGGTCACATATATTTTCTCCTCCTCTGCTAGTCACCGTTAATGGAAAATTGATCAAGTTGATATTTCCTCCGGGAACTGATCTTACATTTTGAGGAGAGGAAATGTTATATTTCCTTCCCCCCTCTACTAATCTGTGGGTTTTGTAGTTCAGGGGGATAAAATTGCCATGCAGCTGCAGCAAATACCACCCAGAGACTAATGGAGTGTCAAAGAGTTTAATTAGATACTGAGGTAGGAGTTATAGGCATCATTATGGACAACAGCACAGCCTGCAACTTAGAAAATCCTTATATAGCTAAAGACTTGGTTAATATTGAACTGGCACTTCAGTATAACTGCTGTTTAACAAAGTACAAGTCAGACCATAGCATTCACACATAGAAAAAGACATCTAAAGGAGGAAAACTCATAACCTTTGTCTTGATTAACTTGCTGATCCTAAGAAAAATTTCAAACCCATCAACTCAACTACACTTTTCAAGTCCCACTGCTGCTATTAGTCATAACTGATGTTGAGGATTAGTGGCACAGTGTGTTTTGCATACAGAAGGTCACAGGTTCAATGACTACCACCTCCAATTAAAGGATATGAAACAGCAGGTGCATTCACTGCACGTATATTTTCCTACATCTCCTTTATTAATAGTGGTATTTGTTGCAAATTTACATCGTGCATTTTAGTCAAAGGATAGGCTATTCAGATTGAGCAAACTAAATCTATTAGAATAGAATACAAATGCAGCCATAGAAAATGTTACAATGAAACAATAAAGACCAAATAGACCCCCCCGCCAAGTATTGTTATAATTTGATAATATACGGTAATTTGAACTTTAGGTATTTATATTATGTAAATTATAGTAAGCTACAATTTTAATGATTGCCTGGATATTTTAAGTTTATATTGTTGCCAAATAATTATGCTTTCAGGACTGATCAATTTTATAAGTAAATTTTTAAAGGTGGTAATTTGTTGAAATATGTACCTTTTAAATATTTATTTTAAAATGGTGTGTGTCTCGCTGATGTGCAATCATGTAATTTTGAACTGATTTCAAGAATGTGATGGCCTCTGGCTAATAAACTTTGTTGTTGTCGACCCCCCCCCCAAAACTAAACAAGAAAAGATCTAGTTCAAAAATTAACAGACATCACAAAGGACACAATATATTTATACTTGTTTTCACCATAGCCAATTGTAAAGATATTAAAATATGAGAAAGATAGTTTTGTGTGCAGAAGGGCTTATTCAAGCCTATTACTGTGCCAAGAAAAATAATCATGTGCTGTATCAACAAATGTACGTGTGAAATACCACCATTTATGATATGTGTAATATTGTTCAAGATGCCTGTTATCCAGTCCAGGCCTTTCTATTTTTACACACATCCTGCAAAACTTCTATTGAGATTCTCAGATCTCTTGTTGTAATTACTTTTATCACTCTCTGGTTCCCTTGAACTTCCCATATCACTCCTTTTTGAAATACTGATGCTGAAAAATTCATCATTCCAGTTAGCTTTGCAGAGCAGAATGAACAAGATCCCCTTTAGCTTCTAGTGTGGCCTGTTAAGCCCTCAAACCTTAATAATGCAATAAAAAAAATCTTGCAATTCACCAGAATCAGGATAAATGAGGAATATCTATCTTATTTTGACGGGAAAATTCTTATCCTTTCATTCAGGTCACTGCATGTGCTATCCTTCCTATTTTGTTTCCCTTTGTTTTTTATTGCAAAGCCCAGTCTCCCATCATTTATGTGAGATCTCAAGTTATGGTAGAGGGTCAGTATAGTGCAGTGGTTAGAGTGTCCAACTAAGATCTGGGAGAGACAGGTTCCATTCCCCTTTCTGCCATTATTTAGGGCCACTCATGCCTTCTCAGTCTACCCTACCTCACAGGGTTGTTGTGAAAATAAAATGAGAAAAGGGAAAGTCTGGATTCCACCCTGAAGTCCTTGGAGGAAAGGTAGGATAATAATCTGCTCAGCAAGTGGTATCCAAGAAACCACTCACTGTGACCAATAGCTTCGTCTCAGTGACAAATTACAGCCCAGATGACTTCAGAAGACCACTTTACGTGTCCTCACATACTATTTTATCAGACTTCAAGAAATGTTTATGTGGGACTGGGTAAACAAGAGATTCCGTCCAACCCATGCTCTAATTATGACCAACAAATGCTGGAGCAATCAAACGTTTTTTAAGGCTTATTCCATTGGAGTCTGATTCATATAGCAACCTCTAAAAGAAGACCCATGTGAATCAAACCCTCTGTTATCTAGAGGGCTGCTAGTTTTGACTGCTGGCAGAGGCAATTGCAGCTGACAGCCCTCATGTAGGCCTCTCCTTGCTCTGTGATTACCCTCCCAGCAAGGAGGCAGACTTCCCCTGCTTCTGCTGTCACTTAGCTCCTTACTGCCTGTCAAGAGTGTAAGAGCCAAACTACAAGTAACGCCTGACATAGGTTGGACACTTGTCAGCTTCCCTCAAGTTTTGATGGTAAATGTAGGCATCCTGGTCTTGCAGCTTGGCTTTCCAACTGCTGTCCAATGGACTTTTCAACAGTCACTCGTCCAACATTCCGCCAAGCTGCCTACAATTCCCATCAAAACTTGAGGGAAGCTGACAAGTGTCCAACCTGTGTCAGGCGTCACTTGTAGTTTGGCTCTAAGAGAGCTCCAGTGGTAGTTCACCGCGCATGCATAGGGGGAGGCCTCATGGGTAATGGGTGATCTTTATTTACAGCCATTTACACTATTACTGTTAGAACCACTGGCAGCTGCTGAAGACACACCCAGCACATGAGATCACATCATATATGTAATTCACAACTTGGCCCCACTGAGCAGAAGCCAAAATCTCTACAATGGGACAATCCAGAGACAGCGTGGGTATTTCTGCAAATCTGAAAAATTGGAAAGGTTAAAAAATGGGGGTTAAACACACTGAGGTAAAAACTGGCAGCTGTGCAAGCACACAAGTGTAAAAAAACCCTCCTCATTGCTTGATGCTCCTGTCTTCTGCAGCAGCTTGCAGTGCAGCACTGGGGATTGCTGAGGGGATGGTTCACCTGCTGCTCTCTCTCTCACACTTCTTTCCCTCAGGGCTGCCACCACATTGGCAGCAAGTTTAAAATAGGGGTTTACAAAGAAGGGAAGAAGGTAACACAAGACATGTGGATGGAAGGAGGGACAGTGAAAAAGAGGGAACTCAGAACCATAGCAAAGGAGCTATGGGGCCTGTGTATGGAGAGGAACAGATTTACATTTTCATTCTCACAAGGAGGAGATTGTAAGGAAATTGTCAGCCCAAAGCCAGGTTTTTGGCAAAAATGGCTGAACTCAAATTCAGAATTGTAAATGGTGTCAGGTTCTGCCCCAGTTCAGGTATATGGTGGCTGCGCTGATTAGTAATACCTGTGGAGCAGTCTCTTGAGTTCCCCGGTGATTCGACCTTGAGAGACTGTTCTCAGAAAGGCTTTATGTTCTGTCCCTAGATTTTTACATACCTGAAACGCTAATGAACAGCTCAGCCCTGATGGGCTCTTGAGTTGCCAGGTGATGCACTGAGTCCTAAAGACGTTGGCTTCTCAGCTTACCCAACTCCATTCCTTTCCTCTCTGAGCTAGCTTTCTTCGATCAAGCTCAGACCATGATGCAAGTATGGCAGAGAGAAGCTCGCTAATGGATGCATAAGCAACAAATGGATGCTAAACAGAGATGCTTAGGTAGCCAGCTCTCAAGTTTTTAGATAGGCAGGTTTTTTTGTTGCAACAGTAGGGTTTTCTTATTTTAATGTCTCTTGCCTGGGTAAGAGTGCTTTATACTTTTTACAAACACTCCTCAAGCTAATAAATTTAACTTTCATTTAAGCTGAGTCTGGAATTCATGACTTGGGCATGGTACACCTCTGAAAAAACCCGAGACTGGAAAGCTAAGGCCTTTGGGAAACAGCTTTCAGTCTCACAAACGAAAGGGAACGCATCCCACCTGCCTGATTGCTGAAGTAGCTGTGGTCAATGCTCAGAGTTAGGAGAAAGGGAGGAGGCCTTTTTGATAAAGATGAGGAGATAAACCTGTTTCAGGACTGTGCCTATGGCAAAATGGCCTTACCCCATTCTGGCACCACATATGGTGCAGGAGGCCTTATCCTACCACTATGGCTATGAAATATGATAAAACCAGCAAGCAGCATCTCACTTTGCAACTGTCTGATTTAGAGGTACAAGAACAAGAAGACAACAAGTCTTAAGAGACCCAAACAGAATTTTTACAAATTTAATTTTAAAAAATACTGGAAGGTAAAAATACCTCATGGCTGATATATCACCAAACAGTATCAGGACTAAAGGAACAAACTCTTAAAGAAGGCGGTAGGTTGAGAGAAAAAACAGAATTTGAACTATTTATATCTGGAGATCTGAAACAGCTCCTAGGGAAAATCTACAAAATGTTATTGCAATACCACACAGAAATGGAACAAGTTAAAACCTGTATGATAAAAAGGATGGAAAATTTTGCAGAAACTATTCCGATGAACCTATGGGAAGATCTATGGACTAAGGACATAAAATTTACAGACTGTCAGTTACTAAGAGAGAATTGGTACAAAATGTTCTTTAGATGGTATGCTATCCCCCAAAACATTGTGAGAATTAGAAAGGGTTATAGTGGACACTGTTGGAAATGGCAAAGCATGGACACAACATTTTATCATATGTGGTGGACCTGTAAGAGAGCATAAAGATACATGAAGAGATGCAGAAGATTCTCAAACTCAGATTTGAGCTAAATCCAAAAAAACATGCTCTTAAACACCCTACCAATTAATGTTAGAAAAGAGCAGGGAGACCTTTTCCATTACATGGTGACAGCAGCAAGAGTATTATACACAGCAAAATGGAAAACATATATATGTCCTGATGTGTCAGAGTGGATAGATAAGATTTATGAATATGCAACCAATTTTGAATGTATTCTCTATTAGTTCAATGTAATTTTAAACGCAGTGCTTGTATAAGTCTCAAACTAATTCCAAATCTACTCTTTATATGGTTGTATAAGTCTCAATTCAATTTCAAATGTAGTGTTTCTATAATCTTTTATTATGCACTTTCTATTTTCATACCTTTTCTTTCAAATAAAATTTCTATTAAAAAAAAACAGGGTTAACATACCTGTAACTTATGTTCATCGAGTTCTTCTGTGCTGACACACATGGGGACTGCGCAGGCGCAGGCCAGCCGCCGGAGAATTTTCTAGAGCTTCCATGGCTCCGAAGGGGCCGTTTGTCGCGCGCCTCAGCGACCGTCTTCCCGCCCAAACGGTCACGTGATCCTCCAGCGACCAACGGCCCCTTCCCTCAGTTCTCCCTTGCCACCGCTTGACCAACACACCTCAGCCATAACACCTTAAAAACACCAATTTCCGTTACAGCCATCACATTATCGTGCATTGGAGTTCACAGCGGGGTAGGAGGGAGGGTTGTGTGTCAGCACAGAAGAACTCGATGAACATAAGTTACAGGTATGTTAACCCTGTTTTCATCTTCGTTCTTCTGTGCCTCCACACATGGGAGTGTACCAAGCTTCACACAATAAGGAAGGCGGGGGTGAAGTCCAACACAATTTTATTGAACAAACAAGAACAACAATAAATAGATATGCATATATACATCTATGTAAAAAACTGTGTAAGGACACATAAATACTCAAAATTTACATATATACACACACCCAGGTACATATATACACACTTTCACTCAAGGGTACCCAGCAGGTACGCCAAGAAAGTCATTCCAAAACTCCCTCAGGAAAAAAGGGAGTGTAAGACAGCCTTGGCCACAGATACATCCTGCTCCGCATTGACATCAACGGCGTAATGCCTGACAAAGGTGTCTGCAGAGGACCATGTGGCTGCTTTACAAATGTTAACCAGGGGCACCCCCCTGAGGAGCGCCGAAGAGGATGCTTGGGACCGCGTGGAGTGGGCTCTGACATGGAGCGGGCAAGCCACCCCTGCCAGGGAATAGGCCTTGCTAATGGCCGCCACAATCCACCTAGACAGGGTCTGTGAGGAAGCCCTGCTACCTTTGTCCTTGGCCCCAAAACATACAAACAGGTGAGGACAGGAGCGGAATCCCTTCGTCCTATCCAGGTAATAGGCTAGGGCCCTCTTCAAGTCTAGGGAATGGAGGGCCTTTTCCCCCTTAGAGGAAGGTTGAGGAAAGAATGCAGGCAGTGAGATATCCTGCGAGAGGTGGAAGGCGGACACCACCTTGGGCAGGAACCCGAGGCAGGGACGCAGACCACCTTGTTGGGATGAAACACAAGAAAGGGAGGGTCAGACCGCAGTGCAGACAGCTCACTGACCCTTCTGGCCGATGTGACGGCCACCAAGAATGCTACCTTGTAGGATAGCATATCCAAGGGGCATGTAGCCATAGGTTCAAATGGAAGCAACATGAGGCGTGAGAGCACCAAGGACAGCGACCACTGAGGCACTGGCGCCGACACAGGTGGGTAAAGATTGTACATGCCCTTAAGGAACTGGCGGGATTGTGGGTGAGAAAACACCGTAGCACCCTCTACTCGGGCGTGAGCAGCTGATATCGCTGCCAAGTGTACCTTGAGGGAGGACACCTTCAAGCCCAGGCCACGCAAGTGGCACAAATACTCGAACACAACCCCCAAGGGACTGCTTTCGGGCACCACTCCTCTGGCCAGTGCCCAGAGCTCAAACCTGCGCCACTTGGCCGCATATGCGCGCCTAGTGGATGGCCGACGAGCATTCAGGAGGACCCTCTGTACCTCGTCAGTAAAGCCTACAGGGGAGGAACGATCCGCCAAGCCGTTAGGTGCAGCTTCCTGGGATCGTGGTGGACTAGGCTCCCGTTTAGGAGAAGGTCTTGCCGAGGGGGCAGACTCACATATGTCCGTTGGGACATCCGCAGGAGCTTCGGGAACCAAACCTGCCGTGGCCAGAAGGGGGCCACCAGGATGCAGTCCGTCCCGTCCTCCTCTATCTTGCACAGGACCCTGGGAATCAAGGGGAACGGAGGAAACATGTAGTGCAAGCCCTGCGTCCACGTAAACTGGAAGGCATCCCCAATAGAGAGGGGGTCGCTCCCTGCCCTGGAACAGAACGTGTGGGCCTTGGTGGTCGCCGCAGTGGCGAACACATCTATCACTGGATGACCCCACATCTGGAAGATCGGCCCAACGCACTCTACGTTCAGTTCCCACTCGTGGTCCAGCAAAGGGACCCTGCTGAGGGCATCTGCTCGGGCATTGTCTGACCCAGCCACGTGTATAGCACGGAGCGACACGCCGTTCCTGATAGCCCACTGCCAAGTGAGCGTGGCTTCCCGGCACAGGGCCATGGACACTGTGCCCCCCTGCTGATTCACGTAGTACATGGCAGTCGTGTTGTCCGTCTGCACCAAGACCTGACGATTTCTCAGCAGTGCTGTAAGAGACACAAGTGCGAAACGAATGGCCCTTAGTTCAAGCACATTGATATGGAGGGTCTTTTCCCTCTCAGACCAGACATCTTGCACAGACACATCACCACAGTAAGCCCCCCATCCCAACAGAGAGGCATCAGTGGTAACCGTGATGTCATGGTGTTGATACCCAAAAGGGGTCCCTTCAAACAAGTTGTCATCAGACAGCCACCAGTCCAAGGAGGAGAGGATGACCCTCGGGATAGAGAATTTGAGGGACGGAGGGTGCAGCAGAGCATCGTACCTCCGCACAAACCAGTTCTGGAGAGGGCGCATACGCAGCCTAGCGAAAGGCACCACAGAGGTGGCCGCTGCCATATGCCCTAGTAAGCACTGGATAGTGCGCACAGACTGGAATCGGTTCCTTTTAAACATGGACACTAGACCCCTTAGGGACCGAGCCCTCTCCAAGGGGAGCAGGGCCTTACCCTCCACAGAGTCTAACAGTGCACCAATGTAGGACACCTTGCAGTTGGGCACCAGCTTGGATTTCTCCAAGTTCACCAGGAGCCCCAGGCGTTGGCAAGTGCTAAGTACCAAGGCAATGTCCTGCACCAGCCTAGACTCCGATTCAGCCACGATGAGCCAGTCATCGAGGTACGGAAAGATGGTACAGCCTTCTTCCCGTAGGAAGGAAACCACAGGGGCCACACATTTAGTGAACACTCGTGGGGCAGTGGACAGGCCAAAGGGGAGCACCTTATACCGGAAAACCCTTTGCCGGTAAACAAAGCTCAGGTATTTCCTGTGCTCCTTCCGTATGCCCACGTGAAAGTATGCGTCTTTTAAGTCAAGAACCGCAAACCAATCTCCCTGTTTCAGCAAGGCGATCACAGCCGCCAACGTAACCATTTTGAATTTGGTCACCTTGAGGAAGGCATTAAGGCCCCTCAGATCTAAAATGGGACGTAAGCCCCCATCCTTCTTAGGGACCAGGAAGAACCTAGAGAAGAAACCCTTTACAGAGTCCTCATAGGGCAATTCTTCCACAGCACCCTTGGCCAAGAGCGACACGATCTCCGCATCCAGCTCGGCCATAGTGTTATTAACAGCTGTCAGGGGTGAACTGCATCTAGGCAGCTCAACGAATTCCAGCCCGTATCCCAGTTCAACAATAGTTAAGACCCATGAGTCAGATGTTATTGACTCCCACTCAGAGAGGAGTGGACTCAGTCTGTCCGAAAAGTCCGGGGATACGGCTGGCGTGACCCGTCAGTACTGCCTCCCAGCGCCCTGCTGATCTTTCTGCTGGGCCGGTAGCTGCGCCGGACGAGGCTTGAAGGGCCGACGCCTCCTCTGCTGTTGTGCGGGAGGGTAAGGCCACTGCTGGTAGGCAGGATACTGTTGGTAGCCCGGCCGCTGATGTTGGTATCTGCCCTGGTAGTGGTAAGGGCCGGACCGGGGAGCGTACCGTGGCCTGGAGGAGGGCTTGTCCGCTGGAGCCAGACCCAAGGACCGCGCCGTCTGCCTGTCCTCTTTTTTCTTTTTCAGGGTCTCGTCGGTCGATTTGGAGAACAGCGAGTCCCCTTCAAAGGGCATGCTCTCCACCCTGGAACGCACCTCCTGGGACAGGGCCGTAGACCGCAACCAGGAGTGGCGCCTGAGGACCACCGCCGAAGCCATTCCCCGAGCAGCAGTGTCGGCAGCGTGGCTCCCGGCATTCATCTGCTGCTTAGACAGCCTGACAGCCTCTGTCTGCAACAGGGAGACGACAGCCTTCTGCTCAGGTGGAAGGTCTCGAGTGTAGGATGCCAACTTCTCCCAGAGGTACAATTGGTACCCTGCCATGATGGTCTGGTAGTTGGCGATCCTCAGACCCAGCGAAGCGACGATGTACTGGCGCCTGCCCATGGCATCCAGCTTCTTGCCCTCTTTATCGGCAGGCACCGAGGAGTGACCCAACCGTCGGGGGTTGAATTCCTCCGTGACCAAGGAGGAAGGTGGAGGGTGTTTCACCAGTGCCGGCCAGGTACCCTGCTTGATCTTGTAGAGCTGCTCAATCCTCTTGGATGTTGGAGGCTGATCACAGGGCACCTGCCATACCTTCTCCACGATTTCCTCAATACCCTCGAGCATTGGAAACCCAACGTACGCCGGATTATCCCCGTAAATACGTTTGAGGAGCTTGTCCTTGGTCTTCGGGGCTGCTGAAGAGATGTCCATCTCGAGAGCCTTGGCCATCCTTGCCATCTGGTCGGCGTAGATGCGGAGGTCCTCGAATGGGGAGTCCGCAGATGGCACTAGCTCCTCAGCTGGCGATGGTTCGGACCAGGACTCCGACTGGTAGCCGCCAAAGCTCTCCACATCCTCCTCATCGGAACCGAGCTGGGATTCCGGAACCTGGAGCGGAGGGGGAGCCCACGCCGACCTCGATGTTGAAGGCCTCGGTTCCGACACGGAGAAGCCCGCAGGTGCCCCCTCCCATTGGCAACGGTATGGCGAGGGGAGGTAGGAAGCCTGTCGATGCCGGGACGCAGTGGACCGGACTGATCGGACACTGTCCCCGGAACCATGCCGCTCACGACCGACCGGAGGTGGAGATGGACGGACAGGCGACGGACGGCTCCGACGAGGAGACGGGCTCGGTTCCAGCCTCGGCGACCGAAGGGGAAGCGATGGTCGGCTCCGACGGCGCGGGCTCGGCTCCGGCCCCGACGAGAATTCCGCGGGCACCGTCTCGAAGGCCATCGGATCCGGCACTGGCACGGATATGTCTTCTGGCTCCGGGGAGCCCAGATGAGGGGAAGGCGTGTGAGGAAGCACGATGACCTCCTCCTGAGGAGCGGGACGCGGCGACCGGTGATGCTTGGTCTTCTTCTTCTTCTTCACTGGTTCCGAAGAAGACCTCGGAACCGACGCGCTCCTCGCCTTCGAAGGGGACCTCGGCTTCGACCTCTTCGCCTTGATCGGGATCGAACCGGTCGTCGGTTCCGACCGGGGACTCGGTACCAGGACCCTCGGTTCCGAAGCTGGTCTCGGATCCGACCTGGTAGAAGACGCGCTACGGGGCGGCCGCACCGGTCCCTGCGCTGGAGAGGCCGCTCTCGACGCCGAGGTACTCGGGGGACGCGGTTTCGACCCCGACCTCGCGGAGGCCACTGAGCCAGCTCTGGAATGCCGTTCGGCAGAGGGGCTAGGGCCGGCCTTGGACGGACGTAACGGGGTTCCCTCCGACATGACCTTCTGCCACAGCGAGGAATTTAGCCGGGCCTTGCGATCCTGCCGGGCCTTGCTGGTGAAACCCTGGCAGATCCTACAGGCCGAGACATTGTGGGTCTCCCCCAAGCAAAAAAGGCACAAATCATGGCCATCGGATTTGGCCATTTTAGTGTGGCATTTTAGGCAATGCTTGAAGAGAGCCGTAGAGGCCATCTTCAGGGGCACGCGAAAGAAGGGTCAAAAACAGTCCGAGTCAAATTACCGAGTCCACGTCAAAGTCCAAAGCGAGATCCAAAGAATAGTCGAGGTCACGAAGTCCGAAGTCAAAAGCCAAGCAATCAGTTAGAGTAAAGTACGAAGCACAAAAGCACAGAGCAACGAAGCTCACGTTCTCTCCAAGCGGCGGCAAGAAGAGAACTGAGGGAAGGGGCCGTTGGTCGCTGGAGGATCACGTGACCGTTTGGGCGGGAAGACGGTCGCTGAGGCGCGTGACAAACGGCCCCTTCGGAGCCATGGAAGCTCTAGAAAATTCTCCGGCGGCTGGCCTGCGCCTGCGCAGTCCCCATGTGTGGAGGCACAGAAGAACGAAGATGAACCTCATGTTCCCAGAACCACAAACTCTTGACAAGCAGTATTCTTGTTCGCACATGTCTGTGCTGTCATGGGGCTAACACGAGCCTCCACTTCCACTATGAAGCGGTATGGTTTAGAAGTAGCTCTCCCTCCTCACCCACTGTTTGTGAGAATGAAGAGTTAGAGACTGCTATGCGAACCTGTTTGTTCCTTCCAGTTACCTGCACACTCCGTTGACTCTGCCTAAAGTTATGTTAGCAGAAGAGGTTCAAAGAATTAGAAGAGGCACACTTAACTAATTTGGTGCATAAGGAACACCAATATTATAATCTCTTTTGCTTTGACAGATTAATAGAATCAGCCTCAATATCTGTGGGACTTTACCCTATAGCTAATTCTGATGGTCTTTTATTCTTTTGTCAAAATTTATTATCTGAAATCATCCATACAATCTTTAATAATTAAAGATTTCATTTTCTTAATACAGGGAAAAAATAAGGGAAACATTTTCTGAGGTAATCTCTGGTTGCAAACATAGTGGACTTTAATATAAAAAAATCAATGTTAATAAATAATGGATAACATTTTTTCTGCCATCCCATAATTACAATGTTTATAGGTAATAAAAAGTGCCAAAGGGAATATGAATACATGCATGCACACACACAGGTACAACAGCTTTATGCATATGATCAATTGTTAGAAACTGGAGTTCTGGGTTGAGCAACCAAATATTGTATAAACTTACTTTATTTTTATTCATTTGCTTTCATTCTACAATCTTTTTTTAATTATTGCACATATAAATTAACTTTTCTTGTAATTTGAAGCCATTATCTTTCAATAGCATGTCCTTTAGTCTTTGCCATGCAGGGCACCTGTAACGGCTGCTGAGAGGGAACTGATAAGGTGACTGGAATGCAGGCTAAGCCAGAGTGAGAGCTAAATAAAAACTGTTTATTTTATATAAAGCTGGCACATCCTGATATTCAAAATACAACATATGGTGACGAGGATAAACTGAAGCTCCATCTTGGCCTCAGAAGGGTGTTTCTCTATTTTTGGTTGACATTGTAAGTTATTCCTCAAGATAGAAGAAAATGGCTGCCACTGTGGGGACTGTTTCAGAATTTGATCTGCAGCAACAAACTTGAGAGGAATATTGGGAAATTATCACACTTTTTTTCATTGCAAATGATGTAATAGATGAGGGTAAAAAGAAAGAAATTCTATAACTGAACTAATAATGAGCAAACTTTGTACTGCAACTTTCACCTGATATTTTGGAAATACTTTCCTTAAAGGACTGAACTGAATATTCCACTGATGATACGGATTGAAGTTTTCCTTGACCAGCCTCTATTTCAAAGTTTCAGCAAGCTTGTATCCATTCAACAGGAGAGAATGCCAATGCAACATCAGTGACTGAAACTGAATGGTTCCAGCACTGTAAAGGCCGCACTTTCTTATCACCGTTATCTTAAGAATGATAATGAGATCAGTCCCCAGCCAGAACTCTGGGACAGTTTAAGAGCCTTGTGATGCCCAGCTTGCACTAACCTAGGGGCTGGGGTTGAACCCTCCAAAGCTGAGCAATGACATTCTTTCACTGATTGTGTTGCGCTGGGTGAGCTGTTTCAATAAAGGGGGAATAAGTCATTATTTAATTTTGCTCATTGTGTGAAAATAATTTTGTTCCTTTTTCTGACAAAACATACTGTCTTCAGTTAACATGGAAAATAATTGCTGCACAGAATTTATCCAGCGACATGTATCTTGGAGAAGCCTGATCTGCCCCCCCCCTTCAGTTACATGACATTTCTGATTTCATTGCCTGCATTACATTCTATTTAGTTGCCTATCAAAATGGATCAGAAACTCCCATCAATTTGGAATCCAGCCTCAATAAGAGCAGAAGTAATCACCTCTCACCAGCAAAGAGCTTTGCTAGCTACCAAGTTGTTTGGGGGGGAAATTCAAAGTGCTGGTTCTTACCTAGAAAGCCCTAAATAGAATTTCCAACCGCTGTGTGCACATTCTGTTACGTTACTGGCTATTGTTCATGCATGCCTCCTGAAGTAAATTCTAATATAACAACCTGCATTCCATTTTAACTCCTTTTGGTTGCCATAACAGCTTCTTCTTTTTTTCTTTCCACAAATGTTTAGAAATAGAAATAGTGTCAAGGAAGCAAGTATGTTAATATGAGTGAATTCAATTGACAAAATAATATTTGTATTAGCTGTGTTTATAATTCAGCAACCAAAATAATTTGGATTAACTGGAAAAAGGCTTTAGAGTCTAAGATGGAAAAAAGCTTCCAGCAGAGACGGAAAATGTACTCAGGAATTCATTGTGGTGCCCTAATTACCTGGTGCAAATGGATGGTTTTGGGACATAAGACTTCAGAAACTTAAATGGAATGTCATAAAGATGGGGGGCACTAAGCCCATTCTCATTATTCTCTCTTGGACTACAGCCTACTCTGTTTACATGAAGTGGGGGTTGGCACTTTGCCACCACAGTCGGAATGAAGAGACAGACACCGAAGTTGGATCTAAGGGCCACTTTATTAAATAACAATAACTGACAACAACCATTAACTACTGCGGCAAGGGCCAACTAGCGGTACAGGCCAAGCCACGTGGTCTCCCCCTGGACCTCCGCCTTGACCTGTCTGGGTGAGCCCCGAAGCCCCAGGCATGAGCCATCCAGTGGATGGCTAAGACCCAGCCAGCCGGCAAATGGATCCCCCCAACTCAAGCTCCCAAGCCTCAGTTGTACAGCAGTGAGGAAAGGACCTGCCTTGGGGTTCACCAAGGCAGTCTGCCATGCAGCATGGCAGCCGTCAAAGCAGTACCATCTGCCCTGGCAGACCCCTCTTCTCCATAATTGGAGAAGCGCCTAGGGTGCTCACCGGCCCGCTCCCTATTCCCCCACTGTCTCCTGCCAGTGATACCCTGAACGACACCACCCTGTCAATTACCTCAACCCAAGCCATGGTGTAAGGTAGGCAAAAAACCTCCCACACCTCAGGCCAATCGTGGTGAAAAGAGGGAAAAAATTCCTACCTGGCCCTGAATACAGCGACCGGCTAATCCTACACTATACAAGGAGAGGAGGGTGGGCCAAGCGCAAAACCTCAACTGCGCCAGCAGGCAGGCGGAGCTGCCCCAAATGGGCGCTGGCTCCACCCACCCACAAACTCCTGGATGCCCGGGAACGGCGCCGTCCTTCCTCCATCCGTGGAGGCAACAAATGGCCCCCGTCATGCACGGCTGCGCCGGCAGTCGAAGGGGCCACCTTCCCCTCATTGGTTCTGGCCCCATACTACTTCAACTTATCTCCTGATTTCTGCACGCATTTTTTTTGCCTTTAGTTATTTGAGATATTTGATTTTTCCTCAGGTCTTTTCCAGTTCTTTTGAGACCACTTTTATCCTGATCTTTTTCTGGAAACCAATTTTGACTCAATTTTTTCCTTGTGCATGATGCTTCTTTCAGTTTTGTATGCCCCACCCAATTGCACCCACCACCAACCCACTTTTGATGATTAGATGTTCATCCTTATCAAACCACTCCTCTCTCCCCCTCACTTCCTTTCCCCAATCCTGGTTTTCTTTTTTATCTTTTAAAAATAATTTTCATAATGCTATATCAAACGATCACTGTAATAATAGATTCAGCAGATTCTCTGAATTCTCAGCATTCGTTTTTTTAAAAAGTAAGCCTCTAGCCAGTTCCATTGCAGAGATATGCCTTTTCCCTTATACCTCTGCAAGGGATGGGGCTAGGGATTTACTATTAATGAGAGCTGGGAATTCAGAGAATCGGCTGCATCTATTATTACAATGGTAGGTTGATATATCAATAGACATGGGCATGATCCAAAAAATAATCCTGATTTAGCTGATCGTGATTCCGCACTGCCACCGAACACAGGTACCCGATTCCAACCGATCAAGTCTCGTTTCTGGTCCAAAATCGGATCCAAAATCGGAAATCGGGGAGGCCAGCGCCCAGAGCAACCGTAGTCAGGCCGTCGCACGCACGCGCGTTCCTGAGTCGCTCCCGCCCACGCAGCAAGCCGGCTGTCCCGGTGCACTGTGGAGCTGGCAGCAGCACGAGTGGCTTGGAGGCTGCCCGCGCCGTTCACCTGCCCCGCAAGACGAGGGGCGGCCGGCTTGCCCGTGCGCCCCTTGTCCTGGGGAAAGGCGAATGGCGCAGGCAGCCTCCCAGCCTCCCGCGCTGCCTTTTGCCTTTCCTTTGTGCTCACCCCCTCCCTCCCCTGGGTAGCTGCTCCTTGGTTGGAAGGAAGCCTGCTAATCAAGGAAAGCTGGGCTTCCATTCGTGTTTCGAGGGCGACAGAAGGAGGGCAAAGACAGCTCATTCCCCCCCCCTGACTCCGTTGCCCCGGGAATTAATTACTGGTGCCTGAGTGTCTGCAATTCCGAACAGAAACCGATATATCCGATCAAGTCCCGAACAAGCAAACTCCCGACTGCTGGATCGGTTGCCGTGGACAGAACTGATTAGCTGAGTCACGATGGAGCAAACGCCAAAATCGGGGACTTTTTGAAATCGTAATTCAGATCATGCCCATGTCTATATATCAATATGAAAATAAGAGTTGTTGTTTTTAAAATGCAGATGCCCTGTTGGCCCACTGGAGGGGGCAGGTGGACACTTCTGGCACCAGAAAAAATAGCACAATTTGAAAAGCACATTGCCAAAGCTGATTTGGGCTCTGGCCCAACAAGAGATCAGTTTTCCTTTCTGGTGCCAGTCTCCATCTCCTGGCTATGGATCAGCCTGGGCAAGGCTTTCTAGTTTGGACTGGGGGGGGACTTAGGTATGGGAGGTGGAGTTGCTACCCTTTTAGACTTCCCCATGCAAAGTCTTCCCCATGTGTTCATTTTTGATGTTTTAAAAAATCTGCCCTTATATCAATATAGTGATATAAGCATGCACAAAAAATAAAAGAGGTGCTGTGACAGAGGTGGTTTGCCATTGCCTGCCTCTGCAATCCTGGTCTTCATTGGAAGTTTCCCATCCAATTACTAACCAAGGCCAACCTTGCTTAGTTTCTGAGATCTGACGAGATCAGGATCACCTGGATTATGCAGGTCATGGCAGACAGAGAGTGTAGAGACGTGTAAAACTTTCTAGTTTACCATAACTGTACATATTGTACATACCTGTCTTAAGAATTAAAAGTCCATCTAGTCCAGCATCCTGCCTTTAACAATGGCCACTAGATGCATTAAAAAAAACACAACCAGTTCATAAGTCTCCCTATAGTTAGTACCCAGCATCTAGCATTCAAGGGTGACTGCTTCTGTATATGTAGCAATCCTGGCTAATAGCAGTTGATAGGTGTAACTTACATGCATTTGTCTAATTCTGTTCCAACATTGTTTATGAAGTTGGAATTTAATTATGAAGATCTCTTCTAACAGAAGAAATGATTATAAGGTATGTAAGATGTGCCCCTACTGGACATCCTTTAAGAAGAACATGTCAGATTGTATGAATTATATAACATCAAGTCGCTTCCAGCTTATGGCAATCTGCAAAACATCTTATCATTAACAGCCATGCTCAGATCATGCAAACTGGATGCCATGGATTCCTTTATTCAGCCAATCCATTTCATGTTGGGTCTTCCTCTTTTCCTACTGCCCTCCATCTTTCCTAGCATTGTTGTCTTTTCCAGTGAATCTTCTCATGATGCGACCAGAGTATAATAGCCTCAGGCAGGGCTTTTTTTCAGCTGGAACCCAGTGGAATGGAGTTCCAGAACCTCTTGAAAATGGTCACATGGCTGGTGGCCCCGCCCCTCTGATCTCCAGACAGAGGGGAGTTTAGATTGCCCTCCGCACCGTGTGTCTGGAGATCAGGGGGTGGAGCCACCGGCCATGTGTCCATTTTTGCCAAGGGTGATTTAAACTTTTTAAAACTCCCCCCTTGTTCCAGCTGACCCAAAGTGACATCATTGGTCCTGGGAGCATGCATGCACTTTGCGCGCACACGTGGTACCAGGGGCACCACCTCCTGCCAAGAGTTGCCCCCTGTGCTGGCAACCCACTCAGTTCCACCACCTCTTTTCCCAGAAAAAAAGTCTTGGCCTCAGCCATTTTAGCTTCTAGGGAGAATTCATGTTTGATTTGATCAGGAACCCACTTATTTGTCTTTTTGGCCATCCATGGTATCCATAAAACTTTCCTCCAGCACCACATTCTTTTAAAGACTTTGATGGACTCAGTTTCTGTGCCTAGAAATCCCTCTATTGATATCCCATCTATTCCAGGCGATTTGTTTCTTCCAATTACTTTGAATGCAGCCTTTGCATCACTTTCTAAAACTGCAGCTTCATCATCAAAAGAATCTGTCATCCTTTCATCTCTTCTGTATAATTCTTCAGCGTTTTGTTTCCATTTTTTCTTTATTTTTTCCTGATCAGATACTGCATTTCTGTGTTGATCTTTCAGCATCCCTAGCTAGGGATAGAATTTTCCTTTGATTTCTTGGATCTTATGGAACAGATCTTTCATTTTTCCTTTTGGTTGTTCTTCTTCTTCTTCTCTTCTATTTTTCTGCACTTGTTCTCTTTGTTTCTGTATGCAACTCACCAAAAAGCTGATCAGTCATCCATCTAGGCGTCTCCTTTCTTTTGGCTACAGGAATAGTCTTTGTACATTCTTCCTTGATAATGTCTCTGATTTCAGCCCACAGTTTTTCCAGTTCATGATCAGTTAAACTTAGTAATGTATACTTGTTCTTTACATGGCCTTTTAATTCTTCAGGAATGTTATTTAGATTATATTTTGGCACTAAGATCCTTTTAGTATTTCTTTTTAGCTTTATTCTAATTTGTGTTATTAACAGCTGGCGTCCTGTACCATAATCAGTTCCTGGTCTTTTTTTAGCAGACAGAATAGAGCTTCTGCTTCTTCTGCTTCTGATTATGTAATATGTTTGGTTCCTGTATTGGCCGTTTTGTGATTTCCATGTATACAATCACCTCTTGGTTGCCTGAAGCATATATTTGCATGAACAAGTTGTTGGGTTCACAAAATTCTATGAGTCGCTCTCCTGTTTCATTTTGTAATCCTAGTCCAAATTTTCCAATAATGTTTGATTCTGCTTTGCCTCCTTTTGCATTCCAGTCACCTATGATGATCAGTGCAACTTGTTTAGATGTATGATCAATTTCTTCCTGGGCACTTGTATTAAAATATCTGTATTTGGGGCATAAACTTGAATGATGGAAGTCTGATTAAAATCATTCTGTTAGATTTTGCATTATAGTTCCTGATTACATGTGCCATATCTCACCTCACTGTTAGAACACCATTTCTTTTAAGTTTAGCATTTTAAGTTTAGCATCTCCAGAGTAAAACATTTTGTAATTTTTTGACTGAAAATGTCCAAATCCATTCATGCTCAGGATTACAATGTTTAAACATTCCATTTCTTGTTTTCCTTCCTATTATAGGTGTCACAAAGCTTTGGACTTTTACTTTGCATCTATACACATCAGCAACTGAACGTCCTTTTGGCTTTAATTCAGTCCCATCATTAAGAGCAGTGCTATTCATACTTGTCGTCGGCTCTTCCCCAGTAGCCAATTGAGTGCCATCTGACTTTGGGGTCCTGGCTTCCAGCCCTATATCTTCTTTTATTTTGGGTTGTCTCATCATAGAGTTTTCAAGGTAAAAGATTAGCAGAAGTGGTTTGTCATTGCCTTCTGCTGAAATGTAACTGCTGTTGTCTGTGAAATATCCTCCACCAGTGTCACCTTCCACCACTGCTGCTGCCCAGTAATTACCCTTCAGGGATTCCTTCATCCCCATCACTATTGAAACTATCAGTTCTCTTCTGCTGATGTAAGCATTGATTCCTGAAGGGGATGGATGCATCTTAGTCTAGTGTCTCAGCTTTGACCATTCCGTTTTGAGTGCCTCTACTAGGAGTTTAGACTCTTGACTCTGATAGAGTCAAAGCTCCTGATAGTATTTCTTTCTACCTCACTGACACACTCACATTCTCTCACCAAGTTAAGGTGTGTACCCAAGATGGGGATTGATCACATCAGATTAGTCCCTATAAATTAGGATTTTTTTCCTAACATTTTCCTTTCCCAACATTCTCAGTGTTGGAGTTTCAGATAACTCAGCTTCGTTTCTAAAGCAGAACCAAGGAATTATGACCTCTCTATTGTTCCATTGCAATTTTATTCTTGAATTTTGTACAGAGTACTGTTCTTGCTTGGTCTTCCACAGCCTACAGTTCATATGCACCTTGTTCCCTTCTGCATTATCAATGGGTATGTGCACATTAAAAGAACCCTGCAAAAAGGCCATCTTAATGTGACTGAATACACAGCTGAATTGAATTTCTTTTCATGTGCTTTTTTATAACCACTGCATTAGAATGCATGTTCAAATTGCAAAGAAGAAACTTAAGGCAAGATACAGTTGCAGAAAGGTTGCTTTTTACAGTGTTTTAACGTTGCACGTATATGCACTGGTCACACAGAGGGTGAAAGACATAAATTTTGGGGAAATGAAAACTGTTGCAAACTAAGCATAACCCAATTTAGAATAAATTTTAGAAATTCTCCTTTTAAATAAGAGTGGAACATCATGCAAAAAGAAATTCTGAACCAATAAGGAATGGAATGGGGAAAATCGGCTCATCCTTATTATATACTCTACTAATTAGCTTATTTTCTAGCTTCTCTCTCACACACACACACACGCACACACATGCACACACAAACATACAAACCCAGTAGCCAATGGGAAAATCTATCATTTTATAGGCATAAATTACAGCAAACCTGAACACTGACAGATGCCATAGACCAATCACTGTAGGAACAAAATGATTTGAAATATAGAAGAAATATATACTGTGTGTTCCTTGTATTTGTGGCCTATTATGCATTTCTAAAAAATCTGTTTAATTAAGGGGAAACTGAGGAGAGAGGAGGGGGGAAACTCCAACGGCCTTATTGAAAAATAATTATTTTCAGAAGTGCTTATCTGTTGAAAAGCTGGCAAGCAGCCAGAATCTTGATTGCTATGAGCAATTTTATAACTGTCTTTTGTAGAGAAACTTAACAAAAAGAAATTAATGTCAGGCACGTAACAAGTCTCATTTTTGCACCAAAATGAAGTGCCCGCTGCATCAGAGCAGTTTGTTAGAAAGAAAAAAATACAAGTTAAAAAGATGGCATTTAACTGCTGTAGAGAAAAAGGCCACATCAAAGTTGTGAACTTCATCAACACAGTCCCTTTCTTGCTGGTATTATTTCCAATTAGGAGCCAACAGCTCTTTACATCAAATTAGTCAATAGATGATCTTCTTATGCCCTTGCAGCTTTATAAGTCTCACATGTAGTGGTGTGCACTAAAAAAAATCTGGGTGATCCAGATCCGGGATTCAGGGATACCAAAAAAATTCAGTATCCTTCAAATCCAGGTCAGATTCTCTAATCCAGCTAGAGAATCCTGAATTTATCCAGCCATTATTTCTGATGGGGAATGAGGGAAATTATCCAGGGAGATGGGGAGATGGTCATTTTTCAAGCAAACCCCACCAAATTTGCAGGGAACCTACTAGTTCCTATCCACTAAAGACCTCCCAACTTTCGGAAATATTAGACACCGGGATTCAATTCTACGGGCCTCTGAATAAGCTGCTCCTGGCTACTCTCCCCTGTTTCCTATGGGGGAACCATTTCCAAGGCTTTTCAGGCCAAGGGAAAACTTAAGTATAGGCAACTCCTGACCAAAATCCAGTCCTAAATGCAAGTCCACTCCCATGCCAGCTGAACCACCAAAGCTCAACATAACCAAAGTGAAACAAGGGAACCAATGTCCAACCAGAGAACCTCAATGCAAACTAGAGTACCCCAATATCAAACCAGAGAATCTTCCCAAACTGAAGCAAAGGGGGAGACTCACCAGAGCTACAGCATTTATAAGGCAGCTGGCAGTGGCTTGAAGAGCTATTTGGAGCTTGGGCAGAGGTGGATGGGTGGGATGGGAGTTCACTCTGCCTGTCAGCTATCCTGCACACCAGCTTCATGCCACTCCTGCTGTGGCATGGACTTGAAGCTTGCCTCCGTTCCACCAGCTCTCCTGCCCACCAGCCTTATACCGCCTACTGCCCCCTCACTTGCAGCTGCTGCTCCACCTCTTCTCTAGATGCCTCTGCAGCTGAATAATCTGGCCCATCAGAATCTAGATTCCTGGATCTGATCCAGGATTCTCTTATGTGATCCAGCATATTCCATTTATGCCAGATTGGCATAAATCCAGATATAAAGATGGATCACAAATCCCAGATTGCATAGCCATACTCACATAGTCGCTAAAATTCCATGAAAAGTCTGTCATTTGTAGGCACCAGCCATGCACCATGTATTGCTATGATCTTAGTTTTCATCCATGTTTTACTTGCTGGGTTTTTTAAAACTGTAAACTCCACCTCTGTATAGCTGCAAGGTGACTGAATGTACACCAAGAGAATAATTCCCTTCCTTAGTCTTCAAGTCTTTTAATAAGAGAGGAATCAGAGCATGGTTATGAGGATGGGGAAATAGTCATGTGTAACAACTAGTGGACCTGGGATGGAGATGCACATTTTCATTAATATCAAAAGATGCATATAGGAAGCTTGATAGGATTCAGATAAGCATATAAATGCAGATGAAGATATGTCCCTGACAGGTGCCTCCAATGCTGAAAACTGCTTGTGTCCATTAATCTCTATTATTTATTTAGATCGTTTTAGACTGCCTTTCTTCAAAACCAAACTCAAGGTGAGTTACAATGACGATAAAACAATGTAAAATTAATAACCATAAAAAACAGCAGATGTATGTAATTAAACATTAAGTGGTACTGTCAAAAGTCCTCTTGAGTCGTTCTGCCTTGCACGACCTGTGGAATGCCAACAAAGTGGAAGCCTTCCGAAGAAGTTGAGGAAGTCTATTCTGTAAAATAGGAGTAGCCATAGGGAAAAGCCCTAAATCTTGCAGAGACTGACCTTATTTCTGATTGATCTGGCATTGCGCAACATCAAGGTTGATGCAAAAACTTTATTAATAGCCAGCTGTCATGGAGATCAGACGAGGAGTAAGCTTTGGCATGTCTCCCCATCCACTCAACACCACCAATGGCCATGACCTCATCCAAACTAGACCCAAAAACTATTGCTAGGATGACTAGTGCCCAGAGACCCATCTCTCTAAATAAAACTATAAACAGTCACACAATCAGCCTAAGAGGCAGAGTTAATAGAAATCACTTCTCTTCAGAGTGCTGGCGATTGCACCAACCAGCATGGGGCAGGCTCCGCCCTCTGTGTGGCTGGTATTTTTCTTGCAAAGCTGCACTTTGTTTCGGATTCTCACTGGGCAATGTTCTCTTGTTATCAAAATTCAACAGGACTACAAAGTCCCCTTTGGCTCTTCTCATTAGACCTACAACATGGATAACACCCTAGGGTAAGCCTTGCATAAGATACCTGGCAAAAGCAGGGCTGGATCGAGGGGGGGAAGGGGGGGGTAGTTTGCCCCCAGCGCCGCCAGGGAGGGGGCACTGGGAGCAGCTGCCAGCTGCCGGAGCACACGGGCAGCAGCGCGGGCAGCCTCGCAGCCCCCTCGCTGCCTTTTGCCTGCCCCGTGGGACAGGGGGCGGCCGGCTTGCCACGTACCCCCTGTCCTGCAAGGCAGGCAAAGGGCAGCATGGCCGCCCATGCCATTTGCCTGCCCTGCAGGAGAGGGGGCAGCCGGCTACCCCGTCCTGTGGGGCAGGCGCATGGCGCGGGCAGCCTTGCAGCCCCCCGCGCTGCCTTTTGCCTGCCCTGCAGGACAGGGGGTGCATGGCAAGCCGTCTGCCCCTTGTCCTGCGGGGCACGCAAAAGGCAGCGCGGGGGGCTGCACTGCCGCCCACGCCATTCGCCTGCAGGGAGGCGAATGGCACGGGGGGCTTTCCAGCCCTGCACGCTGCTTCTGCCGGCCTGCGTGATGATGTCACCAAAATGATGTCATCACGCCGCGCCAGCACGCGCGAGGTCGGACTAGGGTTGCCCCGGCCACTGGCAACCCTAGATCCAGCCCTGGGCAAAAGGGAAGGGCAGATGAATCAATTGGCTCAAGTATCAGACAAAAAGCTGGCTGGCTCAAGTATCATCAATTTCCTCCCTAAACTGACTTGAAAGGATGACCTTCACAAAGTTGTCTGCTGAGATCACATAATCTAAAGCCTAAACACTGGGGGAAAGGGAGTTTTTAAAATCCACCTTAGCCATCCTGGGTACAAAAAAAAAAGTACCTGTTGAAACAATCACTTAGATTATTCCTGAAATTTCAATGTCCGTCACATTTACAGCATCAGGAAATCAGAGATGAAACCAAGCTGAAAGAGACCAGCACAAGTGTCTGCTGACTCACTTTTCCTGCACCCAGAGTAAACAACAGCAGTGTTAATCTATGGTAAGTGAAATTCACAGTTCCACTGGAAGACGACAGTCGTTGGTAAATTGTTAATTAAGCAAAAGGTTGTGGTTGAAAATCCTGGAACCCCTTACTGAATGTTCAGAAGAACTAACTACCCCTGCTTGGACATTGTGCCAAGAAGGACAAAATCTTGCAAACGTCAGAGCAGTGCACACATTAAACATTTAGGACATGATCCACCCAGTTCTTCTTCTAAGCAAGTATCATTGAAATGAATGAGGACCACATGAGAGTACAGTTGAATGCAGAGGTATACACACTATCACATGCTTCTTTATAATGCACTATTGCTCTGTCTGCACAGATAGCCAGCCTTTTGTAACCTTCAGCCACGTTTTCTGTCTTAAGCAGCCCACCCTCACATCCCTATAGTCCACACACAAACACCATGGCTCTAAGATTGTGTCAATGTAGGCTTACCAGATTGTCCACTGTGACAAACAATCTCCTGGTCCCAGATCTCAGCCATCACTCTTTCCTCCAGTGGGAACAAAAATCGGGGTTGGAAGCAACGTCATAAGACATGGCAATGCCACTTACAGTCGTACCTGGTTTTTACTATAGAGATTGGGGAATTCCTAGATTATCATGACATCACTTCCAGGTGCAACTGAAAGTGACTTAGCTCTGCCTCCCCCGCCCCTGCCCCATTTTTGTCCCCACTGGGGTGAAGAGGCCAGCTGGCAACTTTGTTTCAATATGGTAACCGCCTGCTAATTATATGATCAGGGCCTTCAAATTGTCTGGCTCTCCTTGTGATTGAAGCCAACATATGCAACTTTTGAAGCTGTAACCATGCAGAAAGTGATCATCATCACCACTTTCCACTCCATCCTCACAGTCTGATCACATATCCTGATTCTTTAAAAGGTAAAGAACTTGCTGCATCCATAATCTAACGATCTATAGAGGATCTACCATTCTCCAAAAGCATGATTTTCCAGCCCTTTTCACTTTCCCGGGTGCCCCCCAAATTCATTTAAAGACATCATAATGAAAAAGACACCTTTCATAAATTCCCTTGACTACTTAACAGAAGCTGTTTCCCTTTTTAGCTCTGCCTTTCAAGGGAAAGCTGGAGTACTGACTGTTCTCTTAATCATTATAACCAGGAACACACCAGGCACATTAAAATGACCATCCTTTGTTTTGAAGAAACATTTGAGTGCCTCTGATTTGCATATTGAGCTAAAATTTGACCCTCTATGAGGGGCACAATTCTACTCAATCTTCACTATTTTGTACAATGCAGATAAGATGGCTAGGGACATCTTATTCAAGAGGCTTTAAAATCAGACCCCTTGTCCAATTAAATATGAGACATCTTTAGGAGAGAGGGTGGAGTAGATTCCCTGGTATTTTGATCCCATTTGGGGATCATTATCTGAGCATGGAAAACAATGGACAGACATCCAATTCGATCTTAATAGAATGGAAATGGAAATGGAGCTTGATGAGTCTTCATAGCATAACAACATTTTCAAGAATTCTTAAAACCAAAATACATTCCCTTTCTTAAATTACAATATAAAATTAAAATGATTATTCCAGTGCACATCCCTAGAACCTATATAAATCAACAATGCCTTCTTATTGCAGGCTTTTTGCTGTGGCTGTCGTCCTCTCTGCAACAAGTAATCTGGGATAAGCTGTTGTCATTTAGGACGCAGCAGGAACATTTTGGGCTTCCTTCAGATTGGTTTGGAAAGGAGCCTTTTTTACCTGCTCCATATTATTTTCAGGGACTTGGGTGTTGTTTTGTGTTATGCATTTGGATTGGACAGCCCTCCTAACTAAGGAGTGCAGGAATAGTGAGGGTTGCTACTGAACAGGTAGGATTAATAGACAAGCACATTGTAGCAGCTGAAGGGAGATTTACTCAAGCCTGCTTTGAGCAGGCGGACTTGGGGAGGGGATACTCTTGGTGCTGAGCAATATCAGCAGAATCATTAGTGGCTGTATGGCTTGGAGGAAGGTAGGAAAATCTTAACATCTCTTGGCACAGGTTTTTGTACAGGCTAATCAAGACTGGAAGCAGCACTGGCTAATTTTGAAGCCAAGGTGGTGTTTCAGAGAATTCTCTCTCTCTCTCTCTCTCTCTGACATAGAATAAAAAGCTAAAATATGCCATCAAGTCACAACTGATTTATGATGACCCCATAAAGTTCTACCTCATGTGGTTTTCAAGGCCAGAGATAAGCAGAGGTGGTTTGCCATTGCCCTCCACTGCATAGGAGTCCCAGTATCCTTGGCAGTCTCCCATCCAAGTTCCAACCCTGCTGATCTCCTGAGCTCTGACAAGACCAGTCTAATCTGAGCTATTATGGCTGCTACAGATTAGCCATTAATGACAGATCAGCCATTAATAAAACCCAGCTTAAATCATACATTGATGTCTCATGTCTTCTTTCCAGAGTTCAGAGGAAATCTTATTGGAGTTGTACATATGATCCCCTAAAATTTTGTTGCAGTGTTTACAAAGGCACATGTCTACATTGGTAAAGCAGGGAGGAAAAATACAAATGAATAGAAGGATCTGAAAGCTGTAAAACAGGGTTGCACTTACCTGTAACTGTTGTTTATTGAGTATCTTCTGTTCAGGCACACATGGGACTGCACGGGTGCAGACCAGCTGCAGAGGTTCAGTCTGACAAGATTTTCTAGAGCTTTCCTAAGTGCATGGAGTGTTTCCCCTCTCCCCTTGGCACGAGCTGATCTTTCTCACCAACACATGGCCAAGGGGAGGAAGTGCGCTCCTTCCTCAGTCTCCCCTTTGCTACCATGGAGAAGACAGGCTGATGCAACAGCCCTCAGCGGGGAAGATGGGACGGTTGTGTGCCTCACAGAAGACACTCAATAAACAACAGTTACAGTAAGTGCAAACCTGCTTTAATCTTCATGCCTTCTTGTGGTCAGACTTACTGCAAAGGCGGGTCTGGCGGGGGGCTCTCCACCCCAAGAAGTTCAATGGGGTCAGGCAGAGACTGGCAAGAGCCATGGGACAGTAGATCGAGGCAGCAGGGGGCCTACTGATCAGGCACCTGGACATCTCCTTTCGATTGGAGGCCCTTTACCACCGGGAAGGAATGCACCTGTCCAGCTGGGGGCAGGACATTTGGCTTCAAGACATTTGGGACAGCTTGTTGTGCTGGTTGCAGCCTTAGGAGTGTTGGTGGGGAGCCATTTTGGGGCTCCAGTGGCAGTTTGTCATGGGGATTGGATCCCTTTTGGGGGAGGCTGGGCCTGCATGCCAGTCTCCCCATTAAGGGGATTCCCTTAAGGAATCTTGGAGGTGAGTATTGAGGGCATGCCCAGCTTGGGGGCTGCCAGGTATATTCACTCCCAGGTGGCAGGGAAATCACAGAGGGGTGTACACCCATGTGATCTCCTCTCATTATCACTCCTTCGTTTCCCCCCTCAGCTGCAGTCTGAGGGGGCCAAGGGGTCATCGGCTGGCAGGCGGGTCAGCCGATGCTCAGGATCCAACCCAAATGCATCGCCAATGCTCCTACTGCTGTTAGTTAATAAAGTTGTGGCCATTTTTTCCCCACTGATGGTGTGTGCCTGGTTTTGTCGCCTTGACCTCCTTCCCTCCACCACCCTTAGCACTAGGTCACAAACCACCTTATCCTAATGCAGCTTCAGGAAAAGTGGTTCACAAAGCAAGGCCCATAACTCACCCACTCATCCATCTACCAAGGCAGTTTTGAAAGAAAGAAAAGAAAGGTCACAGGTTTACATAGGTTCAAATGGTTTAGACATCAAAGATGTCAGTAGTACCAAAAACAAAGTCCATTGTGGTACAGGAGGAGCAGTGAGTGGGAATAAATTAAAAACCCTTGAAAAACTTTTTTCAACATTGTTGAAAAAACCTTCAACAATGTCATGGTATGCAGAGACAGCAGCTAAATGCACCTTGAGAGAGGTAATTGATAACTCTGAATCCTTGAGGAGAAGCAAATAGTCAAAAATAGTAAGCAAGTAACAAAAGAATGTCAGAATTGTGCATGTTACCCACTTCGAAAATCTGGCCCATTTTGCAGCATAAGACCTTCTGGTGGATGGTTTACAGGCAGAAAGTAGAACCTCTGCTATCTATTTGGGAACACAATGACTCTTTGGAAGAAGCAGTGAGCAGCCAGTCGTCGAAATAAGGGGAAATGTTATAGCTGTTCAGGGAGAGATGCCACTACTACTGAAATGCGCTAAGAAAACACCCCGAGTCCTGTGGCAAGCCCAAAGGACAAGACTGTGAACTGGAAATGAGTGTCCACAAACTGGAACCAGAGGAATTTTCTATAATCAGCATGAATGGAGATGCGGAAGTATGTCTCTGTCAAATGCAGAAGAGTGAACCATGCACAGAAACAACATCTACAATAGATAACATACATAACTTAAAAACCTTTAAAAACTTGTTCAGGTGCCTAAGGTCTAAGACAGGCCTTTCCCCATCATCACTTACCTACAAGAAAATATCTAGAGTAAAAGCCTTGACCTATTTCTTGTAAAGGAACAGGCTGAATTTCTCCCTTTTGAAAGAGCTGAGAAAGAACAGGAGACTAAGGAACTGAATGAACATCAGAAAACAATCCCAAAGGAGAGGATAGAAACTCTAAGTAGTACCTTTTTTCTATAATAGACAGGACCCAAGAGTCCCGTGTAATTTTACACCATGTTTGAAGATAAAGGACCAGCCTGTTACAAAAAGAACGAGTATCATCTAGTCTTTTCAGACTTTTCCCCTTGTGTGGTGGGTCATTTGGTTGTTGTGAAGCCTGTGTGTTTCTTTTTTTCCCATCTGACTGTGCAGAGTGCTGGTGAGCAGAGAAAGGAGGCCTGGAATTCAGAGGATGAGAATGATATCTATAAGACTTCATGTATTGTAGCTGATAGGAGTGCCTCGGAAAATACCTGGGCTTGAAAGGAGCAAGAAGGACGGGGGGAGTGAGACGACTGATTTTGCTGTTATCTTATTTTGTCTCATCCTATTCAAGGGCTCATTGGTTTTGGAGCTAAACAATTCCCCTCCCTCAAAGGGGAGGTCTTCCAGCTTGGCCTTTGACTTGTGTGGGAGGGCTGAGGAGCATAACCAAGAGTGTCTTCTGAGCATGACAGCAGATGCTATAGATCGACTGATACGGTACATAGAATGTCTTGCTGCATTGAGTTGCTGCATCACAAATTCGCCCCCTTCAGAATGAATAACCTTTGTCAAAGCTTTTTTATCCTCTGGCAATGAGTCCACATGTTGCTGCATACGTTCCCAGAGGAACATCTGGGAACGGCCCATTATAGCCATATAATTAGCTGGCAATCAAACCTGAGGAATATATTTTTCTCCCCAAGTCATCTAGTTTTCAACCTTCTTTATCCCATGGTGCAGTATTATTACCAGCTCTGAATTTGGAGGGCAATACCTTTGCTACTAAAGAGTTTGTGGGAGGGTGGTAAAAAGAAAAACACACCTATCTTTCCTTATATGGTACATGTTTTCTGTTTTACGCATAGATGGTGCTGCAGATGCTGGTTTCAGCCAGATGTCAGGTGCTATATCTAACAGTCCCTGTAGAACAGGGAAGGCTACAGGTCGTAAGTTACTATTATACAGAACCTTCAAAATATGATCCGTCAGCTTAGGATCAGAACAGATAACCTCCACATTCCAAAGATTTTGCCATTCTGATGAGTTGCTCAGAATATAATTCAAGGTCATCTGATGGAGAAAGAGGACGATGACCCCCTATGGTTTCATTCGGAGATGGATCTGATGCTATATCAGAACCATATTCAGATCTGCTAGGAGCTTGATCATCGTCTGTGTAGGAGTCATGCCTGTGTTCAGGCAGAGGCATTGGAATCGATGTTGACGAATCAGTAAGGAACTAGAGGTTGGACCTACCGGAGCCGACATTTGCTTCAGATCCATGAACTGTGCATGGTTCCATGGTACCCATTGTGGGTAGTACATTGGTGAAGGTGCCTGAGGACATGGAAACCATAGTTGAGGCCCCCGTGGAAAAGGCAAGGGCTGGATAGGAGCTTATCCCTGTACCCTCTGTAGCTCAGTTGTTTTCTTCTGTTCCCTGTGAGCCCATGATGGTGGCAGGAAGTTGGAAGAAAAAGGTATAAGTAGTCCCCTGTGCAAGCACCAAGTCATTACTGACCCATGGGGGGACATCACATCATGATGTTTTCTTGGTAGACTTTTTGTTATGGGGTGGTTTGCCAAGGACACAAATTATATTATCCTCTGAAGAGAGTTCCAATTCCACTATAATTTCTGCAGAAGATGGAGTATGCAGAGTTGTGGAAAGGGCCAAGCCAGATGCCCTGGCAGACCTGCATCTCTTACGAGGCAATCTACTACCAGGGGAATTTTTTACTCACATGCTTTAGTTTCTTTTTGACTTTTTCGGAGGCAGTTCCAAAGATGCAGGTGCACCTGCACAGTCCCATGTGTGCCTGCACAGAGGACGTGAAGATGAACAAACTATGCATGCTCCAATTCTGAAACTAATTTTACAAGATCCCCTAGTTCAGTGCTCTGCAACCTATGGCTCAAGAGCCAATGTGGCTCTGTACAGAACTAAATAAAGTTATTTTTAAAATAATGAAAGGTAAATCGAAGAGGTAGGTGGGATTACCTCTTTATGAAGATCAACCATTAATAAAACCCAGCTTAATTCATACATTGGTGACTCACGTGTTCTTTCTAGGGTTCAGGGGAAATCTTGTTGGAGTTGTTCATACCCTGGAAATCTAGTTGGTCTTTATGGTGCTACTGGGCCCAAATCTAACTAGCCTCCTAATACAAGATAGGTTCATTTTCTGACTCAGTGCAATGTGCTACTTGAATCTGTAACCAAAATAAATGAACTTAAGTCCACTATCCAGAATGTCATCATATTATTTATGACAATATAATGCAAGGCAGTAATGAAAACAGTCTGGAAATTATTTACAGGAAGGAAAAGTGCTCTCCAAACCCTAAAGCCTAAACTCTCCTTCACATTCCCTACATCTAAGTACAGAGATTTACAGCTGATTGTTCCCTGATTAAATCATCTTTACTTTGGTCCATCCCCTCTGCACATCAATGCTTGTGCAGTGGTTATTAACACCTCATTAACATCTGACCTTGTGGCACCATTCAGAATAGGTTACAATTAACCAAACAGTGTTGAAGTTCATTGACTTGTATTAGATCTGCAGGTAGCTAGCTCTTGCTTTACTTTATATTCCTTTAAGGGTTACTCTATCTAACTGGATGGCAAAAGATGCTGTGAGTGAATGGCTAATGTGCAGTGAGAATTAATTAAATGGCTAACTGCTGCAGTGAGGTCAGCGCAGCCATCTGCAGAGGAGGCTGCCCATTGCAACACTGCAGGATTCGGTCTCCTTCCAATCAGCATTTTGGTATCTTAGCCAGAACTGCTGGATAAGGCTTGCTGGGATCACAGGGATATATTATAGTTGTAAACACAATAGCTACACAAATAACTCTTCAAATGTGGAAAGTGACAGTTATACTATGCATCACAAGTACAACATAAACTGAAACAATATTAGACCTTGCAATTAAAGAAATACTTGCCTTTAAAAGACAAGAAGCAATACTGATATTTGTGAATTTATTTGGATATTAACAAATAGTCCCCTCACTCACGACTATATATTAACCTGGCATAATTTGTTTTCCATTAGGCCTGTGCATTTGGTTCTCTACTTTTATTTGTTAAATGTCATTTTGTTTTAGTATTATTTTAGAACTTTTTTCATATTCAACTTTTTTAAAAGTTATACTCTGCTGTAGGGGGGGAAATGAACCAAAGCAAAGCCATTTTGGCATGATTAGCTTTAGCTTGTGAACTTTATGTATCCTTAGAGCTCAAAGTAGGTTGAAAAATATTTTACTTAGTTGACACAACTAGACTTCTAGCCGTAACCTTTACATGAAGCAATCACAATGAAAGGATGGTAATGATAATGATAATGATAATGATAATGATAATGATAATGATAATGATAATGATAATGATAATGATAATGATAACTGCACTTATATACCACTCTTCTAGACAGATTAGTGCCTCACCCAGAATGGTGAACAAGTTAGTGTTATTATTATCTCCACAATACAGCTGGGGAGCTGGGGCTGAGAGGAGTGGCTTACCCAAGGCCACCTACTAAGCTCAGGGCAATAGTGGGATTTGTACCAGCAGAGTGCATATTTGCAGCCGAACCACTTAACCACTGTGCTAAAGCTCTCCCCCCACACAATAACCACATAGGGTGTTGCATTAGGGGAAATACAGAATGGCTTAAAGTTAGACAAACAACTTCTACATATGCACAATACAAAAGATCAGGCATAAGAACAAAAAGAATAGAATTATTCAGTATACTGCTTAGCTGATGCCAAGGATGGAACACCTTTTAAGTAAATGTTTTTTTGATATTCCTATGCCAAAACAAAAAACTGTTTCAAAAGAGTCTGCAACAATAAATTTTAGAGACTGCAATTTTAGTACCTGGTTGTAGTTTTCTCTCTGTGAACTGATCACAAATAAAGACCAATAATGCTGTTATCCAAATTTTAGAAGTGATAGTCTCTTTCCTTCAGTCCTCTCCTCCAGACCCAGAGAGGGCAAAACAATTTCTCCATCACTGCACTCTCAGTAATTTAAGTTTCTGTAGTGGATTGCAACTTATAATTTAATTTAACAATTTCATATTTGAAACATCATTTACAAATAATAAAAACAGGCACCAAGAAGAATATTATCAGCATGAACAGTAAATCAATAAAAATAGGCCTTAAAATCATCTCTCGGAAAGGGAAAAACCCAAATTTGCTTTGGGAGGTCACTGGCCATTTTCACACTGTTTACTGGCCATGGAACATCGTGCCAAGCTCCGAGAACGACAGTGTCTTCCTCGCGCAATTTTGCGCGAGAACTACTCTTCTCGTACAAAATCGCACCAGGAACACACTGTCGTTCCGGGAGCTTGGCACAATGTTTCATGGCCAGTAAATAGTGTGAAAACGGCCACTGTGGGATTGTCCTTACTCCACATACAAGGACACCAGTGCTCAGCATTTTACAGAGGATACAAAACACATAGGCACATGAAGCTGCCTTACACTGAATCAGACCATTGGTCCATCGCTATCAGTATTGTCTACTCAGACTGGCAGCAGCCTCCAGAGTCTCAGGTGGAGGTCTTCCACATCACCTATTACCTCTTACTTTTAACTGGGGGTACCAGGGATTGATCCTGGGACCTTCTACATGCTTTACCACTGAACCATAACAAAAGTCTTCAGATCATAGGCTGAAACATCTGCTTCTCCCCCAGGGCTTTTTTTCTGGGAAAAGAGGTGGTGGAACTCAGTGGGTTGCCCTCAGGGAAAATGGTCACATGGCTGGTGGCCCTGCCCCCTGATCTCCAGACAGAGGGGAGTTTAGATTGCCCTCTGCGCCGCTTGATGGCGCAGAGGGCAATCTAAACTCCCCTCTGTCTGGAGATCAGGGGGCAGGGCCACCAGCCATGTGACTATTTTCAAGAGGTTCCAGAACTCCTTTCCCCCGCGTTCCTGCTGAAAAAAAGCCCTGTTCTCCCCTATTTTTTAAAAAACTTTCGTAACATCCAGCCTGATGACAAGTTCTAAGGAAATCAAATGCTTGAGCACTGGTTTGTGTCCTTTAATTGGTCCTATTTTTGTTGTTGTTTTGGGATCTCACTCATGATAGTGCAGCTGTAAACAGGCTGCAATGCAGGGACTAAATACAGACAAGATCATGTTTGCACAAAACAAGTTTGGGCAAGAGAATCAAGGGGAAAGTGATCTAAAGGGTTGAGCAAGACAGAATTTCACATGTTAACTTGCTCTATAAACCAGCCAAATCTTTGCTGCCAGTCTTGGACTTAAGGAATTGCTCCCAGGGAGCGCCACAGAATTTGGATGAGCCTGGCTATGGGAATGCTGTACCTTTGGAGGATTGGGTGGGATGTCAGCTGTCAAAGAACTCCTATCTGCTTGTGCAAATTCTGTCCTGAGTCCCTACTGTGCACAAAATAAGTTATGGACATGATCCAGTCAAAATTCAGTATGAAAAGTCAACTAGACTTAAATGTGCTGATTTTTTTGGCAGGAACAAGTTATGTCCCAAATATAAGCTTTTTGGGGGGTACTGAAAATCTGGGATTGGAATACATACTTTGCTCAGAGCAGATGAATAGCCTAACAAAAAGAACTGCTGAAGAGCAGGATTGGGCCTTGAGAGCTGAGTTCCTTGAATAATCAAATATATAATTTATTTTAAAGTGTACATTATATTTTTCAAGGATGTAGGTCAGCACCATGCAGAGACTATTTTTCATTCCTACAGCATTCTTAAATCAACTTTGAATATGTATTGAGCAAACGTCCCTGTAGGTTGAAATTAGCATTTTTGAGCCTGTTTCTATGAGTAGAAGACAGATTGTTGAAACTTGTAACATTTCAAAAATCATTCATCTCTTCCACTGTTTAGTAACTGAAGCAAATCACCAGTATTGAACAAAATTGATAATTTCCTTTAAAACAATTTTCTTTTTGTTTAGAGAAAGTATTTTTCTAGTTGTACTAAACCAGAATAAATGAAGCATCTGAGGCACAAACATTAATCAGGAATGCCAAAAATATCACATATTTTGTTACGATCTACGAAATCACTATTCATTTCTCTTACCTTACAAATGACAGCTGCAAGACCAAAATTGAATACAGGGGTGGAAACCCCTCAAGGGGTGTAGAATTTATGGAAATAAATGAGAAACTAGCCTTCTAGTTACGTTTCATGACTTTTTGACAAAACTCTACTTGCTGTGAAAACTTAACTCTGCTACAATGAACAGTCCAAATTAGCATTAATTTCAGAAGCACCGGGATTGTGAAAGGGCTTTTTAAAAAGTGGATTGTCATTCCTTTTGGCATTTCATATGATACAAACCATATTTAAAAGCACTCCCTCCCCAGAGTAGCATTCATTGACTAACTTAAGGGACTGGTTATATTTTTATTTTAAAATACTAGTGCTTCCATGGGTCTTCACGTTCACCAAAAATTAGTCAATGGAAGTTATGAAGACCTTAAAGGTTTTTATAGACCCTAAAGGGCTTGCACATGTTCTGGATTGTGCCACAAAGATGATTATACATGCCTCTTCTACAGTTCCCCCCCAATGGCTGCCACCACCCCCTTCCTCACTGACTACCGGACACATTTTTTAAGTACATAAAATATTTACATAAAATGGTAAGTAACTTAACGATGTGAGGGATCTCCTTCTTTCACTTTAGACAGCCTTTGGTAAGAAAGGCAAATGAACTGTCCGGATTGGGAATGGATTGGGGAAGTGTTTTTGACTGGAATAACTGTAAATTGGATTGTACTATAAGGGACTAAGCCTAAGCAGGTTTTCTCAGAAGTAAGTTCCATTTTATTCAGTGAAGCTTACTCCCAGGAAAGTGTCCTTGGGATTGTAGTCTAAGAATGTTCATTGGTATTGAAGATGAAACTGATCAAGGGTTACAGCAGCTAAGAATACTTTGGTCAGTTTAATCCTCAGTAACTAGTAGGGGTGTGCATCAAGAAAGTTTCTGTTTTAGTTTCAGTTCTGGGTGGTTCTGAAATAATTATGTTTCATTACTAGTTTGTTCCAGATTGGCCAGTGCTGGCTCAACACTGATCCAATTGTTTTTTTTTTGTTTTCGTGAGGTTTGGTCCATTGCGTATATGTTGGTTGCAATACACATGCACAAACACACACTGTTCTTTTCAAAGGGGGTGGGGTGAAAAAACGAGGCTATGGGGCAGCTGTTTTAACACTTTGCTAAAAACAGCATCAACCACAAGTCCCCCTCCTAGTCTAGCCATTAATCCACTAAGTTTTTCCTCAAGTACACTAACACACATGCACACAACGATGAATCTGCAGAAGGCGAATGTTGGCAGGTAGAGTAGTGGCAATGGGGCATTCCCAAGTAGGAGAGCCCTCCAACAAGTTAAGTGTAGCAACATTAAACCAATCCTGTTTCATGTTCACTTTTTTCCTTTTCTATAGTCCCAATAACTTATTAGCTTTGCATTCTGTTGTTGTCTGTAGGTTTCATGTTTCCTTGACTTGATTGGCAGGGAGGCAGAGAATTCCATTTCCTGGGTAGCTATGGGGAGGGGGCGTGGAGAGATGTGCTCATCTGCATTGGTCTCATTCCCCCTTCTTGCCACCAGAAAACATAAGTCCTCTCTCTCCTTGGGATCTGATGAGTACTGTTTAGGAAAACAAGCTGCTGCCCTGCCTGGCAAGCCTGGTGCCTCTCTACTGCTGGAAGAAACAAACTGAAATGCAACACACAAATATTTTGGGTGAGAGAGACTTGTTACAATTTAGTTTCCTGGATTTGGTTCAGCATTCCAGAAGCTGCTTTAATGTGCCAAACCACTGAGTTCTGTGTATAATTTCAGCACTTTCCCCCCCTTTATGCACAACCCTATTAATTAGTCCAGGAGTACCCAATGCAACAGATGACAATATTTTCCTGATGCCTGCCAAGCTTTTCAAAAAGTAAATGGGACGGGGGGTCATTGTAAAGCTATGCTTGTTATTGGCTGTCTTCATTCAAATGAAAGAGTTTTCCACTGCAGTAGCAGCCACAGTCACTCTATTATAGTGACTATAGGATCAGAAGGACTGGTAAGCACCCAGGCTCCCCTTCTTTTTATTCCTTCTTTTCTTTTTCCCATCCTTCCACTAGCACTCCCTTCATCTTTATAATTCCCTTTCTACAATTCTATTGCAAAGCAAATAGGGATGGGTTGTATCTGGCTCCTTCTGCGGCAGCTATTTTTTGACAGCACTCACCTCCCCCTCTCAAAGTTCCAATGGTGCCTATACAAGCTCAAAACAGTTGGGGACCCCTGAACTAGTGGTACTCGCTCAATGGCTGTCATTAGGGTTGCCATCCCCCTCTGGGGACAGGGATCCCATGCTCTCAGCCCCAACCCCCTGCCTCCACTCACCTGCCAGTAAAGTGGGAAGGCACCAGGGGGGAGGCACACACACAGAGCATGCACACACTCCCCCATGGTGCCAGAAAATGACAATTTTCTGGTGCAACAGGGAAGCTATGGGTCTTGCTGGGGGCAATTAATTAAAAATTGCCCCCAAGATTAATGTTTGAGGGCAATTTTTGATGACTCCCCTACCCACCCCCCACCAGCGTGACCTGCAGTTTCCCTGTCATGCTGGAAAATAACATTTTCCAACGCCACAGGGGAGCACAGAAGTATTGGCATGAATACCCCCCGTACCCCTCAGTTTGAACCCTGGGGAACCTGGCAAGCCTAGCTGGCAGGCAGACTCAGCCACAATTACCATCAAACAGAAGAGTCACATGACTACTTTATGCCCTATGCACCAACCCACCAAACATACAAACACAATAGTTTAAGATATAACAATTAATATTAAAGATATAACTACCAACTCTTCAATTACCGGAGTACTTCTGGGCATGCAGGGTTGTCTCTCCTGTTGAACGTTAGGCTGGATTTAAAAAAAAAAGTTCTCTGTGTTCCCTTCAAGTTTATAGCTATTAGTTCCATCCCTCGCATGTGGCCTACAGTTCAGGGAGGCTTTCGGCTTGCCCACCTTCCCATCTCTGAGAAGTGACTGTTTCAAGGTGGGAACCATCCACCAACCACAAGCCCCACCAGGCAATGGCGTCTACTTTTCTGGAACAAGAACCTCATTGTGGAGCAATGCTCGGAAGAGTCACCAGGGGCATGTCAAACAGCAACACGTGCTTCCTTTTTCCATTTCTGGTTATGTATGTAGACGACATATATCTGTACATGTACATTATACTCACAATTTTAAGGATTAAATACTGTGTTGTTATTTTTCACCCACTACTGTTATTTTGCATTCTGATTTTCTACTTTTTCTCCTATTTTATGGTCGCTCATTTTAGAAGATACGATTCTTCAGAGAAATAGGTTTGTATATTCCAGTGCTGATAAATTACATGTTTTGACTGCCTTTTCTTTGTTTACTGAAAATCATTCCCATCATAAATTGTAGAAATAAGCCAGTTTTCATTAGGGAAAAAATCATATTGGATTTGTACTTAGTTTCCCTCTTGATTATGTCAAATGTCAAAGGATCCCCATGGGCATGAAGATAAACAAGTCTCCAGATACATACACAGACAATATGGATTTTGAAAGAAAGTGAATTTCTATTTTGAACAAAGGTTCCTTTGATTGAATATTGATAGTTACTGAATGGTAACTTTAAAAGATTGAACCGACACCTGGGTTAGTCATGAGGAAACAAAACTAAAGTTAGTTCTGCATTCAGAATCAGGATAAAAAGGAGGAATGAACTATTCCTACCTCAGACATGAAGTAACTGGCAGTGCAATCCTAAGAAGAGTTACTCCAGTCTAAGCCCATTGAAATCAATGGGCTTAAACTGGAGTAATTCTATTTAGGATTTCACTGTAAAATTAATAAATTATCTAGAAAGCATATGTTGAGTCTAGGATTCATAACTTGGTGATGAGGAAAAGGTATTTCATGAAGTACATAATGCATGTATAGGGTTATAAGTGTGTGTGTTTCCATCTGAATGTGTGGGATGACAGTGGCAATTTTAAAAACACTTCAGGAAAACAACTATAAACTTTCTTATTTGTGATGCAAATACACTCACAAAACCTTGCTATTTCAGATCTAAATCAGCTAGGTAGATAACTGTCAAATTTGCATGTGTATCCAAAGGTAGAGGTACATTAACAATCCATTTTTAATGGACCATCAAATTATACATGTTTTTCTAATAAATCTATTACACTTACTGGGAATATACTGAAAGCTGTACCAGTGCACCTCTCCAAAAATAAATTTGGAAATAAAAAAAAAGACCAAGCTCTTTTCCATTTAGTCAACAAACATGGGAAATAATATTTTAAATGATCGCATTTGGATGAGAGTCCTGCACTAATAACAATTTGTTCAAATCACATCTAACCATACAGGAGTTGGCCCTGTGGCACACATTAGTGCTTAGTGTGATCCTATGTGCCACACATCAGTGCCTGAGGTGATTCTATGCAACGTTACTTGAAAGTAAATCCTACTGAAATCAATCAAACTGGGTCTCAAATAAATACGCATATGGTTGCCGCTCACTTTTGCTTTCATGTCATGCACAACAACAACATTTGATTTATATACCGCCCTTCAGGATGACTTAACACCCGCTCAGAGTGGTTTACAAAGTATGTCATTATTATCCCCACAGCAATCATCCTGTGAGGTAGGTGGGGCTGAGAGAGCTCCAGAGAGCCGTGACTGACCCAAGGTCACCCAACTGGCTTCAAGTGGAGGAGTGCGAAATCAAACCCGGCTCTCCAGATTAGAGTCCTGCACTCTTAACCACTACACCAAACTGGCTCTAGCCAGTTCTTCCAGATCTGGAAGTCAGCATTACGCAACCACCCCATGTGCTCAGTATAAAATGTGTACATGAGAAACAGGATTGCTCTAGGCTGGGTTTAAAACTCCTTCCTTTTCTTGGTATTTCACAGTTCATTCACCAAATACCATTCACATTCACCATTCCGATTCTATGACGTCATTCTATGGTTGCAATGCTGCACGTAAGTTACATGTGTACTTGTTATATGTATGTAATGTTACTGAAAAGTGTGCAGGATCTGACCCTTAACCTTCAATCCTTGAGAGAGCTCTAATGAAAAGATCTAGGATAGCAGATGCTTGAGAGCTCTCCCTCTGCCTGAGAGACACCATGGAAAGCTGCTGCCAGACATGACAGAGGGCCAAGCTACAAGTGACGAATGACACTTGAACGGCAAGTGTATTTCTCCCTGTTCACTTGCCCTCCACTTGCGCTCCACTCGATCCACTTGCCGTTCAAGTGTCATTCGTCACTTGTAGCTTGGCCCTGAGTTATACTGAATCAACAGGAGGCAGCCTCAAGTATTTTACTTCTTAAGTAGACTCCCCTGTACTTCAATATCTAAATGACACCTGAGAAGTATTGAACACCATGCCTTAATCTTGATAATTTAGCTTACTTTCACATTAGTTTGTTAGAACAGGTTCTTAAATAAATGGAGCCTGTAATCATTCCTGTCTTTTACTGATTCCAGAACACACTGCAATGAGCGGTGTAATCCAATTTTGACTATTCATTTTTAGATTTTTTTTTCAGACTGACCTTATACATTATCCATGTTGGCTTTTGGTTAATGATGACTGATTGCGTGATAAATTATTTCCCTGAAACTAAAACAATAAGGTCAAGTATTCTTTCTAACAGCACGTGCATTCATTACTGATGAAATTGTACATTCGTGACACAAGAAAAACAGTTCTGTAATATGTTTGGCTTTATTTTTAGTCATTTTAGCGTCATTAAGTGAAAGCAAACAGGGAAATCTAATCAGAAGAAAAATGCATATGCGCCAATCGGCCTTATGACACCTGTTTAATAAGTTTGCTCCGGGAGGAGGAGTTGTGCCTTCTTCTGTTCTGTTATTTCCAGCTCCTTTGAGTACACTGCAAGTTATTAGCGCCTGTTTCAGGAAAGGTAGGTGGGCTATGTGAATGCAAAGATGACCTCTCAAAGCACAACAGTTACATATAAGTAGCATCTCTTCTTATTCTTTGTGATCTCTGTGATCACATTGGTGGGTCAAGACTACACATGGGCATGAACAGCATTACAAATGGAAAAAACCCACAAACAGCCTGTTCGACTTTTCGTGCACAAGCCGTTCCTGAGGCCCCATTCTAAACGAACAAGTGGTCGTTGTAAGCCTTGTTCGTTGCTTTTATCAGCTGTTCATCAAGCTAGACAGTCTGGTCCCTTTCAGTCAATTCCTCTGGCAACAGCGGCAGAGACTGAACTCTGTCTGAACTCCTTCTGGCTTTCCTTCTGGCTTTAACCCTTCAAAGTACTTCCAGCAAAGAGTCCCGTTTTTGCCACTGTGAAGAGAAAATGACAGCAAAGGGGGGGACCCATGGATCATGCCTTTCCCGGGGTGCAATTTCTCCCTGAAACTTGGGGGGTCTTCGGAGGACAGTGAGGACTATGTCCCCTGCAAATTTTGTGGGTATTGGACATTGGGAAGGTCAGTTTGTGGGGTGTTTAAAGGGCCCTGCCCCTTACACGTGGCAGGAAAGGGCCCTTTAAACTATCAGCTGACAGGCAGCAGAGGGGAATCCCCCTCCCAGCTGATAGTTTAAAGGCATCTTTAAGGGGCCATGAACAATGAACATGTTTGTGGACAGGGTCATGTTCGTTACTGTTCATTGTTCGTTGTTCGTGGATGGCAATGAACAATGAACAGCTTGTTCGGGTTTTTTTCCCATTCGTGCCCATGTCTAGTCAAGACTAGCAAGCTGCAGATGCTTCTTAGGAGAAGAGAGATCATAATATGACTGAGCCAAAAGTCTCATCCATCCTCTAGCAATGAGACCATAGTGTCTCAGTGTAGATTACTGAACCCACATAACAGAACCCACAATACAAGCTCTAACATGTATTGTGCTGTGTCCTATCTGCTTTATCCTCTGGCTTTAGGAAAAACACTGAAAGTACTATATGTTGATTCAATTGAAAATGAAAAGATACCTTTGGGAGAAATTTTAGACTACGGAGTAGCACTAGGGGTGTGCATAATGAAAAGAGCTGAAAATATAAACTGAAATCACTGATTCAGCTCAGTGCTAATTCACCTCAGTGCTGAAGTGACTTCTGGAATGACTGAGCAAAATCAGGAAATGAGGCTGTAATAACCGCCCCTGCCCCCGCAGAAAGGTTTGTGTTAGGTTCATACCATGCAGAGGTTATACAAGCAGGTTAGGCAGTGGTGAGCTGCCCAGCAGCATCCTGTTTTCTTTAACGGTAAGTCTGTCTGCAATAATCATGCAACTAATTATCTCCAAAGGGGAGAGGCTGAGCCCTCAGTGTTAACTCAGTTGGCAGGAAAGGGATGTGTGCAGTACCCATGAGTGATTTTTTTCTTACTGGGCAATGGCATTGGCATTGAATGGCTCATAGGGATGAAATTGTAAAAGGTTTCACTTGTGCTGGGGAGGGGAGCAGCAGATGGCACAGTCCCGTTGGCACAGGAGGTGCCATCACCATCCCTTTCTGTGCACTTTTACACATCATGCAAAAAAAGCCAGCAACATCCATGCAGGAAAACACACTTGGGTTTGAGGAGGAAGGGGTTTCCTTCCGCCTCTGAGCCCCGTGCTGCCACGAAGACTCATGCTATGCAAATTAGCATGAATATCGGGGGGAGAAAGCAATTACTAAAGGAAATCTATACCAAGGAGGTCCCACACATGTAGAGCTGGTCCATGCCCATTCAGTGGCCTTCTGCTGCTACTGTCCTTCACTTAGGTGCCACGGTGCCAGGGCCACTCACTGCCCACGTTATATTTAATGTTACTGCAATGTCTAGCTTGCATCTATTCAACTTGCTTTGTGTTTTATGAGATATTCTGTTAAAATTTCATCTAGAAATAACTTCTCTCACTCTATTTACATCTTGCACCTGGATTTGGCAGATGTCAGCTGGTGTTTCAGCTGTGGAGCTCCGATCTTTTGCTGATATCGCTGACATTTGCATCTCCATTATAACAATTTTGCCCCCAAAAAGTGGACTAGAATTTGGGCTGTAGGAACAAATCTAAAATAAGTTTTTAGGCTTTTCAGCATGGGCTGATATTTTTCCATAACTTTCCTAAACACTGTCCTTATTTTCAGTCCAAGTAGTCACAACATTTTTATTTATTTATTATTTCAATTTATAAACCGCCCATCCTCAGGGGCTCTGGGTGGTGAACAATGGTTAAAATCAATAATAACAAGAAAACAATAATTCTAAAATCAACATACAATAAGCAATAATAAAAAAAAATTAACCAAGTACATTAAAGTGCAATGGTGGGGAGAAACCCCACCCCCCATCCCAAAGGTGGGAGCCCGACATGGCACCGCCCCCTTCAACCACCAAATGCCTGGCAGAACAGCTCTGTCTTACAGGCCCGGCGGAACAATAATATATCCCGCTGGGCCTGGGTCTCCATTGACAGAGCATTCCACCAGGCTGGGACCAGGACTGAAAAGGCCCTGGCCCTGGTTGAAGCGAGGCGGGCTTCCTTAGGGCCGGGGACCACCAGTAAACATTTATCCGCTGATCTGCTGATTTACTGACTGGTGCCTGTCTTCAGTACAAATAAGAACATTTTCCTCAACCTGAAATACGGTGGAGGACTCTGCCATCCTTTTTGTTTTACTTGGCTGAATTCCATGGATCCACTGTGCTAATCATGGTGACTGCCTCAGGCTCCTTGCACCACAGGAAAACACCTCCACTAGCATAATGGGATCCAACCCATTATTTACAGGAAAAGACTACTGACGTTTTTGAGGTCACAGTTTAGCTTGAAAGGCTATGTACTTACTTCGGTAGTTTCTGAATGACATGTTAAATCCCAGTTCCCTAAAAGAAACTCATTCCACATTGGCACAGATCTGGGAAGCATGCTTTATGACCTGCAATCATTCTCGAACGCCTTCCTTATTGGGAAATGAAAGCACAGTCAGCCATGATATTAAGCCTCAGACTTACAGGTAGTATCCCAGTGCCTGTACGTGCTCTGTTCCTTTTCTAGATACCGTCTTAAGTCCGCTCTTGCTTTCGAGAGCAGCAGTTGGAGCACCTGATTGCTTTATGTTGCTGTCCATACATCTGTTATAAAGAGGGAAGGGGATTTTTATCTTTGCCATCCAGTAAAGTTTATAGCACCTCTAGGCATACTGGTGGGATGGGAGGGATTTATTATATACTTCTGCCATCAAATGCCCTATGGTACTATGGAAAACCATCTATAACCTTGATAAAACTATATGGATCATGTAGTAAGCGGCAGAAATAGCACTACATCTGCACTGCAATTCCAGAGTTGAATTCTACAACGAAAGCTCTTTCTGCACAGACTTTTCAATACTGGAAACTTTGCAAAATGCCTCATGACACATCTACCCTGAATAAATACATAAACCGTGTCACAAATGTGACCAGGAACATACTACATCAGCTGCATCTGTCTTGCTTGCCGCATGATTACTGCCACCCTCTTTCACACCTTGTTGACTTTGTAAATTGGTTTCTTCAAAATGCTTTCCATGGGAGCTGCCCTTGAAGACTGCATTAAAACTGTAGCTGCTACAGAAAACCACTGCAGGTCTTCCATTTGATTCAGGATATTAAGACCATTTTATATCTATTCTGGCTGCCAGCATAATTCTGTGCAAGAGTCAAGGTGCGGCTTATTATTAATTATAAAGCCCTACATAACTTGGCCCAAGCATATCTTAAGGAGCTTCTTCCCTGTACTCCATGGGAAGTTTGGTACAATGAATTTCTGGAGCAAGGCCTCTTCAATAATAGCCCTGCAGTTTGGGCAAAGGTGCCTAAAGCACTCAGGATCATCTTCTGCCATTGGGAATATCTTGTGAGCATGACAAAGCTGAGTGAGGTGAGCATAGGAAGGGATGCCTGTTCTATTTCTGCTCACAGCATACAGCAAGCCAGATCCAGAAGATTTTGTCAAGTCACATGACCTGCTTTGAGTTCAAGAAGCTTCTTTAAATATATATATAGTAACTATTAGAGATGGGCATAAACCTGGAAAATTCTGAACCATGCGGTTCATGGTTCATCACGTTTCACAAACCATGAACTTTCACAAACTTGCCCTGGTTTGCAAACTGGTTTGTTCAGTTTGTGAAAATGTCACTTCCGGGTCTACAGAAGGTCTGCAGAGAGCCCTCCCCGCTGTTGCCAAGGAAGCTGATTGATCGGTGCCGGGCTGTCTTCAGCGACAAACCAAATACGAACCAAACTAACGGTTCATGAGAAATGAGCTCTCATGAAGCGGCCCAGTTCGTGGCAAACTTTGGTTCGTATTTCAGTTCATGCTCGCCTCTAGTTACTATCCTTTAAGAAGACCTTGCTGGCAGTGACCAAATGGAATCCTTGCCTGCCGCTTGTCTTTATGCTCAAGAATTGCAAGAAACTTTCCTCTAATCAGGCAATAACATTTAATAGTTTTATGTGACAGGTTAAAACACGTCTTTCAATTGGCCTTGAGTTTTTGTGCAGACCATGGAAGATCTTTCCTATTTTCCTCTCTGCTTCTTTATATTGTTTTTGTTGCTATTTATTTAGTTTTGTAAAAAAAAATCAATGCAGATAAGTACTTTGTTTACATGGGAACTGTGCATACGTAGGCCAGCCATGGATGTTTTACAGCTCCTAAAAGTACAAGAAACTCACCAGTCCTTTTTGCCGCAAATGTGCCTATAAAAGGGCAGGTGAGCTCCCTCCCTCTTCTTTTGCCACTGCTGAAGAAGAACATCTCCAACTCTCCTTTCTTTGGTTCCAGTCTTCCTGAATGCAAACTGAGTCCTCCAGTTCCATGGTGCGAAGGTGCTCTTCAAGAAATGTTCTCATTGCATGATGAAGATGTCCTCATCAATGGCTGTGAGAAATGCCTATTTTGCTTCTGTGAGGCACACAACACTTTGAGATGCACTGAAACCCAAAGAACAGATTAATAAGACTAGAGGTGGTGGATTTAGCAGATGGGCTGCATAATTATCTTTGGGTGACAAGAAGAACAAGGAGACAACAAAAGAATCATGTTATAAGAGACAGCCTGATACAAATTTGGGAATCGGTTAGAAAGAGAATAAGTCCACAGATATCTCCAATATTTTCACCAATTGAAGCTTTTTGTGATAAAAACCAGAGAAAAGACAATGACTTAATAATGTATAGAGATATGATAAACTCTCAAGGAAAGATAAAATAATGGCAAGAAATTCAAGATGAAGGAATAAAAATACAATGGTTGATATACTTCCAGGCAGTCTCCAGATTAAAGAAGCTCTTAAAATTTACAGAGGACAATTAAGAGATCTTACAGAATTCGAGAAGATAATTACACAGAAGAAGGAGCACATTCTGGGTCAAATTTATAAACTCGTACTTCAATATGATACAGCAACAGAACAAGTTAAAACTTGCATAATAAAATGGATGCAAAATTTTGGAGAAGAAATAACATTTCAACAGTGGGAGAATCTTTGGACAAAGGGTATAAAGTTCATGGCAAGTCAAACTCTAAGGGAAAACTGGTATAAGATGTTTTTCAGATGGTATATCACACCAAAGGCTATTGAGAAAATGGATAAGAAATATATAGGGTCATGTTGGAAATGTAAAGAAGTGGATGGCTCTTTTTATCATATGTGGTGGACATGCAAAAAAAGTTTTAAAAAAATTGGAAAGACATACATGCTGAGATGCAAACAATTTTAAAATTAGATTTCGCCTTGAGACCCCAGACTATGTTGTTGGAAATAATACCAGAAAATATTGATAAAACATTACATGATATTTGTTGACGGTGGCAAGAGTGACAATTGCAAGTAAATGGAAAGAAGAAGAATGCCCAACCAAGGAAATCTGGAAAGACAAGATAGCAGAATATGCAGTGATGGCAAAATTGACGAGTTATATAAACAGAAGACCAATAAGAGAATTTGAAGAGAAATGGGGGAATTATTCTGCTTATAAAGAATAGAATAAATAAGATGTTGCAGTTTTACAAATTGGAATAAGATCATATACTGACTTATTGTATATAGCTTATAAGAGGTTACAGTCTGACAAGTGGGGAAATGTATGAATATATAATCGAATATATAATTGCTAAAATAGTTTGTAGATATGGAAACATTGATAAAGCTAGAGATAAGTAGAGAGGATTGCTATATTAATCAGTTATATAAAGAGGTAAGATGAAATATTGTAGTAATAATGGAATGAGTTTTTCCTTTTTGATTATTAATTTTTATTACTAAGTGTGGAGAAGGAGGTGGTAGGTGTTAAGTATGTGTAGAATAGAGGAATGATATATAGTAATGGGACTTAACAGTTGCAATCTTCATTGCCATATGGATAAATATTGGAAAAGATTTAAGTTTTTGTGCACTCTGTATTCTAAGAATTCTTGTAGCGAAAAGTCGCAAAATCTTCTTGACCTTATTAACTTTTCCCTCCCCTCTTCTTTCTTTTTGTATCCCTTTTTTTACTTTGACAAACTAAAATAAAATATATTTTTTTTTTAAAAACCACCTTGAGGTGCCCCATGCACAAGCAATTCAAGTTGCAAGCATGTCGGCGTAAGGCTGCACTTTGGGAGCTGATCCTTAAGGGCTCCACTTTATCGGAACTGGCAGCGAACAGCAAGAAACCACAGCATCCTGAACAGGCTACATCAGTCCCTCCTATGGCTCCACAGCCTGAGACTGGTTCCAAAGAGGCTGCAGCTCCATCAGCATCTTCATTGGTTCCATCCCAGAGCCAATCAGAACCACTTGCAAAAAAGAGGAAAATGAAAGCAAAACATCTTGAGAAGCCCACTTCAGCACAAAAGAAGTAGTCTACCTCGGCTTTGACTCCAAGGGCTCTTTGGATCCACCTAGGATGCCATTCCCAACTCTGAGATGATGGTCTGATTTACCAGCCTTTGCTGTCTGAAGTTGAGATCCTGGAGGTAATAGAGACAGCTATGGCCATTTCCCCATGACCTCCGTCTCCAAATCTGAAGTGATGCTTGTTGGGAAGCCAGAGATCTTGAAGGACATTGTACTTCCCACTTTCGATGGAGTTTGTCTGATCCTTGCAGACTCAGTTAAGAAACTAGGGGTTATGTTGGATCCAGCGCTATTACTAGAAAAACAAGTTAAGGCAGCGGGGAAAAAATGCTTTCTACAACCTCACTCTAGCCTGGAAGATGGCTTCTTAGCTTGACACGGCTGACCTGGCCACTTGGATCCATGCTATGGTAGCATCAAGGCTTGACTATTGTAATGCTCTATACGTAAGTCTCCCATCTAAGTTAATTAGGAGGCTCCAATTAGTGCAAAATGCTGCAGTTCGACTGTTATCAGGAGTGAGCAGGAGCATGAACATCACTCCCATCCTACAGTCGCTCCATCAGTTACCGTGCTCAGTTCAAGGTATTAGTTATTACATACAAAGTTCTTCACGGTTTTGGTCTGGCCTACTTACGGGACCACCTCCCTCCTTATGTTCCTCCATGGCAGCTTCACTCATTTGAACAGGATCTCCTGCAGGTGCCAGGCTGCGCACGGGCGAAGTCAGCAACAGCCCATACATGGTCTTTCTCTGTGGTGGCCCCTATCCTGTGGAATGACCTGCCTGAGGAAGTCAGAAGAACTCCCACTCTCCTGGTTTTCCATAAACAATGCAAAACCGAACTATTCAAAAAGGCTTTTTACTCAAATGAGAGGGCTGTATTGTAGGGCTGGGGTCTCAGATGCTTCGCTAATGAGTTAGGGACCATAGACTTCATCACTATATTGCCTTACATATTATCTATTGCTTTAAATATGTACTTTTATGTACCACCTGTGTTCCATGTTGTCTAAATTTAGTCTTAGAATTGATTATGTTCTGCTTCAGTATTTTTTTCTACTCTGTATTGGATGCTTGCTAATACTGTCTTTTGAATTTGTATCTATTTACCCTATGGCATTGTTTATGGAAAAGTCCTTGATACTGTATCGAAATGTACTTAATACGAATTGTACCAATCTCATACTGTGTAATCCGCTTTAAGTCTCAGTGAGAAAGGAGGACTATAAATGACATAAATAAAATAAAAAATAAAAGGAGTCCACAGTGCTGACCAATCCCAATAATCAGATGGAGCAGTCGCACCCTTGGAGGCTCCATCATCAGTTCTAGTACTCACTGTATGCTTCTCCTTACCATCACTATTACACTTATGGGTATGAAGGATCCCCATACCTCTATCCTCCTCCTCATTACTATTGTCAGGAGAAAGATCCTTATATGACTTCTCACTCAGAACTTATAGATTGAAGCCCACCATGGTTCCACTTTCTGCATCCAAGGCTGTCATCATCCATAATCTGCCTCTAGAACCACCTAGCCAGTCAGATTATGACTCTGACATCACTTCCGATCTAGCATTGGGACTGTCTCCACCTGAGGTTATCATGAAGAAGTCTGTTGTCTCATCCAGTGAGGACCTCCATGTGTAAGCCAAACAGATGGTGAGAATGGTGAGGTCGTTAGAGATACAGGTCAACTGCTTTGCTCCAATGTCTTTAGATCTGGTGTTTCGAGTCCTCCACTGCAAGACAGTGGGGCCTGTTGCATTTTCTATCATGCAAGGCATGCTCAGTGTGACCAAAGACACTTGGGCCAGGCCTGCTTCGACACCTGCTACATCAAAGAAGCTTGATAGCATGTACAAGACTAGACAAGAAGGTCAGATTTTCTCTTCACTCATCCAGTTCCTTTATAACTGAAGCCTTTAATGGTAAAGGCCTCCCAAAGAGTTCAGGTTATTCAGCACCCCTCAATAAAGAGGGTAACTAGCTTGACATACAAGGTTGCAAGTTGTATACATCCTCAGCTTTGGCCTTCCATATTGGTAACTATGAGGCCATTATTTTATTTGTATTATTTTATTTATTATTAAATGTATAGTCCGCTCTCCCTGCAAGTGGGCTCAGAGCAGATAACAACATATATGACATAATCACAGTAAAATCACATTAAAATAACTTAAAGGTCAATAAAATTCTAGGCGGCAATCCATATTGCTTAACTTGGCCGAATTATCCCATGAGATGAGAACTGGCAGACAATATTAAGCATATCGGAGGGGAGCTGGAGTGAAGAGGGTTTCAATTTCCCCTCAACAGGAGATCAGCAGAGGAGCCCGCCTCTGCCCTTACCTCAATGATACGAAAGTTATCAGCTTTTCCTTTGGGAGTAAATAAAGCACCTATCCAAATCTCATTCCCAAGAAGAAAAGGCTAGCTAAAATTTTGCAAGGGGCAGCTTTGAAGCTTTCTAAGCAACAAATTAACGTAGCCAGGCACATCATAGACTGTACATCTAGAGGTATTGCTTCTGCTGTAGTTATAAGATGGCATTCCTGGCTCAGAACCACAGCTCTTGCCCCTCAGCATTGGATGAGGGTAGAGGACTTATCTTTCAAAGGTTTTGGACTCTTCCAGTACTGATGAGGGTCATTAGAAAATTTAAGATGACAGGGTGACAGCTCACTTACTAGGCATAACACCACTTTACCTTAACCCTCTTAGACATAGGGTTCCTTATTATGCCTATTCCATTTATACCATATATCCAAGATATGGCTATCAGCAATTTCTTCACTCCTCTAAGAGTTCTCAATCACCTCCTACTGTTTCCTCTCAATGTCACAGGAGATATTTCAGAGGCAAGCCTAAGGATGGCTCTTACGCTCCTAAAGACCAGTCAGGGCCTAATAAGTTGAATTTTTAATAGTATGCTTTGCCTCCCTCTCTCAGGAAACCTTATTCTCCCTTCTCAAACTGAGGAGCTCATTACTCAAGAACCATGGGTTCTGTCTATCATCAGTCAAGGTTACCGTCTGGAGTTCAAGCCAATCCCTCCAAATATTCCACCCTTATTGAATCCTCCTACCCTCTCTTCTTCTAGCAGAAGTAGACTCCCTGCTTTCTAAGGGGGCCACAGAAGAGATTCCCCTTCCAAAGGAATTTTTCTCCATTTTTTCATAATAAACAAGAAGTTAGGTGACCCCTGCCCTATATTAGACAACCGCTCCTTAAACGACTTTATAGTTTTAAAAAGGTTTCACATAGTGTCCCTGAGAGATGTTCTACCATTATTAAAATTTCATGCTTGGTTTGCTAATGTGGATTTAAGAGATGCTTATTTTCATATTTCGATGAGTTCAAAAAGTTTCTTCATTTCCATTGTGGTTCAAGAACGTACCCAGACCCAGTTCTCCCTTTGGGGCTCTCTTCAGCCCCCCAACTGTTCACAAAAGTCATGGCAGCAGTGGGGAACCTTTATAGGGGCAGTCCTAGATTCCTCAAAGGGTCTGGCCTTCCCTACCCAGGACAGGATTGCAAAACTTCTCCTGTCCCTCAACAAGGTGCTTCCCAGCTGACACCAACAGGCAAAATAAAGTAAAAGACTCTTAGGTTTTATGGCCTCTCTTACTGTAATAGTCTCTTTTGCCAGGCATTGCTTTGATAGGGCCTTCCATCCTCAGTGACACAACCCATACAAGAGGTTGTCTGTTATCAGGTACGTCTTCAAATAATTACATTGGTGGACTGACACAAAGAATCTGCTGGTGGGCACCCTATTGACTTCCACCCCCATACACATATCAATCAATACAGATGCCTCCCTCACAGGATGGGGAGCTTGCTGAGGGACTACTCAGATAAAAGGTTTATAGTCTCCCCTAGAATCCTCAGTTCACATCAATGTCCTTGAGCTCAGGTCCATCAGATACCCCTTGAAAGCCTGTTTTCCCTTCATTCAAGGGAAGAATGTTCAAACCTACACAGACAGTGCAACAGCTATGCACTATCTGAACAGGGCCCTTTTCACACTGCTTACCTTCACTCACAAGGACGTGGAACATCATGCAAAAAACGCGGAAGATCGCGTTTTCTCACGTGAGAAAACGCGATCTTCTGCGGGTTTTGTGCGATGTTCTGCGTCGTTGCGAGTGAAGGTAAGCAGTGTGAAAAGGGCCCAGATGAGGGGGCACTGTCTCCCTAGTCCTATGAAGAGAATCCTTCCTCACACAGGAGTGGACAATACTCCACAAAGTATATTTGTGGGCTATCCACACAGCAGGAAAAGACAACGTCCTAGTGGACACTTTGAGTCAATCTCACCAGCAAAACCACAAATGGTCCATACAGATAGAGTTCCTATGCCCTATTTTTGCTGTGTAGGGCACCCCTTCCATAGATCTGTTTGCCACTCAGGCTGACAAGAAGTGTGCTCTTTATTGTTCAAGGGTGGGGAAAGGGAGGTGCTCCCTCAGGGATGCTTTCTAGATCTCCTGGAAAAGCAGTCTCTTCTAAGCTTTTCCTCCCTCCTTTTTCTCATCCCTCTATCAGCAAGCTGTTGAGGGACCAGTCATCAGTAATAGTAATACCACCCTATTGGCCAAGGCTGACCTAGTTTGCCACACACTCCCTCATGGCCTGCAGCAGGACACATCCCTTACCTCTGGTCCCAGACCTTCTCCACCAGGCGGTCATCCTACATCACAACCTGAACACTGTCAAGCTCACAGCTTGGTTTATATCCTCTCTGATCTGATTTCCCCCCCTCTGCTATCCAAAAGATTCTTTTGGATGCTAGAATGCCATTCACAAGAAAATCATACCTTTCAAAATGTACCAATTTTTCACCAAAATGGACCAATTTCTTAGCATTTCAAAATGGTCCAATTTCTCAGCTCATACCTGAGGGATAAATCCGTATTCTTGCCCCTCTTTTCCCATCCTCCATGACTTACTTCAGTTAAAGGCTCAAGGGTTTGCTAACTTGTCTATAAAAGTTCATTTGCCAGTCATTTCCGCCTATCATGACTCAGGTGGGGGGGAGTATAAATTCGTTGAACCTTCAACAACCTCTATGTTTTCTCTTGGTCAAAACAACTTTGCCAGTAGCCATCACATCCACTAGGAAGGTACGTAATTTGCAAACCCTTTGATCCAACTACCATTTCTTAAAATGTATCCTGATAAAATTGTCCTCCATCCCAGTCTTCCTTTTCTTTCTAAGGTAGTTTCTGCAATCCTCCCCAACCAAGATATCTGCCAGTATTCTTCCCAACACAGGACAATAAAGAAAGACTGCTTCACACACTGGACATCAAACGTGCCTTATCTTTTTATTTAAATAGAACAGATTCATTCTGCAAGAACACTAAACTCTTTGTGGCCTTCACAGGATCCAAAAAAGATCAGAAACTCTCTCCTCAGACCATTTCCAAGTGGATCGTATGGCTCATCAAGACTTGTGATGCCCAAACTAACCAGCCCTGCCCACTTCACATCCAGGCACATACCACAGGAGCCCAGCCCACACATTCTGACTTCTGGCAAGGTATTCTGCTACTTGATGTCTGGAAAGTGGCCCCTTGGTCAACTTCTTCAACCTTCATCAAACATTATGCCATCAATGTTGACTCCAGTCAAGATGTGGCAGTGGCAAACGAGGTGTCCTGTTTTCTACTGAAGAGCTTCACAACCTCCTCAGGATAAATCAGCTCACTAATCTCCCATATGGGACTGCATAGAAGCCATGATGACAAAAACAGAGTGGCACTTACCTGTAACTGTTGTTTGTCAAGTGATCTTCAGTGCAGGCACACAACTCTCCCTCCAACCCCTCCATGACTAGTTCTTTCTCTTCTCCAGCGTTGTTCCTTAGACAGGGCGACGGATCCTCTTGCCCACCCTTTTATAGGAGCACCTGAGGGGGAAGTGCACAAAAAGAACAGGTGAGCATCTCATGCTTTTAGGAGCTGTAGAACATCTGTGGATGGCCTGTGCATGCGCAGTTCCCATGTGTTTCTGCACAGAAGACCACACATGTAAGTGCAACCTTGTTTTCTGTGAGTGATTTTGACATTCTTGAATAATCTATACTTGCAATGCGTCAGTCCTTGCCAAAAATAACACTTTGTGATATTCGCAAACTTTTACTTTCCCTTAAAATTGACTTGGTTGAAGTCAAAGAAATTGTGGGCCATTTAATTATGGAAGTTAAAAGCTTCCATGTATTTGTAGTGAAGGTACTGAAGGCTTACAGTGTAATGGATGGCTAGTTGAATAGTGGGTGATCATTAAAATAGGAAGTATAGCAGGTGATTACAGATACTTCAGTGAATAAAAGGCAGTCAGTGTTGAATTATTCAACCAGGAACAAAAGGAAACAAACTCACCACTGTTTGGTTGTACTACAGCCTGATATGCTCAGGCTTGGACTACTCAGTTACTCTATAACATTTCCATGGTGAAAGCTCTATTTCAAAATCAACATTATGCAGTGTTACTTCCCTTTGCATTTAAATAAATACCCTTTATGAAGTATATACTGTGCTTCTAAATTCCTCCTCCTGTTCTCTCGGGATTAGAACATTGTAAACATAGAACACATTTAAATCTGTACAAGCATCATTTCAGATTCATGGAGTCCTATGGAGGACTCAGGAAAGTGTGCTTCCAGAAAAGGCACCAAAAAAATGGAAGCCAAACAGCCTGCAACCGTTTTGAAAACAGAGATGTCTGGAGTCAAGGGAGAAAGCCTCCCTTTAAGGACATGTGGGAATGGCCTAAGTTCCTGAAATGTTTTAAACACTTTTTAGAGTCTTTAATGGGGTAAACTACAAGTTATGTGGCAGATGTACGTTAGGAAGCCCCAATGGTCTCTTCTTCCTTGTAGAATATCAGGAGAGGACAATTTGAATCAAGAAAGAATGGAAGCAAAGGGAGTGCTTGAACTTGCCACTGCAACTTGCTCTCAGTCACCCCACCCCACCACATTGATTTCATCCCACAAATGATCTGGCTTCAGGTTTGCCATGAAGACTCTGGTCTGAAATTCTGTAGAGGTCAAAATTGGCGGACTGAAGCGTCATAGAGAAAGAAACTAGCAAAGGAAGAGTGAAGCATTCTCCTCTCCTTTCTCCAATTCAAATCACTCCTTCCTGAGAGCACTCTGAGGAGAAGAGGCCAATGGGAGCTTCATTACATGCGGCTGCAAAGTAACATCCAACTGTTGCCACTTCATGCCACTTTATTGGAAAATCCCTGTGCTCACTCATCATTTTCCCATTAGCCAACAAGTATTTCAAATAGCTCTGTTGCAAAATTAGTTTCTGTAGTGGCATCTTACCTAAGCTCTTACAATCATCCAAATTCCATTATATGCCATAATTGTTGATTCAGTTGTAATGAAAAACTCAGTAGGTACTTTTAAGGGAAAGCAGCAGAGCATCTTCTGTGCCGCATTTCACAGTGTTTGCAGTGAAACAGAAAATCAGTTCCTCTGGACAATTCAATACCAAAAATATCCTAATAATGTACAGCATTATTACCTAGACTTCCTTCTATCCTTAATATGTTAAATCCATTTGGCTCAGTCTAGCCAAAGCTAAGCACTTCTCAATCCTATTTCTCTCAGTGGGAGAACATATCTTGCCCATTGAAATCAATAGGCCTATTGAAATCCATAGGCCCTATGCTATTCCATGGCAACTTTGCTCATTGAACAGGGCCTTCTGCAGGTATTACCCTACAAATGGGAAAAAACAATAGGTGTCTATACATGAACAGTCTCAGTGGTGGCCCTCACCTTATGGAATGGCCTGCCTGAAGAGGTCAGGAAAGCTCTCACTCTTCTGGCTTTCATCAAACTATGCAAAACGGAGGATGGAACCACACAAGCCACATGGGCACACATAATGTCCTTCAAGGATCCCTGGGAAACGTAGTCTTTAAAAACAAACAGCCACTCCATGTGATTCTCAGCAGGGGAGAATAGCAACTAGAGAGATTCTCTCTCTCTCTCTCTCTCTCTCTCTCTCTCTCTCTCTCTCTCTCTCAAAAATCCTCAGTGAGCTTGGGAGGGGGTGGGGAATGACATAACAAGAGGCAGGAAAAAAGCCGAGGTGTTTTGCAAGTGAGAGAGAAACCTGGACCATTCTTCTCCCAGCAGGGAATTGCAGCGTAGATTCCCCGATCCCCGCCCCATCTTTGAGCTCTTGAAGACCAAGCCAAGTGAGTAGATTTTTGAAAGAGAATCTCTCCACTTGAGCAACTGTTCTTTGTAAGAAAATCCACTCAGTTCAGTTTTCCTCCAGGAGCTTGGGGGAGGGATAAGACTACCACTCCCAGGGAAGCTTGCGGGACCCAACATGTGCTCTTCACGTATAATTCATCTCATGTGTTTCAGCTCTCAGTAAATCAAGAAGCCTTTTCTAGATAGTGCTGTAAGGAATCGTTCTGACAGATGCTTTGGTACAGAGAAAAGGGCTGTTCAGTTCTATTTGTTGTGATCTTTGATCATCCATATGCTACAAATAATTCAACAATAGTTAGAAGTAATACATAAACTAATACATTCTATAAAGGATTCATATCACTGTTAAATGAAGGAATTGTTAAAATTCTGGACCAACTCCTTCCTTGTTAAGTGTAGTAAGGTACAAAATTTTGCCATAGTAAGGGTGCTTCCATCAAAACAATAAACAAAGAGAAGAGAGGTATAAAAATTGCAAGATCAACCTGAATATTTAGACAATATTGGGGTAATCCATGATTTCCAAATGCCCTTTTAAAATGAATAGTAGAAAAGGGCACGTTCAACTATTTCAACCATGCCAGATAGATGGGGCAGATATGCTGGGAGCATGAAACATGTAAGTATCTCCCTTCCAAGAGGGCTGATGGTAGCATGTTAAAGTGGACCAAGGCTCTATAGTATTTCAGGAATTCCAATGTATGGAAGTAACCTGCTGGGGCAAAATTTTTGCCACAATCCCCGACTGCCAGAGCAAATTGGACCTGTGTTGTCAACCTAAAGGGCTATATCCCATATTTATTATACAATTATTCCTTTAGCTGCCAAGAATTCAAGATGCTCTAGGGGTGAGAGGACAAAAACATAAGATTGTAATTTCTCCTTAATAGCTCTCACTCACCCTGATAATTATCTAGGAGAATTAATTAGGTTAATCCAGGGGGAGGGGTATGAATGCTACCTTGAGCCAGAATATATTGCTTGAAACCAGCCACGATTTAAGCAGAACCAGGATAGGGACTGTGGACTATATTATTGTGTGCTGTCTGTTGCTGCCAGATATGCTCCTACTGGGTAGTTCTGTGTCATATAATAGGTTATGTTAAATTGCTTATGTTTTGTTTCAGCTGTGTATCGGATTTCTGCTTGTATTCAAATTTTTGCAATCCATACCCTATTGCATTGTTTACTTAACCCAGCTGTTGATTGGATTGATTTACACTGTGCAATCTGCCTTGAGACTCAGTGAGAAAAAGCGGACTATGGGTAATGTAAATAAATAAATAAATATTAAAAAATAAAGGAACTGATCAATTGATCTTAAGGGTTGATTCATTTGTGGATAAGAAGTGAGTATTCAAAACAATGCTTGAAATGAGAATAAGAAACAGGAATATAGAGATATGAATACATAAGCAGATAAAGCACTGAGGACAATAGTGCGCTGCTTGAGATAAAAATGCTTTTAAAAATACAGTGGTGATGGAAGAGTGACAGTTTAAATAATCAGTAGTCGGTAGGCTGGATCTGGCCAGCTTTTTCACTCAGGGCCAAGCTACAAGTGACGAATGACACTTGAACGGCAAGTGGAGCGAGTGGAGCGCAAGTGGAGGGCAAGTGAACAGGGAGAAATACAAGGAGAAAGTGAACAGGGAGAAATACACATGAGTCTGTTCACTTGCCATTCAAGTGTCATTCGTCACTTGTAGCTTGGCCCACTGTCTTGAGCAATCTCCCTTCTTACCACTGCCACCATCCCACATGGCTTTTGACCACACAGATCCCATGATTCCAAGCATCATCTTTTGCGTGGTCAAAGGAGACGACTCCTCCCTTTTTCACTAGGAGGAAAGATGGTTGGATCCAATTTAATGTCATTAATTAGCTACACTACTGAGGTTGTAATTGTGCCATGCTGAAGTGGAAAATGACTGATAAGAAACTTCTCACTGGTTTAATGCTATGGTACAACTGAATTTGTGGCTAAGAAACTAGCAACATAAACCAGTCAATGGTTCAAACATTAAAGGCTAAGGGATGGATGCATAACGTTCTTGTCTTGTGATACCTACCAAACAAAGGAGTAGCAAAATGAGTGCTCTTGCTCTAAAAGGTATTGGGCAAATTCTTATAGCCAGAACTATGAAATACAGTTCTAATCAACATCCTGTGGATTTTATATTCCTCCTCTAGGCAATCATTATATATGGTGAGGGAGGAAATGAGAATGCTTCCTGGTGCCTGTCCCTTTGATTAATCTTTAATTAACCTTTGATTAATCTTTAATATGTTTTAATTTATATCCCTTAATTCTGCTTTATTTTCATATGAAGGCAACAGAACTACTGGATTATAACTATGGCTTTCACCACACCTTTTTAAAAATTATTAGAACAGAAGTGAATTATGTATAATTTTAAGGAGAATCTCCTCTCTTAACAGATATTTTCAAAACTTCTGAGTTTTCATAACAGTGGGATGGACCTTGTAAAAAAAAACTCCTTATACTGTATAACCACAGTTACTTTTCTTACTGATGTACATATCATTCGTGTCGAGATTGTGTGTGTATGTTTGGAAGACAAATGGTGGATGATCATTTTCAGTACTGTACACTCAAATGCAAAAACACGTTTCTAAAGTAAGACGGCTTTTCTTTATCAGTGTTCTAAAAATGACTCTCATCTTCCAGCTAGTTTTTTTTTCTTTTAAAAACCCTCTCAAGTACTCAACTGCATAAAACTAGGCAATGCTCTAATGCTTATTAGAAACCAACGAAATATGATCTTTTGAGTGTTGAACAACTGCAACAATCATGCACCAAACTTCCATTTAATAAAACACAATCGTCACCAAGCATTTCTAAATCTGCTTTTGGTCCAATGCTTTTCTAACAATACCCATAGGTGCAAGGGATGAGAGAAAGGATAATTGTCTATGAACAATATTTCCTCTTTGTTATGCCCAAGTGCCTGTACACCACTAAGCTACTTAAGCTTCCGGCAAGGATTATTTCTCATCAGATATCACCACCAGGTCCTTTGTTATTTTAGGAAACTCAAAATTAAGTAGGTGTCAGGGGAAGCATTGATTTAAAGCCTATGGCCACCCTATCTACCTCAGCCAAGGTAAATCCTTTTCCAGTCTGGGCACCTAAGCAGCAGAGAAGCCAGCCCGCCTCTCTGCCACAATTTTAATTTGAATACTGTTAACATTCTCTGTTTTGGAATATTTTGTGCTTGTCTATTTTATATGTTACTGGGCAAATATTGCATTCTTAAAAACATTCTTTTAAAACAAATTAAAAGGACTAGTGGTGTGCAAAATGAAACAAACAAGCCAGAAATAACCCAGTAATCACTGTTGCGTTTCGTTAAAGCAGCTTAGAACTGTGAACCAAATCCAGGAAACCAGGTTATAATGGCACCTTCCCACCGAAAAGCTTGTGAGTTTCCTTTCGGTTCTTACTGAACAGCAGCAGCAGAAGACAGGCAGGTTGCATCTTGTTTTCCTTAACAGCAGTCTACCAGTTGGATCCCAAGGGGAGAGAGCCCTTATGTAATGCCATTAGAGGGAAGGAGGAATGTGCACCTTAGTGCATCTTTGGGGGGGGGTGCTACCCAGGCACTGGTCTGTCTCCTCCACCCCCATAAGGGTACTTGTACAGTTGTTCACTGTGAGCCAAGCTACAAGAGACAAATTACACGAGGAGGAGCACATGAAGGGTCTCAATGTTAGCAGGGAAGCTGAGTTTTAAAAGAGATTGGAAGGCTTTGTTAATTTCTCCTCTCTACAGAGCCAGAGAGATTGCTGCTCAGAGGGTTTGTTGATTTCCTCTGGAAGGCTTCCTCTGGAAGGCTCTGTCAGTTTCACCTCCCATTCTAAGACTTGAAGAGGAAATGAGCAAATCCTCTGAGCAGCAATCTTTCTGGCTCTGTAGAGAGGGGAAATTAACAAAGCCTTCCAATCTCTTTTAAAACTCAGCTTCCCAGCTAACACTGCAACTCCCTTCATGTGCTCCTCCTTGTGTAATTCATCTCTTGCAGCTTAGCTCTGTGATGAAAGTCTACTTTTCAGATTTCCAAACTATTGCAAGCCCCCCCTCTCCAATCCAACATCCACCAAGACACTTCCCTGGAAGTAAGCATTATTGAATTACATGGGGCTTACATATGAGTATATCTGTTTACGATTTATTGCATAGTCTTTCAGGGCTTTCTTTTTCTGAGTCAAATGGCAAACATATACCCCAACAAAAACTTCCGCTCCGTCACAGTTTCTACCTACACAACAACTAATCTACTTTTCAGGTTTCCAGACTACTGTGAGCACTCCTCTCAATCCAGCATCTACCTAAACATTATTTTAAAAAAACAAATTCTCAACATCAAGCTTAAGTCAAGCCCCTGTGCGTCATTGGCCTACTCCCCCCTTTCAAAAACAACCCTGCTGCCCCATAGCAAAAGGAAAACTTAGGAGGAAAATGCATACAGGAAACCCATTCCTGTGGAAAAGCACATTGCAATCGCCCTGTAGTACCTCACAAACTGCAAGTGCTCCCATGAGTAGGAGTGTGCATTTAAAAAGTGAGCTGGAAATACACACAAATCACTGGTTCAGTTCATTAAGGTGACTTAATGTGGTGGAACAAAACTGGGAAACAAGGCTGGAGTGAGCCCTCCTCCACCCACTTTTCTAACATAAAAGTGATGTGCCATAGTAAGAATAACATTAAAATGTTATTTTAAAAGAATAGTTTATTTTATTTTAAAAGGACAATTACTTAAGAGAACACTATTCTTCAGTTTTTAGACAAAATGGAATTGCAAAACAGGAACCCCAGAACTTATACCTCAAAAGTCTATTGGTTCAGGCCATTTCACAGCCCAAGATGTCACTGATTTCATGGTTTCTACACCAACATCTGTTGCCACTCCAGCCAAGTTATGAGCATCCTATACAGAAACCAGCGAGAGAAAATGCAGGATACAGGAAATGAGTCTCTCAAAAAAAATGGTCCCACTCTTTACTAATGACAAACTCTGGGGAGTACTAGAAAGAGAGACTAAACTTTGTATGTCCTATAGATGTCAAGAGACAGAGATTTGAAAATCAAATCTTGGAAGCTTATTCTAAACTGAGATTTTCAGTCTCAAGGCTAATTCAAATTTATGTTTACAAGAATAATTCTGAGCTCTATGGACTACTTTTGGCTAATAGACAAGACATTCTCTTAAAGGCCATTCCTTATTGAATTGGCTACCATTACTAGGCAGGATAAATAGAAGGAAGAGCCAGTTTGGTGTTTAGATAGTAGTGGAATGCATACATATCAGTTAAGACTCCCTACTTTGAAATGGCAATAACTATGCCACATAAATCAAGGATCAAATCCTTCTTCTAAAGAAACGTCCCAATTTGAATTGAGGGAGATTGATTTAGTACTAATCACCAGTTAAGATGCTTCTACCTCCCTTTACCTACACTGGACAAGCCATCATACTTTATTAAAGGAAGAGGTGTCAAATATAAAATTTTACATAATTAGCAAAATGACAGCAAATTTTATTAAGATGACATGTTCAAGAGGATAAACAGAAGTGATATTAAATTGCTACAGGTTTATTAACATTGTGAAACAATGATAATAAATTGAGATGTTAAATAATATTTATTAAAATCAACAGACTAAAGTATTGCACTTTAATACATTCATGTGTTCATGGAAAAATATAATTCCAGCATAGTTTTACAGATATATTTATAGAAGAAATGGTCTCTATTACAAAGAACACCAGCTTTCCACAATTTTCTAACCACTTACTCCCAAATAATTTCAGTTAATCCCACATGTTGAAATATATGCTTTAATCTTTCTTTCTCATACTTGTGATTTAGTCCCACTTGAGGAGCATATAAGACATGCAGTTTGTTATGGCTGCCTACTATTTCTGTTCAACACATTTTAGATTGACCATAGGTCATTTCAGAAAACTTGAATTTGTGCTTACCTTCTATCGGAAGAATACGCCACTACAAAAATACCTATATACTTACTTTTGTAACTCACAGACTGGGAGGGAAATTGGATGTAAAGTTAGTTAAACCTGTATCTTGATCAATATCTGTGAAAAGTTGCCCTGGTCCCAAGATACGTTGCTGTACAATTCATAATGCACACAGTGCACAAGACCAGAAAAGGATTATGCACAGAGTTCACAAACTATTCACAGGTATTTGCTGGTAAACAAGAAACAACTCCAGGGTCTGCACTAGAAACCTCATGGCCTGATTCTGGGTTCTATAGTTGCTGACTTTTCAACCAGCCTCTGCAGCTGCACGTTTAACAGCAGTTTGTTATGCAGACACTGGCTTGGATTCCACAGAGTATTTCCATAGCTGGCAGGATTTCCATCTATGGAGTGTGACTTTTTCATTATACAGCCTAAATATATCTCTTCATGCAGTACTGCTGTTCGTGAGGCCCCATTCTAAACGAACAGGTGGTCGTTGCAAGCCTTGTTCGTTGCTGTTCGTCAAGCCAGACAGTCTGGCACCTGCAATCAATCCCCTTGGCAATTTAGGCAGGGATTGTCTGAACTCTGTCTGAACTCCTGCTGTTGCCCTGGAAACCTCAATCTAAGCCCAATTTAGCTTGATAGGCAGGTCTTCCTTTCACGTGTAGAGTTCCACATTTGTTACAAGGAAGCAAAGAGCAGGGGGGAGGGGGCTCCCAGTTCTGGCTTAGTTTGCAGACAGTGGAGAGGGAGAGACCATTGCTGTTGGAATTTTGATAGAGAGAGTGCATTGGAGCTTGAATTTTCTTTGTGCGTGGTGGGATAGGGATCTACCCCTTCAAGTTCCAGGGCTGCTGTCAGGCTCTGGGGCCAAGCTATTATTTGTTATTGGTACCTTTCCTGCTTCCTGCTCAGGTCAGGTTTCTGGGAGTGGTGCAGTAGGGATCTTGACCAAACTTGGATGATGGCTGAAAGAGTGCCTGCTGGCCCCCATGAACAGCCAACCACAAACACATTTGTGAACAGGGCCATGTTTGTGATTGTTTGTGAGTCCCTGTTCGTGGATGGCAACGAACAACGAACATCATGTTCAGGTTTTTTTTTCTGTTTGTGCCCATTTCTACTCATGACCTGAGTTCGACCCTGGCGGAAGCCAGGTTCAAGTAGCCAGCTCAAGGTTGACTCAGCCTTCCATCCTTCCAAGGTCAGTAAAATGAGTACCCAGTTTCCTGGAGGTAAAGTGTAGATGATTGGGGAAGGCAATGTCAAACCACTCCGTTAAAAGTCTGCCAAGAAAATGTTGTGATGTGATGTCCCCCCATGGGTCAGTAATGACTCGGTGCTTGCACCTTTACCTTTACCGTTACTTAACGTTGTATCCCAGGTCAATGGACTAAACAATTGTTTCAACCCCTTCCCCGCTTTTGGATCACTTAAAATAGTTGGAAACTGCTATTATGTATCCCTTGCCCCTTGCTAAACGTATCCGTTCAGCCTACTTCTCACAGAAGGTACCTTTTAATTCTGTGATTGTCTTTGGTGGCTCTTCTTTGAATCTGTTCCAGACTCATCATAATGAAGCTTGTGATTACCTTCAAATGTTCCTGGATATCCTCCAGCATATAAAATGCTCTTCAAATTAAGAATCCTATATGGAGTGAGATCAGCACAAATATGAGGTCACAATGGTACATCCATTTTCATTCTTATTCAATGGCAGCATAAATCAGAAACCAGAAATTACTTTGAATAGGGAGAAAATAATACAAAACAAATTGGGTAATCATACAATAAAGATGGGGTTTGAGGTTTGAGGAATGCTGTGTCTGGAATAGATTCAAAGGAGAGCTACCAAAGCTTACGAAAGGGAAGTGTTTGGTATAGTTCTGGGTCTGATACTCCAGATGCAAATGACCTTTTAAGACTATATCCATTTCTGTGCCAAGATTACCCTGGCACTTGTGTACCCTTCCACTTATAATTAAAGTCACTCTTTGTCTGGCCTTGATCTTCCTAGGTCTTTCAAATAACTACAAATCAGAGCTAACTAGAGCATGCTGGTGATAGATTAGTTACTAAACTAAATGGTCTAGGGACAGGAAGAAAAAGGTCCAGAAGCAGAGTTGGTATAATTAAAGAGCTGCAGTCAGCCAAGGCAACTCACAAACCATATTGGAAGTTATTTGTTTTGATACCAGTTAGAACAGTGACACAGAAGCAGCTCCACCGGCAGTGGCACCGGCACTATTAATTTTCTGGTTCCAAAGGGTCAGATGTGTAATCATGGATAATACAACACTCTACACTGGCAGATGTCGCTACTTCAGCAGCGTGGCTTTCTGTAATGAACTGTTCTCCTTTTCTCCATCAAGAGATTTTATAGCGAACCTTTCAGTCTCTTTTCCCTGATGTCATTAAACTATCTATGGGAGGGGGAGTTTCAACAGCAACAACAAAAGCAAGACACCAAAAAAACCCCCAACTGACAACTAATTCACTAAACCAAGCATTAGTCATGTTTGCCATCAATCTCACCAGTTGTATTATGAATGATTTTACCCATGTATTGCGAATGACTTTATTGATGTTTTATTCCCTTCTGTGGTACCTTCTATTGATGTCTTTGTTAATTGCTGGTCATTGACAGTGAAAAATAAACTACTACTACTACTACTACCACCAGTTCAAAAATATGGTCATGTTTCCTTTTAGAGGGAAAATGTCAACAGAAGTGTAAAGCTTTTCATATTCCCCTGGGGATACTTTAATTCATGAACTAGAGTTAGAAGATACTCAGGCCCCAGAACTTACTGTGTAATGAAAAAGGCAGAGTAGAAATCACACACACACACACACACACAAAATGTGTAAGCTGGACTGGTGAGGTATGGGGCATTGCCACCACGTCTGGCCCAGATGGTTCCCAGAAGTCCCAGTGGGGCCACGCAGGAGCCAAATGTTCTAACTGTCCAGCTGGCCAATCAACGGTGGGTTGTCTAGGCACGGGGGCAGGCTTTGCTGCCAGACCCGTGAAGCACAGGCTTCACTCAGGTCCACCGGCAGGGCATATAAAAGGGAGCTGGCCAGGCCACGCCAGTAGTTGGCTCTGACTGGCAGCCAGAGCAAAAGGTTGCTCCTGACCACCGAGCAGTGAGGCCTTTGGGTGGGCAGTAAAGCAGCGAGCAGCAGTAACAGTAGTGACAGCAGTGGCAGAGGTGCAGCAGCAGTGGAGTGGAAAGCAGCAGCTGCAGTGGCAATGGGCCTGGCCATCAGCCAGAATGCTCAGCTGTGGCTAGGGCTGTCATCCCCCCTCCTGGGGCGGGGGATCCCCTGCTCCAACCCTTACCTCCCCCATGCCCACTTACTTGGCCAGCGGGGGGGCGCATTCCCCAGGGCACCCCCGTGGTGGCGCAGCATGCCCCTGCAGCCACAGTTGTCCAAACCGCACCCAACAACAGGCCTGTTTCGGGCCAAATTGTGGCACTCAGAGAGCGCAGGGGAGTGCCATTTCCCTTGTGTGACATCACAGAAGTGATGTCATCATGCAAGCCAGGAGTGCGCGCGTGAAGAAAAAGACCCAGGAGAAGGCAGGGTAAGTGCCAGGCTCCCAATCTCCCATTGGGGGAGTCAAGGGATCTGGCAACCCTAGCTGTAGCAGCCTCCCCAGCAGCGGACCCTGCCTTCCATCGGCAGGCCGCCACTTTTGACAGCAGGCTCTATACTCACCCCCCCCCCCAAAACAAGTATGTAGCTCACTTTGCCCAGGAAGGGGAGCAGTGGGTTCCCTGCTTCCCACCAGAGCAGCCAGAAGTGGAGGCAGCGATATGACTCCCAAAACAGCAGCTGGGCTGCATTCCTGCCCAGCCCCTAAAATGGCCCACAAGGGCCAGGGCAGGGGGCAGCCTCAATGAGGCAGCAAGCCCTCCTGGCCTGGAGCAGCAGCTGGGCCTCGGACACCAGGGAAATGGGGAGCAGCCAGCCTTTTATGTCTACATCAGCCATGCCTAGACTGTAAAGGGTGGGCTAGGGAACACCTGGCCTTCAAGGCCTGTTCCAGCCTGTGGCTAAGCAGCCCCCTGCATTGGGAAGGAGGAGGACCTGCCTTTGAAGTCTGCAGTTGGGCATTCACCGGGGAATAGGGGGAGCTGCATCCTGCAGGGTCTTTCCAGGGCCCAAGATCTGCTCACAGAGAGGAGAGAGCAGTTGGGTGTCTTTGGGCCCAAGGCAGTGGCGGAGCCTGCAGTCACAGGTCCTGTCAAGGCACACCCCCAGGTGGTTGGTAAGGCTGCCAGGGGAGCTCACCTCTCAACTAGGAGGATGTGGGCCAGATCCTCCTCCAGCAGTAGCTCTGGGAAACCCGACAGAAGGAGGAGACCAGCTGGGAAGAGGAGCCATAAGACACACAAGGCCTGCAGATGTTCTCACTGTGAGGAGACCTCAGACAGCAAGGAGCCAGCTGAGTCCTTCAGGGAGAGGGAGGACTTAGAGGAGGATTACTGGGGGAAGCTGTCCATGTTTCAGGCCTCCCAATAGAGCACCAGCAGACAGTCAGGTTTCTCTGCCCCCAAAGCAGTTTGGGCTGGAGAGCATGCCTTTCCTCCACCTTAGTGGTTGATAGGGACCCCCCAGGGATTAATTTGTCCCACAAAGTGTGGAACAGAATCCTTGATGGGTACTATGTCAATGTTTTTACCTCCTTGCAGCTGCAGGCAGAAGATGGGAAGCTGCAGGATGAGATGGGAAATCAAGAGAGAAAGAGGAGGAGGCCGAGTGGACATTTTCTAACTGGCTCTTTATTGGAGTGGTTCAGGCTGACTACCCAGAGAGGGGTTGGCACCTATCTAACCACCTGATGAACATCTTGTGAGCATGGGCTCTCACGCAGGAGGGGACTGTAAAGAAAAAACTTTATGTTTAAGAGTATGGGAAGCCCTTTTGAGAGCTGGTTTGGGGGCTTCCTTGGCTGGAGGGATTCCCTCCCCCCTTTTTGGAGAGGCTTTTCACTTTTGCTAGCAGTAAGTTATGTATGCTCTGTCCTTGAGTCAAGATTAGCTGTTCTTGCTGGCTAATTGGTCATTAACTTCACACCTGTAGTTCGGGGGTCGTGTGCCAAGAGCTGCAGACTTGTCACATGTCCCTTTTCGTACTTGTCAGGTGATGTGGTCAGGCTGGGAGGGGGTGTGGTCAGGCCTGCCTCGCTTTGGTTCCAGCTTGAACCAATATAAACTGGCTGTTGACCAACATGGAGAAGCTTGTGGTGGGTGTCTATCTCAGACCTCTGCCCATGCTCTTTTGCTTTGCTTCTGGCTCTATTTGATGAGAAGGACTGAAGCTCCATCTTTTGCCTTGCTGTTTTGTGGGACTTTTGCTTGCTACAACTGAGAAACCAACTTGCTTTGCCTCCTAAGAAGTTAATGTGGTATGTAGAGCTTACTGCTGTAGGTTTTTGTTTGTTTGTGCTCACTTTGTGTCTTATGTATGGTAACCTTGCACTTTGATTTAATAAACCTTTATATTTTTACCTTGTGTGGGTTATTAAGACTCTGAAGCCTCACTGTTATAAAACCTTTGCTGAACTCACCCTATGTGTGCTTGAGATCCACCTACCAAACAACTAATCTTTGGCTGTGAACTCTGCCTGCAAGCTTACCCTTGCAAGGTAGACTTTGCTTTGGCTAAATTCCCTAATAGGCTCTGGAGCTCTGCTCCCTAACTCCTTAGCCTAGGGATAGACTGGGGAGCTGGTGGCAGCTTATCTGGTTTGCTATTTGCAACAGGACCTTCCAGGCAGCCTGTGTCCCTTCCCCTTAGCTGGGTTGGGCCCCAGGGGTCTGGAACTCCTTGACAGGGACAGCCATCAACTACGATGAAGCATTCTGTAAGTGCATCCGTACAGTGCCAGGACTCACTGGGATCTCATTAACTAGAAGCTCTGATTGTGGCTGATGGGTCTGCACATGAATGGCAGGTCTGACCCTCCAAGGCTGGGAGGTGGGGTAGCCAGTGTAAGTGCAGCTGGGGCACCTGTTGGGAGAATAACCTGGGAAGGTGCCAGCACCCCAGGTCCAGGTTCAACCACAGTTGTGACAGCTGTCTGGGCACTCACCCTCACCCCTCGTGTCCCAGGAGCACTGGAGACCAGCAGCCCTTAGGAGTGGCTCAGCCCTCCACTAATGGTGCCTGAAAGGAGGGAGGGTCCAACAGCACTGCAGCCCAGCCCCTCACCTCAGGGAAGTAATTGCCCCACCCAGGGTTTGGGGTTGGCACCCACACCACACCCATTGAAAGGGAGGCCCTCTGCCTCCACTTGGACACCTGTCCTAACAAACTGGCAACTGACTACTTATGGGCAGGGTTCAGTAACAGCTTTCATATCACCTTCTCGGGCCCGTGGCTGGCCACGCCCTCAGGGAACCTTAAGTCCTCCAGGGAATTACCAGAGGTTGTGGCTGCGGAGATTTCTGAAGAGTTGGTTGGCTATCAGGGCCAACCTGATAGGTTCCTAGGTGACAGGGGAACAACACAGATGTTTATACCCATATGGAATCCCATTTACTGTCATCCCATGGTGCCCCTCCTCAGCCAGTGGGCTGAGGGGCAATGGGGTTCATTGGCTGGCAGGTGGACCAGCCGATGCTTGGATTCCCATCCTATGCTACACCAATTCTCCTTTTGCTGTAGCCAATAAAGCTGTGGCCTTTTAACTCCAGCTTTTGCCTGTGTCTTTGTCTTTCCCCTACCCCTCACCCTCAAGCTGGCCCCGCAAACTATATATGGATTATATACTGAACATACACACATGAAGCCTCTTTGGGATCACTATTCATCTGCCACTTCTGCACAGAGGGTAGGAGATTGTGCCTTCACTTCCTTCTAACAGGAGCCTTTCACATATATTAGAGTGGGCTGGAAGTCCTCCTTCACTGATTCTAACATTCACCCTTTCTTCATTCCTTTCACCAGACCGTTACCCTCAACTTGTTCTGGCTTTCTGAAAGAACTTGCGGAGGCCTAAAGCTTTGCGTGTTCCTCATTCTGGTGAGACATCCAGGTCCATAGGGCAACTAAGGGCGAAGCTACAAGTGACGAATGACACTTGAATGGCAAGTGTATTTCTCCCTGTTCACTTGCGCTCTACTCAATCCACTTGCCGTTCAAGTGTCATTCGTCACTTGTAGCTTGGCCCTAAGTTACCCTATGGGCCCTAACTCCTGCAGGTGGGTCCTGGAGTTCTCCTAGAATTACAGTTAATTATCAGACTACAGTGATCAGTTCTCCTGGGGGAAATGACAGCTCAGAGGGTGGACTATGGCATCATATCCCTACTGAGCTCCCTCCTATCTCCAAACTCCCCCATTCCCCCTGGCACCACCCTCAGATCTCTGGAATTTCTCAAGCCAGAGTTAGCAATTGTAGCTGCAACCTTTAAAAAACTGAAGCAGCACCATTCACACCATACGTTCCGAACACACACGTTCTTGGAATCCTGTGCTGCTGATAGTTCCTGCCATAATGTCTGCCTACCAGGTTAGAGCTCATATTGCCATTTTGAAATGAACTATTAACAATCTACCTTTGGACTGGAGCTGTAGATGGATTCATGTGTAATAAAGCGACAAATAGTGCAATTGTAATAAGAGTTACTCCAGACTAAGCCCATTGATTTCAAAGGGCTTAGACTGGAGTAACTCATTTTAGGATTGCACTGCAAATCATAGGGAAAATAAGTTTCTTTGAGTCATTGGCTAGAAGCAACAATGCAAGAGGGGAACCATGACACCGTTGTTATTACTGAAAAAGTTGAGCCTAAATTAAACAATATCTTAGGCCAGGAACTGGGAGTGACCCTGTATGCTGGATTGCTGTCAAATGTCTGATGTACCCCATGAAATTGACAGTGGGCTTAACCATCCAGATTGTTTAATATGTTTATTACATGGGGGTTTTATTGGGGTTTTATTATTTGGGTTTTTATTGTATTCTGTATATTTTAAACTGTGATCTGTAAGCAGCCTTGAACCACCGGAAAAGACTAAGTTATACGTTTAAAGGAATAAATACATAAAAATATAGCACTGAGGCCACCTGTGCATAAAACTGTATGTCATCTTATTTTCCATGGCCAATCAAGCCAAGTAGATTGTTTTGGAGAGAGCGAGTGTTGATCGTTATTTACACACACAAGTTATTTGAAGGAACAGCTTCTCCGCTACAATACTAGTGGCCACTGGCTCTGTTTTCATCAGCTATATTTAGTGTTGGCCTGGTAGTTTATTAAATTTATAAAACACCCAGATCAGCCAGATCATTGGCATTCATGAGGTCCCCATTTTGGTTCTTCCTCTTGCCCCAGAGTCTTGAGTACAGACCAGACTGAGAGCAACTTGACACTAACCTGTAATTCAGAAGAGAGCCTCTTTTGACCTCCAGGAGAAGCTGACTGTAACTCTTAAACTGCCTTTGACATCAACTGAATAGCAGTTCCTGGCATGATCATCTTGTACAGTGTCACAGCTATGTCATCATTGTGTCATCGGCCATGCATCATAATACTACCAAAGCCAGCATCTGCTTTCATCCGTGATTTCATTACATCACCTGCTAAACTTCCCTACTTCTGTCGTATCTGCCTTCTCCATCTAAATCCTCTAAAATACATCTTTCTCTCCTACTGTGCTTATCACACAAGCCCTTTTTTGTTTTTAGAGCACTTTTTATCCAGCTTGCCAGATGAATCACTATCACAATGGGATGTAGTGAAGAGGCACTGACAAATGAGATAAGCAACAGTGCCCCCCATGGAGGGGAATAATAGAAAGTTTTGTGGTGAGGAGCCCTGTTCAGTCATTGTGATTTGGGGAAATGGCCATTTAAACTGCCCCTTTAAGGGACTTGCAAGGGCAAGGCCCTTTAAACTATCAGCTGGCAGGCAGCCGGTCCCTTTAAACTGCCCAAACCCCAGCCCCCCTACCCCCAGCCCCAGCCCTACACTTACCTTCCCCTGCAGCACAGGGTCCTTCCTCTCCTCCCAGGAAACAGCCTTCCCGCCCCTCCTGGGAGGAGAGGAAGGACGCCGTACTGCAGGGGAAGTTAAGTGTGGGGCTGGGGCTGGGGGCTGGGGGGTAGGGGGGCTGGGGTTTAGGCAGTTTAAAGGGACCTGCCACCGGCCAGCATGGACAAAAGCAGATGCTGGCTTTGGTAGCATTATGATGCATGACCAATGAGAGGGTTGGGGGTTGGGCAGTTTAAAGGGCCCTGCCACTGGCAGGTCCCTTTAAACTATCAGCTGTCAGGTGGTGAGGGGGGATCCCCCCGCCGCCTGCCAGCTGATAGTTTAAAGGGACCTGCCGCTTGCAAGGCAGGAAAGGGCCCTTTAAACTGTTAAATGCCCCCTTCCCTGCTACTGTTAAGGCCAGAAAGGGGCATTTAAACCCCACAAACCACAAACCATGAACTGGTTTGTAACTGGTCCAGTTCCGTGGTTTGTGAAACCCATGAACCTCCTGGTTCATTGTTTGTTTGTTCCATGCCCATCTCTACCTGGAATCCTTCCAATATGCACGGTCACCATTCTGTGTCAATAGGACAATGGGCTGTTTTCCAGGTTCAGTAAGTGCAAATGTGTACCTTCAAACATCTAGATTTTGGATACCATGTACTGAAGCTGCTGTATTCACACAAAGTAGTGACTGGGTGTAATGAAAGTACCGCATCTTCCCTTACAAACAGTTGGACTGTCGGAACCATGATGACTAAGTAGGGCCAGTTTCATTGGCCATTAGTGGCTGATAAGCCACGTCTAGCCTCCTTTTCGCCTTGGCAATCCCTCTTCCTCTCTTACTTGGCTATAGAGCTGCTATGAACCAATGGGGCAAACTCAGGGGATGAGATCATCTAGGATTCAATGTCTAGTCACAAACACTGGGATCCTTCCTCTCTTGGACTGGATGTTGCATGGTTGTTAACAGGAGAGTCAGAGGTGGCCTGTATTTGTGACAGTGGACACAATGTGTGTTTCCCTGCATGAATGTCTCAGTTTCCTACTGAACTGTGCTCAGGCTATGATGGTTGCACGCATGCAACTGCAACCACTGTCACCTTACAAAGGCAAATAAATGCAGACACCCAACAGAGCTGTGCAGATAGGCTATTCTCATTTATAAAAGAATTTTAAACCTCTAAATAAAGTACCTACTTTTGAAACTTATCCATGCAGCTTCTTATTAAAGCAAAGAAGGGAGACAATATCTAACCCAGTCCACCTTCCGCCACATTTGATATATTAGATTAACTATAAAAGCAGCAGCACCTCTTTCTGAGTTGTGGCAAGAGAAACTCAAGAGCCTTTGGCATGGGCAGAAGGCCCTTAAATAAAGAGCTCTTGGAGGTGAATTAAAAAGTGGTCTTACACCTGTTCTTAATTGGTGCAAATTTGTCCATGCTGTTTAACTGGAAGTGCCAGGGCAACGAGGTGATGTTTTTAAGTGTTTGAATGTGGATTGAAAGATTAAATGAAGAAGCTTTTGATTAACGAATGCTCACTGGGGTATTTCTGCTGCTCAACCAAACAAAATGCAAAGGTTCTAACTACTGTTTAACCCTCTCCCTGTCACTGCATCTTTTCTTTGGTACCAGTTGCAGATGTGTATAATGAATTTGTAAGTATCACTGAAGCAGATCCTTCAAACATAACACTCTGGCTGAGCTCTGGTGCCAGATCTATCAACATTGCTAGCAACATATGCAGAGGCAATGAGAGCTACACAGAGAATCATCATAGATAGGGATACAACCTATGTGAGCAATACCAGATGGTGGGATCTGCATTGAGAAAATGGCACATGGGGAACTGTTATCCCCACATATAAACAAGATGCCATTGATCTGCATCTTCCTTGGTTGCCCTTTGTGGATCTTCCACTGTTACATCTTTTTAGGTTCTTAGAGAGAGAAAGGTAAAAAGCCCTGCCTCCTCTTTCATTTTTGGGAATGTATGAGAAATCTGTTGGGGATAGAGCAGGTAAAGGAAATAAGGGTACTTAGAATAAACAGCATTTGGTGAGGCTGCCCTTTAAGCTTTCCCATCTGCCTTGCAAACTATAGATATGATGGTTCCATATAGGCTCCATTGAAAATGCCAGTTCACAACACAGAACCCTGCAACTGCCAATTATACACAGATGCCTTAGAAGGGAATGGGGATGCTGTCATTGTGAAAATACTTGTGAAGAGGGTGGAGTACTGGAGTTGGAATCACTTCCCTATCAGCATACCTAATTTCGATACAAGGGCCTCACATCACACCAAAGATCTGCTAGTGAATAGCATCTTCTACTAGAGCCCAATAGGGAGGGGAGGTTTTAGTTTCTAGCCATGGCCTTTGTCTGATGTGGACAGTGTTCCCTAGAAGTCCTGCCACCTTGGGTGCCTTGTATATGCACGGGGAGCATCACTGAAGGCTTCCATGCATCCTGCACATGTGACCACAAAAGAATGCAGTTGATATAAGTGGCTACCGTAAAGAATATACTGTAGCATTTCAGATTCAGTAGTTAAAGAGATTACCTGATGGATAATTAAATCCAAATGGACTGATACATTAACTCTGTGCATAAGTACAATGCACTGCATACAGCTGTGCTGAAAAATACAGAGTTCATTTACCCTACCAAGACAAATAAAATGCATATCAAGGATCTCTCCAAGGGCCAAAGTACACAATAAGTTTTTAATGAATTGGCTCTGCATTCCCCAGACCCGACTCACTTTTTCCCACAGTCACATGGTAGCTGAAAGAAACATGGCCTTTAAAGCCCACAGAAGACCTGTTTGGCTTAGGACAGTAATGTGGCCCCCCCACATACCTTTCTTCTGAGCTGAAAGGCCCCAATGGGGAGTCATTTGCATAACTTTGGAGCTACATTTGAAGTATTCCAAGCACATGCAGCTACAAAGTTATGCAAACAACTCTACAGGGGCCATTTTGGATCAGGAAAAGGGTGAAGGAGGAAAGGAAGGAGACCCTCCTTCCCCCATACCACTGTCCAAAGGCAAATCGGACTTCTGCAGGCTCCAAAAGTTATGTTTCCTACAGCTGCTGTGTAACCGCAGGGAAGTGAGTTGGATCTGTGGAAGTGGAAGTGAGACCCAACTCATTAAAAATGTATCATGTAGTTTAGCCCTCTGAATTCTCAGAGCTTGGGCACTACACCAAGCATTGCAAGTGAGCAAGCACTCCTTGCATCTGACAAAGAGAGCTGTGGTTCTCGAAAGCTTATGCCGAAATAAAATTGGTTAGTCTTAAAAGTGCTACTGGACTCTTTACTATTTTGCGACTACAGACTAACACGACTAACTCCTCTGGATCCAAGCTCTCCTTATTTCATTAAACTTTCTATTTCGAATTACTCAGTCTATTACAGTAAAAAAGAGTAAGAGTCCTGTAGCACCTATAAGACTTAACAAAATTGTGGTAGGGTATGAGCTTTCGTGAGCTGTGACTCTTGAAAGCTCATACCCTACCACAATTTTGTTAGTCTTAAAGGTGCTACGGGACTCTTGCTCTTTTCTACTGCTATAAACAGACTACCACGGCTACCCATCTTGATCAGTCTATTAGGCTCATTACCTGTACACAGCACACATTTAATGAACAAAATCCATTTCCTCATCAAATGAAAAATTAAATCAACTTCCTTGCAATCAATGACCCACTTTGCAGCATGGTGCATTTTGAAACCAAATTGGATCCTTAGCACAAGAAGTAAATGATTTGAAATACAAGGAAGGGGGAAACAGAATTTTTGGCGGCATTTTTTTAAAGTAAAATATTATAAATACACAATACTATGGGATTACAGCTAAAGAAATTGATTAACAGCTTTTAGAAAAAAAGCATCAAACAAAGCTGGTGCTCAGATATTACTGTGTTTGGCTTGCCACAAGTACTTTGCTGTACAGCAATCTTTATAAAAGTCTAGGAAAGGGTTTGTGTGCCAACAGAAAACATCAGCTGGGGGGGATCTTAGTGAGTACGCTAAAAGCAAATGAAGTCAATTAACCTCTGTTCTTTCCCCCAACATTTTAAATTTTAAAAGGATGAATGGATATTTTGATTTCTTTTTCAGGTAATGTTAAATCCCTGTGGTGCTGCTACGTAATATGGATGCAACAAGGTTTCGTTCAATGAAAATGTTTATAACAGCGTTTCGAGTCTTGAAAATATGGGTTTACTGCAGAAATGCTGACACAACTGTTAAGAGTAATGGAGTGAGCCCCACTGACATTATTTCTGACACAATCTTATTGATATGACTGAGAGAGAAGGCTAAAAAGTAGTCCCTCATCATTTTAGGTGTATATAATCCACTGAGCTCTTTGATAGCTAAAATTCTCATTCCCCCCCCCCCTTTCGTACTCATATATGCAAGGAATAAAATTCTGCATTAAAAAAAATACACATCATTGCTTCTAGTGTCTTCCTGACAAAGGATAGCAACTGCTAACAAAAAAAAAGAAAGAAAGCAATACATTTTGAGTTACAAGCCAACAGGAGCAAGTGATAAAATCTTCCTCAGATAATATTTCTTTCCAAGAAGCCCTAAGCACATGCCAGAATTAAATTGGAAAGGAATTTATTAGAATGTTAAAGGTAGTGTCAAGACTGCAGGCTCAGGATGAATTTGATATTCATGAAAATATTTAAAAAAGAGTTAATGAAAAAATCCTCAAATTATCCAGAGAAGTTTTCGCAATGCAGGAATTCAGAACATTAAAAAAAGAAGAAGAAGCAGGCTATCAACTGGCCCTGGGCAATCTTGGCAGGCAGCTGCTAAACAAGCCTTGATCTTGAATCCTGGCTTTCACTCTTCCAGGAAATTGCCTTGGATCTTCAATCTGCACAGAACTAAGCAGCCACATATTCTGGAGCTTTATCCTACCTACATCTGCATTTCAAATTGTCAAGACTAGCCACATTCTTACTAATCAAACTCTGCCTGGCTACTGTTCAATTAAATTAACTGCACACCTTCTGTTACCTTGCATGCTTGAATGATCTTTAAGTAATGTCTGTCAAAGAGACAATAATTTATAAAACAAGGTAAGATCAAAGTAATACACTTTACTGCTTGCCCTTGATCTTACCATTGCAAGCTATGCTGATGCCTAGGCTTACCATTTGCCTGCTTGTGGTGACCAAATTCCCAGTGATTTGTTCCACTGCCTGTTGCCACTATGAACACTGGTGGAAGAAAAATAGAGAAAAGTCTCTGGCCTACTCGCCTGACCTTGCTTGGTCAGGAAGGAATTTTCTTCCAAGACAGATTGGCCGGGGATCCTGAAGGTTTTTGGCCTTCCTTTGGGCATAGAGCAGGGGTCACTGAGGGAGGTGAGGGGGGAGAATAGTTGTGAATTTCCTGCGTTGTGCAGGGGGCTGCATTAGACTTCCCTTGGGGTGCCTTCCAGCTCTGTTTCTATGTCGCTATGGTTCTATGTCACTTCCACATACAACCCAGAAGTGACAATGGTAGTTCTAGGAATCACTATAGACTTTTGCCATGGAGTTGTGGTGATTCTTAGAACTACCACTGCCACTTCCAGGTTGTCTCCAGAAGGAAGGCTGTGCGTAAACAAAATACCAAGCCACAAAAATCACAGAAAAAAACATTTTCAAGACTTACTTCCATTTATCCAGATGGCTTGGTAGTCACAGGAACTCCTCCTCTCAACCAAGTAAGCCACACCCCTGTTGCTAGGCTTTGCCCGGCAACCCTAATTCAGAAACTATGGGCCAAGCTACAAGTGACGAATGACACTTGAATGGCAAGTGATCAAGTGGAGTGCAAGTAGAGCACAAGTGAACAGGGAGGAATACACGTGAGTCTGTTCATTTGCCGTTCAAGTGTCATTCGTCAGATGTAGTTTGGTTCTTACATAGCTAGCTTTCTGAAGTGAAGATCTCCTCCCCTCAGAGTCATAGGTTAGACTAAGTACATTCAGAGAAGGAGCCTTGCCTTCCCACTCTGTTCTCTTTTGTCTGCCTCAGCAGCAGCATTGATTGGGACATTTTGTTGTAAGAGTTTTCTCTCAGATCTAGATTTTTCCATTTCCATAGTGAGTTAGTTACACCCTTTCTGCCCCTCAGTATCTTCACAAGCTGTCAACAATAGTTAACATAAAATCCTCTCAGCTTTGAGGTTCAACTCCCATTATAAGATATCTAGTTCACCCCAAGTAACCAATAGGAATTAAAAACAGTTTGTATTAGGCTGAGCTAAGTTACGACGCTCTGGGCAATGCTAGTTCTCATATACGAATATTAACACAACAGAGTAATGTTAGTCTACAGAGTAGTCTCTATCTACAAGACTAAGTCAGAGGATCTCTGGAACAGTCTTTTACAAATGAACACAATTTCTCTCTGTGAGAAATGTACTCTTGTTAAGCCTATTTGGACAGCATAGAAGGAAATCATACACTCCTGAATAATATAGAGTTGCCATGTTGCGACCTGCTGATCTACGTGGTATCTTTAAGCTCCCCAATGCTGTGAGACACAAAGCAGCCATGTCTTCTCCTGTGTATGCCTCACTGCTTGGGCTCTTCATTGTTGCAGCAGACAACAAGACCTGTGGAGGAACTTTAATCTGGAGCTACCGAAGATGCCTTCCCTCCAACGCCATTGTGGAATTTTTGATAACAGTATGGATCTCTTGTTTGCATTTGGCAACATAAATCCAAACTGCTCTTGCCTTTCTTTATGCGAAAGAATGAAAATCTGTGAAGTCATTGATAAAAAGGATCCTGAGGTGACAGTGGGCTACCAGCTAACATTTAAATAAAATGAATTCAGAAGGAAAAAAACACTGTAACAAAGTACAAACAGTGATAAGGGATTTAATTGTTTATTGGTGGATGTTTGGCGAATTGTGATGGCCTATGGCTATAGACAATAAACTCATTTGATTTGATCACTGTAACTAAGTCGAGAATTTAAAGATCGTTCTTTGTTTTCATGCCACACGCTATGTATCAGTGTGAGTACACACGCCCACACAAACACGCATATACTTCATTGCTCATTACAGAATCATATCCAATTGCTCTCCTCGGGCTCTAGTGTTAGTTCAAATACTTGTATCTTTTCAGTCTCCTGCCCTCAAAGCATTGCCCCTGGGGAGACGTGCTTTTGAGCAACATTCCCCACACAATGTCTGGCTTGTCACAGAATTACCAGGTCATAGTCTAAATATTCTTATCCTGGTGCTTTAGATTCAGACACTCCCTTTCCTGCTACTATCACAACCGCTAGAATTTCCTAGTGGCTTGCTGACATCATTTCACACATTATTTGCATCAGAGTCCTCCTGGGAGACTCACAAAGAAAAATGAACCTTTCTTTGTTCTTTGTACATGGTCATTTCTGTCTTATTCTCTGTGCTTTTTTTTTAAAGAGCTGTATAAATAACATAATTCAAATATTGTATTCTGCAGTGAGTGCAACAAGTTTAGCAACAATTCTAGCAAGGATTGAATCCAAAGAGAAATGTTTGGATGTTTGGATGTTTGTAGAGCTGTCATTAAAACACAGTCTGTTTCAGTACCAGCATTACTGAAGCATAGAGGTCCAACTATATTGTTGTGTCAAGAACCATTAATGTCTACAAAAGCCTTATTTAGCCTATTTGCTTTTAATATTCGTTCTTTCTCCCTGCTACTGCTACATGCCCTCAAACCCACCAGGTTCCGTAATACTTATTATATATTCTCAAAACCAGATTAAAGGTCACAAAAGCCAATTAATACACTCGCTCTGATTCCATCACTACCATTAGGAGGAAGTATCAAAGGATTAAGTCGCAACCTTATTTTGATTGAATCCATTTGTTCAGTCTGCTTAGTATTCACAACAAAAGGTGAAAACTTCAAAATTAACATAAAATAGGATTTATGGGTGCACAGAAATACACACCTTTCAGATCCAAGACTGCAAACAACATTCTTTATTTCTAACGATGGCAAAAATAGCAGTTACCATAAGAAAACCATATGACACTTTGATCTTTTCCCTCCGGCTTACCTGTCAATGAAGAGAACACAAGAATAAAAAACGATCACATTTCATGTGTAAGGACCAGCTCTACAATGCCCTTGTGAAGCAACATAATTTCTTCTTCCCTGAGTTCTGCTGGTACTTCAATCACACACATTCAGAATACTCGTCTCTGTGCAGTAGCAGAGACTGAAGAAAGGGGCACTTTCCTCTCCCAAAGTATGGGACAAAATGGTAGTTAAAAAACTGTTGGGGGGCACCTGCAGAAAGGACACAATGATGAACTAAAATATACAAGTGCTATTCTACCATTGATTAGAAGTTAACATCTAAACCCCAGAAGAAAGACATCAATATTTCAAACATCCTGGGACATGTAACTAATTTAGCAAGAAGGCAGGAGGCAGGCACAAGTTCTACCCAGGAGCAGAAGGCAGCATGAAAGCCAGGCCGTTTCCACACATCTTACCTTCTGCCGGAACATTGCGGAAGACAGCATCTTCGCGCGTGAAATCATGCCAGGAAGATGCTATCATCCAGGATTTTTGCATGAAATCGCATCTTCCTGGCGCAATTTCACTCACAAAGACACTGTCTTCCGCAATGTTCCAGCAGAAGGTAAGATGTGTGGTGGAAACAGCCCCAGAATGAGTCTCATGGTGTCTACCCTCATTCTATTTCTGCCTCTGATAAACAAGTTTGTCTGCATTGTTTCAAAACCTGCAAAACCTGTTTGAGCAGAAAGAGCAACTTAAAAACAGAAGTGTGTTTGTGTAACTTGGAAGGCAAAGACATTTGACTTAAAAACAGAAGTTTGTGTAACTTGAGAAGCAAAGACATTCTCAAAACAGTTTCAGCTTCCTCTAGAAGGTGCTGTCAGCCTCCAGTCTAAATCTTCTTGAGCCTATCAATTTCATATTTCTTTTACTCTTCTGTGTGGTGCGATGCTTCCTCTGTTTGCACTTCCCCACAGGCATTCTAAAGCAGTACGTTCAATGAACAGCAGACATGGACAAAACAGCTCCTTCGCAGCTACCGATTCAAACCTCTTGGTCCAGCTATAAGCCAATGAGAAACAGCTTACTTCAAACATTAGCAAGAGTCTTCTTCCTTACAGTGGATGGGTTGGGTGATCAAAGTCAGTTCTGTTAACAGCATTGAAGAGCCTGCTCACCATGCCTGCCAGAACTGTTGGATGAAAACTGCTTTACCTGGAAAGTTTCACTTCTGTCACTCAACTGTGTTCCTACATACTGCATGTCAAGGGCTTGCTGCTAACTCTATAGGACAGTTAGCAAAAAACAAACACATATAAAATGCTGACTGAAGTCTGAAGGGGAAGCAGTCTTCTTGCTGCGAGATAGCTGAAAGCACTGTCAGCCCGTGGCAATATTCCTGGGTTTTGCATCTGTCAAAAATACTTCTAAAGGTGCAAAGGAAAAGCATGTACTGGGGGCTTTATTCCTTCTGCAAGGACAATTTTTGGGAACAGTGCAAAAAAATCCAACAAAATCTACACACTAAACATGTGATAAAATGGAATAGACTCTGGCAATTGGTTCCCAGTGGGGGAAACTTAATAATTCACAGTAAAACCAGATTAAAAGTTAAAAGCATGGAAGTATATACAATACCAGGAAACTAAGCTCACATATAAGCATGCTTTTGGTTGCTATTGAAAGTGTCCCCTCCCCAAGATTTAGAGAGTCCTGGAACTCCCACAATCCACGTGTACTTTTGCTTATGCTGCGCTGAAATGAAGCCCAATGCGGTAAACGTCATGAGGATCATGTTGACAAGTGTAAAAAATGTCTCATTCTATTAATGTCTTCCACCAGAGGCTGCAAAAATTGAAAAAGGCAAAATGCTTCAATGAAAAAGGTCAGGTAGGGTTGCCAGCCCCCAGCCCCCATTATAGTAGGGGGCCTCCTGCCAGCAACCATTGTTGCCCGCTGCTATCCCAAGTGATGATGGAAGAATTTGTTTTTTAACACCTGGTTCATGTGCAGCATGACACCCCTTCTGACCTAGCCTGGCAACCCTAATGTCTGGACAACAGCCAGGACCAGCATAACTATGTAAGCAATGTTAGTTCCTCTTTAGACCCCTCATGCTGACGTACTGACTTTCATATGATGATACCAGAAAATGGAATTGTGATCGGGGGCAAGCAGTGGCAAGTCATAGCATGAGGGGTCTACTATACTAGATTCCTGTGCTATATCAGGGACTGATACTGGAAACAATGAGATGGTGAGATAAGTCCTCTAATGCACATTTATGTTCTCTAGAACTAAAAGAAGGACAAGTCACTTAAGGTGCAAAAAAACACACCCTAGTTCAAATATTCAAATGGGACCAATCACACTTGCCACATTATATACTACTAGCAACAAAGTCCATTGTGGGAAACAATACAACAGGCTCTAGAAAGGGGAAGGTGGGCAGACAGGCATTGCCGCCTGCTCTACTCCTGATCCCCATTGGGTGAAGGGGGTCATTGCCACCTGCTCCACGTCTGATCCTAGCCAGGTGAGGGGGGAGGGCATTGCTGCATGCTCTGTTCCTGATCCCAGTCATGTGAGGGGTGGTTGCTGCCTGTTCCATACCTGATCCCGACTGGGTGAAGGGTGGGGGCATTGCCAACTCCGTGCCTGATCTCAAACGGGTGAAGGGGGGCATTGCCACCTGCTCCATGCCTGATTCCCGCCAGGTGAAGGGGAAGTGGGCATTGCTGCCTGCTCTGTGCCTGATCCCAGCTGGGTGAAGGGGAGGTGGCCATTGCCACCTGCTCCATGCCCTGAATGCCACCAGGTGAAGGCTTGGGGCAGGAGGGAGGGACGGCTGCCTTGCCTACGCTTCCCACTGCAGTGTGCTCTCTGGAGACACTGGCTTCCTCACCTGGGCTTACCGCTGCAGTGGTGCCCTCTGGAGGCACACCAGGATAAAAAGTGAGTTGTCTGAAACACAGCTTACCTTTTATATAATAGGATATGCCTCTTAATTGTTATTAAAACCCTAGTGTTTTATTAATTCTATATTCTGCCATTCTAAATATGTCCTAAGCAATGCTGAAGTTGAGGATATAACTGAAAGGAAAAAATATTGTTGAATATATGCAGGGTAAGCGGAGGAGATAGTATATGTACACACTGAAGGATATGTGAGGCAGTAAAAGCTTTCCCTGCCCATAAAGCTTCAAGCCACAGCCCTCAATATTTATGAACTCAGAAACAATGGTTGTTGTTATGCACCATTTTCATCCTTCATGGGTAAGTTCAAGCATAAAACAAAATATTCAATAATAATTTCATTATATAAGCAGCTTTTCAAGCCACAGCTATTTAATTACAACTACAGACCTATTAGGTTTGCTTCATTTTAGCAGCTGGATTAAATCTGGAATACAATGGGGAAAATGTATTGAGAATACTCCATAAAGGTTGGGGGAATTGCCGCTTATACATTGCAGTAAAATTTAAAATTTCAGCCAAATTAAATGACATTATGGCAAGTTAACCACGTCAAAGTCCAGACTGAAAGGCACTGGCTACAGAGTGATACTATGCAGATTTAGACTCTTCTAAGCCTTTTGACTTCAATGGATTTAGAAGGGTGTAACTCTGCTTAGGGGTGTACTGTAAACCTCAGAAGTTATACATGTGCAGACTGAACCACTACTTAGATTGGAGGTAGGGATCAAGGAGACTGGGTCTTCTGGGAATTGGCCCCGATTCCGTACTGCCACTTTTGCCACTTCTCAGGCCAACAGGGATATATGGGGGCGGGGAACCTTGCTAGTATTGGTACAATGTGCAACGTCACTTCTGGTGCAAAACCAGAAGTGATGTCATCTCATTGTGCCAACACTCTAGGATTTGCCCCAAACTGTAAACCATTAAACTAGTATCAACACAACGTGAGTTCCAGTTTTGTTTTGAAAATGATGTAGTGCATCACACTGATGCCTGCATTACTTTCCCCACCTGCCGGATCTCCCAGCAGGCCCTGCAGGATCTCCCAGTGGGTTGCGAGCTGCAACTTGGAGTCCTTCCATTGGAAATCCAAGGTTTTTTAAATCATGATTAAAACTTTACAGTTCAAAACCAAACAAAGCCCCCAAACACCTCTGCCCCCATAAATGCCAGCTGTTTTTATTCCATCAAAAGCCCTAGCAAGCAAACAATATATGCAACTGAGCTCCGTTATATGTGGCTGTAATTTTAATGTTTTTATAAATTTGTAATTTCTTGTCTATATTGCTGATTATGTGTTTTATCATGTAATCCACCCTGAGCCTGTATGGGGAGGTTACATTTACAATGTTTTGGTTGCATTTACATTTAACATATACTTAACATATTATATTAAGTATAAACACAAATCCATTCATTGTTAGCAGGCCAATGGAGTGATTTATATTCTTCTTCTCTTCTCCATTTTATATTCACAACAACCCTGAGAGTGGGCAACTGGCCCAGGTCAACCAGCAAATTTACAAGGCAGAGTAGGGAATTCGAACTTGAGTCTCTCAATCCTCATCTAACCACTATACCACATAGTAACTCCAGTCACCAAATAAATCAGTTGAAAATGGCAGCCAGATTATCACAACTCTTGATTATCCAAGAATTTAAAATATCAACCAATATACCAAAGCAGAAAATTCAAGAGGTGTATAACTGTATTTTTCCATGTTGAAATTTCTGAATTTTCTTTCAAAAGGACCCTCAACTTTTTGAAGAACAAGACAAGGAACTGGAATATACCACCCTCCCGGCAACTAATCACATACAATTTTTTTCAGAAGGAACTGCTATGATTTATTGCGTATTAAATACAAATCATCAGACTTGGGCTCAATGTTCCAAATGAGGCCCTCACCAGAACCAGGTACAGGGGAAGGAAAATGTCCATGCCCCTACTTAAAATGCTAATCATAACACATCTAGAAACTACAGGTTCCCTCTTGGCTGCATCCTGCTCCTTAATTTTTTTTCCTTTCAAACTCAAAACTAAAATTAGAAAAAGAAAAACATTCAAGATTTGTATTTCTGGATAACAAGTGGTTTCCTTTGTAGTTGACCACAGAGCTTTTCAGATGAGCTAAATTTCAAAGTGTCTTGTTATCTTAGCTGTTCAGGCACTGTGAAGTGTGCCTAAGGCTACCTTAAGAGAACCATCTATTCAATTTCTGCCATTTTTATTCAAATCTAATTTCATCAGAATGTAACTGTGTAATATTTATTCTGCTACAGTAGAAAACAACTACAATCAATTTCTCCTTGGAAACGGAACAGATAATTTTTTAAAACTGGAGGAAAACGCATTGCAGCTAAACTCTATGGATCCTCAATTCTGGTTTTAGTTCTTTTATTTTCATTGGTTTCATACAAATTGTAAACTAAATCTTAAAAACAGAAAAAAAAAGTTTCTACAAAAATAGATACTTTTATTTCCCCCTTCAGTACCTTCAGTATCTACATTAGGGATTAATTTATACCTGTACCCAAAAGGGCCCAGCGACAGCCACCAATATTCAGGGCTTGATTTTTAGAGAAAACACTGAGATCCACTTGGAAATAACTCCTTATGGTCTGTAATTTCTTCACTTTAATTCCCAATGTGAAGAGGTTCTCCATCATTATTCATGGAATATATTTAGGTCCCAAGTAAGCCTGTGCAGTTTTGGTTCCAGGGGGTTCTGGAATAATGCCTTTTCATTACCAGTTTGTTCCAGGTTGGCTGGTACCAGCTCAGAACTGATCCATTTGGGGGGGTGGGTTGTGAGTTTCAGCCTGTTGTGCACACATTGACCATGCATGTGCAAACACATGCTCTTCTTTTCAAAGGGGGGTGGGGAAACAAGGCTCTGGGGCAGCTGTTTTTGCACCAACAGCACCAAAATCACACAGAACACAGGAAGGCACATATCAAGGCGAGTGTTGAGCTGCACAAATATGCACACACTGTTTTTGGGTTTTTTTTAGTGGAGAAGCTGGGGAAATGAGGCTCTGTTCATGCTTAACCAAAAATTGCATTGTCCAAACCCTTTTGATCCAACAAGTTTCCCCTCAAGCACATGAAAACTCACACAACAATGGACCCCAAAGAAGGCGAATGTTGGCAGGGGCACACAATGGTGGGAAACTTTTGGGCAAACAGGCACCAGCACAGCACACCAGCATAGTGTGCAAGCAGGAAAGCACTGCATTGCCAACAAAGACAGTGCAATGAAATTTTTCAAAATTGCTTCTTTATGATAATGACTAAACCAATAACATGTTACCTTTGAGTCCTGCTGTTGTGCCATGTTTCTCTGTGCATTGTAGTTTACATGATGTGGGGTGAATCCTCCTCACCTTAATCTGCTTTGGAGCAGTCCAGGACTCCATGTTTAAACCCGCCAGCCGCCAACCTGCCTTGTAACTGTGTGTAAAATCACACTGAAAGGGAGGACTAGAGGTAGGTTTTCCCTTCACCGGAAGGGGAGAAAGGATGGCTTTCTTTTTTCCCAATTTTTACTAGTAAAACTGGGAGACTGACAGGTTGCTGGCGGTCAGTCTCTCTTTCTGACTAAAACCATTAACCAACAGTTAATTGAAGAAGACAAAATGGAAGGAAGAACTCAAGGAATGTCATTGCTGTGCTCAAAGTAAAAAATCTGATCAGATTGTTCCTTCCATGTGGATCTGGAAAGACTTCAAACTTCATGCATGTGCAAGTATGCAACGCACATGACTGCTCCCTCCCTGTCATTTAATGCCTGGGACCTCCTCGCCATTTAACACTAGGTTAACAGCTTTAATCGGAAAAGCCCCAAAAGCCAAAAGGTATCTTGGGACAAGATGAAATTTCTCTTGCTGCTCCTCCACCTATCTTTGGAGAAGTTCTTTAGTCATAGTGAGTGGCCTTGGCACCATGGCACCTAAGCAAAGGACTCGAGCAGCAAAAGGCCAAGGAATGGGCATGAACCAGCTCCAATGCCTGGGCCCCCCTCAGTGTGGCTCTTCCTTAATAACTGCTTTTTATTTCCAATTTTCACCATAATTTGCATAACATGAGCCTTTGCAACTAACTCCATATCTGTTGTGCTTGTATGGCACAGCTACTGTTGGCATTTTGATAGACAGGGAGAGGGCATTGGAGCTTGAATTTTCTTTGTGTGTGGTGGGATATGGATCTACCCCTTCAGGTTCCAGGGCTGCTGCCAGGCTCTGGGGCCAAGCTCTTTTTTATTATTGGTACCTTTCCTGATGCCTGCTCAGGTAGGGTTTCTGGGAGTGGTGCGGTAGGGATCTACCCACCCTCAGGTTCCAGGGCTGCTACCAGGCTCTGGGGCCAAGCTATTATTTATTATTGGTACCTTTCCTGCTGCCTGCTCAGGTCAGGTTTCTGGGAGTGGTGCAGTAGGGATCATGACCAAACTTGGATGATGGCTGGAAGAGAGCCTGCTGGCCCTTACGAACAGCCAACAACGAACATGTTCGTGAACAGGGTCATGTTTGTGGTTGTTTGTGAGTCCCTGTTTGTGAATGGCAATGAACAACGAACATCATGTTAGGGTTTTTTTTCTGTTCGTGTCCATCTCTAGTCACGAGCTAAAATTCGGATGGCATGCATACTTATGGTATGATAAAATTAAAGTTAATGTGGATTTTAAAAATCATTATATTAGGCATGTCATTCTGAGAGTATGGAATAAATATAATCTTAGGCTGAGCCCCAAGACACCTTTGTGGATCTCACCACAATAACCTTTTTTTTAGATGAGAAATGATTAACGGTTAATGTATCAAGATATATTAGACTTTTTACAAGGTTAATGTAAAATGAAACCAAGAGTAGATCTGATTACACAAAGATATAGTTGTCAATGGTTTTCTATGCATAACTATTCGAAAGGTTTAAAGTTGATAAAAGGATGTATGGATTTGATCAATCTTTGACAGTATTTGAAATGAAATTATGTATGAATGATGAACATGTTATTGCTAAAATGTATAAACTTTTGTTGAGATTGTAGACAGAGGAAGAATAGGTGAAAGAGTATATGATAAGATGGGGAAAAACTTTGGATATGATATACAATTTGAACAATGAGAAAATTGTGGTTGAAAGGTCTTAAATTTAAACTAAGCTCTAGCTTGAAACAACATTTGTATAAAATGCAGTATAGGTGGTATATGTCACCGGAAAAATTAGCTAAAATGTATTTAAAAAATTCGAATGTGAACAGCAGGTGGGGACATTTTAGCACTTATGGTGGACCAGTAACAAAACAAAACAAAATTGGATACAAATACATTTAATTATTCAGAAGATTTTAAAGACTAATACACAAATAAAACTGGAGGCTTTTTTGTTGGGATTAACAGATAAACAGCTAGAAACTACTCATGGTGCATTGTTTTTGTATATGAAAACAGCAGTGAGACTGGTATATGTTCAAAGTTACAACATTACATACAACAGAGGAATGGCTGGTGAAAAGGATGGAATTTGCAGAGATGGCCAAACTCACTTCTTTGATTAGGGAAAAGACATTAGCTAAATTTATTTTTACCTGGAAACTCCTTATACATTTTTTGTGGGGAACAGAAAAAATGAACTGATGGTTTGTGATTTTGAGAGAAAAGTGGTGCTTACTCCTATTTTTCTTTTTCCTTTATATTTATAGGTTTTCTTATTTTTTATCTTGTTTAAAACTCTTAATTAAAAATGATACCAAAAAGAGAAGGAGAAATCCAGGAAATAGATTGATCCACTGACGCATCGATTCATCACATGTGCAAAAAAAAAAAAAAAAGGAAAGGAAAGGGCCGGCAATGTGACATCATCGATTATGACATCGGTGAAGAAAGTGCCAGCATTCATCAATCCTAATTCTCAATGTGACTCCATCTGTGGACATTTAAATCCAGTGATTGGGGACATGAACAGACAAGACAGATCTTTCTACAAACCTGAGAGCCCTGGAGTTGCAGAAAAATCTGAACCATTAAAAATGCACTGGGGGTTTAACCAGGGCTTTTTTCCAACCGGAACTTAGTGGAATCTCTTGAAAATGCTCAGATATCTGGTGGCCCCACCCACCCTGATCTCCAGACAGAGATCATTTCCCCTCATTTCCCTCTTGAGAGTCCCACCACCTCTTTTCCCAGAAAAAAGCCCTGGATTTAACCCTCCCCCTCCACCAAATCATTGGAGCAGTGCCTGTGTCTTTAAGAAGCTCAGTGGCAATTGTGGGGTTGCTAGGCAACCACAACAATATTGTAAGCTTTCAACCCTTAGTTTCTGTCAGTAAAACGAAAGGGGAGAGGGAAACTGGGCCTCGTGGCTGTCACTGCTCAACTGAGCAATAATTTTCCTGGGTAGAGAATACGGGAGGGGGGGGGAGAAAACTGATGACAGGGCAAATAAAGGTAAGTGACTAGTGGATGGGAGAAGAAAGCAAGAAAAGAAGGGAGGTTATAGAGGCTTCCATGGAAAGAAAGGAGGAAACAATGAGGGAGAGGGAAACAAGATGTCCCCTTTGTGGGTCCCCTACTTGTAAATTATCTATCAACAAGTGCAATCTTCATCTTTAGAATGCCCTCTCCCTTAAAGCCAGCCTGGAACCTGCCTCACTTTCCTTTGGGTGACAGACCAAATGTTTGTCTTTACCCAGGCTTTTAACTAAGGAGAGCCATCCTTTCAGGTATCTTCTAGTTTGCTCTAAGCTTCAGGACTTTTACCAACATCATTGTTTTATGTTGCTTTTTTTTTTGCCCTTGCATGTTTTTATTGGCCTGTTTTTATTGGCTTGACTTGCTTTTTATTTACTTATTAGTATTATTTCATTGTTTTAGTTGTGAGCTGCCTCAAATGGGTTCTGGAAAGGCAGCATACACATTTTCAAAACATACAAACAAATCCTATATGGAGGTACTTCAGCCTAAACCCACTGAAATCAATTGGCTTTAACTGAAACAATTCTGCATAGGTGTGCAGGCATTATAACAGTGTTCAAATGTGTTTGTTTCCCCCTTCCTTTTCTATTCCCTCTCCCCTTGTGCTGTGCACATTTCAAAGTATGTTCTTTCCATCTTCATAAAAAAGAACCTTGGCCTTTAAACAAACTCACAACTTTAAATGAATAACTTATTTACAAAGCTCTCTAGGCCCTCCTCTCCCACTTCGCACAGGCTCAGCTGAGAAGAAACAGAAAGTGGATATTAACTGTTGCCTTATTCCTGGCTCCTTCCAGGAACCAGGGCTTTTTTTCTGCCGGAACGTGCCGGAACACCATTCCAGCAGCTCTGCAGAGTAGTCACATGATCAGGTGGCCCAACCCACCTGAATCCATTTCCTCTCTGCGCAGGCCAAGGCGTCTGTCTCTTGCCTCCACACAGAAAAGCAGGAGCAGGCCTGCACCCTAGCTTGTCTCATTGATTCCCCACAGCTGGAGCCAGAAGGGAGCCTCCCGGGTGGCAGAGCATACTAACCAGCTAGACAGTGAGTCTTACCTTCCTTCTACCCTGCGCTCCCGCTGGGGTGTCCTGTCTGCCTTCCTGAAGCTGCAGGGGTTAAAAGAGCTCTGTGACGGATCCCCCAGCCTTATCTGGCTGACACCCTTCGATGCCACCCCTTGTGAATGGTTCTGCTAGCTTAGGATGGTTCTGATTTGGGATCTCACAGCTCCTGTCACCACTTGTGAAGTATTCACTGGTCGAGGGACCCTTCTGACAGGGAATAGAAATATGGACCACTTACACTCCAGCTCAGTAGGTGTGTTGTAGACCTCTTCTCATGAGGCTAGAACTCAGGCTGGAAGCGGGTTCACTCTCTGGACAGAATGGAATCCTCCTCAGCTCTCACAGACACAAACTGGAACTAGAATGTCACCTCGTTGCACCAGCACCTCCTCAAACTCTGCCACTTAGTCTGACAGGCTGAGAGCTGGTTCCCCTCAGGGCGTATAAGATAGGCAGGAATCATCAAACCGGACTCAGATGGTTAACAGAACAAATTAACTTTACTGAAGCACATTTTGTCTTTCTCCTGCACAGCCTTAAATGGTTAAACGTTCCAGATACCTCATTAACTAGTCCTCCTCAGAGAACTCTCTACACACATCTGCCTTCTCTGGTTGCTAGCCCTCCACTTTCTTTTTCAGAGTCTCCCTTAACTGCCAAAACTCCCAACTAACTATTCTAAACGGTCTTAACTGCCCTTCACTGCCACTCTCTCTCAACATTCTATTCAGGACCTGTCACTCAAACAGGGCCTGTCCGTCACAGCTCCTATCCCCGAGCTTGCCATTGGGAAAGGAGCTCTTTAATCCCCATTCTTCAGCTGGCGAAGGAGGACTTCCCCTGGCCAGCTGAACAGTAGAGATTAAAAGAGCTCCTTTCTGGCTTGTGATGCCCAGAGAGATGCCCAACAGGTGCAAGTGCACATTTCACAGGGCACGCTTATAGCACACTGTTCGCACGTCTACGGGCTCCAGGTGCCCTGAATGATGCCCTACAAACCTACAATTTGTGCTGGTGGTTCCACAGCCATTGCGCAGCCCAGGCACACTGGAATTGTCCTCCACTCATTCTCTCTCTTCCTCTTTTTCCTGCATCTCCCCTCTAACTCTGTTTTGCTTGCATGACCCATGACTGGGTCATGCAGCGGGGAATCAATCCGCGTTTTCTCCTAAGCCTTGTCTTGTTTTCTCTCATTGGTCGAGGGGGACAGGGGGATTGGATGGGAGGCAGGACTCTGCTCAAGCCAAGTTGATTTAAATGGCTTCTTTTTAACTAGGGGGGATTCAAGCTGCAATGAGAGAACATGGGAGAGAGAAAGAGGGGATGGATGTAAACAGAAGATCAGGAAGGCTGTTTACTTCTTGCATTCTTGCTAAATTGGAGGCTTTGGGTTGCCAACTGTTCAGAAGAAAGCCTGTGCATTTTGCAGAAGTCTGACCTGCAAAAATGTTGTAGAGACCTTCCATTTCCAGTGCCAGTAGCTAACGTCTTTAGATTAAATTGCTTTTGAAGGCTAAGGAACAGTTAAAGGAAATGGTAACCTCAATACTCATTCTTTATACTCTGGAAGATTTCCCAGTAATAACTTTTATTGGCCTACCATTGCTTAGATGAGAAAACACCTATCCAGCTTTATATGCCCAAATGTGGAAAAAATAATGATGAAAGTAGTATCTCTACTTATAAGCAAATATTTAGGTTGTGCCATAATTCTCTCACTTCTGCTGATTACCATCTGCTGATTATTGTCACAATTTTATTCATACTTGGCTTGAGTTTTGAGAGGTTCAGCCCAAGTTTTGATTTTGATTTATTTCTTGACTGAAATAAAATCCAAAAAGAATAACATTCCCCTCCACGCAAAAGGTATTCTTTCTGGGATCCCAGCAGGATAGTTGTGCTTTCATTATATTGGCTGTAATATATTGAATTTTGATTTAAGGTTGTCAGCTTCAAGTTAGGAAATTCCTGAGATTTAGGGGAGAGGTTTTTGAAGGCTAGAGAGGGTGGCATTTGGGGAGGGAAGGGACCTCAGCGGGGTATAATGCCACAGAGTCCATCCTCCAAAGCAGCCATTTTCTCCAGAGGAACTGATCTCTGTGGCTTGGAGATAAGTTGTAATAGCAGGATATTTCAGATACCACCTGGAGGTTGGCAACCCTTTGCCTAGTAACTTTCTAGGGCTGTGCCCTGTGCAGCTTCTTCTTGTCTGTGTACTAATATCCTGCAGGTTACAGCTTCCCCCTTCTTCCATCTGCCTAATCTCCTTGGCTAGTTAGTGGCTTGTGATTAGGTGGGCAGCTCCACCTCTGTATACTTGTCCTGTATTTGTCAGTTCAGCCTCAGCTAAAGTTCACCCTCGAGGGGGCTGGTTTCTCTGGGGCTTATATAAATTTTTCATTACATGGCTTCACAAGTATTCCCATAAATCAGGAGAGGAATAAGCCATAAATGTGGCAAATGTCCAATATAAAAGAGTGTTAGTATCCTCCCTAAAAGCCCTGCACAAGGTACATAAGTTTAACCCATAAATATTGCACTTCTAACAACAGTATACTATGATTAGATAAAATGATTAGGGGTGATAAACATGTTTTCAAGAGAAACTTTTCATTTTGCCTAAATACTGAAGAATGTTTAGCCCTGTCTTGCAAAGCAATTGGGGCACAAGATGGAGAAACTGTACACCAAACCTGACTCCTCAAAGACAGAATAGTCTTTTGGAAGTACTGCTACAGGTTCCTTTTAACGATCATTGCTAGTAACCAGTTTTTAAGGCAAGAGATGTGCAGAGGTGGTTTGCCATTGCCTGCCTCAACAAAACAACCCTGGAGGGTTCACCTACTTAGCTTTCGAGATCTAAGATCAGGCTAGCCTCGGTTGTCCTGGTCTGGGCTCAGGTGGTATATTGCCCCAGTTAACTCTTATGCTAAAATAACTGTGAATAGATCTTTCATCCACACACTTCTCTAATAATTTTTAAAGTCCCTAGCTGTTGCCACTTCATGTAGCAGTGAACTCCATATATTACAGATGAACTACATATATTACAGATGCATTCTTTAATATCCAGAGGAGTTAGTCTGTAGTTGCAAAATTGTAAAAAGTCCAGTAGCACCTTTAAGACTAAACAACTTTATTGAGGCATAAGCTTTTGAGAATGGATGGATGGGTGTCATCCATCCATGGATAAGTGGGTGTCATCAACATACTGATGGCACCCAATACCAATGCCTCAGACAATCTAATTCAAAAGTCTTTTAGTCAAACGGATGCTGGTTTTGGAAAAGGCATGCTCAAAGCTTGCAAATTGCTGCTCACAACACTGCATCACTTAGAGGGAACATTGCTGCCAGGTAAGGGGTGGGGAGGCGAGCGGGCCCAAAGCGCGGGAGCTCTTCTGGGGATGGCTGCACCCTGTGCAATGACATCATTTCCGGGAAGTGACATCACTTCCGGAAGTGATGTGACTTCCCAGAAGTGGTGTTGTCATGAGTTCCCAGGAATGCACACGCACTTTGTGCATGCACATATGGAACCACTGAGTTCCACCACCTCTTTTCCCAGAAAAAAGCCCTGCCAGGAACTACAATATAATCAATATTTTCCCATATTGCAAAAGTTGATAGGAAATAAATAAATATAGCCCAATAATGTTCACATCTGTAAACAAATGCAGTAAGATGAACAGCACTGAAATGATAAACTACTAAAAAGATTTCTCTCCCTGAAGCTCACCACTGCATTCTCATGGAGAAAGATTACAGAGAAGGATTCATTTGAAAGAAATTTGGAGCACATTCTGGAAAAAGAAAACTTGACAGAAATGTGGACTGGTATCAACTTTCAAGACTCACTAAAGTTATGGAAACACCATTTAGCCTTCAGCAAGTTAGCCTCAGCTCCCTCATTTATAAGGTGAAAATACCAATGAAGGAGCAATAAACTAAAGATCTTAAAGGGCTGTGAAATCTTCAGCACTATTCATTCAGTAATGCTTAATTTTTTTAAAAAAAAGTGAGGTAAATCCCAATTTTATGGCTACTGGCCCAGCATTCATTCCAGCCATTTTTACTAGCATTTGGATATGGACTTCTGCAGTACAGGTAGATGAGAAGGGCACCATTTGCCACCTAACAAGCTTCAGATCCTAAGTCATTTCTTGATGTTCTTTTCCACCTCATTGTCCTTTCATGCTGGCATGGGCAGAACCCAGAAAAAATTGGGTGCACTCAAGTCCCACTGAAATTAATAGGAGGAGTACTACATTTTTATGGGTTGCACTCATGGATTTTATTATGTGGAAATGCACAAGCCATAACCCATATTCAGAAATATCAGAAGATGAGAGGATGCAGATTGCCACTTCTAAATCTCAGGTGTGAAAATGAAGAAAGATGCAAAATAGCTATGCTTATTTCCTTAGTTTTCCTTCAGGTTGACCTAATCTTCTCCAAATATTAAATTTATCACAAAATGACTTTCGGTAAAAATGGCAGAGTAATCAGAAGCAACTCTGTGCCATTCCTATCTCTTCTTGTGTGGTCTGCATTGATATGAACCTGTCTTCTTTGATGCAGCGGTAATTTGCCTTTATTTACGGTTTTGTATTTTCTCTGGCTATCCACTTGAGATATGGGTTTATAATTTTCAACTATGAGTTGTAAAGGGGCAAGGCTCCACTTTCTTCTCCTAGAGCTGGAGCAGAAAAACCATCTGAGCAACTAAAACAACAATCTGAGCAACTAAAACAACTTTTCACTAATGATAAGGCGATTGATAAGTCAATTCAACAACTGAGGCTATCGATATACGAGTTGTATTGTCGAAGGCTTTCACGGCCGGAGAACGATGGTTGTTGTGGGTTTTCCGGGCTGTATTGCCGTGGTCTTGGCATTGTAGTTCCTGACGTTTCGCCAGCAGCTGTGGCTGGCATCTTCAGAGGTGTAGCACCAAAAGACAGAGATCTCTCAGTGTCACAGTGTGGAAAAGATGTAGGTCATTTGTATCTACTCAGGAGGGGTGGGGTTGAGCTGAGTCATCCTGTAAGAGTTTCCCAGGGTGTGGAATGCTAATGGCGGGAGGCTTCACTGTATCCTGAGGAGGTTCTTTTGCATATGGATTGGTACTTGATGTGCTAATCTTCTCTGCAGGGCTATTGTCAAGGATAGAATGTTTTGTTAGCCTGGTGTTTTTCAGAACTGGCAACCATGCTCGGTTCATTCTTAAGGTTTCTTCTTTCCTGTTGAAGTTTTGCTTATGCTTGTGAATTTCAATGGCTTCCCTGTGCAGTCTGACAAAGTAGTTGGAAGTGTTGTCCAGTATTTTGGTGTCCTGGAATAAGATACTGTGCCCTGTTTGAGTTAGGCTATGTTCAGCCACTGCTGTGCCCTGTTTGAGTTAGGCTATGTTCAGCAGTGGCAGTGTTGTCCAGTATTTTGGTGTCCTGGAATAAGATACTGTGCCCTGTTTGAGTTAGGCTATGTTCAGCCACTGCTGTGCCCTGTTTGAGTTAGGCTATGTTCAGCAGTGGCAGTGTTGTCCAGTATTTTGGTGTCCTGGAATAAGATACTGTGCCCTGTTTGAGTTAGGCTATGTTCAGCCACTGCTGTGCCCTGTTTGAGTTAGGCTATGTTCAGCAGTGGCTGAACATAGCCTAACTCAAACAGGGCACAGTATCTTATTCCAGGACACCAAAATACTGGACAACACTTCCAACTACTTTGTCAGACTGCACAGGGAAGCCATTGAAATTCACAAGCATAAGCAAAACTTCAACAGGAAAGAAGAAACCTTAAGAATGAACCGAGCATGGTTGCCAGTTCTGAAAAACACCAGGCTAACAAAACATTCTATCCTTGACAATAGCCCTGCAGAGAAGATTAGCACATCAAGTACCAATCCATATGCAAAAGAACCTCCTCAGGATACAGTGAAGCCTCCCGCCATTAGCATTCCACACCCTGGGAAACTCTTACAGGATGACTCAGCTCAACCCCACCCCTCCTGAGTAGATACAAATGACCTACATCTTTTCCACACTGTGACACTGAGAGATCTCTGTCTTTTGGTGCTACACCTCTGAAGATGCCAGCCACAGCTGCTGGCGAAACGTCAGGAACTACAATGCCAAGACCACGGCAATACAGCCCGGAAAACCCACAACAACCATGATATACGAGTTCAACAGATGGAGAGTAAAACTGCTGCCTCAGAAGTCCTAACCATTGTTCATGAGATGGCTGTCTCAGCTTTACATAATGTTCTCTCTGACCGAATCTCTCATCTAGGGACTTATGACAGGCATCTAAATATTCTTGTTCTTGGATTATCAGAAGAGTCTGAAAAGACAGGACAGAAGAGGCTGATTGAATTCATGGAGATACTACTTCGTAAGGTTTTGCAGCTTCCTACTGATTATCAGTTGCAGATTGAATGAGTTCACAGGATTCCTTAGCTGCCAGGCACTGTAAACAAACCAGCCCCTGTAATTGTCCAGTTTTTACGAGTGGGGGTGAGAGATCACTTTTTACATACAGCAAGAGAGAAATAGAACTTGTATTGGGGTCCTAATAAAGAGTGTATCATGCTTTACAAAAGAAGTGTCAACATTATATTATCAATTTACAAAACCATCAGTTCTTGCAACAGAGTTCAATTTGCAATACTACATCAAATATCCTGCCATCTTTTGTGTCCAGTACCAAGATCAAATTAAGAAGTTTTACAACCCTCAGTTGACAGATGCTTACCTCATTAGTTTTTTTTTAAATAAGTGTTTGTGTTGACCATCTGAAGAAATATTGAAGCATTTATATATATGCAAATGAATCTGTAAACAAGTAGTCTCCCCTCAATCCTCCCTCCCTTTTTTCTCAGTTTCTTTTCATATTTTGTCTTTTTGGATCTGGGCATAACGCCAGCTAGAGACAAGAACTTGGTTTTTTGCTCTGTGTGTGTGTGTACATGTCTATCTTTTTTTCCTCTAAGTATCTCTAAGCTTTAGGCATATATATGGTCCATGAATAATTATTTCTATCTATATAACTATAAAGAGGAGCAAAAGAACAAGAATTATATTGCAATGATTGAGGATGAAGAGAATGTACTGCATACTACCTCTATGGAAATAAATTTGCAGTTTCAAAAGTTTTACTCTAAATTGTATAGGAAGGGCAAAGACCCATAAGGAGAAGACTTGGCAATATTTTTCTCTCACTTTGAACTTCCATATTTAGATATGGCTCAGCAACAGTCACTTGCTGAACTTTTGCATATGGATGAAATATGATAATGAATATGAGTAATGGTAAATCTCCAAGACCAGATGGGTTCCCTATTGAATGGTGTACTGTAAACCCTTTTCAGATTTTTAATTCCAAAATTGTATCAACTATATACTGACATTTTTGAATCTGACTATAAATGATATAAATAAATAAATAAATAATAAATCTGGTATATTTCCAGCATCATTGCAGGATGCTTATATATTACTGACATCCCAAACTTGGCAAAGATCATACTCACTGTGCAAATTTTAGACCTATTTCTTTGATGAGTGTGGACACTAAGATATTAACTGCTGTGGTTGCTAAAAGACTTCAAAAGGTTATTAGAACATGTAGACCAGGTAGGATTGATACAAATTAGGCAAGGATCTAATAATCTTAGATGGCATTAAATAGAAACAGATCTGATCAAGTTGCTATTTTTTCACGCAATGCTGAAAAAGCGTTTGACAAAATATATTGGAAATTTATTTTCTCTACAGTGATTACGTTTGGCTTTGCTCATGAATTTTTGAAATGGATTAGAATTTTGTATTCATCCCCTCAATCTAGGGTACAGACTAATGGTATTTTTTCTACACCATTTCCTCTAGAAAGAGGTACTAGGCAAGGTTGTCCTCTTTCTCCTCTTATTTTTGATCTATATTTAGAATATCTGGCTTGTGCTATTAGAAAAAGTACTATACATGGCTTTATATATAACTCTTTAGAATCTATGTGCAGATGATCTTTTATTATTTATTTCAGAACTTCAATCTTCCATTCCCATTTTGGCGATCTATCTGGTTATTCAATTAATTGGACAAAATCACAACTGATGCCACTGGGAGACAATATATCACAGAGTGTAATTACTGAGGGACATTTTTGAAGATGCCCAGATGTTATTACTAATTTTAGAACATTGATCCCAAGGAATATTAAGGACATGGTTTTCTTGAATTTTAATAAACTGATCTCAGACATATCCTAACACTAAACCTGTCATTATGGGGTAAAATAAATACACTCAAAATGAATAGATCAAGAGCAGTTAGCCGTGTTAGTCTGTAGTCGCAAAATAGTAGAGTCCAGTAGCACCTTTAAGACTAACCAACTTTATTGTAGCATAAGCTTTCGAGAACCACAGCTCTCTTCGTCTGATGCATGGAGGGTATGAAGAAACTGGCCAGAGATATATAGGTAGTGAGGGGAGGGGGGAGAGGGTGCAGGGAGTGAGGGTCATGTAAATGTAAATCAGTTGCGAAAGTTATGAAAGAGGTGGCGTGCGCGATCCAGGCTGGGTGTGACCCCTTCCCTCTATGAATATTACACCTCCAATTATATATGTTATGCATGCAATCCCTTTTTATATACCTTGTAGATATATTTATAAAATTAATACTTTGTTTTGGAAATTTATGTGAGGCTCAAAACCACTCAAGATTTCTTTAAAGAGGATGCAACTTTCAATTAATGAAGGAGGATTTGGTTTTCCGGACCTTAGTACTTATCATCAGGCATATTTGTTAATTGTAGAGATTATTAGGATCCCTCCCCTCAATTAGACTATTCATCTTGGGTTCTTTTGGAGGCCTCTTTTTTGGAACCACTTTTTAAGTGGAATGCATTAGGGTCCACTTATATTAAATTGGATTTTGATCCTCCAGCAATTTCTGCACCTAAAGATGTATGGCGTACAATATCATTCATGACAATATCAATTTTATCTGTTCTCACATGCTAACTTAACATTATGGTCAAATCCAGACTTAAAAATTGGGAAGCAATCTTTCTTATGGAAGTCTTGGACAGATAAGGGAATGTTTACTTTAGATCAAGTGATAGGTATGAATGATTGGTTCATCGCATTTTTTCAACTGAATACTACATATGATTTGCCAGATTCTGTTGAATGGCAATATTTCCAATTGCAACATCTGTTGATGTCCAAACATTATCTGGCAGCTTCGAGTAGACATGGGCACGGACCAAAAAAATTTAATGACTCCGCGGTTCGTGGTTCGGTGCCAATGACAATCTCAAAGTTGCAAACTGCAATGGACATTTCCCGTTGCCAAACCGGTTCACGGTTCACAGTTGGTGGTTCATGGTGCTCAGAATGGCCCCCGTTGCACTTAGAGAGCCCATATTAACAGGGAGTGTGTAGCAGGCTCTCCTCCAGCCAGCACCCAAGTTTGGTCAAGATTGCAGTAGGAATCTTGGAGTTATACCCTCTCCAATCCAAGGCCCCCAGGAAACTCCCACAAAAATCCAAACTCAATTATACTCTCTCTGTCTCTCCCCAAAGGCTAACAAGTAGCAAGCAACAGCTCTCACACTCCACTGCTCACTGAAAGTGAAAGCCAGCCTAGGAGCACAGTGCTTTTTATAAGCTGAGGTCCCATAGAGCAACGCAGGAGGTCTGTATTTGGCCGTCAGAGCAGCCTATCAGGGTTTGCAGGGATGAGATTGGAGTGCCCGTGGCTATAGAACACCTCCTCCCCCCTCCCTCCCCCGGGTGTCTTCTCCCAACTTGTGACCGCTTTGCAGCTCCATGGTTGGAAGGAAGACCTGCCGATCAAGGTAAGCTGGGCTTCCATTCAGCTTTCCAGGGCGACAGAAGGAGCGCAGAGTTCAGGCATTCCCCCGGCTCCATTTCCAGGGGAATTGATTGATGGTGCCTGACTGTCTGGCTTCCTGAACCGTGGCCAAACGCAATGAACCAGGCTTCTTCCAAACGCTGGTTCGTTTGCCGTGGACAATCACGAACTGCCGGATCGCAATCACACGATTGCCAATTTCGTGGGTTTTTGAAGTTCATAATGCGGTTCATGCCTATGTCTAGCTCTGAGAGCTTCAGAGTCTCCATCACTTTCAGAGATTCTTATTGAATCAATACAGAAAGCAAAATCTACAATATTTTATATATATATATATTTAAATTTATTGGTGAGTACATAGTTATTACATACACTCCCCATCATACCTAATTTATTTCAACCCCCACCCTTTCCCTCCCCCCTCCTTGTAGACTTCCAACTGCATTCCAACCCTTAACCTATCTTATTACTTAACTTATTTTCCATTAAATTCTTCTAAATCATATATGTATTATATCTCTTACTCTAAGCATATTCAAATTCTCTTATATATACTCTATCCAATCCACTAATATATCCATTCTCTACATCACTGTTTAAACTGTATATTTTTGATAAAGTCTCTTAATAGTAATACTAGTTTAGGTTAGTTAATAGCTAAATTTTCCCATTAATGGTAAAGTTACTTCTCTCTTCTATTTAAGAAATCACAAATTAATAGTTCTCAAACTGCCACAGTCCTCCTTTCACATCCCATTTTTTTTCTAGATATTGTTTCAATTTCCCCCAATCTGCAATATATTCTCCTGGATCAAGGTCTTTGAGTTTTCTTGACATTTTATCCATCTCAGCCATGTACAGCAATTTGTAAATCCAATCTTCTGTAGTTGGTATTTCTTGTACTTTCCATTTCTGCGCGTATAAAAGTCTTGCTGCTGTAGTCATGTAAAATAACAATGTTCTGTACTGCATTGGAACATCTTCCATTCCCAAGTTCAGTAGCAGCAATTCTGGGTTCTTATTTATTTGGGTTTGCAAAACCTCATTAATTACTTCAATTATATCTCCCCAGTATTGCTTAGCTACTTCACAAGTCCACCACATATGATATAATGATCCTTCATGCTTTTTACATTTCCAGCATCTATCTGACATATTAGTATTTCCTCGCGCAATTTTCTTTGGTGTTAGATACCACCTGTACATCATTTTATATACATTCTCTTTAATATTTGTACAAGTTGAAATCTTCAGTGTATTTTTCCACAAATGCTCCCAAGCTTCCATTGTTATTTCTTTATGAAAATTTATTGCCCATTTCACCATCTGGACTTTAACTGTTGCATCTTCCGTGTGCCATTTTAGAAGTATTTTATAAATTTTCGAGATTTCTTTTTTTACCTTCCTGTAAAATCACTTCTTCTAATTCTGACTTTTCCAATCTTATTCCTCCTTTTGAACAGTCCGAGTTGTAAAGATCTCTGATTTGCCTATATTGAAACCATCCATAATGAGGAGATAACTCTTCTTGCGTTTTTATTTTTAACCTTTTATGTTCCATTATTGTTTATATTTTATATAAATATTTGATGTCAGTTAATAAATATGATACACAGCGTCTTAGAGATGAATGGAATAATGAGCTGAAGTATCCAGTTTTGCTAAAGCAATGGGTTAAGGCTCTTAGCCACATACCTGTTGCTGCTATGGATCTTAAGTTGTGACTTATTCAGCAAAAAATTATGTTTAGGGTATATTGAACACCACAGCATTTTTTTACTAAAGGCTTAAGCACAGTGTCTAATTGTTGGCAGTGTAATTTGCAAACTACATCTCTTAAGCATATGCTCTGGACATGTTTAGTCATTCAGCCCTTTTGGGAGGAAGTTATCAGTCATTAGTTTGTGTTAAGAAATTCACTTATTTTTTATGTGGATAATGTACTGTAAAGCTGTTTGTCTATCTCTTGGAATCTATCCAATGGTCTATGGAAATAGATCCTCCATGCCCTTACAGTTGCTAAAAGGTTTATACATCAGAAAGACAAAAGCCTGTAAAAATTACTGGACTAAAGACCTTATAAACTTATCAACATTTAAATGTAGTGCATATAGAAGACAATCGTGTATAGACTTGTTTTTAGATATTTTGAATTTTTAAGAGATATCTAAGTATAGATATGCCAATAGTGTTTTTGTAACCAGTACTATTTTATTTTTTCCTTCTGTTTTTTTTATTTTCTATTTTTTCACACTAATAAAATAATTTTAAAAATATACCACAAAATATCTTCTGCTCACCTGAGCATAAAAGGAGTTCATACAAAAGGCTTCTTTAAATACCAATTAACATTTAATCAAATCTTGGTTCAAGTTTGGATTTTTATACTCTCAGAGAGCTCAGATGCCAAATTTATCCTTGTTTGTCTACAGGCTTGAGGGGCTGCCAGACTTTCAGTAGAGAAACCTTGAGTTAGATACCTTTGTAAGCCATACGTTATACAGAGCAGAAGATTAAGCAGAGACTAAGGCAGTTGTAGCAATAAATCTATATTGTTCCAGAAGTGCAATACTTGATTTATACCAAGCAAAGTTCTTACCATGTTAAGGGCGGATCTGTTGTTGAAATAAAATGTAAAATGTGACACTTATCTCAGGAACATAGTTCAATCATTTCCCACTGTCCTCAGATCAGGCGGCTATACTTCATGCGCACTTTTAATTGATGGAGAATACTAACAGTACACTGAAGAGATTCAAAAATGTATGAATTATGCTACGTCTTGAAAACTAAAGGTATCAAGAAATCTTTTTTTTCAATGGCCGTAAACATTTGCAGACTTTACAACTAGAGATACCAGTGAACATTGTATTTTGAGCCCAGGAATATGAACCTGAGTGGGTGGCAATGGTCACCCTTCAATACAAAGACACAATTTACAGTCATAAATTCTGCTCCAATTAAGGTTGTCACGTCATGGTAGGAAAATTCCTGGTGATTTGGGATTGAAACCTGGGAAGGGCAGAGTCTGGGGAAGGGAGTGATCTCAGTTGGGGTGCAATGCCATAAAGTCCACACTCTGAAACTGCCATTTTCTCCAGGGGAACTGATCTCAGTAGTGTGAAGATCTGCTGTAATTCAGGGAGAATTACAAGCCCTAATTGGAGGTTGGCGACCCTATTTTTGTCTCAGAATTTAACCCAAACCAGAAAAGAACTCCTCTTTCCTGTTAGCATGTCAGGGTGGCATGAAGGTTGCAGTGCTGGATGAGGTCTCGGGAGACTCACTGGATGCCCACCACTGTCATCTTTGACTTAGATGGGAAAGAGATATTTTTCTCCATGTCGTCATTGACTGCTGCCACTGGCATAAAAATGGGATTTTTCACACTCGTTTTTTTCATTGGTTCTAGTCCCTGATTTCTACACACATTTTTGTGCCTTTAGTTTTCACTTGTTTCCCCCACCTCCTTTCCCCCCAGTTCTTTTGAGACCACTATTACCCCAATCTTTTCTTAGAAATGAATTTTGTGTTGCCTTTTTTCCTTGTGTGTTATGTTTCTTTCTTTGCTTCTCCCACATCCACTCACCTCCAACCTGCTTCTCAATTATTGGACTACCATCATCAGTAAACCATTCCCTCTCCTTCTCTCCCTTCACCCTGAAAATGAGTGGTTTTGTTTTCAATCTTTTAAAAAAATCCAACCTTTATATTGATATACCCTGACCTGGATAGCCCAGGAGAGACTGATCTTGTCAGATCTCATTAGCTAAGCAGGGTTGGCCTTGGTTACTAATTGTATGGGAGACCTCCGGTGAATACCAGGGTTGCAGAGGCAGGTAATGGCAAATCACGTCTCTTAGTCTCTTACCATGAATGCCTCACCAGGGGTCACCATGAGTCAACTATGACTTGAGAGCAGAATTTAATTTCATTCATATTGATATAGGAATAATAACAACAACAATAATAATATTTGATTTATACATCACCTTTCAGGACAACTCAGCACCCACTCAGAGTGGTTTACAAAGTATGTTATTATTATCACCACAACAATCACCCTGTGAGGTGGGTGGGGCTGAGAGAGCTCTAGTAGAGCTGTGACTAACCCAAGGTCATCCAGCTGGCTTCAAGCAGAGGAGTGAGGAATCAAACCTGACTCTCCATATTAGAGTCCTGGCACTCATAACCACTACACCAAACTGGCTCTTATAATATAAACCCCATAAATATAACACTTTCAACACCAAGTGCCTGACCATGTATAAAGCAAACCTGGAAAGAGGAAAATAAATCTGTACTGGAACAACACTTGACACTGTTTTCTGTCTCAACCTTTTGGGTTACCCTTCTTTGTTGGGTTATAGGTTTTTTTTCCCCTTTCTCTTTTTTCCTTTGTTATGGGATTTGATTTGTTCCCTTTTTGTATATCAGAATGATAATGGCCAATCTGCAGTCACTGGGGATTCACGCAATCTGATCAACAAATATGAAAAGCATAGCAAGAACCGGTGCCCCTTCCATGCCATGCTCTCAATAACCATTTCCAATAGCAATCTGCAGCCCCACCCCACTCTATCCTTCCCTGCTATGCTTCCCTCCTAGCAGCCTTGTGTCAATGAAAGCCCCCTGCACATCCCTATGCTTGTGTTCATTTTTAATCTTTTTAAAAAATTCAGCCATTATATCCATATATTGATATAGCATGCACAACAAAGATTAAAAGGGAGGGCATGCTGTGACACCACTAGAGAAAAAGCCATGAACAGTCCAATCAACTGTTTGTGAACAAGCTGTTCGTGAGGCCCCATTCTAAATGAACAGGTGGTCATTGCAAGCCTCGCTCATTGCTGTTGGTTGCTGTTCGCCAAGCCAGACAATCTGGCACCTGCAATCAATTCCCTTGGAAACCAGAGGCAGGGATTGTCTGAACTCTGTCTGAACTCCTGCTGTTGCCCTGGAAGTAACAATCTAAGCCCAATTTAGCTTGATAGCCAGGTCTTCCTTTCAAGTGTGGCGCTCCAAATTTGTTACAAGGAAGCAAAGAGCAGGGGGGAGGGGGGCTCCCAGCTCTAGTTTTGCAGAGAGTGAGGGAGAGACAGTTGCTGTTGGCATTTTGAGAGAGAGACAGGGAGAGTGCATTGGAGCTTGAATTTTCTTTGTGTGTGGTGAGATAGGGATCTACCTCTTCAAGATCTGGGGCTGCTGCCAGGCTCTGGGCCGAGCTATTATTTATTACTGGTACCTTTCCTGCTGCCTGCTCAGGTAGGGTTTCTGGGAGTGGTGTGGTAGGGATCTTGATGGCTGGAGGAGGGCCTGCTGGCTCCCACGAACAATGAACATGTTTGTGAACAGGTCATGTTCATCAATGTTCATTGTTCGTTGTTCATGGATGGCAATGAACAACAAACACCATGTTCGGTTTGTTTCCTGTTCGTGCCCATGTCCAGACACCACCAGTGATGCAAGTGACAGTGAAAACACATCCCTCAAAAATCCTGATTATTTAAGGTACATGCAAAAGGAAATGAACTAACTTCACAACTGTAAAAATGCAGAGGGCAGACGTACAAAACAACCATGCCCCAAATGATTCCAATGCCAAGAAAATCGGGAGTGTGTGGAAAAGCCCAGCAGCAGCACAGCAAAACCAATGGAATTTGTGAGTTCATAAAGAGAAGTAGGAACAGGAAATCATAATGACAGCCTAGAAGTTTAGAAGTGATTTTAGAACTCAAATACTGCTTATGAATTGCCAGGCCCTTTCAAAAGCGAATGCAGGGAAGAATGCCCATCAGTAAATATAAAATTGAACAAAATAAAGTTGTGATATGTGGAAATATCTGTCCCTAGATACTGTGCCATTATTAGATTTTTTTTCCACAGCAGTCTCCCTTACCTCCTTGTTTATACATGAGGAAATGCTTTTATGTGCCACAAATCAACCTAGAAACCTCCTCACATTAAGCCAACACTGTGACATATGAAAGCACCTTTTGATGAAGAGTAAACATTAGCAAGATAACCCGATATATAATAGACGACTTCCACAATTTGTTTGATCCATTGCTTTCCTGGAAAACAGCGAAAATTCTCTAGGCCCAGTGCATTTTGCAAAAGAGGTCAAGCCACGCAGCCTATCTATCCACTTCCTTGATTTTATGAGCCTCTTGAATGCACTCCAATTTGTACATTAGGGAATAATAAATAAATGGGACTTGTGGTATATAGAGCCTCTTATAAAACTCTTTAGTAATTTACTTTTTCAACTTTCTCAATGCTTATTCAAGCTGCCTTCTACGGGTTAATTTCCAAGTACTTCTCTATATCATTAAAAAAAATCTCTGTACTTTACTTTGCATAGCCCCATTGAAAGCATAAAAACAGAGCAGAAAGAAGGGCTAGACCAAATGACTCTTGTCCCACTGAATTTCAAGGATTGTTGTCATTTTTTAAATTAAAGTAATAAGTTAGCAGTCTAAGCTGATGCTATTAAGTGGTTAGGATTCCAAAAGAATAAACTGGTTAAAAGCATTCCATAACTCGCAGTTACTGACCACCATTTTACTCAGGGCTAAACTAGAAGTTATTTCCCAGACATTACCTGAAACACATGGCCACCACCAATCCAAATCTCTTCCCGAGATCTTCAGGTATTGATTTGACAGGGTTAACATACCTGTAACTTATGTTCATCGAGTTCTTCTGTGCCGACACACATGGGTACTGCGCACGCGCAGGCCAGCCGCCAAAAGATTTTTTATCGCTTTCCCAGCTCCGAAGGGGCCGTTTGCCGCGCGCCTCAGCGACCGTTTCCCGCCCAAACGGTCACATGCTCCTCCAGCGGCCAACGGCCCCTTCCCTCAGTTCTCCCTTGCCGCCGCTCATCCAATACACAGAGCCATAACCCCGATAAAGACTAGAGCCATAGCCCAGCCATAGTACAGCAATCTGCGTTGGAGTTCACAGCGGGGTAGGAGGGAGGGTTGTGTGTCGGCACAGAAGAACTCGATGAACATAAGTTACAGGTATGTTAACCCTGTCTTCATCTTCGTTCTTCTGTGCCTCCACACATGGGAGAGTACCAAGCTTCACACAATAAGGAAGGTGGGGTGAAATCCAACTCAATTTTATTATACAACAAGAAAGAAACAAGACAACATATATACACATATACATATGTGGCAAAAGAAAACATACCAACCCCACAACATCCAGCAAGTATAAATATATATATATATATAATATACACCATATACAGCGCCTCCACCTCCCCATTGGAGCATATTAACCAGCATACTCCTAGGGAAACAAGGAATGGAGGACGGCCCTAGCAACAGCTACATCTTCATTGGCATTTACATCCACAGCGTAATGCCGTACAAATGTATCGGCGGACGACCAAGTTGCAGCCCTGCAAATATTAGCTAAAGGTATACCCTTGAGCAGTGCCGAAGATGCCGCCTGGGACTGTGCGGAGTGAGCCCTGACACCCAAAGGACAGTCCACCTTAGCCGTGGCGTAGGCCTTCACAATGGCTGTCACAATCCAATGGGACACCGTCTGTGCAGACGCCCTGCGGCCCTTGTCCTTCGCCCCGAAACACACAAAAAGGTAGGGACTGTTCCTGAACACCCTTGTCCTTTCCAAATAAAAAGCCAAAGCCCTCCGCAGATCCAAACTGTGGAGGGCCTTTTCCCCTTTAGTAGAAGCTGCAGGGAAAAATACAGGCAGAGAAATCTCTTGTGAAAGGTGGAAGGTTGACACCACCTTGGGCAGGAACGAAAGACACGGTCGCAAGACCACCTTATTCGCATGAAAGCGAAGGAACGGGGGATCTGCCCTAAGAGCAGCCAGTTCGCTGACCCGTCTGGCAGAAGTGATCGCCACGAGGAATGCCACCTTGTAGGAGAGCAAGTCCAGCGGGCACGTAGCCAAAGGCTCAAAAGGGGGCAACATCAACCTAGCCAGGACCAGGGAGAGAGACCACTGGGGCACAGGGGGTGACACAGGCGGGTAAAGATTGAGCATCCCCTTCAAAAACTGGCGGGACTTCTGGTGAGAGAAAACCGTGCAGCCATCCACCCGATCATGGAACGCAGAGATGGCTGCAAGGTGCACCTTCAGAGATGCTACACTAAGGCCCTGATCCTTCAGCTCGCAAAGATAATCCAAGACCATCCCCAAGGGGCTATCCAGAGGCGCCACCTTCCTAGAGGCGGCCCAAGCCTCAAACCTACTCCACTTCACCTTGTAGGCACGCCGTGTGGAGGGCTTCCTAGCGTTCAGTAGGACCTTCTCGACTGGCTCAGAGAAGCCTAGGGACGGGGCCGAATCCGCCAAGCGGTCAGGTGTAGTTTCCTGGGCTCGTGGTGGAAGAGCTTCCCGTGTAGGAGGAGATCCCTCCGGGGTGGAAGGGCCACGTAAGTTCGGCCGGACATCTCCAGCAGCTTCGGGAACCAGAGCTGCCGTGGCCAGAACGGAGCCACTAAGATGCAGTCCGTGTTGTCCCTCTCCACCTTGCACAGCACTCTGGGTATGAGAGGGAAGGGCGGAAACATGTAATGTAGTCCCCGGGCCCAAGTAAATTGGAAGGCATCCCCAATAGAAAGGGGGTCGCTTCCTGCCCGAGAACAAAAGATCTCGGCCTTGGTGTTCGCCGATGTCGCAAACACGTCTATGCTCGGGCGACCCCATTTCCGAAAGATCGGCCCAACGCACTTTGCGTTGAGCCCCCACTCGTGATTCAGCATGTGCACCCTGCTGAGAGTGTCCGCCTGCACATTGTCCGACCCAGCTACATTAATGGCGCGAAGCGTCACCCCATTCCTGATTGCCCATTCCCAAATGAGCGTGGCCTCCCTGCAGAGGATCATGGACACCGTGCCGCCCTGTTGGTTCAGGTAATACATAGCGGTAGTGTTGTCCGTCTGCACCAGCACCTGATGGTTCTGCAAGATTGCTGTGAACGACATAAGTGCAAAACGAACAGCCCTCAGTTCAAGCACATTAATATGGAGACCCTTTTCTCTCTCAGACCACACATCCTGAACACATAGCTCCCCACAGAAAGCCCCCCACCCTTGCAGAGAGGCGTCCGTGGTTACGGAGAACTCGGGATGATGGAAACCAAATGGGGTCCCTTTAAACAAATTAATATCCGACAACCACCAGTCAAGAGAGGATATAACGGCTCTGGGAACAGAGAATTTAGCAGTCGGAGGATGCTGTAAAGCATTGTATCTCCTCACAAACCAATTCTGGAGCGGGCGCATCCGCAGCCTCGCAAAAGGGACCACCGGGGTGGCAGCAGCCATATGCCCTAGCAAGCATTGAATCATGCGCACTGGCTGATAACGATTCCGTTTAAACAGGGTTACCAGTCTCTTCAAGGAACGTGCCCGCTCCGGAGGCAATAAAGCCTTGGCCTCCAATGAGTCGAACACTGCCCCAATATAAGGCACAACACGGCTAGGTGTCAGCTTAGATTTTTCAAAGTTAACCAGGAGGCCCAAGCGTTTGCAAGTGTCTAGCACCAATGCCACATCTTGCAGCAGCTTAACCTCCGAGTCCGCTGTTATAAGCCAATCATCGAGATAGGGGTAGATGGTACAGCCCCGCTCTCGAAGAAAGGAAACCACAGGAGCCACGCACTTAGTAAACACACGTGGGGCTGTGGAAAGGCCGAAGGGGAGAACCTTGTAACGGAATACCCGCTGCTTGTAAACGAAGCACAGAAATCTCCTGTGCTCCTCCAAGATCCCCACGTGGAAATACGCGTCCTTTAAATCCAGGACAGCGAACCAATCCCCCTTCTTCAAAAGGGCAATTACAGCAGGCAGTGTGATCATCCTAAACTTGGTGACCCTTAGAAAGGAATTTAGGCCCCTAAGATCCAAAATGGGACGTAGACCCCCATCCTTCTTAGGGACCAGGAAGAACCGGGAAAAGAAACCCTTCTCAGACTCCACAAATGGCACCTCTTCCACAGCACCCTTAGCCAAGAGGGACCTAATTTCATCCTCCAGCTCAACCAAGGTATTATTCACCGCACTCAGCGGTGAAGTACACATCGGCAGTTCAGTGAATTCCAGCCCGTACCCCTTATCAACAATCGTTAAGACCCATGAGTCAGATGTTATTGACTCCCATTCAGACAAAAAAGGACTGAGTCTGTCCGAAAAGTTCAGGGCTGCCGCAGGGCCGGGTCTTCAGAACTGCCTTCCAGCCCCTTGCGGATCTTTTTGCTGGGGTGGAGGTTGAGATGAGCGGGGCTTGAATGGCCTACGCCTCCTGCCCTGGTGTTGCGCTGGGGTATACTGGCGCTGCGAAGTAGGGTACTGCTGATAGTACGGACGGGGTTGATATCTGCTGCGGTACTGGTAGGGATTATACCTCGACGAGTACCGAGGCTTGAACGTGGACCTGTCCGCCGGAGTGACCCCCAGGGAGCGAGCCGTTTGCCGGTCCTCCTTCTTTTTTTTAAGCGCCTCGTCGGTGGTGGTAGAGAAGAGGGAGTCACCCTCAAAGGGCAGACGTTCAATCTTGGCCCTCACCTCCTGCGGGAGGGCAGTCGACCGCAACCACGAGTGCCTCCTCAGAAGCACCGCTGACGCCATACCCCGAGCAGCCGTGTCAGCCGCATGACTCCCGGCATTCATCTGTTGTTTCGATAATCGTACTGCCTCCGTCTGCAGCAACGACACCACCGCCTTCTTGTCAGCAGGGAGGTCAGTGACATAGTTCGCCAGCTTTTCCCATAGGTAGAGCTGATAGCCCGCCATAATCGTTTGATAGTTGGCTATCCAGAGGGCTAAAGCAGCAACTGAGTACTGACGTCTACCCAGTGCGTCCATCTTCTTTCCCTCCTTATCCGGTGGGACGGAGGAGGACCCCGACCTCTTGTGCTGAATCTCCTCGGCTATCAGGGATGACGGTGGAGGGTGCTTGATGAGAGACTGCCACGTCCCCTGTTTGATCTTATACATCTGTTCGATGCGTTTGGACGTGGCAGGCAGGTCAGATGGTGACTTCCAGACCTTGTCGATGATCTCCTCCAAGCCCTCCAACATAGGAAAACCTACTGTAGCCGGGTTCTCCCCATAGATTCTGCACAGCAACTTGTCCTTCGTCTTCGGGACCACGGAAGACACGTCAATCTCCAAGGCCTTGGACATGCGGGCCATTTGGTCTGCATAAATCCGCAGGTCCTCGAAGGGAGAGCTGGTGGAAGGGCCGACATTGTCGTCCGGAGATGGCTCAGAGAACGACTCAGAGCGGTAGCCGGACCCCGCATCCTCGTCATCCTCATCAGACGCAAGTGCTGACACTTCGTCTCCTGGGAAGGGTGGGGGCAACCACTCACGACGGCTAGACGACGACGGCCCCGGATCCGATGACCTAAAGCCAGGTGGAGCCCCTTTCCACTGGCACCGATAGGCCTCTGGTAGACCTGTAGCCTGTTGGTGACGCGCAGCCACGGACCGCTCGGATCCGACTCGCTCGGATCCGACACTCCCCTCCGACCAATACCGCTGGCTACGGGCAGACTGTGTAGGCGAAGGATCCCTGGTCGTCTCTCGGATCCGACGACGCGGAGCCGGGCTCGATTCCGGTGTTGGCGAACGCCGCTCACTCGACAGGACCACATAGGCCCCCGGATCCGGCACCTCTTCCTCAAGGAGGGGACGGTCAGGGGAGTCTAGGTGAGGTGATGGCGTAGGTGGAGACACCAGGACCACCTCTTCTGCAGGCCGGCGCCGAGGGGACCGAGAGCGATGCTTGGTCTTCTTAGCCTTCTTCTTCGGAACCGATTCGGAGGAAGCTTTTGGAACCGATGTCCTCTTGGTCGACGCCTTCCGTGCAGCCTCCGGTCCCGAGACTGCCACAGGCCCTTCGATCGACGCCGGGGCTGACCGTATCGGATCCGACTCGCCCGGTTCCGGCCTCGGAGCCGACCTCCCCGGTTCCGACCTCACCGACGCTGACTTGTGCGGGGACTTCGCAGACCTCGCCACCGAGCTTGCCCTCGACGCCGGCTTGTCCGCCGGGTGGGATGTAGCCACCGATTTTTTTTTTTTTATTAAGAAATTTTCAACAAATAACATATAACAAGAGCAACAGTAACTGCATAAACATAACATGGTGCTATACATAATCAAGCTAAAGCAAGAGAGTAATAACAGCAGTTTGCACACAATTAGATAAGAGGTGTATACATTTGACGACGTTTAAATACAGTATACGGTAGGCGTTAGTTTTGTAGGGAGAATGATAAACAAGAAAATCCAATATATCACATAACAAGCCTATAACTCAAATCTCAGGGTTTATAACCGCGTAATAGGGTAGCTTAGAAACCAGCCATGAATTCTGGGATAGAAAGTCCAAAAAAGGATACCATTTCGCGTAAAACTGTGTAGTTTTAGAGGGGTTCTGCAACAATCTGATTCTGTCCGTTATCTTTTCCATCATAAGGTGATCCCACACCATTCTGTACCATATATCAAGATTGGGTGGAAAGTGCGATTTCCACCTGAGTGCAATCGCATTTTTTGCAGCTACCAAGAGAGTTCTGATCAAATCTTTCCTTAGTCTGGGAATTGCCAAATCTTTCCAGAGATCCAGGAAAACAAGTTCCGGGCGTAAGGGTATCTCATAAGATGTAATACGAGAAATTTCACGGAGAATCGCCTGCCAGAAGTCAGCTACGTAGGTACATTCCCACCAGCAATGCAGGAAAGTACCTTGCCCTCCGCACTTTTTCCAGCAAAGGGAAGACCTGCTAGGATATATTTTCGCCAGCTTTTGAGGAGTGAGGTACCACCTGTGGATAAGCTTGTAGGTTTGGAGTCTCACACAGGTGACAGGGGAATTAAACAGTGCAGATGCCCAGACTTGCTCTCTATCGTCCTGTGAAATTACTGTCCCGCAATCCTGTTGCCACTTGTCAAGCAGTACCTCAGTGTGCGGTTTTTTGGCTGCAATCAGAATGTGATAGAATTTTGACAGGAGACCTTTGCGGATAAGTGATTGGGAGTCTAGAAGAGTTTCAAATTTAGTTATCGGATTGGCCATTATACCTTTTATATCCAGTTCCTTCAAGAGATATCCTAGTTGAAGATAGAAGAACCAGGGGATTTCCCTGCCCACTTTATTGTTCAGTTCTACCCTGCTTACGATACCTTCCTTAGTAGCTATGTCTAGTAATCTTAAATCTCTAAGAGCTTTCCAAGAGTGTAGTGCTGTTATATTATGTTGTTGAGGCATGCCCTTATGAGACGTGAGTACCGAGAATCTAGAAACAGCTGGGAGGAGAACCTTCTTGTATCTGTCCCAAAGTTTTAAAAGAGCCTTAAGAAATAGGTTGTGATGTATGGAAGGGGGACGTAGGCTAGGCGTGGACCAAAAAGTTTCCTTCAAAGTTTGCGGCTGAGAGAAGACACACAATATGCTGGCCCAATCAGATCGCCCTGAAGGATGAAGGATTTGAAGGACATCCGACAGCCTGTGGCTAGATGTCAGCTTGTGGCTAGATAAGGCTCTTCCTACAGGTTCCCTTTCAAAAGCAAACAAGAGTCCATTGATTGAATAAGGAAACTTTACTGCAGAAAAGGTCCATTATAGTCCACTGTCCTGAATAGGAGACTCAGGATGGTACACAGTCATTGTTACCAATGAAGGGCAAAGCATGAGGTACAGAGTAACAGTTCCCATCTGCATCAGCCTCCCCCCACAGTTCTCAAAACAACATCTTTCAGTCTTGGGAAGCTGCTCTCCGTCAAGGCCAATGCCTGGTGGAACTGTGTTAGACAAAACAGTCTCCTCCGGTGGGAAAGCTGCCTGGGAACTGGTGCACCTGCGGGGAAAGCACTTAGACACTAGAAACATTAGAAAATGGAGTCAGTACAGTTTAAATATACACTGGACCTGACATCCTGCCCCCCTTAAAATAGATCCCCCCCTGGCTTATATGGGTAACGAGTATGAAAAGCTTTGGTTAATCTAGGAGCATGAACATGTACAGAGTTCACCCACTCATCGTATCCAGAATCAAAGTCCTTCCACCTAATGAGGTAAAAAAGCTGATTACGTTTGATCTTAGAGTCCAAAATTTGTTGCACCTCGTAGTGTATTTGGTCGTCTATCAAAGTAGGAATGGGTGGAGCTTTGATGTGCCACTTGTCGTCGGTGGGAGCTCTTTTAAGGAGACTGACATGAAATGTATCATGAACATGGCGCAAGTTCTTGGGTAGATTCACAGCAACAGTCACTTTATTAATTACTTTGCGGACAGGGAAAGGTCCAAGGAACTTTAATGCTAGTTTGCGGCTTGTCTGAGCCAATTTCAGGTTCTTGGTGGAAATATAAACATGATCTCCAGGTTGTAAATCCCATTCGGCCACACGATGGCGATCTGTGTACTTTTTGTAATCCAGTTTGGCTTTCTCGAGGTGTTTTTTAATGAGAGTCCATTGCTGCGTGGCCTCCCCCCACCAGGAAGATACATCGGGCGAATTAGAGGAATGGCGGGGGGGAGTGTCCAATGGGAAGGGATTGAAGTGAGTTCCATATACAATTTTGAAAGGGGCTTCCCCAGTGGAAGCATGCACACTGTTGTTGTATGAGAACTCGGCTAAAGGAAGAAGGTCCACCCAATTATCTTGTTGGAAATTAATGTAGCAACGAAGGAACTGTTCTAAAATTTGATTAGTTTTTTCGGATTGTCCGTCGGTTTGTGGGTGGTGGCTTGAACTGATTCCCTGCTCAATATTCAACATTCGCAAAAGCTCCCGCCAGAAGTTGGCAACGAACTGTCCGCCGCGATCCGAAATCACCTTGGACGGAAAAGAATGTAATTTTACGATGTGTTTTAAGAATAAATCTGCCAGTTTTCGAGCAGTGGGTATAGCAGTACATGGAATAAAATGAGCTTGTTTGGAGAACAGATCTACCACGACTAAAATGCAATTATGTCCTTTCGAAAGGGGTAAATCAGTGATAAAGTCCATAGATATTATTTCCCACGGTCTGTCAGGCATCTCCAATGGCTGTAGGAGGCCTGGAGGTTTCCCTTTTCGGGATTTGGCGCTGAGGCAAATGGGGCAGGAGCGAACGTATTGGGAGATGTCTTTGCGCATGCCCGGCCACCAGAATTGCCGTTGTATTAGATGTAACGTTTTCAGATACCCATAATGACCAGCAGTGGGGGCATCGTGACATCGTTGTAATACCTCCCGTCGGAGGCTGTCTGGGACATAAAATTTGCTTCCAGCTAGCCAGTCCCCCTGTGGGGATTGAGCCAGTTTGCTTTTAGGCGCTTTGCCCCCCTCCTTTTCCACCTCAGCTTTAAGTTTCGATTTCCACTCCTGGTTATGCGGGAGGGGCTGTCTCGCGCGGCTGCGTGTAGTTACCACGCCTCCCAATTGCGTAGGGGAGAAGACCGTGTCTACAGTCTCCTCCCGTTTGCTCTTGTGTTGGGGCATGCGCGATAGGGCGTCTGCAAGAAAGTTAGTTTTGCCCGGGAGGTAATTTAAAGTGAAGTTGAATTTGGAAAAGAATTCTGCCCATCGCAATTGTTTGGCGTTCAGTCTGCGAGGGCTGCGAAGGGCCTCCAAATTTTTATGATCTGTCCAGACCTCAAAGGGATATCGCGCCCCCTCCAGCCAATGCCTCCAGTTAGTGAGGGCCGCTTTTACTGCAAAAGCCTCCTTCTCCCACACATTCCAATTCCTTTCTGCTTCTGAAAATTTCCTTGACAAGAATGCACAGGGCCGTAGTTTCCCATCCTCCCCCTTCTGTAATAATACCCCTCCTATCGCCGTATCGCTGGCGTCGACTTGCACTATGAAAGGGTAACTTTCGTTGGGGTGGCAGAGGATGGGTTCCGTTACAAATTGTTCTTTTAGGCATTCGAAAGCAGTTTGGCAATCGGATGTCCACTGTATTTTGGAGGAGGGTTTTTTAGCCTGGTCCCCTTTATTTTTTGTCCTTAACAATTCGGTTAAGGGGAGCGTGATTTGAGCAAAGTTTGCTATAAAGTCTCTATAGAAGTTGGCAAAGCCCAAGAAGGACTGCACTTCTTTGCGGGTGGTGGGAGTTTGCCATTCTTGGATCGCTTGTATTTTGGCTGGATCCATTCTTAACCCCTCTTGGGAGATACAGTACCCAAGGTAAGTGAGCTCAGTTTTGTGGAATTCACATTTGGACAGCTTAATGGGAAGTTTATTGTTCATCAAAGTGGACAGGACTTTTTGTACCATTTGAACGTGTTCCTCCTCCGAGTCTGAATAAATTAATACATCATCAAGGTACACCACTACACCTTTATAGAGGAATTCGTGTAGAACTTCATTTATCATGGACATGAATACAGACGGGGCTCCCGCCAATCCAAAGGGCATAACTAAATATTCATATTGTCCGAGGGGTGTATTAAATGCGGTTTTCCACTCATCCCCTGCCTTGATACGGACGTGGAAGTAAGCATCTTTTAAGTCTAATTTTGTAAAGATCTTACCTTGGGCCACGACGTTGAGAAGATCTCGGATGAGGGGGATGGGATAGGCGTTGTTGGTAGACACAGCATTGAGTCCTCTAAAGTCCGTGCACAGTCGAAGTCCCCCATCTTTTTTCTTCACGAAGAGTACCAGAGCGGCATGGGGGCTATTGGCTGGACGGATGAACCCTCTCTGAAGATTGGTGTCGATGAATTTTCGGAGCTCCTCTCGCTCATGGAGACTCATGGGATAGAGTCGTCCTTTGGGCAATGAGGCTCCAGGTATAATTTCCACCGCGCAGTCAGTTCGTCGGTGCGGGGGTAGAGTATCAGCTTCTTCTTCGGAGAAGGCATTCAGAAAGGGCCAGTACGGTTCGGGAATTTGGTTTATTTCTTCTTGGGTGAGAAGAGCCTTCTCGGTGTGCGTTGGATCACTACCCCAGTTTTGGTTCCAGCGATGGTTTTTGCAGTTGGAGTGAGTGAAGGTGATGCACCCTTCTGCCCAATTTATGTAGGGGTTGTGATCACATAGCCACTTGCTGCCTAAAATTAACGGGTATTTGGCAGTGGCGCTGATGACAAAAGACCTTTTCTCCCAGTGTTGGCCCATGCCGGTGATTATTGGGATGGTTTCAGTGGTAACAGGGTTCATATTGGTGCCATCCATTTGTTCAAAAATCACTGGGTTTTGCAATTCACGAGTTGGTAGAACTAGTCCGTTGACTAGGGCCGGGGCGATAATGTCTCTTGAGCAACCCGAGTCGATGAGGGCTTGCACTCTGATGTGCATCTTCCTCTCCGGGTTAAGTAAAGTCACTGGCATGAATAAGATGGACCCAGGTGGCCGGTTCCGTGCAGGGACGGGCTTGGGGCGGATCTGTCGTTTGGGTCCTTTTACGACAGATCCATCTCGTTTCCCGACTGGGGGCTTTCTGGATTGACTTCTGCGTTTGGGGAAGCGGGGTCGTATTCCATAACTTCTTCCGCTTCCAGTCCTCTCTCTGAGGCGGGCCTTTGGGAAGCGCCGCGGCCTCTGTTCGCGCGTGGCGCGGGAATCGGGCGTTGGAGAGTAGGAAATGGAGCAAGGGTTGGACGCCGTAGTTGAAGCGGAGGTCTTTGCACAGGCCGGTAGGGCCGGTATTGTGCTGCAAAGTGGCCGGCTTGTCCGCATTGCAAACACAGCCCTTGTTGCCATCTAGCATCTCTCGCTCCACGGGTGGCATATCCAGCTCCCCGTCCTCCCTTCTGTAAAGTCAAGGGTCTTCTTTGTCCCGTTTGTTGTTGTTGTTCAACCAAACGGACTTCCAAAATGCGATTCTCGACTTCGCATGCAAGTTGGATCCAACCTAACAACGTAGGGGGATTGTCCTGCATAAGGGCTCTGTCCAGAAGTCTCGGATTTAGCCCTTGCTTGAACAGAATGATTTTGGTGGACTCCTCACACCTAGGGCATTTGGCAGCCAATTGTCGGAATTTCGTGATATAGTCTCTCGCTGACATGCTGCCCTGTTTAATGGCTTGCAACTCTGTTCGGGCCCTGGTTTCCTCTAAGGGGTCTTCATATTGCGCTCGTATAGCATCCACCAACCCCTGGAGAGTATTGAGTTCCGGGGCCCCGATATTGTATAGCCCTACGTACCAGTCCGCTGCTTTGCCTTGTAAGCGGGAGCCGAGATGTTCAATTTGACTGGCCTCGCTGCCGAAGAGGTGTCCCCACCGGTTGAAGAATTGCACGACTTGCACTAGGAAAAATCCCAGTTTGGAGGGATCCCCATCAAAAGTAGCTTCCAGTTTCACCCAGCCCATCGGGAGGTCTTGCCTCGGAGCCGGTGCTGGGTAGAAGTCCGTCGGAAGCATCAATGGCACTTGAGGTACGGGGAGACCCGGTTGTGGTAGCGGCGCTGGTTGCGCTGGCGGCGGCATCACCGGCTGGGCCGGGGGTGGCGGTCTCGGCTGGGCTGGCAGTGGCGCCCTCGGCTGAGCTGGCGGTGGTGCCCTCGGCTGGGCCGGTGGCTGCAGCCATGGTCGGGCAGGCGGCTGCAATCTTGGTCGGGCTGGTGGTGGCAATCCCGGAGGTGCTGGCAGTAGGGGTTGAGGTGGAGGTGGCCGGTGCGGCGGAGTAATGATCGGCCGCTGAGGGGCGGGTTGGTGGGGTCGTAGTGGTGTAGGCCCCACCGGTTGGTTCGGAGGTGGAATTACGGGCTGCTCAAGTGGCAAACGTATTGGTTGCTGTAAAGGGGTTAGTTGCGGTCGAAGCGGAAGGGGCCGCAGCGGCGAAGGCCTGATGGGTGGTGGGCCGCGCGGGCTTGCCCCTCCCGGCGTCGTGTCTCTGGGACGCAAGGGCTGGTCCTGTGGCGCCGGTAAACCGTCCCTCGGGGTTTGCTGAATGGGAACCACTTCTAGAGGTCGTTGCGGTAATTCCTCCCCAGAAGGGGCCGGAGGCTCTTCCGTCTGATCCGGCCGAACTGTTGTTGAAGAAGCGGGAGGAGATATCACCGTTGTCTCGGTTGGACGGGTTGGCCCTTCTTCCCCTTCTCTAGGCTCCTCTGCTGGAGTCTCCTCGGGAGATGGATCCCCGTCCGTCGGAGTCTCTCCAGGTACCTCAGCTGGAGTATCCCCGCTCGGCGGAGTTTCGTCTATCCTAGGGAGTTCCGCGGGCGATTCTCCCGGTTCTCCGGGGTAGGATTCCTCCTCTCCCGAAGGCAGCGGCTGCTGCGGGGCGTCCTTGTAAAGAGTGGGCAAACCCTCTGGGCCTGGTTCTGGTGCTGATAACAGCCACACAGTACCCCAGAAGCTCTCCCAGAGTAGTATGCCCCGCCTGTTTATACCAGACTCACAGGTTTCAGGGTCCTTAGCTGGAAGCCCTTGTGCACAGCAAGCAGACACTCAAGACACAGGAAGGATAATTATTTATTAGCTCAAGAGAACAGTCAAATTAACCATACTCACTCTTGAGGCAAAGCAATGGCAATAAAAAAAAGAGCTTGACCTAATCTGAGCTATAACAAAGCCCACTAGACAAATAGGTACCCAACCTCCATGCTCCTGTGATTCAGCCTCTTCCTCCTTTCTTTTCGATCCACCCCGCCTTTTCTTAAGCCTGGGGGAGGAGCCGCCTAATCAAGGACAACCACCAGGTGCACTTAATTAGCCACTTATCCACTGTTCTAGACATCCCCCCCAATTCTCCAACAGGGTTGTTAGAGCATGGTGGAGAATTCAAACCAATTAGGCAACATAGCCTCCAAACATATAACTGCAGCATACAAGTGAGCAGACAACATAGGTTATCAATACAAAGGTCAGCAAATTAAAATACACAATTAAAATATGGCAGAAATACAACTGATTACAAACTGCAAATTACAAATAACTGGATTGTTCAGGATGGATACATGCAATCATATTACAGCTTCACTCAATATCATCATAACCTCTCAACTGGGCATAAGCTAGGACATTATCATTCCCCTTAATGCAATAACATCAAAGGAGAAGTTCTGGAGGCTTAAAGCCCACCTCATGACTCTGGGGTTTGTCTTCTTCATCCTATGAATAAATATAAGAGGATTGTAATCTACTTCAAGATGGAAATGAGTCCCCTTTAAGTATGTTTCAAGTTTATTTATTCCCCAAATCAAAGCTAATGCTTTTATTTCATACAAATTATACCTCTTCTCTCTAGGCCAAAGTTTACGACTGAGGCACACTATTGGACAGAGACGATTATCTAGGCCTTCCTGAAACAACAACACCTTTATCCCACATTTTGAAGCATTTATTCTCACCACAAAGGGTTTAATGCAATTAGATGGTTTCAACTCAGGGGAACGTGCTAGATGTTGCTTAGTGTGAGGCGGCAGAATGCCCTTAACAGGCTCTTGGGTGTTATAATTATTGTCCTCACAGAAAAAAAGTTCCCTTTTACTTTCTGCAGCAGCTTGAGTTTCCTCCCCCCCTCTCCCCCTCGCTTCCACAACCGAAGCTGGGGTGGTGGACATTCCTGAGGTGGGGGCTGCTTGACTCTCCGCTTGCCGGCTGCTGATTCCAGGTTGCTCTACAGCAATCTCTTGCAACGTCTTTGCCTTGCTTCTGGTAATAACTGGAAACTCTTTAACAGCTGTTTGCAAAAACTTAGTTCTTTTTCTTGCTATTGGAAACTGCTGGTGGCAATTTTGTTCTTTAATTTCTGCCAATTCCTTCTCCACCTGGCAGTCAACATGCTTCTGACTCAGGTCCACTGGGGCACTTCCCCTACGACCCAGCATCCGAACAGTTCTCATATTAATCCTCTCTCTCCCTTCTCGTGAGGCAACTTGGGGCAGGCTCTGGTCCCTTCTAGACTGACGAACTTGGGCTGGCCACTTCCCTTCCAAAGACACACATCTACTCACGAGTTGAGGCTGGAGTATCTCTCCAGAAGAAGCAACAGAATCAGGAGTACCTGCTTCTTCTCTTTGTTGTTGTAAATCCCAATCTTCTTCAGGTACATAGTCCCGTGAATGTGCAGTTGTTTGAATTCCACTAGAAATAAAATGCATTCTAGGCTGCCACAGTCCCGACTTAAGCTGCAAATCAGGACATTGGGAGCGCACATGTCCTGACCGACCACAACCAAAACACACAGTTTCTTTCTGTCTTGGCTTCTGCCCTTCCCCACACTTTGGCTCCCTCCTTCCTACTTCAGACACAGGCAAAGGTCGGGGCGTCAGTGTTGGAGGAGTAGGGGCCACTTGCTTGGAAATTGAATGCCAGCACTCCACAGAAACCTGACTGGCAGCTACAATTTCGTCCAGTAGCTGAGCCAACTCTGTCACAGTCCTTGGTCTCTGAGCTCTAGCAAGCATAGCATATTCTGCTGGAACAACTTTATACATCTGCTCCTTCAGCATCAGGTCAAACAACCCATCAAAAGTGTGGACATTAGCAGACTCTACCCACTTAACAGCCATCCTCTGCAATCGACTTGCAAACAGGCCATACGTCTCTCCATGCTGGGGAGTAACATTCCTGAAGTCTTTCCGCAGCTGTTCACTGGACCTGCCGAAATGCTGTAAGGCCAAGGTCCTAAAGTAACAATAGTCTCTAGACTGTTGGACTGTTAAGCCCGCCATCAATTCCAATATTTCTCCATGCAAGGAACGTCTAAGGACTCCCATGTATTGGTCCTCAGACAAGCCCACATCTTGAGCTACTGCCTCAAAGTGATGAAAAAAGCACTAATATCTTCCCCTTTCTGATATTCTGGGAATCTCATACGTGCCCAACAGTTCTGCTGTCCTGCAGTGACTTGAGTCTGAAGCAGTGCCATTTGTTGGGCATTCTGTGCCAACACCTGAGTCATCAGGGCACAAAGCTGCTGCTGCACTGAGTCCTGCCCATTCCCTGGAGCTCTAGCCTGATCTTGTCCCCTCAGGGTCTCACCTGCTGACGCTCTGCCTTGGGCTGTTCCATGCAGGCTGGAGAACGGCTGAGTACTTCCAGATGTCTGGCTGCCCTCTTGAGCCGTTGAAAAGTGTCTAAGCGGGGAGCATTCCAGCATCCCTCCAGTTCTTGTCGTTTGATCCTGCCACAAGGGATCTCTTCCCAAACGTAAAACTTCTCCATTATAAACACTTACTGAAGCCAGTAAACTGTAATCCACAGGAGCACCTCCTTCTGCTCCGACAATATTCTCAGGAAGCAAGTCAGTTCTAAGACTTTTCTCTCCAGACGAGGGCTGGTCTCCAGTTTCCGCTTCCAACGAGGACTCGGCCCGGTCAAGGTCTCTGTCCTGACTCATCTTATCTAACCAAAATAACAAACCTGCCAATTGCTATGCAGCAACTATAGTCTTGGAAAGAGTACTGCTGCTGTGCCACACCTTGTCCAGCTTCCCTTTTTCGCTGCCACCATGTAAAGAGTGGGCAAACCCTCTGGGCCTGGTTCTGGTGCTGATAACAGCCACACAGTACCCCAGAAGCTCTCCCAGAGTAGTATGCCCCACCTGTTTATACCAGACTCACAGGTTTCAGGGTCCTTAGCTGGAAGCCCTTGTGCACAGGAAGCAGACACTCAAGACACAGGAAGGATAATTATTTATTAGCTCAAGAGAACAGTCAAATTAACCATACTCACTCTTGAGGCAAAGCAATGGCAATAAAAAAAAGAGCTTGACCTAATCTGAGCTATAACAAAGCCCACTAGACAAATAGGTACCCAACCTCCATGCTCCTGTGATTCAGCCTCTTCCTCCTTTCTTTTCGATCCACCCCGCCTTTTCTTAAGCCTGGGGGAGGAGCCGCCTAATCAAGGACAACCACCAGGTGCACTTAATTAGCCACTTATCCACTGTTCTAGACAGTCCTCCACTGGATAGGACATAACACTTTGGAGGGTGGCGATTTGTACCGCCATTTCTTCAGGTGAGATTCTCTCTCCTGCCCCCATCGCTGAGATTAGGTGAATGGCATGAGCCAAACTTTCCTCCATATCGATCAGCCTAGCTTCCAACTGTTGCATTCGGCTAGGACCCGGTTGCCCCATCACGGAACCTCCCTCGGTTGTACTCACCGGGGAAAACGGCCCCCAGGGCGGAGGATCTCCTTGATCGACTCGCGATCTCACTGCTAGAATTCCTTTGGCTAGGCCCGTCACTGCCGAGATGCCGGAATCTACAGCATGGGTGCGACTTTGCATTTGCACCCAACTTTGTTCAGGAACTTCCGTTGGCTCTTTCCATGGGGCAAGTTCCGAATAATCCCAACTCAGGGCGCCGCGGCGAGATGTGTTCCCGTCCGTCTGTTCGGCCGTCCTGTTCCAAAACAGCCACGGTTGGCTGCTATCCAGCTCAGGGACAGTCTCTAGGCTTCGGCGTCCGTCCATCGAAACTCTTGGATGTAGCCCTCCGGCCCGGCGCTCTCGCGTTTCTCGGGGTCTGGCTCCCCACTCCGACGGGGTGGGTAGCGAGATCAAGGGGAGAGCGGCAGCCGTCGGCCTTGTCCCCTCACTGCCGAGGTCGATGAGAGGCGGTGTAGACGTCGAAGCTCCGGCCCCGGCTGGCACCTGAGATTCTTGGGGTTGCGCTGTTTGACTGTCGGGGGACGCATACGGATCAAACAAAGGATCCCTGTCCGGGACTACCTTGGATTCCGCTGGGCCCGACTCAGGCATGACTGGTAACAAAATGTCAGCTTGTGGCTAGATAAGGCTCTTCCTACAGGTTCCCTTTCAAAAGCAAACAAGAGTCCATTGATTGAATAAGGAAACTTTACTGCAGAAAAGGTCCATTATAGTCCACTGTCCTGAATAGGAGACTCAGGATGGTACACAGTCATTGTTACCAATGAAGGGCAAAGCATGAGGTACAGAGTAACAGTTCCCATCTGCATCAGCCTCCCCCCACAGTTCTCAAAACAACATCTTTCAGTCTTGGGAAGCTGCTCTCCGTCAAGGCCAATGCCTGGTGGAACGGTGTTAGACAAAACAGTCTCCTCCGGTGGGAAAGCTGCCTGGGAACTGGTGCACCTGCGGGGAAAGCACTTAGACACTAGAAACATTAGAAAATGGAGTCAGTACAGTTTAAATATACACTGGACCTGACAGCCGCGTCGTAATAAAGCCCTATGTCCGGATAATTAAAGCCTCCTGCCGCCCTAGGGGCACACAGGACCTTAAAGGCTATCCTGGGGCGCTTATTCTGCCACAAGAAGCGGTTAAAGGTCGTCTGCCACTGGCCCACAACTTTGCTAGGGATGTCAATTGGAATCGTTCGGAATAAGAAGATCAGTTTCGGGAGGACAAAGGATTTTATCAAGTGGTATCTTTCATACCACGGTAGGTTTTGCTTGTTCCATTTGAGCAAGAGGTGTTTAATTTCTTTCATCTTTTGGACATGATTCACATGGAAAAGCTGAGCCAGATTAGATGGAATATTTATACCCAAATAGTGGAGGTGTGTTTTGGCCCACTGGAAATCAAATTGCTGTTTTATGTCACTACGTGTCGTCTCGGGTAAATTTACAGACAAGATGGTAGATTTGCTTTGGTTTATTTTCAAGCCTGATATTTGTCCAAATTGGGAGAGTTCGGTATTTAGAAACTTTAGAGATTCAAGGGGTTTTGTGATGAACAATAAGATGTCGGCGGCAAATAAACATAGTTTGAAGGCGCGGTCATTAATTTCGATGCCTTGAATTCTCCTATCCATCCTTATTGCCTCTGCCAGAGGCTCGATAGCCAGAGCGAATAGAATAGGGGATAGGGGGCAGCCTTGACGTGTGCCTCGGTGGAGAGTGAAGGAGTCAGACGTCATATCATTTAGCCTAATTGTCGCACGGGGTTCCTCATATATAGCTTTAATTATCTGCAGGAATTTAGAGCCGAAATTCATTTGGGAGAAAAGCGTTCGCAGGTATGGGATCTCTAGGGTGTCGAATGCTTTTTCTACATCCAAAGAGAGGAATATGGTCTGTACATTATAATGTTTACTGAATGCCAGAATATTCAGTGCCTTATAGATATTATCCGAGATGTCTCTATTGGGGATGAAGCCAATCTGATCCGTGCAAATATAATTCCCAATGAAGGAGGTAAGACGGCGTGCAAAAATTGAGGTAAAGATTTTATAGTCAACATTCAACAGGGAAATGGGTCTGTAAGATCCAGGGTTCGAGGGATCTTTACCCTCCTTGGGAAGCATGGTGATTATTGCCTCAGACCAGGTTCTGGGGAGGGACCCTGAGGAAAATACATCGTTACAGGCCAGCAGTAAGGGCGGGGCTAATACCAGGGCAAATTTTTTATAGAATTCGGCCGGGTATCCATCCGGTCCCAAGGCCTTATTCCCCTTTAATTTTTTAATGGAGTCTAACAACTCCGTAGTAGAGATAGGGTCGTCCATTATTTGGCTATGCGCCAATGCCAATTTCTTGATGTTTTTGTGGTTTGACAGATAGTTTCTAATTGCCTTGTTATCAGGTTTAGTTGATGTGTATAAGTCCGCATAGAATGTCTTAAACACTCGTAATATTTCAGGGGATTTAGAGAATACTTGTCCTTTGGAATTTTTATGAGCCTGATATGCCTATTGATTCTTTTCTCCTTAACCTTCCAAGATAGACAGCGCAGTGTCCTAGGGGAGTGATTCCAGTATTTCTGTTTCAGATACAGAAGGTTTTTCTGAATTTGGTGAGTCTCAAGAGACTCCAAGGCTTTACGCTCATTTAACAATTGTTTATAGATTTTTTTGCCCCCTCTTTCTTTGTGCAGACTTTCCAGTTGGCTGATTTTATCCAGTATAATTTGTTTTTGGAGTCTCTTCTTTTTATTTAGGGCGGCCGACAGGGATATTAATTGTCCCCTTAGTACAGCCTTGAGAGCATCCCACACTATTTGAGGCGATGTCGTGCCTGTCTGGTTGTCTATAAGATATTGAGAGATGTGTTGTTCGATTTTTAACACATTGCCTTCATTTAATAATAAGTTTTTGTTAAAGGTCCAGTGTCTCTCACTTTTATACGGTTTATCAAGGGACAGTTTGCAATCTACCCAGGCATGGTCCGAGTAGTCTATGTTTCCTATGTTCGATAGGTGAACTCTATCAGTCAAGTCCACTGACACCAGAATATAATCAATCCTGGTGTAGATATTGTGACGTGCTGAGTAATACGTATAGTCTTTGACCAGTTTGTTCATTTCCCTCCATATATCTACCAGATGGAATTGAGTGAATAGTGCAAGCAGTTTCGTATCCTGATTGGGATTTTTGGGAATTTTTAGCCTTTTAGAAGTTTTAGTATGGGCAAAAGAGGATTTGTCCAAGCTGTAATTTGCTACATAATTAAAATCCCCCCCTACTACTACTGGACCCTCCTGGAAGGTCTTTAACTTTTGCAGAACTTCTTCAGAGAAGTCTAATTGTTGAACATTAGGCGCGTAGATTGTAGCCAGTGTGATCAAATGCCCATTTAAGTGGCCCTTAACAAACAAGAACCGGCCTCTGGGATCTTTGAGAGAGGCTTTGAACACAAATTGAGTCTTTTTGGTTAATAAGATGGCCACCCCTCGGGACTTGGATGAGCCCTTTGCGTGGTATTGCATCCGTATCCATGGTGCCCTAAGCTCAGCCTCAAAATCCGCATGCAGGTGGGTTTCCTGGAGGAGGACAATATCTGCATTAAGCTTTGCTAAGTTTGACAGAACTCTCTTCCTCTTCACTAAATTATTTAGTCCCCTCACATTTTGAGAGATAACATGTAGGTTTGGTTGCGATGCCATCTTAAGAAGGAAAAGCCAAGTTAGCAAGGGTGATCCTTGGGGAGAAATCAAATATTATCGATCAGGGATCGTATACGCCTAGCCCTCTAGGAGGTGTGGTGAAATTTCTGGCCCAGAATTTTATGGAAAGTTGGAGTAGGACAGTTAGAAATGTCCGAAACACCAATTAAGGGGTTGATATACAGAAGCCCTGAGATTCAGATATGAAAATTACTGTCTAGTATAAATCAATTAATCAAACAATCAGAAGTTCATTACCTTAAAAGCAATCAATCAATGAGGTCACGAGTAAAAAAGAGATTCCTAGTATGCAAAATAAATTCAGCAGAGTACAGAGAGTGAGAACCAAGTGGATATGGTACCAATAAATAGTATTTAATCAAACCTCTTCGTCTCTTTGAGTGCGTTGACAAACAGACAGTCAACGCGTAAAATTTAGAATTGAGTAACTCCAATAGGCTGCTATGATATCTCTCCCTGTTGAACGATGCACTGGATTTCAGTTAGTCCTGGGTAGTCCAGAAATTATTCAGATGAGCAGAAATTAATTAAGATTCTCTCTATTATTAACCTAAGTAGGAGCAAACTGATCAAATGGATTTATCTCTAATTCCTAACCTCTAACTTGCCTCAACCGTCTATATCAAGTATATACAACAAGCACTTAGCACTTTACTAAACTGTTAATTTTTCTAAAGGGTTTTAAAGAGAAAATTGATATATGTTTATATATACAAGAACAACGAGTTTGACTGCCACAAGATGCCCTGGATTTCAAGAAATCCTTGGTATTTACTAGATTATTCAATTGATTAGAAATTAATTAAGATTCTTTGCTTTATTATCCTAAGTAAGAGCAAACCAACCCAATGAAGTTATCTCTAATACCTAACCACTAACTTGCCTTAACTGTCTATATCAACTATATACAACAAGCACCTAGCACTTTACTAAACTTTTTATTTATATATTTATTTATTTATTTATTAAAGGAAATTAAAGAGAAAATTTATATATATATATACAAGTAAGACAAGTTTGCCTGATAGGGGATGTACTGGAATTCAATAAATCCTGGGTATTTAACAGATTAATCAATTGATTATGAATTAATTAAGATTCTTTGCTTTATTAGCCTAAATAAGAGCAAACCAACCCAGTGAATTTATCTTCAATATCTAATCACTAACCTGACTTAGCCGTCTATAAAAATTATATATAACAAGCGTCTAGCACTTTACTATTGTATATGTACAAATGATCTTGAAGAAGAAAAAGAATCACATATATATGCAAGTATAACAAGGTTGCACTAATCAAGTAGTAAATTCTTCAGTGTATTGAGAACAATTGAGTGCGAAACAGTCCTCAGCAGCCTCGCGAACGGTTTCTGTAACGAGGCTGCTGTAATAAAACAGTAAGGAGGACTGTCTGTGGAAAGGGCAAATAGGGAAGCAGCCCTTTCAATCCCACCTCAACCACTCCCATCTGCATGTAGAACAATAAGATGGGGACGTTCTAACACATATAGTAAGCCACATATCTGTATAGATGAAATCAGGCGTCCCGAACTGGTATTTTGCTGTTTTTCTGGGGAGATATCGGAGGGCTCCGCTTTCTCTTCTGAGAGCCGGTTTCTGTCTCCATGGCAACCTCAATGCCCAGATCGTGAAGGAGGTGAAGGCCGTCTTCAGGGGTGGAGATCAGCTGTTGCTTGCCATTCACCTTAAGACGCAGCGTCGAGTAGCGGGTCCAACTGTATTCTATGCGTGCATTTCTAAGTTCCTCAGTTACGCGCTTGAACTGCCTTCTACGCTCTAGGATCTCCGTCGGCAGATCTGTGAAGACGCTAATCCGCCCCCCCTTATAGGATAAGAATTTTCGCGCTCTTGCCGTCTCAAGGGTTGCCTTTCTTATTCTCCAGTCTGCAAAAACAGCCACAACGTCCCTGGGACCGTTCCTCTTGTCTGGATTCCTGGGGCCCACTCTATAAGCTTTGGTTAGAGACATTGCAGGAAATTCCTTCAGTTGCAGCTCTGTCATCAGCCATCCTGCCAAAAAGTTAGGGAGGTCTGCATCCACAGCAGCATTCTCCTCTATCCCCCTAAATTTCAAGTTAGAGCCCCGAATTTGGACCTCCATGTCCAAGATCTTGTTTTGGATATGGTCGTTTTCTGATTGCAGGGAGCGGACCTCCTCCCTCAACACAGCATTTTGATTAAGAGCCAGGTCTGATTTTAAGACGGCAGAGTCCATAACTATCTTGAGATCACTTATCTGCTGGGATAGGGGCTCCATTAAGTGGGAAATTCTGTCAGAAAAGCTCAGTTCAAGCTCTTGCAGTAGAGCTTTCAATGCTGGGTCGTATGAGATTTTTTGCGTTATTCGCGCCTCAGCGTTAGGCACAGCGGCCGCCATGTTTTTGCTTGCTCCTTCCCCCTCTCCCTCCGCACCTTCAAACTGCGATGCCGGGAAGTAGCTCTGCAAGCTTTTCACTGCCTTAATATTCTGTTTCTTGGAGGACAAGTCTTGCTTACCCTTCATGCTAAGGTATGTTGAACGTGTTTTGAAGCGATTAATGGGGTTTCGAGGTGGGATTGAAGCGGAGCTCCAACTTCAGGCGTCCATTCCTCTCGGTGCCGACGCCACGCCCCCTAGCCACCGATTTTGAAGAGGTTACAGAGCCCGCTCGAGACCGGCTTCCGGCATGGGTGGGGGTTCGGCCAGCCTTCTCCACGGCCCCGGGTTTCTCCGCCTCGGAGGGCCCAGGGGCGTCCAAGACCCGCTGCCACAGTGAAGCCTTGAGGCGGGCGGACCGCTCCTGCCTGGCTTTATGCGTAAAGCCCTGGCAGATCTTGCAAGTGGGGACTACATGTTCCTCCCCCAGGCAAAGCAGGCAAAGGCTATGCCCATCCGTTTGAGCCATTTTAGCACGGCACCGGGCACAGTGCTTAAACAGGGCCGTAGAAGCCATTCCGAGGGGCAAAAAACAAACGCGAAGTCAAAAACAGTCCGGGTCAAATACTTCACCAAGATCAGTCCGTCCAAATCAGTAAGCAGAAGAGAAGTCAAAGCCAGATCCAAGTCAGTCACGAGAAAGCAATCCAAAGTCACAAAGAAGCACGGAGCTACAAGCGAACGTTCTCCTCAAGCGGCGGCAAGAAGAGAACTGAGGGAAGGGGCCGTTGGCCGCTGGAGGAGCATGTGACCGTTTGGGCGGGAAACGGTCGCTGAGGCGCGCGGCAAACGGCCCCTTCGGAGCTGGGAAAGCGATAAAAAATCTTCCGGCGGCTGGCCTGCGCGTGCGCAGTACCCATGTGTGGAGGCACAGAAGAACGAAGATGAACTATCACTTCTGAGAGTTCACTGGACTATACAGGCACAAGACATAATTTAGATACCAGTAGATGACTGGGGAAGGCAATGGCAAACCACCCCGTAAAAAATCTGCCAAGAAAACATCATGATGCGATGTCCCCCTGTGGGTCAGTAATGACTCGGTGTTTGCACCTTTACCTTTATATTAAAATAGAACAACCCCCCACCCCTGTAAATTCTAAACCGGTATTCAGTAAGGAAATGTCACTTCTAAGCATACACTTGGTAGAATATGCCAAAAATTCCAAAGTCAGTGCAGTATTATGTCACTTTTTTGTCATCATGGCACCTTGAAGAAGTCTCTGCAAATTAATACAATATAATGTACTAGCATTCGGTGTTGTCAAAGAGAAAAGCAGAGAGACGTGTTACGGAACAGCAGACACAATCTGAGATGCTTTTCAACTTTTACTTGGAACTACTTATTTACAACCCTGCTGCACACAAAAACCCAGAAGATCCAGGGTAAATCTTGCACTAATGCAGCTGAACAACAAAGCATTAATTCAGCTCAACTTCATGCCTAGTACAGTTCAGAGTCATTGAGATGATAAACTGCCTATTCCTGAAAGAGCATGTGTCTTGCTGACTCACAATGCCACAAATTGTCGTAAAGCTGCCATAGCGCACTCTGCTGAAAAATACACTTCCAGTGAAATCCTAAGAAGACTTACTTCAGTCGAAGCCCATTGATTTCACTTAGGATTTCACTGTAAGTTAGAACAGAAGGAACCAAGAACAATCCAGATCATAACGAGTGTGAGAGTTAGCATGCAACCTGAAAACCCTCAGCCATGCCATTACACGCATACAGTTTCTAAATGCTGTACATTTGAAACATTAATTGTGGCATAGCACACATTTTTGTGAAATACATCCAGGAATATTCTCGTCAGTAGCACATTTACTAAAGCCTGTTTTTCTAAAATGGGTTTTTCCTAACGTGCTTAACTTTACAGTTACCAACCGCCAAGTTTGGGGCCTAGCATTCTCCCAGAACTACAGCTGATCTCCAGAAGACAGAGCGCAGTTCCCCAGGAGGAAACAACATCTTTGAAGGGTAGACTTTATGAAATGGCATCCTTGCTGAGCTCTCTCCCCTCTAGGGTTGCCAGGCCCCCTCAACCTCCTGGTGGGGGGATTGATGCCTAGCAGCCACCTTTCGGGGGGGGGGTGCACATACAAAGCGTGCACGCTCCTGCAAGCATGATGATGCCACTTCCGGGAAGTGACGTCATCACACGGGGCGCCCCCCCCGAGCACGCTCACATCAGGGCCGCTGCAGAGGGCAGGCCTCCACAATGGCCCCAAACGGGCCCGATCCATGCTAAAGTGGGCTCATTTCAGGCCTCTTTTGGCACAGATCGGGCCCCTTTTCAGCTGCTGCAGAGCACAGGAGCGCTCCTGCCCTCCACAGCGACCCAAAATGGGCCCAATCTGCGCCAGAATGGGCCTGAAATGAGCCCGTTTTGGCACGGATCAGGCCCATTTTGGGCTGCTGTGGAGCACAGGAGCAGTCCACGCTCTGCAGCAGCCACGATCTGGGCCAAACTGGGCCGATCCAGGTGGCTGCTGCACAGGGGAGTGCGTAGTGCTGCAGGGGAGCATGCACAGAAGGTTTGCCCCCCCCTGCCGGCCAGGTAAGTGGGGGTGGGGTGTGAGGGGTGGGGGATCTCCCACCCCCACCGGCGGTATGGTATCCCTACTCCCCTCCTCAAATTCTGACTTCCCAGGCACCACCCCCAAATCCTCAGGAATTTGCATGTACTGCCCTGCTACCTTTTCCTTCAACTTTCTCCAAGTGATACAATCACATTTAAACCAACTATGGGGGGGGGGGAGTATAGGAGTTTTGCCTGTTCAGCCTGGGAGTGGAGTGCCTTGCCCAACCCCAGCAGACCCCTCCTTCATGTCCAGTCCATGTTCAGAAAGACAAAGGTGGTTATTGTTTCCAAGCTTGCTTGAAGACCACGGCAGGGGATCCTTCCTTGGCTTTTCCTCTCCTTTCGTCTACTATAGGCAACTCACTAGGTTGTGTCCATTTCTTGTTCTCCTCCTCACCTTTTAAAATCTCACTCTTGAGTAGACTTTTGGTCATTGCTATTGTTACTCAAAGCTGGCAAAGTATCAGGCTTTGAGCCAGCTGATGGGAAGATACAGCTGCTCAGCTCCTCCATGACTAGACTGCTGTTCCCTCTGAAGTTCCCACTAGCTAAATCCCAACATCCCTTGGCCTCTTCCCATAGCATGGGCCATGTTTCCATTATCTCAGTGCAGTATGGGTAGCCCTGCATATCACTATGAAGTATGTGCATGGTTTTTTTTAAAATATAGCTTGTTTTTTATATTCTGGTTTTTAATTGTAAGCCTCCTCTAGCAGGACTCAAAAGAGGCAGCATAGAAATAAGTAAATAAATAAATAAATAAATAAATAAATAAATAAATAAATAAATAAATAAATAGGCAGATTGTAACTCAGTTCAGACTTAATGCCAAATCAGGGTTTAGTGCTATGTGAACAAGACTTATGCTCAAATGGTCTCATTCCCTCTCCCTTCTCTCTCTGGCATTTTATCTCTCCCTGTTTACTGGCAAGCAGGTAATGAGTCGACTAGCCCTGTAATGTTTCGGAATGGGGATCTCCCTGTCTGGTGGCTGCAGTGGGAAGGGTTTTGGGACTCCCCTTTAAACAGCCTCCTTTGCAACACCATGGAATGTTTCTGTGCGAAGTAGAGAACTCAGTGGCAGTAGAGGCTTGAAGGGCTCCTGATCTCTTGCAAGAAGAGACACACTTTGAAGAGGCCAGGGGCAATGTGAGGGCATACGTGGTATGCCATGTCAGGGAGGAGTGCTGATGAGAAAGCTTCTGGATCATTGCAAGCTGCCTGGGAGAGGAACTGGAAATAGGAACAAGAAGAAAGTAGGGGTCACAATAGTAGTGGTGTTCTGTGACCAGGAAGCATTATGATTCATGAACACAGGTTCATCCTCTGGAACTGAGGCCATTGGGGATGCCGGACCAAGGCCAAAGCGGGAGTCAAACCTGGATTCCAATCCCTTCCTCAACAAACAGGAGCAAGCAGAGCCAAACAGCCCAGCATCACCACAGGACAGGCCTAAAACACACAGGTCCTGTGCTATTGCCAACCCCTCATTGGCCCCTTTGCTGAGCTTACTCCAGGGCAGTTTTAATATCCCAATCTGCCCTGCCAACAAGCTGTACTTTGCTGTTACACATGACTGAATCCATATGAAGGTTATATAAAAGATAGTTGGTCTAGGTCATGTATAGTGGCAACCTATGGCTCGTTGACACAGTGTGCATTTAGAAGGAATGGGGGGACAGATCTTAAGGCTCATTCATGTAATACCAAACGAAATTTTGTAATTACATCTGAACTGAGCCACAGGGGTCCCCATGTTACTGCACTTTCATGTCATACCTATCTAAGCAAGTATCCAAGGAGTGTTCACACGGGCACACAACCAACAACCCTCTTCTCATTATAAAGGATCAGACAAAAATTCCGTTCCAATATACCTTCACTCCAACTTTCACTTGAAAAGTTCACATGACACATTATGTGTCATAACCAAGATTAGGTCAGAGCTTTGACCTGTGAACATAAGAATCTCTTCAGTCCAGTAATCATGTGAACCATCTGTGAATATCCAAACATTTTTGTATGCCACCTCAAGAACAAAGTGGCCTGAGAAAGTGGTATAGAAATACTTTAAATAAATAAAAATGTTATCCTCTGAGTAAAACTAAGACAAATGATGTTTTTATTCCTTTTCATTCTTTTAAAAAGGCAAATACGCTACCGATTGCATGAACAAGATACCATTTCTTTATATTATCTGCAAGCTTATGCCCAAGCAAGCCACCTATTGTTTCCCAATCTTCCAAATACTACCCATGATTTTGCTTTCTGCTCCCTCAGCATCTCTGCTTAAATCATATCTTCCTTAAATCATGCCTATGAATTTCAACGCAAAGAAAGGAGAAACTGTCTGCACTTTAAAGATTATCTTCAGATCTTTGCTAAGAAAGTGTATCCACAGTGTTCTGTGACCACACAGCAGTATGATTCATGAACATAGGCAGACTCTTAAATTAATTTTTAATGGTATTTTGCAAAATTTGAAAGGTATTTCCATTACTGTAGCCCATAACCTAAATCCTGCACTACAGAAACGACTTCACCAGCATTTACAAAAGAGGCAAAAAGTTAACAGCAGGGCCGTAAACTGAATGAGAAGCTGTGAACACAATTTAATCTCAAACAAATTTAAGAACCCAAGTTATAGAGAGCCGGTTACGCATACAGCAGCTGCAATCTAGAAATGCGTAAAGCGAAGAATGAAAACACAACAGTAAATAAATACTCATATGGAACACTTCTGTCTTGAAGAGGAGAATGAGAATTTCCAGTGAAGTTGGGACTGTTAGCATTGCAACTTTAGATACAGAGCTCAGCAAAATGAACGCAAGCAACAGACATGAGCTGCTTGGAGATTTTGAGAGGGAGCACACAAATAATTGGCGAGTCATTGATGGTTATTTACTGTATGCTTGATGGCTGAGATTTGCCTTTTTTAAAACAATACCTCTACAATGACATGTGTGCCTTGCCTGCAGACCAGCATAGCTACACACTAGTAAATGAATCTTTACTTGTCAGTGCAGTGCACAATTTCTAAAATAAGAAAGAACAAGGGCTTCACGTCTGCCACAGAATCCTACTGCCATTCCATCATTCTTAACAAGAAGAATAAAGGGATGTTTTCTAGAATGTAGGAGGTTCCAGTATTCCAACTATATTTGTGTCTGCAGGTCTAATTGTAGGACACCAGGCTGCCCCTTAAAGACAGAGGCTGAATGCTGATGGCACAGTCCATATACAATAGTGTTGACATGTGACACCCATTTTGTGTTACAGGTTTCTCTGCAGATATTTCTTTACTCCATTACTATTTATAAACATATGGGGACTCTCCTATAGGCACTTCTCTTGAGCTTTTTGGAGAAAGAGATTGATATAAATGTTAAAAATTAAATAAGGAAACAAGTATACGGTACATGAAGAGTTAAATAATGTCATACTTAGGCATCTATTTACATAAGTCATAATAATATCACAATCAGTCTAATTTGGAGTGCCACCTCTGGCAATTCTTAGAGATGGGGGGGGGGGGTTTATAGAACTCAGTGCATGATAAGATGGCATTTGGTAAAAGGTGAAAGATTTATGTGATCTGAAGAGAAACCAGAGCATAAGATGGCATTTTGCGATGCACTGTCCCTCAATGTTACTTTACCTCCAGGTCAAAAGTTAATTCCTCATCTTCATGTAGTTTTGCCAACTCCAGATTGGGAAATTCCTGGAAATGTGGGGATGTAGCCCGGGGGGGATGGAGTTTGGAGAGGGGAAGGACCTCAGCATGCAGGCTATAATGCCATATAGTCTATCTTCAGAAATGGAGAGAATAAGTGGTTGCCACAGATAGTTTCTACCTCCACAGAGTTTTCCCATTGCAGCCTGGGAGAAATCTTGTTTATCTTCTTCCCTGGCCTGCATACTGGCCCCTATGTTACTTGCCATGCAGACAGGGTTGAAAGATCCATCCTCTCACAAGGGGAAAGGGCTTCCCAACTTGTTGGGCCCCTCCAAAGTCACATTTCTGGTTCTGCTGTCGTGGCACCATCCCCACTGGTCCTATCCACTATCTATCTCAGATGACACCGGATGCTTTGCCATCCCACAACCCATAGTGTTTTTACAAAATGCCAGAGTGTCCCTGGTAACGTGATCCAGAGGAGTTAGCCGTGTTAGTCGTAGTAGCAAAACAGTAAAAAGTCCAGTAGCACCTTTAAGACTAACCAACTTTACTGTAGCATAAGCTTTTGAGAACCACAGTTCTCTTTGTCAGATGCATGACAAAGAGAACTGTGGTTCTCGAAAGCTTATGCTACGATAAAGTTGATTGGTCTTAAAGGTGCTACTGGACTGTTTACTATCCTGGTAACATGCCGACAGCACTTGTAGGTAGGGGTATACATAAAGGAAAACAATGAGCCGAAATTGTACACAGATGGTTCACATTATGCAGATTAGGGTGAAAATAGGAAAGAAAAAGCAATTATTAACAGAGTGCCAGGAAGTTCCAGGCATGTGGAGCAGTGCTGCTGCTGTTCCTCGCTTAGGTCCCATGCTTCTCCAGGCCACTCACTGTGACTTAAGAAATCCTTCAGTGATAGTGGGTCAAGGAGCCCCAGGAGAAATTTCATCTGGTCCAGAAAGCCTTCAGAAAGCCTTTTTGGTCTTCTGTGATTAAAACTGTTAACCCAGCATTAAATGACAGGGAGGGCGTATGCATTGCCCCCTCCCTCCTACACACACACTCCCAAGTCTTTCCAGATCTGGGGGATTTGTTCAGTTCTGCCCGCCACTTTTTCTTCTCTGTCAATTAATTCTGGGTTAATGGTTTTAGTCGGAAAGGGAGACTGTCGGAAGTCGGAAAGGCTGCCTTTGCTGGCTTGTCAAAGTTGGGCCATTGTTGAGCTGCTGGGTAAGTCCAGGGTTGTACTGGATGCTGGACAGTTATCACTTTTAAATTAGAGTAGTGCTGGAGCTATTTAAAGACACTTTTCCTGCTGATAGTACTTTTGTATTTTATTATTCAGTTCTATGTACAGCAGGAGACTATGTCCTAATTTCATCTGAAGCTTGTTGGTTTATTTTTAGGTAATGGTAATTTTCATTAATTAATAGACAGTGTTCTATCTGATTTTACCGCTCCTCATATAATCTGGACACTATTCCACAGGAAAAGTGCCCTTACGAGTGTTCTAAAGGTTTTATACTACATCCTTTTTAATGATTCTGATGTGAGATTTCTCTGGGGGTATCTATGGTAAACATTTGTGGGATCAGGAAATGTTAGATGACCATCAAGCAAGATTTAAAATATGTTTTAAAACTAGAAACACAAATTATCACGATAATTTCACAGGATTGTTCTAATCGTGAACATCTTGATTTTTCAGTAGCAGTTCAAATTAGGAGAATATTGATATGACTATGGACAATCCCAAACAAATTTTATGAATGACTAAAAAAGAAATTCCAGAGAATACTGACAGACATGTAAATGTAATAGAGTTGTTAAAAGAAATCTCCCAATTCTTCTTTATCCAGTTTCTCTATGAAATACATTTCTTTCCCTCTTTTTAGGAATTTGGAGGCAGTTTCTAATTAATTCGTTATTGATCAAAGAGAAATTTTAAGACAGGAGGGCCAGGAAGGAAAGTTCTGCAAAATATCAGAATTTCACTCTGTAGATGCTCAAAGGCAGGCAATGTCTTCCCAAGCCTTCCTATCATCCCGTTAGAGCATCATTGTGGGGTATATAACATAAAACAACTGCAAGAGCTGAGGTTACAAAAGAGTGCCTTGATTTCTGTTTGGGAAAAAAAAATGAGAAAGCTTGCTGTTAAAAAAGAAAAAAGAGAATAAAAGGAATCAGTGGCTATATCTAAAAAAGTGTGTTTCAGAAAGATAAATGCCCTACCTCATAACAACACTAAACTGTAATTGGCAATGGCCCTTTTCACACTGCTTACTGGGACTTGCAACAACGCGAAACATCGCTCTACAAACACGGAAAATCGCGTTTTCTTGCACGAAGTTTGCATGACATCACACAAATCTCGCGCGACATCGTGCAAATCTCGCACGAGAAAATGCGATTTTCCGTGTTTGTAGCGCGATGTTCTGCGTCGTTGAGAGTCCCGGTAAGCAATGTGAAAAGAGCCAAGGTTCACTTGAATTCATTTGAAACACAAGGAAAGAGATCCTTATTTTCACATGCACAAAATCATCTTGGATTGTGAGAACTCACACGTGAAAGTATGGACAGATACATTTAAAATGCACCACACTTATTGTGATATAACAATAACAATAATCCCATTCCAGATGTGAAAGAGGGCCAAAGTTGAGAGAATGTGATTTTCCCAAGGCTGTGCATTTCAGGTTTATAGACTAATTCTCTTAACTTAGAGTGCTAAAAGAGATGTTTACAACTTGGGGGTCCTATGATGACAGCTTTTATTTTTTAAAAAAGGAAAGAGTGAGGATTTGGATCTTCTTCAGCAGACTACATGAAAATTATGCAGACCTTTCAAAGTATATTTTTTAAAAAGTATGGATGGCAGAGTGTGGCTGAACGTTACAGCTGGCAAAGACCAGCCAGAGTTGGAGTACACCTTAAGTTTTTTTATCTGTGAGTAGAGAGCTTTAAAATACAAAAGACTATTTCTCCTCTAAAAGATTGGCTTCTATAACTTGGAGAGGGGCTTTCTACATCCTGGCAGTGCCAGACAGGGTACAGGTGCCAATACTTCCTAAAGTTTCTCCAGCACTTAAATCTCTTCCTTGCAACTGCCTTTTCATCTGATTTCAAGTATATAAAATTTCATGTGTGTATATGTGTGTGTGCGCGCGCACATTTGCAAGCTCTGCTCAAGTGAATACTGGGGATTACTAAAGTTATTTATGGAAAACAGAATAAGAAAGCCAGAGCCTCTAAAGAGGTGTTAAGTAGATGCTAACATCTGAATAATTAGCTATAATAAACCACGCAGAGCTCTTTAATGAGCGTGTGCTCTTCTGAATTATATACAAGGCACTTCATTATGCAAAGGACTGAGTGTTATATGAGAATACTGCTGTGGTCAATCAGACTGCTCATCCAACGACTGGAAGATATATGTGGACGCACTGGGAAAATTCAGCAAAAATTAATCCTGACCAAGAGGATGTGTTAGTTGCCCATTCCACTGCATCTAATTGCAATATCCTTCTGAAGACTTGCACAGTCATCCTGGAGAATTTTCAGAGATTATTGTGACTACAGTGGGATACAACACAATTAATCAGAAAGTACTGGAGACATCTAGAATATCTTGGTAGTGTCTCTAATTTTTTGTCTATAAAGTAAGAAATAATCCTTATGTCCTTGATACTATATGGAAATGTACTTGATACAGATTGTACTACTCTCATACTGTGTAATCCACCTTGAGTCTCAGTGAGAAAGGCAGACTATAAATTACATACATACATACATACATACATACATACATACATACATACATACATACATACATACATACATACATGACTTTTTTCAGTGGGAACATGGTGGAACGGAGTTCCGGCACCTCTTGAAAACGGTCACATGGCTGGTGGTCCTGCCCCCTGATCTCCAGACAGAGAGGAGTTCAGATGGAGGCCAATCTAAACTCCCCTCTGTCTGGAGATCAGGGGGCGGAGCCACCGGCCATGTGACCATTTTCACCAAGGGCGATTTAAACTTTAAAAAACTCCCCCCTTGTTCCAGCTGACCCAAAGTGACGTCATGGTGCAGTCCTGAGTTCCACCACTGAGTTCCACCACCTCTTTTCCCAGAAAAAAAGCCCTGCATACATACATACATACATACATACATACATACATACATACATACATACATACATACATACATAAATTTAGGAAATGTGTTCAAAGGCACCTCTAAGAACAGTTTGTTTTCAAAAGAGTTGACAATGAGCTATGATACAATCACTGATCACTAGGTGATGTCAAATCCAAACAAATCTGACTTCCTACTTAACGTGCTGTCCATATTGAATTTAGTTTGACTGATTGATTAAGATGTTAATTATAATTTTTGCTGGGATACAGAGGAATATCAGCAACAGAATTTTCCAATAATTTTGTTTTCTGCATTTCATTTCTCTGAACCCCCACAGAAAATTTCAGTTTCCTTCCAGTTTAAGGGTTAGGTGGGGGCTACTGAAAGAAATATGAACAGAAAGGTTCTCCACAGTGCATGCTTTATTCTAGGTATATGGCACAAAAAAGAGGGTTACTCTTACCTGCAGCTTTTGTTCATTGAGTGGTCTTCTGTGAAGTCACACATGGAGACTGCACTCATGCAGGCCAGCCATGGAGAAGATTTCCAAAGCTTTCTAGAAGACTAGGAGCACCCTTCCTCCCTTTGGCGCTTTACTGCCAAAATCATCACATGACCAGGAAGAAGGGCTATAGTCCCTTGATTCTCTCCATAATGCCACCAGAGTTTCCCCAGAAATTAAGGTTCCAGAGAATTCACAGTGGGGCAGGAGGGAAGGATGTGTGCCTGCACAGAAGACCATTCAATGAACAACAGTTCCAGGTAAGTGCAACCCTGTTTTCATCTTTGTGGTTTCCCTGCAGTCCCACCTTGGGAGAATAGCAAGCTTACTTACTGAAGGTGGTGGGTGTGAAATTCTCAAACTAACAGTGCAATCCTATGGAGAGTTACTCCAGTCTAAGCCCATTGAAGTCAATGGCCTTAGACTGGAGTAACTCTCCATAGGATTGCACTGTAGGAGACTATGGAGGACCACCTTCCCAACAGATGCTTTGTGTCTCATTGACATTAACCCAGAGGTGTTTCTAAAGAAGCTGGGAGCTCTCTAAAAGTGTCCCTGCCAAAGTACAAGCAGGAATGCAGAAAGAAAAAACAACCCTCTGATGGGGGAATACTGTGCTAGGTAAAGGACATTGAACAGTCATACATTCAAGGGATAGTGTGATAGCCTCTACCAACCCACAAAGGAAGTGTTGTGTGAAGATACTGGCAGATCTCTCTTGGAGCCTGAATGGTTAATAAAACTGATAGTGTTGTGAGACATGAAGACTGAAAGCCAACCTCTATGAAACTCTATGAATGGCAGGACATAGGTTAGAAACCCAGAGTGTCCTCATTCAACAACTGGAAGTGCTGTACACTAAAAATGAAGCACTAGAGAAGAGCAAAACCTTAACAAGGGGTTACACCCCTACTTTAAATGTTTTCAGAGATCCAATAAGGAAGAGGAAAGTTTAGAGTGTTGGAGTACCAAACGTAATCACAAGAAGCAGGGGCTAAGTCCTGTTATAGCCTCAGGAGAGACTCCTACCCACAGAGGTGCAAGATATGGTAGTCAAGGAGCAGCAGTTGCCACTTGGGGGGGGGGCAAGACTACTGCTATAGTGCAGGAAAAGGAGCTGATCAAAGCAGCTAAAGCCATCAGCAGGAGTGAATACATAGTAGATCAACTTCAGAATAATGAAAACAGTGAAGCAGGCCTGATGGGGCCAAAGAAAAAACACACAGTATGCACCATCAATGAACTTTGTGCTGCTACCTGGACCAGCAAGGGCATTCTCCAATGACAGGGGTCCCCGGCAGCAAAGGAGAAAACAAAAGGGCATGCCATGGACCGTCACAGTGTGTCACAAGGCCAAATAGCCCATGCCTCCAATCGCAGTATCTAGGAATTGGTGCCAGTTCATTGAGGAAACATTATTGCAATGCATTGCAGTGACATGCAGCATTTGCAATAAAAACAAAAGACAAAGAAAGGTATGTCTTGTACTCTTGGTGAAATGACAAAGACATTTTCCAGAATACCAGGAGCCACCTGGAGACACACCCTCATAGTAGAAACCCTACATCCCAGGAGCAGCCCCTGAGGTGGTACTAAATCTCAGAGTCACAGCATCATGAGAGTGCCCTTAGAAAACAGAGCACTGAAAGCAAGAGATAGGTGCACACATGGTCTGCTTAGGAAAGAAGAAAACAAATTTGGGTATCCCATAAAATGTGAAACTTAAACTGAAGATCACATTCTGCCAAGGTGCCTTAGGACAAGCTCTTTCACACTGACTCCCCACTCCCAAGGAGGTGATGCCATGCATCTGACGAAGAGAACTGTGATTCTCGAAAGCTTATACTACAATAAAGTTGGTTAGTCTTAAAGGTGCTACTGGACTCTTTTTGATTATTCTGCCAAGGTGACACATACAGGTATATAAGAACATAGAACTGCAATTGTGAAATTGAAAAACTGAACAATCTTAGTAAAATATGGATCAACTAAGACTGAAAAGGCAAAGGAAACTCTTTCTCAACTAGTAGGACAAAAAAAGGGGTTGCCCTTGAAAGGGTTTGTAACCAACCATTAACAGACCAGAGGAAAAAAACTATATTGCAGCCTCAAGGGGGATACCCTCGTCATTGTGCATTTTATAAGCATCCAGGGTGTTGGAATTCTGCCACTAGCAGTCTGCGCCTGCAGCACCAGAAAGATCCTCTGCAGGAAGGGTAGAAATATGTGTGAAAAAGACAGCCAAGCACCACTGTAAAGACTACATATCACAAAATTAGATTACTTGGACCTAAAATAGGCTTTTCCATTTGCCCTCCTTAACAAATAAGGAGCACTTATAAATAACACCCTTTTTTCAGTCTCAGGGGGAATACTGAACTGAATAGATAGTCATCAAAAGTGAGCCAGGTCGGGGCCGCTTCCCTGTCCTTCAGGGTGCGAAGCCTCACCAACACCTGGCACCTTTCCTTGCCAGAGCCTGGCCTGCCTTGAAAGAATCCCTGCCCCACACTTGGCATCACCTCCTTGGGAGTGGGGAGCCAGTATGAAAGAGCTTGTCCTGAAACACTCTTTCTGAGTAGAAACATAAAATGCCCTTTAAGATGGGTGTGGAGTTTATCTAAACCCCACCTTTCAAAATGGCTATAACATTTTATACCTCCCCATTCCATCCACAACAGAACTCTGCAAAACAAGCCTGGCTGAGAAAATGCAAAGGGCATAAGGTCACAGTCAACCCTTTCAGGTAGAACGGCATTTGAATCTGGCTTTCCTAGATCCCTAGCCCAGTGTTCTAACTACTATAGCAAACTGGCTCTTGTTAGAAATGGTATCATACAGGAATGACCCCAGAGACAGGATGAACACAATTGCAACGAGAACTCTCTCTCATAGCAGTGGAAATTATATGGCAGTGGAGTCTATTCCATGAAACCTGAAATATTTTTGTTAAACTGTGTACTGGAAGACTTGGATAAAGATCAGAAATACTTTATTATACACGTAGTGACAGCAGCAAGAATTTTACTAGCATTCTATTGGAGATGACCAGTAATACCCCAGCAGGAGGAGCTAATAGTGAAGATAATGGAAAATGCAGAACTAGACAAACTAACTTTACTAACGAAAGAACAAATGGAAGAAGACTTTGCTGCACCATGGACCCCCTTTGGAACGAAGGGGCAGGTGCTTTTAATCAGGCTGGTGCGCCCCAGCAGCCTTGAAGGAAGAGCCATTGTGAGGAGGCTCTGACTGGATGAGAAACAAATATAAAGACTTGAATGTAGTAATTATATGAAGGCAATATTGTAACTTCTTACCAGTAATCACAGTTGAGTGATTAGCAGTGTGAAAAATGTAGATAGAGTGCTGTTTCAAGCAGAATGTACGATACTTTTTTGCTTCTTGCTTTCCCCCTTTTCCCTACCCCTAATGAAAAAGCTAATAAAATATTTATAAAAAAGAAAAAAGAAAATCACAGGCTGCTTTGGCACTCTGTTAGCTGTATTAACTCCTGCCTCCAGGACTGCACCTCGGAGCCAAGGACAGCCTAGGAGGAGGAGGGATTCCTTCAGTCAGGCAGGCACATTACCAAAGGCCTTGGGGGAAAGCCTCTTAGCCTCAGATCCCAGACCTCTGTTAAGTTATACTTTCAGGTGTCTCCCCTGTGAGCCAACTCAACCAAGGAGAGGAGGGGCATTTATTCAGGCAGACATGCCGGCAAAGACTTTGGGAAAGAGTCTTAAACCGAGGGCTCTGTTGGGCCACATTTCCAGGCTTCTCACTTTGGAACTCAGGGGGCAGATGCTTTTAATCAGGCTGGTGTACCACAGGAGCCTTGAAGGAAGAGCCATTATGAGGAGGCTCTGGTAGGCTACACCTCTGGACTTAGGCCTTGCCATTCAAGGGTGCCAGGGAAGCAATCACGCTGGCATAAAGCCCAGCCTTGAAGAAGAGTCATTGTGAGGAGCCTCATATGGGCCACACCTCTGGACTTAGCCCTTGATATTCAAGGGTACCAGGGAGGGAGCAGGTGCCTTTAATCAGGTGGGAGTTTTCCAGCATCTTGAAGATGCCTGTCTTGAGCCATAACAATGAAGAGAAAGACAGAAACTTTGCTTCTTTAAATATAGTTGTATTCTTCACTAGAATGTCTCAATAGAGAGTTAAAAACTTTTAAAAGAAATAAATTCTCCTCAGCCTCATGGATGAGGTGAGGGGAAAGCACAGAACAGCAATGGAGATCCACTCTCTGTGGTGGCAAAAAGAGAACTGAGGAAAGATCGCCCTTCCTCTTGGTCATGTGATGTTTTTGGCAGGAAAGCCCCAAAGGGAGGAAGGGCACTCCTAGTCTTCTAGAAAGCTCTGGTAATCTTTTCTGTGACTTGCCTGCATGCGCGCAGTCCCACTGTGCACAGTTCCAGAAGCCTCAAAGATGAACTGATCTTTCTCTCTATTATATTTTCACTTAATTACTATTTTCATTGCTACTTTGTCTAGGGTTCAAAAATACTCTAAGACTGAATCCTAAGCTTCCATTTGCACAGCACCCTTCTCAGTCATGGGATACTTTTCCAATTCAGAGCACATTCCTCCAGTGCTGGGCAGTCGTGCTCATTCGAAACGAGTGTCTTTTAATTAACCCCAAAGTACTTAATGCTAATGGAAAGGCTCCACAGTGAAAGACCACCCCCTCAAAAGACAGGGCGTGAAGAAAGCAGAAGAAAGACAGAACCCAAGCCTTAGCCCTCCAGTCACTTGATCGAGGCAGAGCCTAGCTATCTGTGATCAGGCTAACACATAACTCTTTCATACAGGCTCTTTAACCTGTTTTGGCCTTTGAAACCAAAACAGATTTTTTAAAAGCTTTCACCCCTTAATGGCGAATCTCTGTGCTCCTGAAGTTAATGAATACTTAAGCCATTTTTGTTTTGTTCTGAGGTTTTTTATTATTTGTTGTTGTTGTTGATGATGATGATGATGATGATGATGATGCACTGTTGAGTCACAGCAAACTTGTCAATTGAAAAGTTTTTAAAGGAGCAGCCTCCCTTTCTCCCCAGTTTTCCCCTTTGGTCTTTTCTACACAATGACAAATGGCCTAATCAGCAACTAATCTTCTAGTCACAGCAGATGTCACATAGAGGTGTTAAAATTTGTCTTCCAATCTATCTCCTCAGAAGGAAACAAACGTGTTTTCAAACAGCAAGCTGATTGGGGTGAGGGGGGTACTATGGAGGAAGAGTGAAATCCTTGACCTTTTAGTAAGGAAAAAGCACATGGTGCGGGGAAATATACACAGTCGAAAAGAGTATAGTGATTTACAGCCAATTTACAAAATTAAATGCTGTTTGAAACCACCATTCCCACCTCACAACAGAAAAATATTAATCTGTGACAAATGAAAATCAGGATAAAAGGCATGGTGTGAAAAGGACTATAGTATTTCTGCACTAAAGCAGGGACATCATGAATATTAGCAAAAGGTATTTGAAGGTGTCTATTAGAAGTATGCCATTCATGTGTTATGTTCAGTTCATGCTAAACAACTATGAATGCCTGCCAAACAGGTTTGCCTCAAGTGTTTGCAAAACTGTACACACACAGGTACTGCAGATCTCTTTCATGGCTGTTCAGCTGGTTGCTTCACCTGAGTGTCCCTAGAGTTTTTATCGCTGTGACAGACATAATCACAAGCTATATTTTGATCCTGCTGTAACAAGTCCTCCAGGACTCTCATTGATGAACAGTCTGTGGAATGGAGTCAGTGAAATTGGCTTGTATTTCAAGGTTACTACATTCCACAACTCTTCAAAATTACAGAATTTAAAGGATAAAAACATTCAATTTGTTACTTAACCAAACAATATAAAACATATCATTCAACAACCACAAAAGAAGTGATGAACAATCAATCCCAATTATGTTCTCTGGTCTCACTTGAGTATAATTGTTTCATAAAAGTAAAGCAAATGTCTACATTTAAATGACTGGCATCTAAAAATGTCATAAAATGCCACCTAGCAATTAAATCTATGGGTAGCAACTAAGAATCTCATCAAAATACAATTGTTGTATTTAATTTTTTTACTCTAATTACTGCAACTACTTTAAAAACATTATTTTGAAGTTATTTTGTGCTCCTTCATCACATCATTTGTCATAGGGCATATAGGAAGCTCATGTTGAGCCCGCTAACTTAGGCTTCCTGTATCATAATTATTCCATCATCTAAGAATAATTGAAACAAAATTTATGAGGAACTATTAACCTCAGGCAGGAATACAGGAAGCCTGGCAGATTGTTCTGTGGATGTCCTAAAATATTATATTTGGTTCTAAATATTAATATTGTACAATGCTTATATGTTGCAGATCATATGACTTCAGTAGACAATAAGTATAAACATTTGCTACACATTCACACAAGGTATGGGGGAAATCTACAAACTAGTCAAGGTGTGTTCTCCAGAAGATTTCTGAGTTTTGTTGTTCTGATTTATAAACTCATCCCCTTGGACCACACCTCAGAGTTCTAACTGCTGACATCAGACCAGCACAAATAATCTCTATCAATCCCTGCCCCCCCTCCAAGACTAAAGGTGCTATTTTCATTTATTCAAAGAAGTCTACATAGCACATAGTCTTTGAGACAAAATAATAAAAACACATGGTTAAAACTTATAGAAAACCCACAAATTTAAGAAAAGATATTTATATTTTTAAAAAGAGGATTAAAATTTGAGAAAATAACAATAGGCTTTCTTCACAGTTGTCCAGGTACTGAATTAATAGCAATAGCTCAGATTTTTAGAGGGGTTGAAATATATTTGGCAACAGCCAAAGAATTATAATGTTCATTTCCCGACAAAAGAATAAGTAAATAATAATCTTCAGAACAGTTGGGGAATGACATAAGGTGTTTATCAGAGAAGCTTAAGAGTCCAAATAGTAACACTTAAACTATTATAAAATTTTCATGAAAAGAAAAAATAAGTTAGGGTTTCAGGCACTTCAACCCCACAAACAGATCCTTTGACCATGTGGAATGTTAGAAAATCTACTATAAAGATCAGCAGTTGATAGTGTATTAAAGTGGTCCAGGGAAAAAAGACAGTAGTATGCGGGAACTATACCTTGACCTGGATAACCCTGGTAAGCCTGATCTCATCAGATCTCAGAAGCTAAGCAGGGTCAGCCTTGGTTAGTAATTGAATGTGAGACCTCCAATAAAAACCAGGATTGCATAGGCAGGCAATGGCAAACACCTCTGTTAGTCTCTTGCCATGAAAACCCCACCAGGGGTCGCTATAAGTCAGCTATGACTTGAGGGCACTTTCCTCCACCACATGAGGAAACTCTATAGGAATGTAACTACTTATTACCAGTGAATAAATCAGAAAGCGCTATCATATTTTTATTCTAACAATAATTATAAATATATTCAGTGTTAGTGTGATCAGACAGCAAACATAGTTAGGTGTTCCCTTGTTGCTATTGTGGACTCCGTTTTCTGCTTGTTACAGAGGTGTCATTGGTGCACCATGCTAGGAACAGAGAAAGTTGGCAGGATTGCTATGGAGTTTGATGCCATTGCTATGCTCTCTGCATGGCGGAAAGGGTTTTTCCCCTTCACATATATCGGTGTTATAGCATGTGAGTACTTTTTGATATTCTTAGATATTCAAGAAGCATTTGCAGTTTGCTGCACCTTTTGTCATCTTTGGCTGGTATACCAGTTGCCTCCTTAACTGGAAACCACAATTATCCATGCTTGGGAAAAACCAGGGCTAGATTACAGTAAGAAACTTGACATTGTGAACTTTCTAAGAGCTTCAACTGCTTCAAAATTATGTGTGGGTTATATGCCGTCAAGTTGCCTCCAACCTATGGCGACCCCATGAATGAAAGACCTCCAAAACATCCTATCATTAACAGACTTGCTCAGATACTGCAAACTGGTAGACGTGGCTTCTTTTATTGAGTCAAGCTATCTCACCTTAGGTCTTCCTCTTTTCCTACTGTTAACATTATGATCTGGTGGCTTTATTCTACATGGACTTCGTAAAAGGGCGAACCAAAGTAAACAGCAGCTTATACAGCCACGAGTGGCGATGTAGGGACAAATACATCATATTCCCAGGATGCCTTGCCTTCCACTTTTCCTAGCATTATTGACATTTCCAGAGAATCTTGTCTTCTCATGATGTGACCAAAGTATGATAGCCTCGGTTTTGTCATTTTAGCTTCTAGGAAGAATTCGGGCTTGATTTGATCTAGTACCCACTTGTCTTTTTCGCCATCCATGGTATCCACAGAACTCTCTTACAGCACCACATTTCAAATGAATCAATTTTCTTCCTGTAAGCATTCTTCACTGTCCAACTTTCACATCCACATATAGTAATGGGAAATACCATAGTTTGGATTATCTTGATCTTGGTTCCCAGAGAATCATCTTTATCGTTAAGGATCTTTTCTAGCTCCCTCATAGCTGCTCTTCCAAGTCTCAATCTTCTTCTGATTTCTTCATTGCAATCTCCCTGTTGGTTGACAATTGAGCCAAGGAATAGAAAATCTTGAACAATTACAATTTCCTCATTGTCACTTTAAAATTCTGTAATTCCTCAGTAGTTATTACTTTTGTCTTTTTGATGTTCAGCTGTAATCCTGCTTTGGTGCTTTCTTCTTTAACCTTCATCAGTAGTCATTTCAAGTCTTCACTACATTCTGCCAGTAACGTGGTGTCATCTGCATATCTCAAATTGTTAATGTTCCTTCCATAAATTTTCACTCTACCTTCTTCTAGAGCTAATCCAGCTTTCATTATGATATGCTCTGCACAGAGGTTTAACAGGTAGGAAGATAATATGCATCCTTGTCTGACACCTTGGCCAACTGGAAACCATTCTGTTTCACCATATCCTGTCCTGACAATAGCCTCTTGTCCAGAGTACAGGTTGAACATCAAAACACACTGTTGTGGCACCCCCATTTCTCTTAACACTCTCCATAGCTTTTCATCATCCACACCGTCGAAAGCTTTGCTGTAATCTACAAAACACAGGCTGATTTTCTTCTGAAATTCCCTGGTATGTTCCATTAGCCATCATAAATTTTCAATGTGATCTCTAGTGCCTCTTCCTTTTCTGAATCCAGCTCGAATATCTAGCATTTCTCATTTCATATATGGTAAGAGCCTATGCTGTAGAATTTTGAGTATCATTTTGTTTGCATGGAAATTAACGTGACAGTCCGATTAAATTGGGGGTGTGCAACATGAAACAATTAGAAGCTTGCAAAATGAAACAAACAAGCCAGAAATACACCTGAAAATCACAGGTTCAGTTTGTCAAAGCGGCTTCCAGAACAATGAAATAAAATCGGGAAATGAAGCTGAAACTAGTCCCTGCCTGCACCAAAATGTTTGTGTGTTTCAGTTCCATTCTGACCGCACAGCAACACTGCTGGTGTGCAGTGGCCCTGGGCTGGTAGCAGCTGGTGGCAGCATTCTCCTTAATGGCAACCAACCAATCAGATCCCAAGGGGAGAGACTGAGTCCTAGTATAGCATAACTTTATTGGTGGAAAGGAGGCTGTGCGCATTGTGCATGAGTGCATTTTGTCTTCCAGAAAATGGCATTGGCACTGAGTGGCTCATCCTCATAGGCATTGATTCACAAAAGGCTTACTTTGCACTGCAGTGGGGAACAGCAGATGGCACCAGCATCATTGGCGTTGCCTCGCCAATTTCTTTCTGTGAACTTTTAAGCACAATGCAAGGAAAGGCCAGCAAGCAACCAATGTCCGTGCAGGCGTGCACATGCAGGGTTTGAGGAGGGAGGGGTCTCCTCCAGCCTCCGAGTCCCAGGCTTCTACAAAGGCTCATGTTATGCAGATTAGGATGAAAATTGGAAATAATAAATAATTATTAAAGGAGAGCCACACTGAGGAGGACCCAGACATGTGTGAACCAGGTTGCTCATTCAGTGGCCCGCTGCTGCAATCCTTCACTGAGGTGTCACTACTGTGATTAAAACATTCCTCTGAAGATAATGGCTCAAGGAACACCACAAGGACTTGATTCTGCTCAGAAAGAATTCTGTCTTTTCTGGGCTCTTCTGATTAAAACTGTTAACCCAGGGTTAAAGAACAAGAGAGAAGGGCCTTAAGAGGTCCATACAGGGTATCAGCTATCTTTCCAGATCAGTATTGCATGTGGGAGAACCAATCTGGTGAGATTTTTTTGTTTACCATTAAGCTTCACTTTGCCCTTAATTGAGCTCTTTCTCTTTCTTTGTTCAGCTCTGGGTTAGTCACTGGTTAAAAAAGTCATCCTCTATCTACTTGCTTTCCCATGAAGGAAACCAAACATCCATCCCTTCCCTTCTGTGCACTTTTGCGCACAATGCAAGGAAACGCCATCAAGCAAGCAATCACCATGCAGGAGCGCACGAGGGATTGAGGAGAGAGGGGTGTCCCAGCCTCTGGATCCCTGGCTGCTGGAAAGGCTCATGTTGTGCAGATTAGGGTAAAAATTGGAAATAATGATTATTAAAGGAGAGCCACACAGGAGGATCCAGGCATGTGGAGCAAGTTGCTGCCCATTCTGTGGCTTTCTGCTGCTGCTGCCCTTCAGTTACGTACCACCTCAAGCCAACTGTGGCTGTAGAAGTCAATCTAAGATAATGGGTCAAGGAGCACCAGCAGATGTTTCATTGTGCCTGGGAAAGACTTTTGTCTTTTCTGGGCTCTGATCAAATCTGTTAATCCTGTGTTACATGAACAGAGATGGTAGGACTATGCACAGTTCCATGCGGGCACCAAAGTCTTTCCCAATCAGTATTCCATGTGGAAGCACCAGTTTGCTAAGACTGGGCTGCCTTAATTTTCTTTATTCAGACTTTGACTTCAGTTTAACTTTTTGTCCTTCATCCTTCAAATCTGGGTTAATTGTTTTAGTTGGAAAGGGGAGACTGGGTGACCTGCCTGGTCTCCCACCTTTATTGGCAAAAAATAGAGAGAAGAAAGAGAAGTCATCGGATCCCATTGACAAAACAAAACCAACAACCACCCCCCACCTCCAAATCTCACTTTGGTAGACTGTTTTAGGAAGGAGAAGAATAGCTGGTGTAGGAGGCTTTTCTCTGCCAGTGCTCTATCACATTTTGGGTAAGGCATGAAACATTATAGCTGGGTGTCAAGTCAAGACAGATTGAGGGCCAAACACAAAGGATCTTGATAATGTGGTCTGCCTGGTCTACTCTGGTCAAAACACAGTAACCTTCAAAGAACAACAGGTGATCAGAGGCAGAAGGCATCGAGTGAAGTGCCAATCACAGTTCTGGCAGGTCTCTCCACTGTGACAGCAGGTCCACTGTGGGGGGAAAAAAACTGATGCTGAGATGAAGGTCTTTCTTAGGACAACTTCACTCTCTTCTACCTGTCCCTGTAGAGAATGCTGTAGCATTTGAAGAGGAGAGAGATGTCTGCAAATGCAATATGCACATGCTCCAAAAGTGACTTTGCCAGCCTTAGTCTCCCAGATTGGTGTTCATATGGCACTCCCTGACATGTATCTTTCAACTTTTATGGAGATCACTGGTGGAATATGGAGGGACACATCTCTCTTCTTTGCATTGCATGAAGCAGCCTTAAGTTTTCCTTTCTAACAGTTATATACTGACAGATATGTTGCCATCAGTTTGTTAATCGCAATCTTTTCCCCTTACCTGTCTAATGGAATTCTGAGTTTCTGATAACTTGGGGGGTGGGGAAATACAGTGTATATAAAACGTATTGCTTCTCTCAGAAGACAAGACTTCATTCTGAAAAGATGAACAATAAAGACCCGAGGAGATGCTTAGAATTTAAATTATTTTTCTGGTTAATCATAAATACCATCAGAAATGCATGCCACGCTGCTTTCTGCTTAAAGCCTACAATATTACTTTATTATAATGGAAGGTACAGAGCATCGATGTATTTCTTACTGATGTGCGCATTTTTTTATTGCACAACACAGGCAATTATTCTGTATGTAGAAAATGTTATCTAGTTCTCAATACCTAGAGCCAGGATCAAAAAATTTATTTTAGCATGCCAAACCTACCGTGCCATATCACAACCTGCTTTTGTTGTTCCCCTTTGTTTTAAAAGGGGTTCACCGTGTGACTTGGGAGGCTGTTGTTTGCGAACCACAAGCCTCAAAGGAATCATTTGTTAAATCACACTTTTATCTACATTAAAAATACATCTGGAATCAAACTGGTTTAGTAATTTCCTGCATTTAAATGGTAATCCCAACCTGGTCTATTATCCCAACACTATAGTACATATTACCATAATGTAATTATTAGAAGGTTTAGAAAGAAAGATTTGTGATTTTAGTTTGTCCCCAAAATGCAGCTGCATATAGTAAGCATTTAGTGGCAACAGTTGCCATGAGTTCCTTCCATGTTATGAAATAGTAAAGAGTCCAGTAGCACTTTTAAGACTAAGCAACTTTATTGCAGCATATGCTTTCAAGAACTACAACTCCCTTCATCAGATGCATGGAGGGTACGAAGAAACTAGCCAGAGATATATAGGTGGTGACGGGAGGGGGGAAAAGATCAGTTGCAAAAGTCATGAAAGGAGAACACAATTCAGGCTGGGTATGACCCCTCCCCTCCGTAGCTCCATAGGGGTCAAATGGCTATACAGTACTTAGATGGTACTGGGAAAGGTTAGATGGTACTGGGAAAGGTGAGAAGCCAGTCCAGAGGTTAGATGGTACTGGGAAAGGTGAGAAGCCAGTCCAACTGACTTTTATACCTAGGGTTGGCCACAAAAAGCCTCAAGTGGAGATCCCCTTGCAAAACAGTAATCTCTCTCTTCCCCCATCTTCTGCAGCCCCATCACACATAGAAAATTGTTACTGAGGAATCAGAAGACCTTGAGAAAAGACCAGCGGAGGGAGCTGCAGACCAAGATGGTAATCAGCACTGATTACAGGCCTTCCCCCTTTGCATGAACAGATGTCCCTCCAATTTGCACAAGGGGAGCATTGGACCCAATCCACAGAGATCTGAGAGCCTGGGAAGAGGAGAAGATGCACACTGAGGGTAGGACTCATATTTTGTGGCTTGAGATGACTCTTAAAACCCTCTCATCTCAAACTGGGCTTGACCTCATCATACTTCCTTTACTGATCGAAAATTTGACTATTATTATTATTATTTGTGGTGGATATGACACTCCGAATTAGCATATATAGGGACAAGGGCATCTGACTAGGGTCCCAGTGCTTCTGACCAGAGAGACTTAAAAAGGGGTGAATGAGGGAAGCAGACTGAAGGGCGAGACTTTGAGCACAGCTGACTTGACTGGATGAGAAAGCTCACTAGCCCAAAGGAAGTCAAGCTAGACAAAACAAGAAGCAGAAAAAAGAAAGCACGTGCAAAATACACACTGACTGTTCTCTGCACCTTGAATGGCTCAAGTAAGGACCTTAAGAGGAGGAAAAAGAGGAGACATGGCCCTCGCGATTTGGGCAAGGCAACACAGAGCACATATGAAGCAGAACATTGCCTGGCAAGCAGCTGAATAGTTGTGATCCATCCTCTTACCCAAGTAGGCACACATCTCTCTAAAAAGAGATACAGGAAATCAAAGATACTCAGTGATGCTGCTGCTCCTCCTGAGTCACAAATGCTGGGAGAGGGGGAGCTGCAGAAGCAGGCTGCTGTCCAGTGCTAGCACCTAAGTCAGGCACCTGTATAGGCAGCGTGGTGGAAGGTAACTGTGAGGCAGGCCGCTGCACAGATATGTGCACCCTACACTTTTCAAGGAGAGGGTGTGGGACTGCATCCCACCTGGCCCCAACAGAGCCTAGGCGCACAGGTGGCCACTCTCTGGGCTCCCTCCTATGGAGAAGCACCTCTCAGCCGAGCGCCTCAGTACAGGAGCTGCAATCATGGGGGGCTGTGGTACTGTCCCGCCTGTTCTCCCAAGAGGATGATGGAGGTGTCAATAGGAAGCAGCGATTGCAGCCCGCACACTCGCTACACCTTTGCTTGCCATTCACAGGCCTGTCAAGAGGGGAGCATGGCCATTGAGGGGATGCTGGCGGGGTTCGCAGGTAATGGGGGGCAGGGCTTATGTACTCCCTGCTGCAACCTCACCGGGCCTTGCCAGGCTTGGCTGCTGGCGTAGATCTCCCACAACATCATTAGGGAGTGGACAGGCAGTGTTGCAGATATGCTTGCACACAGGCACCAGTGGGAAAACAAGGATTAGGATTGCACTGCTCAAACTGGCTAAGGGTTATGGTTTTAAACCTGAAGATGGAAATGTGAATTCTTCTTAAAAGCCTTACTTAGTTAATGCTATTATGATTTCTATTCTAACTACACTAGCCAAAAAGCTTAATTCTTCTTAAAGAATCAAGGAACTCTCTTCTTGAAACCCACAAGACTAAAGGTCTTTTTCTAAACCTTTTCAGTGAAGCCAAGAGCAAGATCAGCAGCGTAATTATTTTTTTTTACAGTTCAGTTATGCTCCTATTCATTTTTTTGACAATACCTGCCTACTACAAACCTCTTTAGGGGAAACATTGTTCTCTAAGTTAAAAATTAGTTGTTGTTTTTTAAGATGCAGCCCTCCCCTTCCCCTCCCCTCTTCTACCATGCCTTTTCCTCAGGGACCTGGATGGATTCCTCTCCTATAACTCACTCTGCCCCCCTCGGACTAGTACTACCTCCATCGAGTAAACAATAGGCCTACACTTCACCTACATTAAATCTTATTAAAGCCTAGCAACAAGAAATTTCGCTGAGAACAAAGCAACAAGAGAACCCGAAAACTCCACTACAGGCAATAACAACCACAAAACAATCCTGGTGCTCCCCAACAGCAAACATGTAAATATTAAACCGCAACCAACACTAACAAACAAAAACCAATCCAGCACCCCCTAACACTATTAAATCAAAAGAACACACACAAAGAAAGAAAGAAAGAAAGAAAGAAAGAAAGAAAGAAAGAAAGAAAGAAAGAAAGAAAGAAAGAAAGAAAGAAAGAAAGAAAGAAAGAAAGAAAACAACCCTTTAAATATTAAATACAACTTCAAGAATAACAATGGATGAGCAGGCAAGAAATAAACACATCAGCAACTTCTCACCCCACCCCCACCGCTGGTGAACCACAGATACCCCAGAGAGCAAGAAGGGGCAGTGCTCACAGGTCAGTGAGGTGGGTTCTGCCACAGATCACCGGCAGCTTTAAGAAAAGTATGTCCTCAGTGCTGTTGCCAGTATTCCAGGCTTAGTTTCTGTCAGTAAAAGGTAGGAGGTGGGGCAGCTGCCTTTCCTGGGCTGTTTTGGCCTTTGAGGGAGGACTTATTGGGGCCAGGGCCAGAACTCAGGTGACTTGATACTACATGGCTTACATGACTCACCCAGACTTGGATGCTTGATATTGTTCATTAGAAACACCTCCCAAGCCAGTGTTGTATAGTAGGTAGAGTTTTAGAGTAGGATCTGGGAGACCCAGGTTCAAACTATCACTGCTGTCACACTCTGTCAGCCTAACCTACCTCTCAGGGCTGTTGTGAGTATACTGTGGAGGCAAGAGAATGATGGGGTCACATTGTAGAAAAAGGTGGTATATAAATTAAGTAAATAATAAATATAAATGAAGATGGGAGACAAGTAAAAGGTAAGTTATTTAGTGGGTTTTAAGGACAGGAGGGAGTAGGGAAAGGTTGCCAAGAGGGGCTGCCAAGAGGAGGGAAAGCTGCCAAGAGGAGGGAAAGAGAAAATAGTGTTGGGAAGGGGATATAAGAGAAAAGTGAAGTCTCCCAACTGGGTCAGGCTAAAGTGGCACCATGCAACTGAGACATAGGGAAGAGGCTGCCAGGGGTGGGGGAAGGAAAACTAAAGATAGGGGGCAGACAAAGGAGGGTGGGAAAAGGGAGAAGGAAGCAGGAAAGGGGGAGAGGCTATGGGGCGGCCAGGGAAGGGAAAGAGGACATGATGAGGGAATGGAAAATGAGATGCCTCCCACAAGTCCTTGCAGTTTCCCCACTTGTTTGGGTATATTTTCCATTTGGGATACTAAATCACACACCCCTACTCACGCTCAAAAAAACCTTCTCTTCAGACTGACTGCTCTTTCCCTTCTCACTGCTGTTCTTAACTGTTGTCAACTGTCAGCCTTGTTCCAACATTCTCTCATGGTTGCCTCTGGGAGAAGCAGAACTGGACCTGTCCATCACATAAGCATCCTTGATATACAGTGGGGATGGGACAAAGATCCAAAGAGAGGGGGAAATGATCTGTCAACCAGACCAGCAAAAGCAATAGACTGTAGGAAATGGGTATAGATCAGGATACACTGGGTTGGCACAGTAAAGAAATTTGTCCTCATTCTCTTTTTTCTAAGAGTGGGACTACATCTTCTGTGTAGTTTCATGGACTGTGATCCTTCCTTTAAGTAAATATTCTGTTTTAAAAATCTAAATGTAACAGAGCTTAAATTTAAGGGGGGAGATTGGTGCAAGAGGGAAGAGTTTTTAACTCTTTTCTCTTGTACTACTTTCCTGCCCAAATTCAAGCGGCTGTTACCAGTATTGAAGAAAAATTTTGTACGGTTACCTTGTAATGACATGATTGTTTATGTTACTGATTGTTGTCCAATATGAGAAGACGTTGCCGACGTGGGGATTAGGGGGACAGTCTTACAGTGGCTGGTCTCCTTTCTCCAGGGTCGGGGACAGAGGGTGGCGCTCGGGGGAGATCTATCGGCCCGTCACCCTTTGGTGTGCGGGGTTCCCCAAGGGGCGATACTCTCCCCAATGTTATTTAACATCTATATGCGCCCCCTCACCCAGTTGGTGCGGAGGTTTGGGCTGGGTTGTCATCAATACGCGGATGACACCCAACTTTTTCTGTTGATGGACGGCCGGCCAGACACGGCCCCAGACAATCTGGCCAGAGCTTTGGAGGCTGTGACGGCATGGTTGAAACAGAGCAGGCTGAAATTGAACCCAGTGAAGACGGAGGTCCTGCAGCTGGGACGGGGGCTGCCAGATGTTGGGATCCAGCTCCCTGCCCTCGATGGGACACCACTGGCAACTTTGCCAGTGGTAAAGAGTCTGGGTGTGCTCCTGGATGCCTCCCTATCGATGGAGGCCCAGGTCACGGCGGTTGCCAAGTCTGCATTTTTCCATCTTCGTCAGATCAGGCAACTTGCCCCCTACCTGACGCCCCAGGACCTGGCTACAGTGATCCATGCAACGGTCACCTCCAGGCTAGATTACTGTAACTCACTCTACGCTGGGCTACCCCTGGGCCTGATCCGGAAACTACAACTGGTCCAGAATGCGGCGGCACGGGTCCTGACTGGTATACCTTACCAGTCACACATCACACCTGTCCTGCGCCAGCTGCACTGGCTTCCAGTTGAATTCCGAATCAGGTTCAAAGTGTTGGTTCTTACCTTTAAAGCCCTGAGTGGGTTGGGACCGGCATATCTTCGGGACCGCCTCTCCCTGTACGTTCCCCGGAGATCGCTCCGATCAGCGAATAAATATTTACTTGTGGTCCCCGGCCCTAAGGAAGCCCGCCTCGCTTCAACCAGGGCCAGGGCTTTTTCAGTCCTGGCCCCAGCCTGGTGGAACGCTCTGTCAATGGAAACCCGGGCCCAGCGGGACATATTATCGTTCCGCCGGGCCTGTAAGACAGAGCTGTTCCGCCAGGCGTTTGGTGATTGAAGGGGGCGGTGCCATGTCGGCCTCCCACCTTTGGGGTGGGGAAGGTTCTCCCCACCACTGCACCTTGTTAATTTGTTTTATTATTTGTATATTGATTTTAGTTTTGTTTTTATCAATTTTAACTGTTCACCGCCCAGAGCCCCTGGGATGGGCGGTATATAAATTGAATAAATAAATAAAATAAAATAAGATGCTTCCGGCACTTGGGGGAGGTGCTTTCCCACAAAAATCACATGACCAGGAGGAGCTGTGTTATTCCAAGTACTCTCCATGCCACTGCTGGACACCCTACAGAAACTAAAGGTCCAGAGAGTTCACAGGGGAGTAGGAGGGAGGGATGTGTGTTTGAACAAAAGAACACTCAATGAACAACAGTTACAGGTAAGTGTAATCCTGTTTTTAACTTCAAGGCTTCTGTGCAGTCACACACTGGGAGAATAGCAAGCTCACTAACTGAAGGAGGAGGGTTGCTGTGTCACTGCGTTAGCACTGGTAACCCTTGCCTCCAGGGACCTCATCAAAGAACCAAGGGCAGCCTGGGAGGAGGAGGGATTCTTTAAGACAGGCAGGCACATATCCAAAGCCTTCAGGCTTTGCAGCCTTTGATCTAAGGGCTCCATTAAGTTACACCTCCAGGTGTCTTCCCTCAGAGCTGACAGAGGCCATTTCCACACACGTTGAATAATGCACTTTCAATACACTTTTGCAAACCTTTTGAAGTGGATTTTTTGTTCCACACATGGAAAATCAGTTTCAAATGTTCACTAAAGAGTATTGAAAGTGGATTATCCAATGTGTGTGGAAGCAGCCCTAGTTAAGGAGGAGGAGGAGCTGTTATTCAGGCAAAGCCTTTGGGAATGAGCTTCGGAACCAAGGACCCCATCAGGCTACAGCTCCAGGCTTCTCCCTTTGGAACTGAGGGGCTAGAACGGGAGCAGGTCTCTTTAATCAGGCTGATGCACAGCTACAACATTTGAGCAACAGCCATTGTAAGGAGGCTCTGTCAGATCATGCCAAAGGTTGCCAGTAGAGATGGGCACAAACAGAAAAAAAATGAACATGAAGTTAATTGTTCATTGCCATCCACGAACAGGGACTCAAGAACAACCATGAACATGACCCTGTTCACGAACATGTTTAGGGTTGGCTGTTCATGGGGGCCAGCAGGCTCTCTAGCTTGTGATCCACAGGCAGATAAGACACATAAAATTAACATTTTTCTGTATCATTTTTATGGCAGAGCAGCCAGCATGATCTTGAAGAGGGTCCCTCTTGAGCTATGACAACAAAGGGAAAACCAGAAACTTTTCTTGTTTAAATGTAATTTTATTATTGACTAGAATGACTATGGATGGTTAAAAAAAACGTTTAAGAGAAATGTCTCCTCAGCCTCAATGATGAGGTGAGGAAAAACAGAACAGCAATGGAAATTCTCTCTCCATGATGCCAAAAGGAGAATTAAGGGAATAGCGCCTTTCAACCTTGGTCATGTGATGTTTGGCGGGCAAGCACCAAGGAGAGGAGGGTTGCTCCCAGTCTTCTAGAAAGCTATGGAAATCTTTTCCATGGCTGGTCTATGCATGCACAGGCTGCACAGGAGCTACAAAGATGAACAATTACTTCAACAGGTCTTTAAGCTGAAGAAGCAAGGTTAAAGGGAAGGCATTCTGACTTGCAGTTGAACGGTGCTTGTCCTCTATCAAGGGCCTCCTTAAGGAGAAGACAGACTAGACATGTATTGTCGAAGGCTTTCACGGCCGGAGAACGATGGTTGTTGTGGGTTTTCCGGGCTGTATTGCCGTGGTCTTGGCATTGTAGTTCCTGACGTTTCGCCAGCAGCTGTGGCTGGCATCTTCAGAGGTGTAGCACCAAAAGACAGAGATCTCTCAGCGTCACAGTGTGAAAAAGATGTTGGCAGGTCATTTATATCTACTCAGGAAGGGTGAGGTTGAGCTGAGTCATCCTGTATGAGTTTCCCAGGGTGTGGAATGCTAATGGCGGGAGGCTTCACTGTATCCTGAGGAGGTTCTTTTGCATATGGATTGGGGCTTGATGTGCTAATCTTCTCTGCAGGGCTATTGTCGGGGATTGAGTGTTTTGTTAGCCCGGTGTTTTTCAGAACTGGAAACCATGCTCTGTTCATTCTTAAGGTTTCTTCTTTCCTGTTGAAGTTTTGCTTATGCTTGTGAATTTCAATGGCTTCCCTGTGCAGTCTGACAAAGTAGTTGGAAGTGTTGTCCAGTATTTTGGTGTCCTGGAATAAGATACTGTGCCCTGTTTGAGTTAGGCTATGTTCAGCCACCGCTGATTTTTCAGGTTGTCCAAGTCTGCAGTGTCTTTCATGTTCTTTTATTCTTGTCTGGATGCTATGCTTTGTGGTCCCGATGTAAACTTGTCCACAGCTGCAGGGTATACGGTATACTCCTGCAGAGGTGAGGGGGTCTCTACTGCTTGAAGGTTATGCTTTTTCATAAGCTTTCCCATCTGATCAGTAATTCCTTTGATATATGGCAAAAACACTTTTCTTGTAGGAGACTGTTTTTCCTTGGTTGTTTGATTCATCCTGGGTTTGATCGCTCTTCGGATTTCATTTCTGGAGTAGCCATTTGCCTGAAGTGCGTGGTTTAGATGATTAATTTCCTCATTGAGAAAGTGCGGCTCACATATCTGTCTTGCACGATCCACTAATGTTTTCATTATGCCTCTTTTCTGTCTAGACAGTTGGCAAGCTTACATAGCTTCAGACCCTTTTCCTGGAAAATATGAACTGTCAGACCCAAGTTCACAGGCTGAGAAATTCTCCTCTTCTACAGGAGCTTGAGTGAGTTCCACATTGATTTCCAGAAAAATTCAGATTCTGGGAGCTCTGGAATTTTCTTTGTCCTCACTTCAGAACATCTGGAGAACCCAAGACCAGTGGGCCATGGGTTAAGGACTCCTCCACTATCTTGGTACTGCAAGGAATTCTGTGCATGCTCTGAGGAATGTGCTATAACTTATATAAAGTGTACTTAGCTGAGTTAACTCAACGTTATTGTTTTATTTGAGAGAATGTGTGCTGTGATAGTGTGTTTTTCCCTGCATTTTGTATTTTGTCCTCCTTTCTACCCCTTTTTAATCCACCCAACCTGTACCCCTTTTTTCTATAATAAACCTTTTTTCTATAAAGGCATAAAGACTACCAGGGTACTTGCCAGGGAAACCTTGGTCTAAAGTTCTTCTCCCCCTTTTCCTAACGATAACACCCTATAAAGACAAAAGTGTCTGCCAAATGTATAGGGACATGAGTTTGCCTTTCTCACCTTACATATTTTCTGTAGGTCACACCAGTGTAGACATTGGAAAGAAAATTGCCACATAAAGTGTGAAATAATTTTTATTTCAAAATGCTTGCTAACCCCTTTTGTTATCCTTATCCCCATTAGAACTATTTTGTGTTCAGCTAAGCAAGTTTTCCATCCCCATAACAAAAAAGTGATAAAAATAATGAATTCCTTCCTTGCATACCTTACACATTAACCTACAGTCTTGTGGCAGCAGAGAAATAGAAGAGACAGTCTCTCAAATGGTCCCAAAATGGCACTTGGGTACAGCATTTGGGGAGGGCAAAAGCATTTGGTGCTATTAAAGAGCCAAATCTCACGTCTTCCTTTTCATTCTTTTTTAGTGTTAATATATCCTTTAACACTCTACAATGAAAGCAATTCCTCTGGCATAGAGGATATGCAGACATGAAAGGCAGGGTGGGGATATAAGGATGTGGGAAATCAGAGCATCATTATGCCATTTCCCTCCCCACCCCCCACCCCCACCAATATTTAGCTCTTGGAAAGGGAACCATCTTTTTAAATATTTTTAGAACTTATAACATTACAGTATTATGTATTTATATATTATACAACTACAGGCGTCAACACAGATTTCAATTTGCTTATTCACTGTATCTACTGTGAAGGAAATGGCAACACTTGCCTAATACATTTTTTGATTTTTGCACTGCAAATAATTTCAGGTACACAGAGTGAGTGTTACTCTATAGAGCAGAAAACTTCAGCCCAAGAGATCTTCAACCTCAACTCAGTTGCAGAGATTCTGCTTCTGAGTAGAGATGGGTACGAACTGCAAAAAACCTGAACCATGTGGTTCGTGGTTCGTCAAATTTCACAAATCACAAACCACGAACTTTCACAAACCTGCCCCTAGTTCGCAAACCGGTTCGTTTGGTTGTGAAAATGTCATATCCAGGTCAAAAAACCGTCACTTCCGGGCCAGCAAAAGTTCACTCCTGAGTCAGCAGAATATCTGCAGGAAGTCCATCTCCTGTTGCCTAGGGAACTGATTGATTGGCACCAGGCTGTCTGCAGTGACAAACCAAAAAATGAACCAAATGAACCAGCCTAACATTCGTGGCAATTCGTCAGAAATTGGATCTGACGAACCAGCCTGGTTCGTGCATAATTTTTGGTTCGTATTTCGGTTTGTGCCCATCTCTACTCCTGAGTCTGAGCCCCTATAGAGCTAAGCTACCTTGCTTGTTTTTGCCTTCCCTTCTGGAAGGACCAGCTGCATGGAGAATAAGAGTACCATGCCTTCTGCCTCTCTTTGCATACAAGTTGAAAAGAACAATAGAACAGCAAGGTGAGGTCACTCAAACGTGCATTAGATTTTTCCATGGCTGTGAGCCTTGCAATTCCGTGCATATGAAGTGTAAATCAATGTCTCCATTAATTAATTTCCAAAAAATTCCTAAAATGCTACCTTTGGTCTTTTTCATGAAAACAGTTCAAATCACATCAGAAGGGAAAAGATTGTCCAAAGAATGAAAACTAGTGCCTAAATTGATGCAAATTATGTCATTTATATGTAAATAATATTTGTAAACTAACCGAGTCTATCCAGCTCATATATTTCCAAGGTGGTTCTCTCTGCAGAACAAATCACCCACTCCTTTTAAAATGAATGATAGTTTATCTAAAGTAAGTATGAAATCCCTTCTATCTGAATTTTTAAAATCCCATTAGTAGTAGTTGAAAGATTTCATTCATCACCCTCAAGTTGATAAATATCTAACCATTCTTTTTACCCCTCCCTTTTTATTATGGATGCTTGGTAAATTCCCTAGGAAATTCACCATCAATTAAAAGTAATTCATTAGTCTAATTCATAAGCTGTCAGTACTGTTGGACGAAGGGATTTCGTACTTATGATCTTTATTGTTACAATTATCATTGCTTATTTCATGTGGCTCCATACAAGCACATCTATTTATTTTAGTTGAGCATCCAATCTTTGTTTGTTTGTTTGTTTTTTAAAAGCTTTGGTCTCAAGTTTTATGGTCAACCTAAACTTTTGAGATTATGTCCTGCAAAGAAGTGCTAAATCTAAGCTAATTATAGTTGCACTACAATAATCACATAAATGCCTGTTCCTCCAATGAGAAATCAAATGTATAAAACAATCTAATTCTCGCTATGAATTGTGGACAATTATAACCTTCATAAAGGGAGAAATGTGTGAGAGTATGCTTGTTTATGTTATCAGAAAGCATGTGCTATACACTATCCCATCTGTATTTTCTCTCTTGGGCATTGATAAAATAGCTTCTGAAAGTGGATTCTTGAAAGGTATTTTTTTTTAAAAAAACATTTGCCTACTTACAAGGAGAATGTGTACAAAAAGAACAGGTCATTTCTGAAGATCTCCTGCTCATGACAAAAATCATGTGGCTCCTCCAACTTGATGAGTAAGTAGGTGGTCAACCATATCAGATGTCTATCTAGAAGACTTCGAGCATTTTGTTTGTGATAGGAAGCTATAACATGATTACTAGCAACAAAGGTTACTTCTAAGTTGTAACTCCAGTCTTAATTCTTAAAAGAGCAAATTTCAGATGGTAAGTATGTCTTTTTTAGTTATAGTTATAAGATAGCCATGAGTAATGGGACTAAACAGCCAATCACTAGGAATAGGTATCTCAAACCGTGAGGTACATGTCCCTAAGAGCACAATCCCTGTGATGTGCCAAGGTGATATGTTATTAATTCCTTTCAAGGACAGGAAAGATGGACATTTCAGCTACTAGGAAGGGCTTCTGCAGCTGAGAATGCCAGATAATGAAAGGAAATATCTCATTTCACCTATCACTAAACAAACAAAGGAGGTATGATTGAGGGGCCTAGTTTCCAAAATGAGGTTTAGAAACAAGTCGACCATAGTTAAAGTGTAATTCTATGCAGAGTTGCTCCATTCTAAGCAAATTGAAGTAATGGACTTAGACTACAGTAATTGACATAGGTCTGCACTGTTGCAATGGCACTTAAAGAAAACAATGTAATTTTTCTAAAAAAATCTATTGTTAAGGACATAAAACGCATTGCTCTTGGAAGTGAGACAAGCTTCCTGTTCTGATGACATGGATTTTCTTAAAGGGAGAGAGAGGAAAAGACAGAAGCAGACAAGGAAGCAAGTTTCACACAACCCAAAAGCAACAAGAGCAGTCTCCATGCTGCTCAGACCAACCAGTCACTTGATCTTTATAGATGTCAGAGGCTGCGACCTGGACTGCTCTGTCCTCTAGAAAGAGGTATCCTGGTTGACTTAGCTGGATATCTTTCAGTTTATTCCTTTGGTCACAGCTAGGTTATGGCACATAAGCTGAATCTCTATCTGCCACCCCTCAGGTTGCCAATCCAGACATGAGTTCTGATTGGCCATTACCATCACAAACAGGATTTGTCTCCTTCAGCAACTGGTTAGCACGGTTTTTAGCAGGGGTGGAACCGGAGGCTAAAATGGCTGACAAAGAATAACAACAACATTCTTGTTATATACTGCCCATCAGGACAACTTAACACCCGCTCAGTGCGGTTTACAAAGTATGTCATTATTATCCCCACAACAAAACACCCTGTGAGGTGGGTGGGACTGAGAGAGCTCCAGAGAACTGTGACTAGCCCAAGGTCACCCAACTGGCTTCAAGTGGCGGAGTGGGGAATCAAACCCGGCTCTCCAGATTAGAGTCCCGTGCTCTTAACCACTACACCAAATGGCTACCCTCTCCTGCCACCATATAAATGTGACACTGGGCTTTTAACAATTAATTATTCAAAATCTAAAATTATACATTTTAGCAGATATTTTAAGAAAACTAACTGGGAAATCAATGGGAACATTATAGATCAAGTTAAAAATGTTCAATATTTAGGAGTCATTTTTACATACAATGCTAACTTCAAGGTCCATATGATTTCATCAGCAAATGCTGCAGAAAAGAGTGCTAATGCCATCCTTAGATTTTTTTTAGAAAAGAAGGTGCAGGTTTTATACCTGCGGCCTTGAAACTATTTCAAACAAAATCCTCAATTCGACTCTTACACGGATCACAAATGAGACTGACCGTCAATGTTAAGATCCTTGAAACGGTCCAATCTAAATTTCTTAGATCTCGATTTAATGTACTCAGATGTACCTCTAATGTTATTCTTAGACAAGAAGCTGGTTTGCCCAAAGTCGAATTAAAAATCTGGGAACATGTAATTTATTACTGGCTAAGAATTCACCTTGAACCATAGGGCTTAATTCCCTTGCTGTTAGCTTCCAACCCTTATCCTATATGGTGCTCAAAGATAGTTGATAAAATTAAATTGACTGGCCTGGACCCAGAAGCCCTGTTTGGTATGGGGCTCAACAAAGCAAAAGCTCTAATCACCCAAAGATTAATTGACAGAGTCCCAAAATGATGAGGCGATACTCCCTCTATGTTATAAGAGCTTTACAAAAGGATTGAACTAAACCGTATCCCCATATCTTTCAGATATTACAAATGAGAGATGTAGATGGGTCCTTTCAAGAGCACAATTCAATGCATTCCCCTCTGCAGTGTTATATGGGAGATTCTCTCACCTGCCTTTGCAGCAGCGCTGTTGTCCCTGCTTAATAAAGTGGCTGAGTCTATTACAGATATACTTTTGCACTGTGAATTCTATCAAGAAGAAAGGTTACAAATAATTATCCCACTACTTTCCAGATTTAAACCATTCCAATATTATGTTGACTTTAGCCCTGAAACTTGTTGGATATATCTCTTAAAAGATAGCCAGAAAACTGTATCTTACACAGTTGTAAAATTTTGTGTATTAGCACTTAGAAAGCGGAATTGCTCATTAAGGAAATGTTAAATGCTGGGAAGTGAATTAGTGAAGAGAGTGAGTTTTGTTATTTATATATATAATTCATTTCGCAGCATTTATATATATGTGATCTTATTTTTTTATGTATTAATTCATTTTAAATATTTAAAACACACCTCTTTTATCAGTATTTAACTTGGCTAGGTTTTTTGACCATGATAAAAATCTGTGGAAAATCTGTGGCAAACCCAGACTAATGGAGAGCCAAAGAGCTAGACAGAGAGAAAAGAGATGCCACTGGGCTCCTCCTCACTGGCCACACTGGGCCCAGGCCACAGAGGGCAAAGCCAGGTGCCACTGAGCTCCTGCTCCTCTAGGCCTCATTGTGGGGACAGAGGGGCTCAGAGCAGCAGCCCACTGTGATTTTCTCCAGTTCTGCCAGCACCCCCCCCCACCATTCCTTAGGAATTGCAGTCACGCCTTTTATGGACCGCGAGCAGAATGTATGCATCTCTCAAGTAAATTAAAATAATCCCCCTCACCCAATATTATATCTGTTCTAGTCAAGTGAAATTAATTGATTGGCTAAATATTCTCAAAATTTCACTGACAGTGGCATATGGTGATATTTATCTCAGCCGGCTAATCAATCAGTTAAAGGCCAGGCAACTAATCAATCAAAATAGGCTGACATCCCTATTTTCTCAGATGTTTCATTTCAGCTCCTGTCCAGAAGGGTTTCACTGCCAACAAGCTTCCCAAGTAAATTAATATTGAACAAAACTGATGATTTTCAATCTGATTTCAAAGTATTTAAAAGAAACAGCTGATATTTTGCACAATACAGGGTTCCACTCTTTAAAAACAAAAAGAAAGCAAAGAACTGACCCACCACACAAAAAATGCCTAACCTATCCATAGAAAGGCTATTCAGCCTTCTGCCCAACAAAAGGCATAAATCAATGAAGCAGAGCACAAAAACGATTTGCTGATCAGAAAAATAAAACACTGTACTAGGAAGATGTGATCTCTGGCTGGCTACAACAGATAGATGAGGGGGGAGCATGAAGAAAAACCATTATAATGGAAAGATAAATCAGTAAGGAAAAGATCACCATGAAAAAGGCTACTATAAAAATGACATGAAAATCAAAGGACAGAGTGGTAAACAAAACTGAAATACATCCATAAAGGACAAATCAGAACAAAAGACAGTTGAATGGATACAGAAGACCTGTCCGCAGTGCAAAATTACAACAAACAGGGAAAGGATGCAGAAATTGGACTGCACTACGTTAAGCAGAGAAATTGATCAGATGACAGAAATGTTGAGTTCCAAACATAAAGTTGCTCCATACTGCAATCAAAGAATTTTTTAAACCCCGTTTGTAGGGCAGTTATGTCTCCTACAGTGATCGCTGCTGACCTCAAAAGGTCTGGAATACATTCAATGGCAACCTTCCTAGTATGTTATAAAGCAAATATAGTGCACAGGATTGGACTGGAAAGCAAAAACAGCCTGGGATCAAGCTAAGCTGAGTAGCCCCTGAGGCATTACCATTGCCAGTGGAGAGTCGGAGCCAAGCAGCCCTTAAGGCACTGACAGATTTGCTAGGGCCTGGCGTTGGTTGTTTCTAACCACCAGTGGGTCAGCAGGGCAGCAGCATGCTGGCAAATTACTCTGTAAGTTAAATGACCAGTCTGCCCCTGAGGGCACAGACAGAAGTTCCAACACAGACAAGATCAACCGTGGTTCCAAAGAGGACTTAAGAGAGATTAATTATCCTTGGATCAGAAGCAGAGTATTAGACCTTGAACTAGGAATCCTAAGTTCAAATCCCCGTTCATCTTGAAACATACAATGCAACCGCTAAACGGGTTATTGTGGTATGAAGGTATTTTAAAATCAAATTATATTTCTATATTTATCTTTTCCTATTAATGTCCATATTATGTTTATTAAATGTTCTTCCATTATTATGCATCTTAAACCTTCTTGGAGCATCAAATGCAGATCAGACCATGCAAAGATTCAGGGTATTCACATAAAAACCATGTCATCAAAAACTCCTCACAGCCAATGTTCTTATGCAAAAACTAAGCCCCAAACATGATATTACAATCTACTTTAAAAATGGCCTATCATCCTAAGAAATAGTATTGCTCGAATCTCACAGGATTCTTGTTGATGTTTACTCACTTGCCAAATATAATTAAGTTTTGTTATGTTCATTAAGCAGATGCCTGATCTGAGCATGTTCTTATCTTAGTGGACCTATTCTGCCCTAGCAAGAAATTCCTTTAAATTGAACCTTGGCTGTTATCAAAGCTAAGACTTCAAGTGTTCCATCCAAATTAATTGGTTTGTATTTAAGAGATAACGAAGCTTTTTCAAAATCTTATACTCATTTTTCTAAACAAGCTATACAGGTAGCTCTGAAAATGGTGTGAAAGTTCAGTGTGCATCTGCACCAAATAAGAAAATTTATATAGAATAAATAATGCAATTTCCACTAGCCAATGCACCATATGCCATTTTGCAGATCTCTAGCTGCAGGCAGAAGAGCATGTCAGAGGTCATTCTTCCCATCATATGGCTGCAGGAAATAATTTAAGTGCAATGCAGTTTTTTGTATAGCAGAGATGACATAGTGGAAATTATAAAGTATCATTCAGGAGATGGCAAGAGTCACAAAAGTGTACAAGGTGCTACACCTCTGAAGATGCCAGCCACAGCTGCTGGCGAAACGTCAGGAACTACAATGCCAAGACCACGGCAATACAGCCCGGAAAACCCACAACAGCCAATGTACAAGTCTAGCTTTGGAACCATTCCAAGTAACATGTATCACAGCTACAGACCTCCTTTATCAGGGCTATCAATAATTCTTGTTTGATTTTTTTTACAACAATCTTCCAAGGTAGATTAGCAAATGAGACAAATGATTTCCTCAAGTCTAGCTGTGTGAGCTTCATGGCTCAGTACTTCAGTCATTCCCACCATCCTAGTTACAGTTAAAGCACGCTTACTTCTGCTTTGGGCTGGTGGCGCTTCTTTGTCAAATTTGAAGGGGGAGTTACAAAGGAGGCAAATGAATGCACAGAGATGATCATATTTGCAGCCATTGTGAGTCAATATCTATTCAAGGATTACTAAATTTGATGGATGAGCAAGGGAAGGGGAGGGATGGAGAGCTCTAATTCTTTCCCCATGCCCACTTGTCTCTATTTCACATTGAAAAGCTAGGCTGACTCTTCCCGCCACACCGCAGCCATGGCCTCTGTGATAACTGGGATGGGATGGAAGTAGGAGTGGTGAGGACTTCTTCCATCTTTTCCTTGACATGAAAACAGCATTTTAGAAGCAAGCCTGTATCTATCTGCATAACCTGGGTTTAGGGGGCCCCAACATGGAGCTCACCAACGTCTTTCCGGGTATCCACCAAGTGTTTTTAGAAAGTGAGCTGTGCCAGATGGAGCTTTTGCCAAGCAGAGCTTCTGACTGGCTGTGCAGATTATTTTTAAAAAGTTGCTTCAGCAGCAGCTGCTACCACAGCAGAAAGATTTTCACTGTGTGACTGAAGGTAAGCTGTGTGTATGCAAGAAAATATTTTTAAACAATGTTAAACATATCTTTTGCTAGAAATGTTGAAGAGGTACTATTAGAGATAGACATGACCTCACACCCTCACATTTTGTGGCTGGCTCTGCCTTTAGTGGCAGCCATTTTGTGGTTGTGCCCACCACCCTATGACAGAATTTCAAAGAGGCCCACAGGCTCAAAAAGGACCCCTGTGACTGAGTGTGAGGGAGTGTAAGAACCAGTTGTTATATAATATAGATGTGGGATGAAATTCAGTGTGGCTTCTGATCTAGGTACAAATAATATTCTCCTGCATAAACTATGTAGAGCATACATTGAGGTGCACACAGAGCACATTCCAAAAGCAGAATACAGCCTAACCAAACTAAAATACTTACAGGTTGGACTGATTTGAGTGGTAGAGAGTAGAAATTCACATAGAAATTAATTGGGATTCATAATAATAAACTGCTAATGGCTTGTGCCCAAGTGAATTGTTAAACTGGAAGGGAGTTAAAAGACCTGGAAGGAAGTATATGCTGCATATCTGTGACTTACTGTTGTGGAAGAAGTGGAGAGTATGGGTATCCAGATTGCTAATGATGCAAGCAGGGAAGGACAGAAAGACCTATGAAAACTAAAACTCTCAATCAAAATGACTTTGATAAATTATGGAAGTAATAGGCTGAGCACAATAAAATGGACAAGTGCAAGAGATCACATACAGCAGAGCAAATGCATACAATAAAATTGAGGATTAGGCTTGTCAACGACTTAGGAGCTGTAATGAATCACAAGTTGAATGTGACAGAGCAATACTGTGCTGGGGAAAGGAAGTTCAATGCCTTTTCACAATTAATATGCCAAAATATTGTATCCCATGATATGGTATAAAATAATGCATACCACAGGATAGACATTTCAGAGTACCTTTAATAAGGATGAAATAAAGATCGACAAGTTTCAGAACAGGGCAGCAAAGATGAGATCATAAATCAACCACACGTAAGCCCTTCATTGATTTCAATGACAGAGCTAAAAGCACGCTTAACAATGCAATCTAGTGCCTGTTTACTCCAGTCTAAGCCCACTGGAATCAAAAGACCTAAGTAAATATGCATAGGTTTGCACTGTAAGTCAGTGTCAGGCCTAGCTAGGGGATTCTCTTAGACTCTCCACTTCATCAAACACAGTTGTATGAGTTAAAGGTCTTTATTAGAGATTGCTCCCTAGAAGTACACTGTACAAAGTAATTGCCTGGAATGCCAAAGGAAAGTCTTCCCGTAAAGGTTATACCCCCAGTCTCCTCCCACCAGTTCAAATGACAATCAGTTGCAGTTGGCACAGAGCTGCAAAGCGCAAAAGTCCTAGAAGAGATGCAGAGCCGAGTTTCTCAAGGTTGGTCAGTTCCCAGCCCCAGCTGCACTGATAATACCTCTCGACCCAAACAAAGCATAGCCAAGACACAAGAAAACAACTACACTACTACCCATCCCCGTCCAGTAGATAGACATTCACAGGTATGGCAGGCAGGCTGGCTTGCCTGTCTTGACAGTCAGTCCTATTGAAACCATTGGAATTTAAAAGCACTTAACTTGGTCTAGAACAAATTTAGCAGGTGCAAATTATATACAATAGAAATAGTAGGTTGTAGCCATGTAGCATTTTAAGTAAAATACATTTGTATTGAACTTTTAAATCTGTTCTCATCATAGATATTTCTGAATTATTTTAGCCAGTCACTCAGCAAACAATATCTTTACAAGCTCTGAATTTTTGGGAACTAGGGTCTTAGGGGAAATTTGACCATTTTATTTATCTGAGTTTCAATGGAACATGGACACTCTCAAATATTTTCTACAAATCTATTTCTGTCCTGCTTCAGCAGTAATCTCTCAGAGCCAATCAAAAATTTAGGAAAAAATACATAGAATAATACTGGGGGGTGGGGGGCATGTTTGAATGTTCATTCAAATGTCACAGACCCTTTTGTAGAAAAAAGTTTAGAGCAGAACCCTTCTTCTTTCAGGAATAGCTTTCTACATATAAGGAGTCTTTGACACACTGAAGACACCTGAAGAGAAAGAAAAGAATGAAACAAGGAGATGAAGAAAGGGAGAATTTTTCCATTTTTTGGCTGGCTGAATAGCCAGCTGCCTGCCACTGCCACATAACTGCCCACCAATAAAAGCAGGTAAGTTGGGGCGGAAAAACAGAGAGACAGGGAGGGCATGATGACATTCTTGAGCGTGCCATGGTGTTTGAGAGTCTGAGAGCTCGAACTTGAATCCAGAATAATCCAATTTATTTGCTGTTTTCTTGGCAAGTTGCATTAGAGGTAAGATGGGGGAACTCAGTTGTCTCTGTTGCAGTTTGCTTCACATTGTACAAACAAAAGGCTTTTGTGGAGTTTAGGCTGAAACGGAGCATAACAAGCATAAGGAAGAGACAATAAAGCTATACAGTCTCAAAAGGTAAGCAACAATATGAAAAAAGTAAAATTAGAATTCTAGCAATTATAATAAACTAAAATGGAAGGATATTTTTAATATAATAAACTAAAATGGAAGGGCTTTTTTAATATAATAAGCTAATTTTTAATATAAATAAATAAACTAAATTTTTAATATAATAAACTAAAATGGAAGGGCTTTTTTCTGAGAAAAGAAGTAGTGGATATCTCTATTATCACATGTGCACATGCAAAGCGCACGCGCGCGCGCCACCGGAAATACACAATGGTGTCACTTCCGGGAAGTGTCATCACTTCCAGAAGTGACCTCGCTTCCTGGAAGCAAAGTAATCACACAGGGCGCAGACACTCCCCAGAGCGCTCCCTCGATTTGGGCCCACTCGCCTCCCTGCCCCTTACCTGGCAGCAATGGTCACTCTAAGCGGTGCAGTGTTGTGAGCCAGAAATCTACTTTGTAAGCAACAAATTGCAAGTTTGGTCATGCCTTTTCGGAAACCAGACTCCATTTGATTAAAAGACTTTTGAATTAGATTGCCTGAGGCATGGTATTGGGTGCCATCAATATTTTGATGACACCCACTTATGCATGTGGTTCTTAAAAGCTTATGCCTCAATACAGTTGGTTAGTCTTAAAGGTGCTACTGGACTCTTTACTATTTTGCAACTACAGACTAACACGGCTAACTCCTCTGGATATTAAAGAGTGCATCTGTCATATTTGGAGTTCACTGCCACATGAAGTGGCAACTGCTAGAGGGTATTAGGGACTTTAAAAATGATTAGAGAAATGTGTGGATGAAAGATCTATTCACAGTGGTTTTAGAATAAGAGTTAACTGGGGCAGTATAGCCCGGCTAGCCTGATCTTAGATCTCGGAAGCTAAGTAGATTTTGCTTATGATGATTGCTTTTCCAGTGCTGTAGTTTTGCTGGTATATAAACAAGAGTGATAATTAAAGTATTGCAAGCTACCCTGCCTTTGGGATGGGGTGGGATAGAAGTCCAATAAGGGGATTAAATAAAGACAAAGTTATGGTGCTTTGTATTATTGCACTTTTTCTAAATGATTGATTGATTGATTGATTGATTGATTGATTGATTGATTGATTGATTGATTGATTGAGTGAGTGAGTGAGTGAGTGAGTGAGTGAGTGAGTGAGTGAGTGAGTGAGTGAGTGAGTGAGTGAGTGATTAAATATTAAATGAAATAATAATGGTTTGCATTTCTATAGCAATTTCATTGTTCAGAGAGCACTGCAGATATTACCAATAACCCTTACAATGGCCCTGTAAGGTAGGCCAATGTTGTTCTCATATTACAGATGGATGGTTGAGAGTACCTAAGGCCACCCTGTGAGCTCCTGACAGAAGTGAGATTTGAACCAGAGACCTCCTGGATCACAGCCCATAGCCATTATGTTACTTCAGCTTAATAGGAAACCCTAGTGCAACAATATCTCATGGCTTAGATTGGCTTGTCCAGATACCATACCATAAAGGATATAGTCTCTCAGCCAGCCAGGTGGCAGCGGTGCCTCAGGAAGGAAGGTAAAGAAAGGGAAGAAGAAAAGACATGGAAAGAGAAAGGGAGGAAGGGAAAGAAAGAAGGAAGCAAGGAAAGAAGGAAAGGACGAGAAAGGAGGGGAGAAAGGGAGGGAGAAAGGGAAAGGCCAGGGAAGAGGCCGGGGAAGCAGGCGGCCTAGGAGGAGCTCCACCTGGGGAGACGGCCCACAGGTCTTTAGGCACTGGGGCAGGGCCACCAGTCACATGATCTTTTTTCAGAAGTGCCAGATCTCAGATCCAGGGAGATCCTGCTGGAAAAAAGCCCTGTCTATATTACATATTGTTTTTGATCGTAAAGTCTCTGATAATAAATGGCTGAACTTGTATGGTGGACATGGAATTCACATGGCATTCTAACGTTTTACCCTCCAAAATTCTGTTTGGGAGATTTACAAACACACCCTACCCCAATAGATTATGTCCTTGTGGAAGGATGCAACCCGAGTCCATATTTCATGTTTTATTTTATTGTGACTTTTATGTTCACGTGTGGGACTCCTTGATTAGCTAATCCTCTGTCAGATTGATCAGGGTCAATCTGACAGAGGATTTGTTTCTTTCTTACTATCAGATCATTGTCCCCACACTACATATACGGTTGCATTGTATTTCTCGATTGCCATGTGGATTAGGGAGTATACGGTAAATTCTGTCGACTGATTTTGCTGTTCTTTTGGTTCCTGCCCTGCTCATTGTAAATTGTTTTATTGTTTTATTGAATGCCAACAAAAGGTTGCTGATGGTTGATCATATGGCATTCCAAATGCTCAGAGTCACAGAATGTAGCTGTTAGAATGTTTACAGTCCAATTTCTGTTAAGGCCACGGCCCGCCTAATTATGTGGCTCAAGTCTTGATTGGTGGGGGTAACTAAAGGATCTGCCAATCAAGGGAGGGCGGCAGGAGGCTTCTTACCTCATTGCACTTTCCCCTCAGAAGGCATTTTGCTGCTGTGATCAAGAAAGGAGCCTGGTGGAGCTTTCCATTTCATCTCAACGGGCTTACCTTCTTGTATGGCTTTGGTTTCATGAGTTTGGGCTCGGCCCACCCTCCCCCCTAGGGGCAACATGAGCATAGCCAGTCGCCAGTTAAGGACAAGCAGGAATTTTGGGGTTTCACCTAACTGGCAGTGGCATGACCCTTTTGGTGCAGAGCAGACAACCATCTAAGAGACAAAAATCTTAGGGAAGGTCAATGAAGGAGGACGAAACTTTCTGAAGACATTAGAAGGGCTTTCTGATGGACTGTATCATGCAGTCAGATTCCATTTCTGATTTGGCTCAAAAGAATATAAAATATCAAACTTTTAAAAAATATTGTTTTAGTATATATACTTTCTTTCACTAGACAGCAAAGAAGGGTACAAAGAATGCCTACACATAAATTTAAATGGAGGGCAACATAATATAACTTAGTAATACCAAATATTCTATACCTTTTAACAGAACATATCAAAAGACCACAACAGCCTTACAAATTACCATGAATGTGATAATATAATAAAAGTGATTGTGTGCTGCTAATAGTTTGGGCTGTTTACCCTTGTAAGAATTTCAGAGTAGAAGACTTACATGAATTCTTAAGGGAGAAGGAAAGAATGATTCTGATACAAAAGCACTATTCCATAGCCGCACTTTGGATCTGATCACTTAAATGCTACCTTCCTTTGCCCATCACCTCTTCATGCACTACTTGTTAGATGAAGATTTTATTGAACAGCTTGTCCAATGACTAAGAAATGACTAAGAAATCCACATTTGTTCACCATGATTCCTTTTTTTCCTAAGAAGCAATCCAATGCTTGTGTTACAGTGTAGGTGACATTGTGGTGGAAAATACTGCACTGACATTGTTTTGTGCTTTATTATTGTTGTTCTTTGTTTCTATAGATTGTTCTATTTTTACTGGTTATATTGTTGAAAATGCATTGAGATGGTGAGTTGCTATGGCTGAGAGTCTCAAACTAGGTTACAATCAATTTATAAAAATATAACACATCATAACCACCTCAATCACAATAACAGACACAACAACAGATCCATAGAAAGTGAGTAACAGCAGGTGGAGTAGCGGGGTGTTCCCAAGTAGGAGAGAGCTCCAACAAGGGCAGTCCAGCAACACTAAAAACAATCCTGCTTCATGTTCATGTTTTTCTTTTTCTATAGTGCCAATAACTTATTACCTTTGCATTCTGCTGTTATCTGTTGATTTCATGTTTCCTTGTGCTTTGCTCTCACAATGAGGGGTGAATCCAAATCCTTCCTTTTGACGCTCAGCATTCCTCTGCAAAACAAGGAAGAGTAGGTATGTTTGGCCTTTGAATCAGAAAAGGAGAGAATCCTGAAAGACTATGGAAGTAATCCTAAACAGGTCTACTGAGATGTAAATCCTGTGTTATTCGATAGCACAGAGTATGATTGAAGTCTTCTTTCTAAACATTTCCAAAGAGGAGAGGAGAGGATGAGAGGGGTTTCCTCTTGCAAGGAATTGGATTGGCAGGGAGGCAGAGAATGCCAGTTCTTAGGTAGCTAGAAGGTGGAGGGTGGGGAGATGCACTCACACCGCACATGTTTATCTCACTCTCCCTTCCTGTGAACCAAGTTAATTAATAACATAAGGTCTCTTTCCCCTTGGGATCCGATTGATGCTGTTCAGGAAAACAAGCTGTTGCGCTGCGAGGTGAGCCCAGCACCTGCCTGCTGCTGGAAGGTACAAAACGAACACACACAAACTTTTTGGCAGGAAGGATTAGTTACAATTCAGTTTCTTAGATTTCATTCAGTATTCTGGAAGCTGTTTTAATGAGCCAAACCAATGAGTTCTATGTGTAATTTTGGCTTGTTTTTTTTCTGTTATGCACACCCCAACTGCGAGCAACGGCAATAATCCTGCAGCAGTGACAACTTTTGAAGAAGAGCAAGATTCCAGTTCAGTAGCACCTTAAAGACCAACACAGCTACCCACTTGAAACCAATTTTTGAAGAAAAAGCCTTTTTTCCAGAAGAAATTAGGAAAGCAAGCAGTGCAAAACAGGACTAATGTAATCAAGCCCCACCAAGCTGGAAGACAAAGAATCTCTCCCTGTATATGAATCTCTCCCAATGGTAGGTGATTGCATATATGGTATGCAATCACCTACCATTAATGTAATCTGGACATTAAATGCTAAATGACAGCTGAGGGCACCCAATTCAAATCTTCCCATTGTTCCCAAAGTTGTCACCACAGGTATGACTGTATCATAACTTCAGTTTTGGAATATTGTCTCTCTAGTCTCTACCAATCACTTCTGTTATGAAAGGAGTCTCTGGCTAATTTTAGTTGCTTCTTCAACTAGATTTTTTGCTTAAAGATTTTCAGTGTGTGTTTTTCTATATTGTGTGTTTTTAATCAGAATTGCTCATACATTTATGACTAGTCGTGCAGGGACACCTAACGATCCTTTGATAGTTTAATAAGAGTTTAATAGCAAGTTTGATTGTTTTAGTAGTACAAATGTTTTTATTGATTCCAGTGGAGGCCTAACCAACTTTGGTGAGGAATTCCCTGCTCTCGCTCTCGCTCTCTCTCTGATGTCTCTAACAAGAGTAAAGGCCACCACTCCCTGACCTTAGTAAGCAGCTCATCCCTCTGATTATCTCCCTGCAAACCAAGTCATCCTGAATGGTACTCTGAAATTAGGGCAAATATGACTCTCAGAGGCCACAGAATGACATGATCCTGATTAACCTGAATGCAGCTGCTCCTGTGCGTGCTCCATTGTAACTCTGGACACAGCCATCAGACAAGAGCCATGTTTTTGGTCACCTCTATGATTTCTCGGGCCATATGCTGCCTAAGATTGCTTGAGAGAATCCATGTTTCCGAAACTGAAATCAGTCCACAAGAACAGGAAAGCTGACTCACTGACAGGAATGTAGCCAGGCTCCCTTGGGAATGGGAACACTCCCTTGACAACAGTTGTATTCCTTGGCTTTAGGCCATATTTAAAGATCAGCATTTACTGAGCAATAATTGACCTTCTAAGACTGCCAAGGAATCTGCCTGATGATGCAGAGTTCCCTAAAAACTTAATCATAGTGAAGACTTGAAATGAATGACTACTGATGAAGGTTAAAGAAGAAAGCGCCACAGCAGGACTACAGCTGAACATCAAGAAGACAAAAGTAATAGCTACTGAGGAATTACACAATTTTAAAGTTGACAATGAAGAAATTGAAATTGTTCAAGATTTTCTATTCCTCGGCTCAATCATCAACCAAAAGGGAGACTGCAATGAAGAAATCAGAAGACTTGAAAGAGCAACTGTGAGGCAGCTAGAGAAGATCCTTAAAGTTAAAGATGTCTCTCTGGGAACCAAGATCAAGATAATCCAAACTAGGGTATTCCCTATGTCTGTGTATGTATGTGAAAGTTGGACAGTGAAAAAAGATGACAGGAAGAAAATTGATCCATTTGAAATGTGGTGCTGGAGGAGAGTTTTGCAGATACTATGGGCAGCCAAAAAGACAAATAAGTGGGTACTAGATCAAATCAAGCCTGAATTCTCCCTAGAAGCTAAAATGACATGATTAAGGCTGTCATACTTTGGTCACATCATGAGAAGACAAGATTCTCTGGAAAAGTTAATAATGCTAGGAAAAGTGGAAGGCAGTAGGAAAAGAGGAAGACCTAAAATGAGATGGCTTGACTCAGTAAAAAAGGGGCCACGTCCTCCAGTTTGCAGGATCTGAGCAAGTCTGTTAATGATAGGCCATTTTGGAGGTCTTTCATTCATAGGGTCACTATAGGCTGGAGGTGACTTGACAGCACATAACACACACACACACACAAAAAAGATGCCAGGACATCAGCCATCCCATAGCCTTCGTTAATCAGGATTGTCAGTCAAGTAAATCAATCAAGCCATTATCCAGCCTTTATCCAGCAGGCCTGAGCTGGCCACCTATCAGGTAAACTAATTACCCTAGGGTGCCTTTTGCATTCTTCCCCCATACTTTAAAAACATTGCCATATTTATTGTCAAAGGCTTTCACAGCCAGAGAACGGTGGTTGTTGTGGATTTTCCAGGCTGTATAGCCGTGGTCTTGGCATTGTAGTTCCTGACGTTTCGCCAGCAGCTGTGGCTGGCATCTTCAGAGGTGTAGTACTGACACTGAGAGATCTCTGTCTTTTGGTGCTACACCTCTGAAGATGCCAGTCACAGCTGCTGGAGAAACGTCAGGAACTACAATGCCAAGACCACGGCTATACAGCCTGGAAAATCCACAACAACCATCATTCCCATATTTGTTCTCTCCACTTTTCACTTCCCTGAAATTCAAACCTTTCAATAAGATTCAAAGGTGGATCCAATCCCATTGCAGAGGAGACACTGTCCCCTTCTCAATGCCACTAAAGGCACATAAAAGCTACCTCGTAGCCCCCAAACGTTTGTAGCTGGTTTCTGCATCCTGGATGCTACCCCAATCCCTGCCCCCTTTCTTCCTCCTGACTGTAATGCAGAATAGGAAAGGTATATCTTATTGCTCCCCATCGTATCTATCTCCCTTTGTTTTCCAGTTTACACTGCACCACATTTTGCTTCTCTCTGCTAGTTAAGATCTCTGGAAAGACTAGACACTTGCTCCTCTTCTGTCCTGTTCCCCATTTTACACCTTTAGCTTGCTCCCAATGTGCAGTCTACTTGTGCCTTGATTTAGCATTAGGAACTGTGATATTTGACTTGATATAGTATTTGTTACTATGTGCTTAGGATAAGTTCTCCCCTGCTCCCTAATATTGTATTATATGCCTCAATATAGTCCGTATTTCTTTTTTTTGTCCTTTCCTACTGAATTATACTTCTCACAGGGACTCACACAGCTACCTCATTAGGTAAATGATCCCTATTTCCACTCCCTGCACAAACAAGCAAGCTAATTCCCTATGTCAGTTGGAACATGTATGTTTATTTATTTATTTTATTTATTTTTTCAATTTATATACCGCCCATCCCCAGAGGCTCTGGGCGGTGAACAGTTAAAATCGATAAAAACAAAAACTAAAATCAATATACAAATAATAAAACAAATTAAAAAGGTGCAGTGGTGGGGAGAACCTTCCCCACCCCAAAGGTGGGAGGCCGACATGGCACCGCCCCCTTCAATCACCAAACGCCTGGTGGAACAGCTCTGTCTTACAGGCCCGGCGGAACGATAATATGTCCCGCTGGGCCCGGGTTTCCATTGACAGAGCGTTCCACCAGGCTGGGGCCAGGACTAAAAAGGCCCTGGCCCTGGTTGAAGCGAGGCGGGCTTCCTTAGGGCCGGGGACCACAAGTAAATATTTATTCGCTGATCGGAGCGATCTCCGGGGAATGTACAGGGAGAGGCGGTCCCGAAGATATGCCGGTCCCAACCCACTCAGGGCTTTAAAGGTAAGAACCAACACTTTGAACCTGATTCGGAATTCAACTGGAAGCCAGTGCAGCTGGCGCAGGACAGGTGTGATGTGTGACTGGTAAGGTATACCAGTCAGGACCCGTGCCGCCGCATTCTGGACCAGTTGTAGTTTCCGGATCAGGCCCAGGGGTAGCCCAGCGTAGAGTGAGTTACAGTAATCTAGCCTGGAGGTGACCGTTGCATGGATCGCTGTAGCCAGGTCCTGGGGCGTCAGATAGGGGGCAAGTTGCCTGATCTGACGAAGATGGAAAAATGCAGACTTGGCAACTGCTGTGACCTGGGCCTCCATCGATAGGGAGGCATCCAGGAGCACACCCAGACTCTTTACCACTGGCAAAGTTGCCAGTGGTGTCCCATCCAGGGCAGGGAGCTGGATCGCAACATCTGGCAGCCCCCGTCCCAGCTGCAGGACCTCCGTCTTCACTGGGTTCAATTTCAGCCTGCTCTGTTTCAACCATGCCGTCACATGGTTACATTAACAGGGATGTGATAATGTACCTTTAGGAAACAGTTCTTAGTTTCCCAACACGTGGGAAGAAATGTGGTCAATAAATATTCCCTCGACCCTGTGCAGAAACATCAACCCGTTTCTCAGATATGGAGAATTTTACAACTGCTCAGTAGAAAGAATAGGCTATAATCATCCATTCTCTACATGTACATGCTTAGATAATTCTTTTCAGAGGCACCTGTTTAGATGAAGCCCTATTCCACAGCATGATACAGCATCATCCCAACCTGAGCTTCCTGGTTCATGAAAATAAGAAAAGCATTATTCTTATTTTGAAAAAAAAATGTGGCATGACTGATATTAAGGAAATGTTTGTTATTAAAGTAATGTGCTTGCCCTGAGAAAAAGCCTTGTCATGTAGATTAATAAAACATATAATTTTGATATATTTGTGATCATGATTCACCATCTAATCTCTAGCATGCTAAATCGGCTAAACAGAAATGCAAAGCTGCATGTATTTAGGCAGTCTGCTATTGATAGCCCTTGTATTTATGTCTGAACCACATTTAAATATAAATTGCAATACTAAATGCCAAGTTTTATCCATGTCATTCACAATCCATTAAGTATTTTATTACACGAATTGTGTCAGAAAGCAATTTATAGCACTCATTTATTGCATTAAGAAGAGATGATGAAACCACACTGAAAATGGATTGCTTTGTGGTTTATTCAGTGGTTTACAGTTAATGCATAATGGGAATCAAGGCTTTTCATGTTTTATTATAAGAAGATGGAAACCTAGCATTATCATGTGAATACGCGAAGAGAGAAATTTTTGCTAAAGTTATGCAGGCAGGAATATTTTTGTCCCTAACATATATAGACTCTTTTGCTCTCTCTTTTGCCCAATAATGCCATCTTATAGAAAAGAACTGAGACATCACATGTTTTGAAAGCTGAAATGAAGTAATGTGCAAGATTATACACTCTCCTTTGGAAATTTGCACATCATTACTAAAATGAAACTAACATTTAAAGTACCAGCTGCTTGAGACCTTCTGGCTGCTTCCACAGAGAAAAAGAGGGAGGTGATCCATATCCTATACAGAAAACTCTGTCTAACATACAAAATCCCAAGAATGTGTAACATTATTTTTGTTTTTGAGACCAGTCCATATAGCCCTGAGGGCACAAAATCATCAACCCCACAGATCGGAGAAATTGCAAAATGGTGCACATATTTCTTGTACCTAACTCAACAAGAAAAAAACACAAACAAACAAGATTCAAGGCCAGTAGCACCTTGTAGACCAACGAGATTTTCAGGAAATAAGCTTTCAAGAGTCAAACTCCCTTCATCAGCTTGACTCTCAAAAGCATGTACAGTGGAAGTCGTGTTAGTCTCTAAGGTGCTACTGGACTCAGCTCTTGTTTTTCTACAGCAGACAAACACAGTGACACACCTGAAACACAAAATGTAACACGTCGACCCACATGAAACAAAAAATGCTCCGATCAAGATTAGGCCTTTTAATAACAAACTGGCTTCTGATTCACCTTTTCATAATCAAGTCCTGAGTTAGCCTGTAGAGCCAGGAAGAGCTGGGCTATTAAAATGCCATTTACTCAGCTTGATACCTCTCCTTCAGATGTTTGGGTAATGACTAGAGATGGGCACGAATCGAAATACAAACCAAAATTAAGCACAAACCAGGCTAGTCCGTGGTTCGTGAACCACGGTTCGTCAGATCCCATTTCTGACGGACCGCCACAAACTTTAGGCTGGTTCGTTTGGTTCATTTATTGGTTCATCATTGCAGACAGCCCAGAAGTGATGGTTTTCTGACCTGGATGTGGTGTTTTCACAAACCAAACAAACCAGTTCGTGAACCAGGGGCAGGTTCATGGTTCATGAAATTTGACAAACCACGAACCCCAGGTGTGGGGGAGGGGTCCACAGTGCCCGCATGTCCTTCCTTTGTTGACGCCACTATGTTTGGTGAAGTGGGTGTCATCAGCAATCATCCTGCTCCTGCGAGCATAAGGGCCCCTCTGAGGCTCAATCCTCAAAGTCCAGTGACAAGTAGAACAGTGGCCCAGGTCAGAGCCCTGTCCCTAACCCAAGCAAGCAGACACACCACGTCACTGAGGTAGGACTCGTTGTCCACTGCCCAAAGAGGCTCCCTCTGAACAGGGTAGCATAAGTCTCCTTTCCTTGAGATGTGGAAGACATCCTTTCCATCCCTCCCGTGCCTTCCATTCCAGCAAGGGGCCTTTGAATTGCTACATGATCTCCTGTTGCAGAGTTGGCTTTCACTCAAGTACATCCATTCATTTCCCATCATGGGGAGTTGGTCTCCCTGCCCCAAGGGAGGGCATCTATTGTTGATGCAGCCCCATGTAGGTGGGTTTTGTAGGCAGCCACCTCTCCTGGACAGGAGCACAAGTCTCCCTCCTTCCACCAAGGGCGGGTAAGGGTCAGTCAGAATAGGGGAGGGGAAGTTGTTGTTTGTCTCTTTGGAAAAGTGATGATCAAGGAGTGTTACATGAGAACCTTTGGTGGGGAAAGTCTACTCAAGTGAAAATCTGTGGGAAAAACAAGGCCTTTCTGAATCGAACCGGTTCTCGAACCGGTTCTCGAACCGGGCCCATCCGTTTAAAAATTCATGGTCCATGGTCTGTGGAAGTCCACAAACCCCGAACCGGCGGTCCATGGCTGCCTCCCAGTCCGTGCCCATCTCTAATAATGACTATTGGTATGCAAAATGAAATACACCAGAAATAAACTTAGAAATTGCTATGTATTTATTTGGAATGTCATTTGGAATTTCCAGATTCAAAACTGAAATGGAAATTTTCTGAGTGCTCACCCCTAATAATGACTATCAAGGATCTACAACTTTATTTGTTCTTGAGAAGCTTAAAAACAAAACCATTTTCCAAGCTGAACATTTAACATGGGAGAGCACATATCTGTGATACTATTTGAAAAGCCAGGATTGTAGGTACCATTTGCACTTGGAGATGATGGGATTGTTTTGAAGAGAAAGGAAGGATAAAAGTTAACCACAAATATTTATTTTTAGGGAAAGCAAAAAAATTCACATGTGAGAGTGCTTAATAAACACAGAAATTATTGATGTAATTCAAAATTTATATTTTTCTCCAGATTGTTTTATTTAATACTTTTATTGCAATATCCAATACCAAGGCTGTTTTCACATGTCTTACCAGCCATGCAAAATTGTGCAAAACTCCTGGAATGACGGTGTCTTCCTGGCACGATTTCTGGTTTGTGGTGAATTGCGCCAGAAACCAGAGTCATGATGGGAAATCGCGCTAGGAAGACGCCGTCATTCCAGGAGTTTTGTGCGATTTTGTGCGGCCGGTAAGATGTGTGAAAATGGCCCAAGTTCTAATTCACCATACCAAATTACAGATTCTAAGCAAATTACGGATTCTAAGCAAATTACAGATTCTGAAAATATTTCAAATAAAGTTAACCAAACTCACTTTCCTAAAAAAAACTCTAATGCAAGTTAAAGCAGAAGCAAATCCCATATGATTCATTCCCACAACGCTTTCAGTAAGGGCAGCAGACATCCCTATGTAAATTCTTCTTTTGTAATTAAGCCAACATTGTGAAGATATGGAGCAATCTTAGACCATTGTCCATCCAGAGAAGGCCTGACCGCCCTGATATCAGCTCTCCAAGGTCTCGAACGAGGGTCCCTCTCTCTCAATATCTATTACTATGGACCATTTCAAGTGAAGATGAAGGGACTGAAGTTGGAACCTTCCCTACGCAAACCATGTACACTGGCACTGAGCTATGGCCCCTGACCATCACTAACCAGGTAACTGAAAAAGGAGCCATATATTTAGGGTATACAACAAAAACTAGACTCATTTGTTGATGGCTGAGGCTATGAATCAATTGTACTTACTGCGGATGTGCCTCATCTAGCAACCTCTTGAAGATTATGAAAGCCTTAATAGTAGTCTGTGGCACTTACTTTTGGTTGCTGATGTCATATTGTCATTGTGAAGCTGCACAATCATTCTTGACAAGGCAGTCATAATGATGCCAGTGCTGCCAGAGTAAAGGAGAAAAACCAGCATGTTTATTTTGTGCCCATGGGCAAAAGGAAAGATGAAAGTCATTTAAGTCACCAAGAACAACTTCTTGTTATTTTTGAAAGATGTAGAAATATACTCTCAACTGTTACATTCACGTGTAAGGAATCTGTGAAAATGTAATGCTTGAGTAACTTAGAGGATGCCTCCTTTCATATGTCACATCACAATCTTTATGAGTTATTTAAGCACAGAAACCATAAGAATCAAAAGTTCTTAGCTTTGTTGGATTGTTCCCAAAGGCTTCAGAAGCCTATACATGACCATGTTACACAGCATTGCAGCCTGAGAAAATCAGTAGCACATATGTTTATCCAAAAGCAAAGATATGCATCTTCTGTAAAAGCTTCTGGAATTTTGCTAGAAGCTTGCACAAAATCTTTCTCTTGTGTTGTTTACTGAGGTATAATCAACACCCATCAGTTCTGTCTCCTAAACAAATGGCATCCAATTTCGTGTGTGTGTGTTTAAACAAAATGAAGAAACTCAACTTTTAAAAATCTAAAATACAGATTCAAGAATTGGAAAAATTATTAGGAACTGATAGAAGAATTCTGTAACAGCCCAGAACTCTGTCTGCAATCCTTTTTCTTCCTGTAGAAGAAATCCTTTTCTGTTATTTATGGATGGAAAAATTTTCAGCCGTTTGAAAATGTCTGTTTAGAGTGTATTGCTTATGACACTTGAGATACATTTCTGAGCTCACACTTATCTCTTTTTGGTTTCATTGCTTTCTTGATGTGTATTTAAACCTGTCCCTGAGTTACTGTTACTGTCACTAGTGTTATCGGTACTTCTTGAAAAGCTGTTGTGATACTCTCAGACTGCATTGCTCAAGGAATGTCTGGGCTTGAACATCATTACAGAGAGACAGATAATAGTTGTAATGGAGAACAGATCTTACTGCCTTAGACATTTCTATATTTTTCCCCACCAGTGCCCTGTGTACATGTGAAGACTCCAAGTTTTGCCCATAAAAGTGGAGGTTATTTTTAAAGTAAAAATTGCAGGAAGCAATTGTAGATGAATCAGTTTTGAACTGCATATGAATTTATCTAGAAATAAAAAAATCCCCCAAGAGCCAAGGAAATATTACTGATCGAAGATAAAAAAAAAACATCATGTGAATGTATATAGCCTGCCTTCTATGAAATTATACACTAAGACCACAGTCTTAAACATAATCTGATAAATGGCATTGTCAATGAGGACTAGAAGCATGTTTAAATCAATGAGTGAAAATTGCAAATTTAAGTTGCCCCCCCCTTCAGCAACAAAGGCATTGGGTCTTTAAACAAACATAAACTCAACTGACAGATTTCCCCATCATAGCATTTCTCCATCATAGCATTCCTCTGTTAGGAAAACTGTACTTGTATTTCTTTTGTCATGCAGCAGGTAGTGACTAGGGATGGGCACGAACTGGAAAAAAAACCCCATGCAGTTCATGGTTCGTCAAATTTCACAAACCACGATCCACGAGCTTTCACGAACCTGCCCCTGGTTCGCGAACTGGTTCGTTTGGTCGGAAAATCACTTCCAGGTCAGCAGAAGGTCACTTCCGGGCCCGCAGAAGATCTGCAGGAAGTCCATCCCCTGTTGCCTAGGAAACTGATTGATTGGCACGAGGCTGTATGCAGTGACGAACCAAAAAATGAACCAAATGAACCAGCCTAAAAGTTCATGGTGGTTCGTCAGAAATGGGATCTGATGAACTGTGGTTCACGAACCACGAACCGGCCTGGTTCGTACTTAATTTTGGTTTGTATTTCGGTTCATGCCCATCTCTAGTAGTGACACGTATCTTATGCTAGAGGAAGACCCTATTCACATCTGCTATGTACATGTATTTTAAAGATGTATCAATAATTAGAGACTGATATAGTAAAAAGATAAACAAGCCCTTGACAGAGCATAGGTTGATAGGTCGGTCCACTTAGTGCTTTGTTGGTGCTATCCATCAGCAGAAATATTTCAAGAGCCATGTATCAACAGACTCTAATGTATTTCCAATCCTTGGTTTTTCTCAGTTCAAAGTGAACCAAAAAATCTACCTTGCTCATGCTAGTCTGCAGACTATAAATGCAAGCACAGGGTTGGATCCAGTGGTGGATATTCTTCCAGTGGAAGGGTAGGAGCACGTTTGTTGATGCCTTTTTCCCACTGTCTCCCAGGAGCAACACTGCAGGGAGTTTGATGGGCTGCAGCATGAGGGGGCAGGAAAGTTCCATTCCACCGACAGACATGGATCAGAGGTCAGAGTAAAATGACCTTTGAATCTAGCCCACAATCAAGAGTTTTCCACATTGTGTTTGAAAACTACAACGTATTTAACATCTTTATCATACGTCCATACCTGACACTGTCTCAGCATGCTTACCCAAATCGTGTTTGCGTTTTTATCCTATCACTCTAATAGTCAAGTGATATTTTTATCTTAAAGTGTTCAATCATGGACAAGGAATAAATTTTCCTTCCATTTCCCCATTAGCAGTTTAAGGGTGATACTTCTAAGCAATAATAGCACGATTCACTCATACACTTTGAATATAAAAAGCACTTAAATATGTGTTTAAGGCATATACTTATGGCCCATCAAAGGGATTTCAAGGGAAATTAACCAAGGTGTGAGGTACTTTCCTGAGCCGAAGTTAAACTTTCCAATTTGGAAGTCCCAGGCAGCCCATTAATATTCTGGTAGATATAGAAAAAGTTACATAACCCACTTTGGGGCAGGGGGGTTGGTGCATACTCTGGTAATGATCATAATTATTCAAAGCTGTTCCATGGAAGGTGAAATTAGGTTTCAAATCTTTTAAAATAAAGTTCCAATTAAACTTTATTCTGCTGTTTGAGATTTCAGAAGTTAAGATTTGTAGAAACATCTGCTGAAAACACAAGGTCAGAAGCCCAACGTGGATCATAAAGTTATTTAATGAGAGTTCCTTTTTCTTCAATAAAACCCTTGGTTATCTCCTGAGAAGGAGAAAATATATTAAAGGTCATTGCTACCACTCAGCCGCTGAGCTTCAGGTTAATACACAAACTCTCAATGAGCACACTGACAATCTTTAATTAATGCATTTTAAAGTGGACTCCATAGATACTGGGCCATACCAAGCATTCTTTTAAGATGGCTTTGCTCATAGCAGTACTGTTTTTAACTCTTTTTAAAAACTAAACATGGTGTCCCATACATTACCATGCCAGCCTCATAACCTTATGATTTGTGTTTAGATGCATGGTGGAATTACCAGTTTGGTGTAGTGGTTAAGAGCGCAGGACTCTAATCTGGAGAACCGGGTTTGATTTCTCACTCCTCCACTTGAAGCCAGCTGGGTGACCTTGGGTCAGTCACAGCTTCTAGCTCTCTCAGCCCCACCTACCTCACAGGGTGTTTTGTTGTGGGAATAATAATGACATACTTTGTAAACTGCTCTGAGTGGGTGTTAAGTCATCCTGAAGGGCAGTATATAAATCAAATGTTGTTGTTGTTGTTGTTGTTGTTATATAAAAAGAAGATATATACATATATGAACAAATAAATGCTACCTATTTATCTGAAAGGAAGATGTAAGATAATTCCCCTAAAAAGGTTATATACAGAATTATTATTATTATTATTATTATTATTATTATATCCATAACTATAAGCGTTACATCAATTTTAGATAGAACCCACCTGGAGTTGGACAGCTATTGCTATCTCAATCACTTTGTCCAGAAAGGGCAGATTAGAGACTGGGCAATAAGTAGCCATGTCATTTTTGTCTTATGGTTTTTTAATTAGTGGATGGATAGCCGCCTGTTTGAGTGGTTGGGGAAAGGCTCCCTGAGTTAGCGATTGATTTACAATAGACCTCAGTGGTTCATTTATGTGGTTCTAACTTGATTTTAACAGCCAAGATAGGCAAGGATCCAGTGCACAAGTAGTGCCTTTCACAGATGTCAGGATTCTGTTAAGATCTTTCACTGTAACTGGTTGAAAGTGGTCTATACTTGAGCCAGATGTTGTATTAAGCATTTCTTCCATCTCATCTGTATTACAGCTAGCATCCACAGCACAGTGTATTCATGCTATTTTATCAGTAAAAAACTTAGCAAAGGCCTCACAGCTAATTTTCTGTTCTTGAGACTGTAAAGGTTGAGATTTAGGGGTTGGAGGATGTTGAGATACCTTGAACAATTGGGATGGTTGTGAACTAGCTGACACAATAGTTGCCAAGAAATAACATTTCTTTGCCACTTTCATTTCTGCTTTATAGGTCCTCCAATGGGTTCTTTAGCACACTCTATCAGTTTCAGTGTGAGTTTTCTGCCAGCATCTTTCAAGGTATCTTCCAACCCTCTTTAGATCACCCAACTCTATAGTAAACCACAGGGCTGGCTCCCGTCCCAAGCACCAAAGGGGTCAACAAGAAGCAATGTTGTCTATAGCTTCAAGGAGTTTCACATTTCAAGCTCCTACAACAGCCTCAATAGAACATATCTGGAATTCTAAAATCTCCCAAGGCACATTGGGATCTAGAAGGATCCATGAGCCTTTGTGGGTGAATCATTTTAACTGGCCCTTTTTTGTTGGGTGTTGGGGGCAGGGCTATATTCACTTTTGCCTTCAGCAGATGATAGTCTAACCATGGTTGAGACCAAATCTCCAACACTGAAACAAGACTTTCTCTCAAAGGCTCAGTGCAAAATACTAAGCCCAAGGTGTGGCCTCCTTCATGTGTAGAGCCTGTCACTATTTGAGAGAGACCCAGGGTTGCCAGGGAAGCTATAAATTCTTGGGCAAGCCCTGATGTGGAACACTCAGCATGAATGTTGAAGTCCCGCAGAACAATTTGTCTAGGGGTCACCAACACCACATTGGTGAGCAGCTGTGCCATCTTGGAAAGGGTGTTTACTGGGGATCTGGATGGTCTGTAAACAAGCAGAATGTTTAATCTATCTTTAATTCTCAAAGTCAGGAGCATATAGTCAATACCAGCTATAGCTTGTATTAGAAGTCTGCAGAAGTTGAAGAGCTCACAAAGAATAACTGCAATGCCTTCACCCCAGCTACCATTGCGAGGTTCGTGTAGGACTGCGTAGACAGGTGGAGTTAGTTTGGACAGACACACCATATAATTTTCCTGAAGCAACATCACAGTGTGTGCAGAAGGAAATTTTACTGGACCAAAAAAGTCATCATTGTTTAACTTTCATCTCTGACATTGACTGAATATCAATTTATAAATGTCAACAATGAAAACTATTGTATTTGATACTATGGCGAGGATGGTGTGGAAAACATTCTGAAGTGCCTGTTTACCTTTTCTAAATTTCATGTTTGTGTTTTTGACAGCCTCTGGAGAACAGAAAGACATGTAGACTAAAAAAAATAAAGTGCCAGCAGACTTACTTTGGGTTTTGAAGATGATGAATTTTAAAACCTCTTTGTGCCAGTACTCAGGAACTTAGAACAGGGTATACCATTAAATAAACAAACATAGCATCACAGAAGCTGATGCTATGCGAAAATCAAAGACTGATATGCCATAGAAAATGCTTATCACTGCAGTGTTGGTCTTATAACACCTGGTCCAATATTTGAATGGAGTTGGTAGTGTTAGTTCAAGTTATATTCTGGAAACTTTTGGCTTACTGTTTCTTCTTTAGGATGGAGAACATGGGATGGTGAGAAGGTGCATTTTTAAGACTGCCTAGTCTCTCAATGTATCTTATTGTCGAATGGGAAAGATGAAATTAGATGTATAAAAGAAACCCTTAAGAAAATAGCAAGCTTTCAGAAAAGTTACCCAGACTAAATTTGATCATTTTGAACATGCATTATGAAGTGTCATACAAGGTAGGCTTGAGACTTTCATAGTATCATGGAGTGCCTCCATCACCAGTGTCAGACTCTGGATGACAGACTACAGCAGACAGATCCCTGGTTCATTTTATTCAGAAATCAGTTCTTTCTATAATCAAATCCAAAGGTCTGCTTAGGAGTAAGAAAAGACCTAAGCAGCTCAAGTAGAACGTTGACCAGAATGGTTACATAGGAAAATTACAAGCCTCTTCTACCCCTGCTCTATCCCCCCTCCCCTTTTCTAAACAACAGTGTTGTTTAATTCGTGTGAGAACAGTCTGCATTATTGTGCTATCAGCTACAGAGAGAGAGGAGACATAACACTAGAAGGAAATACCAATAAACACCCGGCTGCCTGGGGACGAGTGAGAACTCATTGGAATGTTAGCAACAAGATTATACCCAGGCATACAAAATGGAGTCACCCCTGACAGCATAAAGTATACAGATGACAGCAAATATTATTGGCATGAATGAGTGAGTACAGTCAGACATGACAACGAGCACCACTGCCAATCCAAATCTTCCCAAGCCAATGTTTTTCTTGGCATACATTGACCAAGGTTTCAATGGCCAAGAAAGCCTTGGCAAATTTTATTTCAGGTTTCTAGGATTGGAGTTGGGATCCAAATTAATAAACCAAGAGTGCTTACTAGAGATGGGCATGATCTGCATTACGATAGAAAAAACCCCATGATAATGGCAATCGTGTGATCGTGACCCAGCGGATCATCGTCGTCCACAGAGAACAATCCAGTGGTCGGGAGGAGGCTGGACCGGGGCTGGACCGGGGCGATCGTGATAGGATTGGGAAGCCAGACACTCAGGCGCCAGCAATCTATTCCCCTGGCAACGGAGCCAGGGGAATGCCTGAGCTCTGTTTGCCCTCTTTCTGTGACAGAGGTTTCATGCTGCACATGGAGGTTTCATACTGCAGCATGGAGGTTTCATGCTGCACACAGAGGTTTCATACTGCAGTTTGAGGTTAACTTTTTAGCAAAAGAAATTTAAGGCAAAAAACTTGATATTTCCCCTAGGAAGGAAAAGCAAACAGTTGTGAGTGAAAAGGTGTCTTCCTGAGAAAAATATAAGCAAAGTGATTGGGAGAGGAAGGGATTAAGAGAGAGAGAAAACAAAAAAACCCTGGCTTTGAGAGCAGCTATCAGCTGAAGCTGTTTTGCGCTCCTCTCCTCCTGAGTTCATTCAGTGCTTGAAAGAGTTAACACTGAAAAGAGATTTCTCTCTCCTCCTGGCTTCTCAGCCCAGCGGACTGCATCCCTTTTGCAAGCAGTTGAGAAAGAGAAGGGGGAGAAAGTGTGCAAAAGAAAATACAGCCGCCTTTAAACTCTCAGCTGGTGGAACTCTAATTAGGTGGTACAAATGATTTGGCTTTTTCATGACTAGAAGGGTAATACTTGGTAAATAGAGGACTCAGAAGAGCTGAGCGGGAGTGTTTGCACGCACCCAGCGGCCGCCACCACCCACCTTCCCACATAGCTGGGAATACCAGCGTGCCCTGCTTTGGCCTCCACGATCCACGGGCCAGGAACGGGAGATGCTCGGTGCGAATTGTTAAATTTGGGATCGTTGCCAGCGCCGATCCAAGATCAGCTTGATTGTTAATTTTTTTTGGATCGTGCCCACCTCTAGTGCTTACCCAGTGTATTAAACATGTAATTGGCCAAGGGTTACAGTGGTGCTGAAGCAGAATCTAGTCCAATGACCAGAACTATAATCCAGTAATTTTTTTAAAAAAAAGTGGTTCTACCTTTATACTTGCCCTAACTAATACCGTAGCCAATTAAATCCTCTCTTGTATGGCTACAGAAGATTCATAGCAAAAAGAACTAGGAATCAATCTGCCACTGGACTTCTGGGGAAAAACTGCAACATGGATGCTAAGAAGCACTGTCTCCTTAATTCCAAACTGAAGAAGAACAGAGATAACAAAAGCTTTTAGTGTACTTGAGAAATTTGAATGCAAAATTAACACAAACTTCAGGATCTGCTTTAGGAAGATTCCCTGCTTTTGATTTCAATATGAGCTTAGCCTAACCCATGCACATTCAAGTATACACTACAACCTAGCTCCTAAGAAATGCCTGCAGGCTGTCTCACTCAGATATATACTAAGAGAACTATATGCAGCTCGCAGAATATAACATTTCTATAACCACGACCGTTTTCACATGGCCGTTTATTCTACCAGTTTTGCGCCATGATTCATTTCCTGTGATCTCGCAATCAAAACACATTCTCCCAACATGTAACGACCCATCATGCTTCCACAAGTTCACATTTCATAGGCAGAAGTGCAAGAGGGGGCGGTCAAAGTGCTCATGTCACGGCACACAAAAGCACATTCCCTCCCATTTTAATTTCTTTTCTTATTTTTGTGCACTTTTGAGCTATATCGCACTTTAGGAATACCAAATTTGCGCTTGCCCACCCCCAATGCTCCTTGTGAGAGGCAGCTGAGTTTGCCCGCCCCTGAACTGCTGAATATTTTTTTTTTAATTATCAGGCAGGGCGGCACAGAACAGAATTAGTGGCAACATGAGAAGATAGTTTTCACATGAGGAAACATATCTGTATGTACAGGAGCATTCTGCAGTGGAGTGGTTGGTTCTTAACTAACAGTACATCGCAATTGAGCAATAAAGCTTCCCTTTTAAAAAGAAAAATTATTCAGCTGCCTGGTGGAGCGCGCAGGGGATTGTGGGAGTCTTGGGCGGGAACATCTCTTCAAACTAAACTGAAAATTTAAAAAGGGGTGATGAGTAAATTGGGAAGTTGCTGGAAGTTGTTAATACTTGTTCCAAGCCATTCACATGGAAGCCGTAAATGCCGAAATGAGGAATCACAAAGCGGAACAGATGGAGAATGGGCAAAACATGACAAAACCAGAATGAGGTGAGAATTCTGCGGGAGGAAGTGCAAGTTTAGCGCTAAATTTATGGCCGTGTGAAAAAGTCCCGTGACACTTAAGAACAATTCAGCATGCCTGAATCTCCCAGCACTCTCTATCTGATTTCTGCTGCTGAACAAAATGCTAAGCTGGATGCACAAGTGATCTAATACAATATAAACATGCAATTATGGGAGGTTGACAGATCCTTTCCCCCCAAAGGGGACACAACAGAAAAACACTAAAAACTGAAGAGGGAATATTTGTCACCTCTAAACAGCTCTCCTTTCCATCATTGAAGTGCAAGACTATATTGGGTATGTGCCTTGCAGCCAACTTGCATTTTGATACAGTTTTAAACGGCTGTTAAGCAGGTATTTGGGCTGGGAAAAGAAATAATTTCTCAACAATCATAGTTTAGCTTCCAATAGCATCGTGCATCCCTGGAAAACAGATGTGTTAAGTCCTGCTGCTTTCCCCTTAAAGGTTAATAGAGAACACCGCATGGCTGAGGACACCGATGCTCCAGCAGCATGGAACACAATATTACTGGTAGCACTGCAGACTCCCCACTTTTATTGCTTGCTTCTCTGGGCCAGAATTGCAATTTAGGCATTTCTAAGAACACCTGCCCATACACAGACACACACACACACATTATGTGTGGGTGAGTATGTGTGTATGTGGATTCCCGATGGGCCTTGAAACAATATTAAGAACAATTATTTAGTCTATATTCAGCCTATGTCAAAATGATCAGGTGATATTTTATAAGTGTTAAAGGAAAGCATATGTATAACATTAAGGTCATTTTTAAAAAAAAATACCAGGAATAAGGTACAGTAAACCTTTTGTTATCAAGCACGGATGAGGAATGGAGGTTCCTGGTTAATTAGACGTGCTGGATATGCAAGCTTATTGCTCTGTCCTGCCACCTACACAGTGGGATCCACCAGAAGCCGATCCCACCTCTTGGGAATGACATGCCAACAGCCTCCATGGCTGGCAAGAAAGTGAGTAAGCCAGTTGCCCAGGAGCCCTCTGACAAAGCTGGCTCCCAACAGCTGAAGACTACCTGAGGGGTAAGGAGGTACTCAAAGATAATGACAGCTGGCAGTACCAGCTGGCAAAAGCCCGATAATGAGTGGAGGCACCAAGCTGGCTAGCTAAAGGAGCTGGCACGCATCTGAAGGCACAGTGATATAGTGGATGACAGGAAGGAGTTTGGTCTCTGGGTGGTGTGGGTTAACTAAGCATTTGGAGTAATCAAATGCCAGATGATAAAGATTTTCTGTATATATTTTGTTGAAGGCCATAGATGTGGATGGTCAATAATCCTGCAGAATAAAAGAGAGGAGCCATAGCTTAGTCAGTGGGTACATGCTGCGCATGCATAAAATCCTGAATTCAATCTCCCAACATCTCCAGTTTAAAAGGATTGCAGACAGCTGTGCTGGAAAAGAGCCTTGCCTGAGACCTTGGGGTGGGTATCCATCAGATGATACACTTTGCTACATGCATCAGTTGTCTGGCATAGGCAAGTTCATACTTTCATATGAAAATGGAGAGAAACACCTGCCCCCAGACGAACTGACTGGGGGGACTTGGTTGCGGGCTATGCATGGGAGAAGAGCAGGGGCATACAGCTGCCACCATATTTGGGTCTAAGCTGAGGCCAGCCAATTAGAGCTGGCCATCCTGGGGGGCAGAGGGGTGGGGAAAGGCTTGTGGATCTGGGAGGCATGATCTCCTCTCGGGTCCACTGGCAGTCCTTGTGAGTGAAAGTTCACCCTACCCCTTGGCGCCTCGTGGCCGGCATCCCACCCAGCCCTCCCTTTCATCACAACTTTGGAGAGGAGTAGACAGTCTGGGCATTGAGCACTGATCCATTTGGGGGGAAACAGGGCCCGTGAGCTCAGTTTCCCTATTATGGGGATCCCCATAAGAGATCTAGAGAGTGAGACATGGCAGGTGCATGCCCAGCTCTGGGGCTTTTGGGTCTGCCTCACTCCCAGGTGGCAGGGGATCCACACAGGGGTGTACACCCACATGGTAGCCCACTAACTATCTCCCATGGTTCCCCCCCTCAGTGGGGTCTAAGGAGGTGTGGCGGTAATTGGCCAGCAGGCGGGTCAGCTGATGCTCAGAACTGTGCCCTATGCAACGCCAGTGCTCCACAATCTCTAAAACAATAAAGTTGTGACCTCTTTCAACTCCATCATGGTTGTCTGGTGTGTTTTGTCACCTTCATAGCACTCCCCTCCCTTCAGCGCTAGTCTGCAACCACTCATGGTTTTTTAAAGCACTTAAACAAAAATTAATGGAATCTAAAAATCACCATCATGTTGTTAAATATGTATATATTTTAAAGATTTTCCTTCAAAAATTCAGGAGTCCAAGACAGAAGAGGAAGTCTCTTTGACCTAAAAATCCCATCACAAAGAATCAAATTGTACTCATCTACACCTGACAAGATAAGAATCTAACAAAGTCTAGACATACTAGACTTTGTACATTATGGCCTCTCTCGGCATGATTCAGAGATCATGTTTGACTGTAGGTTTTCAGAGAGATAATATATTGTTAAATTCAAAATTTGACCCATTCTGTAACTTTGCAGCCTTGAACAACTGCAGCTGAAGTTCTAAATTTGCCAGCCATTTTCTTTTCCTCAGCTGGAAATGTTAAAAAGGTGACTTTAGGGTATTTTTCAACTTTCTGGTATTTCATCTCCTCTCTGTCTGAATAGCTTATTCTCCTTTTATTCTTTTCTGTTAAGAAGAGGATTTATAATGGTGAATACATTGGCTATAGAGATGCGAACATTCAGCTGTATGTTAAATTATGAGTCAATGAACATGGTCAATTGAGTCCCAAGTGGACTGAGCAAAGAACTGGAGAAAGATTTTTGGAGTATCACTTCCACTTGCTTCTTAAGAGGCCATGAAGTTGAAATTCAGACGGAGCTAAAGTCAATGGGAGATTTAGCATTAATATTGACCTGGGGGTTTCAGTGTTAAACATCAGAAGAGTTTTTTTCTCAAGAAGATGAAAAACTGGGCTTCTTTTTAATAGAATTTGACATGGCTGACATTCCTATTTAAAAGTATTTTTGCATCCCACTTTAATTGTGGCCGCTTTATAATTTTTGATTCAGGGAAAGTGCTGCTGCCTTTCATTCAGAACAGCATGACTTTTGACCTCAACCGAAATGTCTTCAGGGTCCCAGCCAGAAGGAGCTTCTATAAGAAGATGTGAAACAAAGCGTATTTGGCAGAAAATAATTAACACACTCACACACTGTGATATTTTCTCAATTACATGCCCCTCAACACTTAAAACATTTCTTTTACAGAAAATAGGAAGAAAATGGATCTGTAGGAAACTGATCTCTCCTCTAGTTCTCACCGTCCAAGAACTATACACAATGCACTTCATCTAGATTATCAGATTAAAATCTCATTAAAACTGTCTATTTCATTCCATTATCATTATTATGAAGAATAAGTTCAAAAAAGTTATTTTAGTACGGTTCCCATATACCTCTAAGGCCCACAACTATGACATGCAATGAGCCAGGAAGATCTTGCGCTCCAATCCTACTTCCAAATCACATCTGCCTATTCTACTGAACAAGCCCACCATGCTTTAGTGTAAGCAATACAATATTCAGAGTGCTACTGCTTTGCGGTAAGCTGTTTCCCCGTGCATACTTTTTATTCTGTTTCTGGTGCTGCATCTTCTTCCCCTCTCTCCCGCCCCCTGCTAGCCCATTGCAAATTGTGATTGGCTACTCTCATCTAGCCAGCCACTCATCTAGCCAGCCACTCCCACTCCCCTTCTTTCCATTCTTCCCCACTCACCCCTTTTCACTTTAAAAAAAAAAAATTAAGTCCAGCGCAGGATCAATGAATCGCTGGTTTGAAAGCAGCAGAGAAAAGTTTCTTTTTTATTTCATATTTTATTTTGTTTTTTGCTTTGGCATGGGTGGGGATATTGTATAGGGGGTAGAGGTGGGTACAGTCTGCAAAACGGATCTAAATTTGACATGGTCCAGCCCAATTCGTGGTTCGCAAACACTCAGTTTGTGGGACTCACATTTTTCATGAACTTTGGTCCATTTGGGCCAGTCCGTGGTCCATGAGTCAGACATCCTGGCGCTGATCTATCAATTCCCTAGGCAGTGGAATGGACATTCACAGATCTTTTGCAGCCCTGGGAACACACCAATCCTAGCACTTAAGAACTTGATAGGCAGCTCTGGCTGCCAACCAGAGAGCTCCAATTCTTCTCTATACAAGCAAGGAACAAGAATTAATTCCCTAGACAATGGAAGCAGCCCTTGGGACACACCAATCCTAGCCCTTAAAAACCTGATAGACTGCTCTGGTTGCCAACCAGAGAGTTCCCATTCTCCTCTATGCGAGCAAAGAGCAAGAATTAATTCCCTAGACAATGGCTGAGAAGGTGTCTGTGTGGTGAGTGAGGGGGCTCTTCCCCCACACTTTTCTGTTTGGTTTTGCTTCATTGCAACTTCTTAGTGCTGCAAGCCAATGCAAGTCAATTGGCATTTGCTATTCTTAGTATCTACTGGAAGTTTCCTGGGGGTGGCTGCTTTGGGAGTCTGTAACTTGGACCTCCAAAAAGCAATCTTGGCCAAACTTGGAGGGTGGCTGGAGAAGAGTGCTGAAGCCTCACTGCGAGTTTGGCATCTCTGAGTGCGAAGTGGGCAGTCCTAGGGCCCCAGGAACTGACGGACCAGAGACAGACAAACCATTCCATGAATGGGGCAGGTCTGTGAAAAGTTCAGGGTCCGTGAAATTCAATGGACCACAGGCTGATGGGCCATGGGGTTTTTGCAGTCTGTGCTCGCTTCTTATGGGGGGTTTAATATCTGGGTATCAAAAATAAAGATTTTAATATCAAGTTTTAGAGAGGTGCAAATGACCACATAGAAGCCGATTCCATGCCTTTTGGCTTGACTTCAGAGAAAATAAGGAATTATGTCCTCATTGCAGAAGGGGTTTTAGAACTGTGTAACTACAAAGCTACAGTAGATTTGTTAGGCTTTAAGGTGCCACAGAATTCAGTAAACCTGGGTCTGGACTTTATCACTTTCTGATCCAAAATGGAACACTCATATTAAAAAAGAAATAACAAATAAAGTGAGCCAGTGTCGTTTAGTGGTTAGAGTACTGGTCTAGGATCTGGAAGACCCAGATTCATATCCCCCTTCTGCCATCAAAGCTTGCTGGGTGACCTTGGGCCAGTCACACACTCTCAGTCTAATCTGCCTCACAGGTTTGCTGTGAAGATAAAATGGACAAGAGGGGTACAAATGAAGTAAATAAAGGAAAAAGAAAGCCCTTCTGCACATCGAAAACTGGATGTCAGGGAGAAGAACTCCAGCTTCATCTTTTTCCTGCCATGGCATGCTAGTTTTCTAAGTATGGGTTGTGTAAATACTTCTGCATAGATGTTGGTGCTTTGTTATGCCCCACCAAAGGTCAAATAAAGATAGGGATGGGGAACAAGCTGAGAGAAACTCACGTGAACCAGTTGCTGTGGCAAAATATGAGCAACACTGAAAAATACACTTACATTTTTATTATTTGTCTCCTAGAGACCATAATACAATCAGGAACACAGTAGTTTTGCTTTTGAGCAGATATAAAATGGCAGTATATAGAAAACTTAAACTATGATTAGCTGTGTTTGTAGAATTTCTAACTGCTGCACAACCATTTTAAACCCAGAAAACCCTGTATGTATTTGTATGTATTAAATGGGTGTAGTGATGGTCGAGCTTAGCATGTCAGACTAGGATTGGGTTGATCTTGGTTACGGTTGTCAGCTGCCTGGAGAAAAATGCCTCGTCCCATTAACAGAGGCTTATTTACCTCCATGCCATTAAATGTTTCAACCGCTCATTTGCTCACACGCGCAAGTGCATATGTGCCTGCTGATCAACACATTTTTATCAAGTGTGTCCAGTTTTTTTGCTGAAACCATCCGGCAACCAGGGCTCATTTTGAGGGGGAACACGCAGGAATGTAGATCCAGCAGTTCCCCAAAGAGGTCACATGTCAGGTGGCTCTGCCCACCTGACTCTCAGCCATTTTGGGCCCGTTTCATCCTGGATTGGGGTCGAAATGTCCCAGATCAGGCCTCTGACAGGTAGTGGATCACTCTCCTGTTCAGCAGCAGCCCAATCCTGACCATTTTGGGCACCTTTTTGGCCATTTTCAGCCCCTTTTTGCCATTTTGGGCCAATTTCAGTCCTGAATGGCCAGGATTGGGTCCAAAATGGCCAGGATAGGCGATGTCAGAGGGTGTGGCATACGCAAATCAGTTATGCTAATGACACATTTCCAGTGATGTCAAGGGGCATGGCATATGCTAATGAGTTATGCTAATGAGTTCCTCCAGCTCTTTTTCTATGAAATGACCCCTGCCGGCAACCGTAAGTGCCACATATGGTATCCCTTGGCCTGGTGGGAAAATAGGTAGAGATATCAGACCAGAATGACATAATCTCATTCAAGGTACCTGTTTATATAGTTATTCTCTCGCATATATGCTGTATTATAATCTAATTAAAAGATTTTTCTGCTTTCGTTCTATTGCTCAAATGACTGGTGTAAACAGTTTGTTAGATGATAAATACAGAAAGAAAATTGTTCCATCTATATCTCCAATTGCTTCAGTAACCAACAGTGAGCAATGACAATTTTACATTATGACAATCAACAGGATTGGATTGTTATAAAGATCAGTTTGTGAACACGATAGCTCTATTATTTGACAAAGGCTTTTGAAATCAAGGGGATGAAACACTCTCCCCTCCCCTAGATAACACTGTAAACACTTCCAAATAAGATTATTTTAATGGCTCAAACACACACATATAATACACAGTGAAAAAATGAGTTCTGAAAAATGTATACTTGCAGAAGAGAAAAAATTATTTCAGGCTATTTTATTTATTAGAAGGGAAGGGGAAGAGGCTTAAGGCCAAGTGGAATACAAACTGAGAGCTGGTTTGGTGTAGTGGTTAAGAGAGCGGGACTCTAATCTGGAGAACCGGGTTTGATTCCTCCACTTGAAGCCAGCTGGGTGACCTTGGGTCAGTCACAGCTTCTTGCAGCTCTCTCACCCACTTCACAGGATGTTTTGTTGTGGGGATAATAGTAACATACTTTGTAAACTGCTCTGAGTGGGCATTACGTTGTCCTGAAGGGCAGTATGTAAATCAAATGTTATTTTTATTACGTTGTTATATGAAAAAGAAAGCATTTCTCCAAAGTATAGCAATTTTATTTACTCAAAGATTACAATTTTCAATGGCAATTAATATTATGGAAAGTGTTGTGTATAGGCCCTAGCTTCAATAAAAGTTAGGCTCCTCAGGCTTTGATTCTTATTGGATGTTACAGTTGGTAGCAGCCAATCAGTCCTCTCTAAATAAAGACCAGTCACTATTGTGTAAATGTTATATTGTATATAGTTCCTGCAAATGATAGCATTCTAGGGTGCTTGTTACTATTGGTTGATGGTTAATACAGGGGCGGGGTTTGTGTGTATATATTAGGGTACTGTTGAACTGAAGTCGTCTGTTCTGGCTTGCAATAAAGCATGTTGTGTTGAGCTGAAACCACTCTGGGCTGAAATCATTCTGAGCACCAAGCTCAGTACTTAATAGAAAGCTGCTTTAAGATTTCAGCCCAAATATCCAAGTAGCTTATAGTCAGGGCTTTTTTTTCTAGGAAAAGAGGTGGTGGAACTCAGTGGGTTGCCCTCAGAGAAAATGGTCACGTGGCCCCGCCTCCTGATCTCTAGACAGAGGAGAGTTTAGATTGCCCTCCGAGGGCAATCTAAACTCCCCTCTGTCTGGAGATCAGGGAGCGGGGCCACCAGCCATGTGACCATTTTCAAGAGGTTCCAGAACTCCGTTCCCCCACGTTCCCCCTGAAAAAAAGCCCTGCTTATAGTTATTACATAAAACAAGTTGGAGACCCAGAGTGATGCATGATATAGGCAGGATAAAAAGATCCTTCCCCCAACCAGCTTAACAGTTAGGAGTATAATTAATTAAGAATGGAAGAAGTGTCTCCCCTTGATCCTAATTAATTCCCTAGTCAGATAACTTTTAATTTAAAACTTGGAGTTGGCAGATGTGTATCTCATGGCACACTTCTCCAGACTACAGTCTCTTCTCCCTGGACACTGTAAGTTGTTAAGGGCTTGAGAAGGCCAAGTCTCCCTCTCTTCTCCGTTTACTTTTGCCCTACTTTAACTGATGCTCTGTGTTCATTGTGCCATCTGGGAAAAGGGCTCTTTTTTAATTTATAAAATAAAAATGTCCTGCACATCTGGGGAGCCCTCTGACTATGTAGAAGACCTTACATAAAGGTGGCCTCGTTTCACTTCCCTAGTAACTGAAACGCAATAATCAATTTTCTATTGGTAGAAGGGATTTATTTAATGAACAAGAAGACCCATGGGATATTCCATCCTCCTCCCAGTTCTCCCAGTTGCACGTTTCTTCCACCCCCTCAGCAAATCCTTTTTCCCCTTTTTCTTTTATTTGGTGTGGGGGTGACAGCTGTACAAACATCTTGGAGGGGTTAATCACATATAAGTGTGTGTGTGTGCATGTGTGCATGCACCTACACATGTGCAGATTTTTCTGCAAATTTGGATTGGTAAAAGTATTTCCCCTATCCTGGGCTGAGGCCATTATGCAGATTTTTTGATCTCCACAGAGAGGCCTTTTTGGAAATTAGATATATGATACAGGTAAATTCTGTATAATTTATGTTACAGTAAATTATGTAACAGTAAAAAAGAGCCCTGTAAAATACACAATATGGTTTTTGTAATACATTTCATTCCAGATCCTATATATAATCTTAACTGTGTAAAAGAGCCTTGTATATATGTTAATAGCTGCTGGGTTAGTATTTGTAAAAAATTGGAAAGAGGGACTGAAACATAAGGACAAAATTGGGGAGATTGTTTATCTTAGTTAAACTAATACTGTCTCTAAATTCTACTGTATAGTGTCAATTCATGACAAATGGTTATGTTCCAGCCTTCAGGACTTTATGTTAGGGAATTTTGGTGGTGCTCTATTGTTTTCTATATGTGATCTAAATTGATTAAAGAGTTATTCTCCCTGTTTGCTCATCACCCCTCATTCCATCCTGTATTGGGGTTGTAATAACACGAAGGCCTTGCTGTGCTCAGTCTGTTTGCACTCTGAGAACAAATGAAAGCTACATATGTTTCCTTCCTGTCCTGTTCTCAGCCTTGGGCATGTCCTTCCTCAGCAATGTAGAGATAATTATGGAGTCTTTCTGGAGTTTATGTTTATGTTACATGACCTGAAAAGAAACAATCTCGAGCTGTCAATCTATCATGTTCTGAACATCATGAGACATTCATTTGATTGTTTATAGATTCTTGTAATAATCCTCTGTACTGTAAGCAACTGTTGTTTACTTCCATCATACCTGTGTAATGGTATAAATGTAAGTGCCGCTTGTTTTTTGGCATGCACCCTGCTGTGTTCATCAGGATTATTTGAGAACTTCTCATAATAAACCTCTTCTGCTTCTAAGATTACTAAGTTTGACGCCTTTATTATTCAGACGAGAGAAGAGTGATCTTGTAATTGACAAACAAAGGTAATTAAAGTTTCTCCCAACACTATAATTATTTGAATTCATTGACAGAAGCTTTGATTTCCTGTTATTTTTGTTAAATATGTATCTTTTTCTAAATATTCAAGGCAGTTGTACAAGTGTCAATAAAACCATTCAATACACCATAAAACTTTAATTAAAAATAATTTCAATAACATAATCACATCATGAGGCCTAATAAGTAAAACCACAGATAATTCATCTGTTGAAAAAGAAACCCCTTGTGGAACGACAATGAAGAAATGGTTTTATGGACATCCCTAAGCAAATTGTACCAAAGCACTGAGCTGCCACTGAAAATGCATTGTTTATTGTTGCTGTCATATATACCTGACAGAATGATGGCAGCAGTTAACAGGGTCTGCTGGCTAGATCTTAACTGGTACATGTACTCATATGGCATGGTCACAGAAGTCTAGAAAGAGGACAGCCAGCACACTAAATGGAAAATCTGGGGCAGGGGAGGGGGAACCACTTCTGCCAATCATTTTAGACAGCAAGATTGAGTCTAAAAATACAGGTACTCAGTTGGAAGCGAAGGACTTTGAGATGTCTCTTAGTGTCAGACTCCATGGAGGAGGGTATAGATCTAGAGAGACAAATGGGTCGGGACCCTGTGTATCCTTCCTTTCCAGTGCTCTGATGCTGTCCCTTTGTTAGATTGATTGCTACTCTCAGGGAATCCTCCTTCCTTTCAGCTGACACCATCTCTATGTCTTCTCCATCTTGCAATCATAAGAGAAAGACATGCTCTTCCGTATCTCCATCCATCCTCATTTAGCTAAGAGTACTATTTCTACTCTATCGTATCCTGAATGGAGTTCTGTCATGATCTGGCTGTGCCAGGAAGGCCTAGCAAGGCCTCAGAAGCTTGTTAGCAATGGGAGTAGGACTGCATACAATTCCCAGAAGCCCCTGGGCCATTTTGGCACCTTTTTGGCCAATCAGAAGACAGGGGGCTGGTGCTATATAAGTCTGGGAGAAAAAAAAGCCTGTGTGCTTTCTCCCAGGGAGCAGGCCAGAGGAGGTTTCTGCTAGGAAGAGAGGCCCTCATCCAGGTAGGGTGAGAAGACAGGCCTGGCAGACAGAGGGGCAGTGAGTTCAGTCACGCTAGGGCCTTCTGTTTACTTTGTTTTCACCCATCTATTGTTGCTAATGCACCTTGTTTGCTTGTTTGTTTGTTGTTTGATTAACTGACCTCCTTGTAAATAAACCCTTTTGTTTGTTGTTACTCTGCCGGGTTTTCATGCCTGCTTATTGGCCAAGCTACAGAGGTCAGAAGGATTGCGAGGGTACTCTGAGCCTTCCCAAGGGACCCTAAATCCCAGAGTGGTGGCAGCGTAAGGTGGCTCACCCCACCTGAGGCATGACAAGTTCCTTATAATAAAGGACTCCTATTTCTTTACTAAAAATAACGTTAGGCTCCGTATGAACTTCCTAAGCAGCAGAAACCCAAATTCTGCTGTGCCTCAGTGTACTCTAATACATCCTTCCCTGTACACAAACATGGTGTCACCCCAGTCCTCTCAGCAATTGCTCATCACCATTTCCTCCTGTAAATGTATAAGAATCACCTTGCATTGGTCTCTGGCCTTTACTGTGGTGGCTATGGGCTTTTGGAATGATCTTCTTGAACTGGTCATGCACTGTTCAAGAGAGTAGCTAAGACTGATTAGAGGAGATAGTAACAGCTTGGTATTTGGTCTTGGCTTTGCTTGTTGTTCCTTGCTTGTGTTTTTTTTATTGCTGTTTTCAAATTCTGCTGTGAGCTGCTTTGATTCCATTCTTTGGGAAGGAAAGTAGGATAGAAGAGTTTTAAACACACAAAGAGGCACCATGCTTTTGACCTGGTCAGAAAGTTTAACCCATACCTCACCTACCATAGGTAAATCAATCCCTTGAAGAACATCAGTATCCTTTACCAGGATCACCTCCAACTTGCCTGGATTCAGTTTCAGTATATTCGCTCTCATCCACTTGACCACATCATCCAGACACTGATTCAAGACACACAGCCATCCCTAGCTGCTTTGTTAATTAAACATAACACCTTGAGTGTCATCGGCATACTCAGCATGGTCTACCACCATCTGCTTGAGTGGCTTGCCTAAAAAGGAAACCGGGCAAAAATAGGCCCAGTTGTCCCTACCAGAAGATCTTTCGTTAGCAACAATCCTGTCACTGCTTGTTTTAAGAGCCTGGGAAACTTCCCTCCTCCAGGAATAGTCCTGGCCTCACTGCGAAGGGACAGCAAGGAGCTAATTTACAAGCGAGAGCCTTCGCAACTACAAGCAGCCCATCAACGTCATTATTTATAAGAATGTTTTTTTTTAATTTTAAAAATCTTCTGATAAAAATATTATAGTCATGCATTAAAGAGTTTTCTGTGACCTGGTTGTAATAGTCTTTTAGCAGGTCACCTCAAAGCAAGTTGTACGGGCAGTATATTGTGGAAATGGAAGAGATCTGATCTCCAGACTCTTCTACTGCATGAACTGACCAAAAAAAAAAAGAGAACAATATGGAACTAAAAGGGAGTGGATGTCCTACATTTATACGTTGTGTGATGATTGCAATGTGAGCAGCAAGGCAGAACTACCCACAATGCTTTCTTTCTTGTCCCTTTTTTCAAGCTTCAGATCTTCCCACATATCCTCCTGTGCTCTTTAGACCCGTTGTCACATGCACGCTCCTATTCCTGTTTCCCTGCCACGTCTCCATGTTGCTGCTCCTTGGACAAGGAATAATCTTTCCCTTAGTATTTATTCACCTCTGTGGGTCTCTCCCTTTTCTGTTTCAGATCATCTAGGCCTCTTGCGTCTTCCTTCTTTTCTGGCCACTTCAGACAGTATTAAACTCACATTCTTTGGCCGACTGCTATTTCAGTTTGCTCACATGTCAGCCCTCCCTCTTTTCATACAGTGGTGCCATCACACAATTAAATTCTAAGCCCATCAGTTAGCACGAGATCTGTTTTATATTCCGTACAATGCCTCTTGTCCCTGGTTGGCATGAAATAAATGATAGAATTTTATGTGCTGTTATTGATTATAAGAACAAATAATGTTACACAGTTGCCTGAACAGTGAACAGAGCTTCGTCAAAAAAATGAAATGTTCAGCCACCTCCTATCCCAAGTTGCTTCTGCTGGAATATATACAGCACCAATCAGTCTAATTTGTCTTGACTGATGCTTCACCATTGAATTATATACTTCTTGGGAAATGGTTCAGTAGCTGTCTCACTGAAATCAAATTAAGTAAAGGTTTATCATTTGAGCATGATGAACAGGCTAAGGGAGAAAGATCACTCTCTCCTGTCAGTTGCCTCAAAAGGTTAGCATATTGGAAGGAAATTATATATCTGAAGAGGTTATAATAGAAAAAAGGAAAGGCTGAATCCATTCTATCATTAGAGCTGCCCATTTAACTTTAGGGACAGAGATGATCACACAAACATGATCCTGTAAACATCAATGAATCACCCGAAGAATCAAATTTTAAAAAATAAGATTGTGGCCTACAAGGTTGCCCCCCACCCCACTTTAACATCCAGATTGATGAAGAATACTTGACAACTTGATAACTTGTACACTATTTTGGTTAATCAAAAGGCATCGCATGACTTTTGTTTTTGGATGAATATAGGTTGCTTACCTAGACCTACAACTGGTGTTTTTCAGGTGGTCAACTGTGCAGTCACACAACTGCAAACCTGAGTATGCAGAAAGCCTCAGCTGAAAACTGCCAGAGCTGAGAATGATTTGGCACTTAGCTTGGTGACTTGAGTGTATCTGAATGGGAAGCACTGCCCTGCCTATCTGATCAGTAGAGGTGCACCACTCATGCCCAGAGTGGGTCCTCCCAAGACAATGCAGCAGGCAAAAAAGAGTTCCTATTGTGGGGAAGGATCGCAGGTTATGTGACTGCATAATGACCACTCTAAGGCAACCTCTTCTGCATTGAGGTCTCTGTGCATCACATTGTTGAGAGAAGAATGACAAGTTAAATACCTGGAGATGGGAAAAGATGAAGTCACACCAAGAGCAAATTAAGGACTGTCCTGCCAAGGGCAGCATCTCTTCTGTCCCTAACAGGAATAGCATATTGATTGATAAATGTGACTACATGCAACCAGTTAGCTACCCTGCAGAGGTCAGGTAGAAAGCCTCTGGAGAAGGCTGTGCAGGTTACCATGGTTCCAATCAAATGTGCCTTAACTAGTGATGCCGTAGATTTCACACAAAAGCGTTCAACAATCAAACTTAGCTGGTTTGACAGGTGCAGTCAGGATAAGCCAATCCCAAGAGTTCTTGGGTTCAGATGAAAGCACCTTGAATGGTTTGAGAACAGGTTAGTGGCTGCAGACTAGCTGTGCTTGCTAGTATGTATTATGTGAGCATGTGATGGCAGCGAACCAAAGCAGTCCTTGTTCATGGCACAGTTGGTTGCCTCCATCCTCCATTACAGGGATCAGATGGCAGATGTTTTACCCAGCACAACAGGCTACAATTGCTTACTTTGAGGTGCATCATTTTACTTTGAAATGTTTGGCTTATATTTTAAGATACAAAAAGCAGACTCAGGGTGGGAAACAAAATTCCCATGGTGCTAATGGACTAAACTCACCTTGTAAACGTAAGGTTATTTTCCACTGGCTTGTAAAACAGAAATGTAAAATTGTATGCCTACAAGAGACACATATTAGAAAGCAAGATGTAAAATATTTGAAAATGGCAAAACTTGGAAAAGAATTTGTAGCTGCCTCCAAACAGAAAAAGAGGGGTGTTGTGTTGTATATAAAGGAGGAACTACTGCCTAAAGTGGTGTTCAGTGATGTTGAAGCTCGATATTTGGCGGTGGAAATAATTTGGAATTCAAAAAAGACATTGGTGATTGGAATTTATGCGCCTAATGGTGCAAAAGAAATTTTTTTTACGGACTTACAAAAACAGCTAGATGAACTGTCTTATGACCAAATAATATTGGCAGGCGATTTTAATGGAGTTACAAACTTGGAGGAAGACAAGAAATCTAAGACTACACAAAAAAAAGAGGACTATTACCAAAGTCATTTTTTGCAATCACGAAACAGGAAAGTTTAGAGGATGTATGGAGGAGACAGTATCCCAAGAATAGACAATATACATATTACTCTGCAAGACACTCTACACTATCAAGAATTGATATGATCTGGGCCTCCAAAGAACTGTCGCTCTGGACTAAAGAGGTGGAAATAATGCCAAAGGTAGGCTCAGATCATAATCCAATTGTGTGGAAATTTGGTAAGAATACTAAAAGAAGAGGATGGAGAATAAATGAAGACCTGTTACAAACAGAAGAGAATATTGCATTGCTGCGAAGAGAGACCAAGTTCTTTTTGCAATACAATTTGAATAAAGAAGTATCGACAAATAAGGTTTGGGACACATATAAGGCCGTGATCAGAGGGATACTAATGGACTTGAATGCGAGAGACAGGAGGAAAAAGGAGTAGAAACGACAAGAAATTATGGAAAAAATTAAAGCCAAAGAGATTCAGCTCAAAAAGAGACAAGGCAAAAAGAAAATATATCAGGATATAAAAATATTGCAAGAACAGTTATCGGCAATGAACAACAAAGAATTGGAGTGGAATTTAAAGAGGATGAATCAGAGGTCGTTTGAAGGTGCAAATAAACCTGGGAAATATTTGGCATGGCAACTAAAAAAGAGGAAGGAGAAGAAAATTATCAGTACGATACAAGAAGATGATAAGCTATTAAGTGATCAAGTCGCCATTAGTAGAGCCTTTTTTAAATTTTATGCAAAATTATACCAAAAAAAAGAGGTGAACAAAGATTCAATAGCGGAATATTTAGATAAGATGAAACTTCTGACACTCTCTGAAGAACGGAAAGAGAAATTGAATAAGGAAGTGACAGAAGAAGAAATAAAAGAAGCTATTCAATCAACGAAATTGGGGAAGGCGCCAGGCCCGGATGGATTAACGGCAAAATTTTATAAAATAATGGGCCAAGAATTGGCACCTCTCCTGAAAGAGGTGATGAATGGTGCTATGCAGGATCAAGGGATTCCTGATTCTTGGAAGGAGGCTAACATATCATTGATTCCAAAAGAAGGACAAGATTTGACTAATGTTAAAAATTATAGACCAATTTCATTGTTGAACAATGATTATAAAATATTTGCAAAGGTGTTGGCGGAAAGAATTAAAGGATGGATGTCGGAATTCATTGCGGATGAACAAGCGGGATTTTTACCCAATAGACAAATCAAGGACAATCTGAGAACAGTAATAAATGCTATTGAATACTATGATAAGCATTGTGATAAGGAGGTTGGTTTCTTTTTCGTAGACGCAGAAAAAGCATTTGACAATCTGAACTGGGACTTTATGTTCGCCACCATGGAAAAGCTGCAAATGGGAGAAAAGTTCATACAAGCAGTTAAAGGAATTTATAAAGACCAAAGTGCAGCGATTGTAGTGAATGACGATTTGACAAAAAAACTGAAAATAAGCAAAGGCACAAGGCAAGGCTGCCCATTGTCTCCATTGCTGTTCATATTGATTTTGGAGATATTGATGATTCAGATACGAGAGGACGACACAATCCGAGGTATAAAGATAAGAGAGTTTACCTACAAGGTCAGAGCATTTGCAGATGACATAATGTTGATTGTAGAGGATCCAATTGACAATATGCCAAAGGTAATAAAGAAGATAAAGGAATTTGGAGATCTGGCTGGTTTTTTTGTAAATAAAAAGAAGTCGAAGATACTATGCAAAAATATGACCAAACAGAAACAACAAGAACTGATGGAATTAACGGACTGCGAGGTAACAAACAAAGTAAAATATTTGGGAATTGAACTAACCGCAAAAAATATAGACTTATTTAAGAACAACTATGAGAAGTTGTGGATACAAATAGAGAGAGATTTGATAAAGTAGAACAAGTTGAATTTATCATGGCTGGGCAGAATCGCGACAATAAAAATGAATGTTCTACCTCATGTGATGTTTCTGTTACAAACGATTCTGATTATTCGAGACTCTAAACAATTTGAAAAATGGCAAAGAAAAATTTCAAATTTTGTGTGGGCAGGCAAGAAACCACGTGTTAAAATGAAAGTGTTACAGGATGCGAAAGAAAGAGGTGGCTTGCAACTGCCCAACTTAAAACTGTATTATGAAGCAATTTGTTTGACATGGATAAAGGATTGGATAACGTTGAAAAATCGCAAGCTTCTGGCATTGGAAGGTTATAAGAAAATATTTGGATGGCATGCATACCTATGGTACGATAAAATAAAAGCAGACTCTCTGTTTCTGCATCATTATATTAGAAGAAGCCTCTTCACAATCTGGAAGAAATATAAGATGTATCTGGAAGATCAAATCCCCTCTTGGGTGGTCCCGTATGAAGTAATAGACCCGAGAACTGTCGAGAACGAACAGCAACGTTTAACTTACAAGGAGATAACACAAATACAATATTCAACATTAAGAATAAAGTCACAAGAAGAATTGTCTCCTTGCTATAGTTGGTTTCAATACAGACAGATAAGGGATCTTTACAAATCGGACTGTTCAAGGGGAGGAATAAGAATGGAAAAAACAGAATTGGAAGAAGTAATGCTACAAGAAGGCAAGAAACAAATCTCAAAGATCTATAAGATACTTCTAAAATGGTACACTGAGGATGAAACAGTGAAAGTACAGATGGTGAAGTGGGCAATAAATTTTCATAAAGAAATAGCAATGGAGGCATGGGAGCACTTGTGGAAGAATACAATTAAGATTACAACGTGTACGAATATTAAAGAAAATGTATACAAGATGATATACAGATGGTACCTAACACCGAAGAAAATTGCGCTGGGGAACGCTAAAATGTCAGATAAGTGCTGGAAATGCAAAAAGCACGAAGGATCATTATACCATATGTGGTGGACTTGTGAAGTAGCGAAGCAGTACTGGGGAGATATAATAGAAGTAATTAATGAGGTGTTACAAACCCAAATAAATAAGAACCCAGAACTGCTGCTACTAAACTTGGGAATGGAGAATGTTCCAGTGCAAAATAGAGCATTGTTATTTTATATGACAGCTGCAGCAAGATTACTGTATGTGCAGAAATGGAAAGTGCAAGAAGTACCTACTGTAGAGGACTGGATTTACAAATTGCTGTACATGGCAGAGATGGATAAAATGACAAGAAAACTTAAAGACCTGGATCCGGGACAGTATTTGGCGGACTGGGCGAAACTGAAACAATTTTTGGAAAAAAAATGGGATGTGAAAGGAGAACTGTGGCAGTTTGAGAACTTTTGAAATAAGACATTTTAAACAGAAGAGAGATGTGACTTTACCATTAAGAATTTATATCTATTTTAATCTAAGCATGGATTATAACATAGCAGAAGAGGGGTGAAATTTAGAACTGATTTTTTAAAGAATAAGATAGGGAGGTTACGATAAGTAATACCTTTCTTAGAGTATATGAATAAGGGAATAGTTAAATAAATATACTGATGGGGCATAATATTAAGTGAGCTAAATACCAGAATCCGAAGCATCTTGCTGCTTTGGGATTCTGGTAATTCCAGGTTTTTTTCCCACTTCAGGGAAACCTGAAGCAGGAAACCCGAATCTTTTGGGGGTGCACACCCCTAACACCAACTTAAGCAGTCACCATGCACACAGAAATGCCACCCATAAAACTAGAATTCAGGATCACTCCATGAAAATGATCTGTAATAGATTCAAATTAGACAAAAAAGTATTTCTTCCTATATAACATAATTTGATATGACATAATAAGAGATCATTACCATCAACTGATATGGCTTTAAAGGGGGATTTCACTAATTCATGGGAAAATGTGCCATGGAATACCAGTTGCCAGGTTCAACAGCAGAGTAGAGTTATTGCCTTCTTGCCTGGCTCCACAAGTATTTACTGGTTAGTCTCTGTGGAAAACAGGATGCTGAACTAGATGGGTCCTTGGTTTGGTCCAGAGACTTTTCCTAGGTTCTTATGATAATAGACACCTTCTTAGTCATATATATGAGCTCAATGATCTTTGTCACAATCCAAGATATGCCAACAGGGGGTGGACCTACAATGACAGACATGGGATGCCGATTCTTCAGATCTGCTGCTATTTCTGAAAAAATCACTGCTGGACTTCTGCCCACTGCTGTTGCCATGATTGAAGAAGGAAGGAGAGGCTTACTCAAGACTAGATTTGTACTCTTCCCCCTAATTTTCCTGTAGTTAAACTAGCTCCAAGGCCACTCTATTCAACCTGCTCCCTTAAGGAAAGGATTCAGGCAAAGAATTGAAAATGCTGAAAAACCTTCCTTGACCATCCCTTTGACCTTCTCTAACAACACCACATACATCACTTCCTGTTAATGGACCTCTTTCCTTTCATACAATGAAATCTCTAGAGGTTGAACAATTTGGATACACAAGGGAATTTCTACACTTTAGAGGACTACTGCAATGCTCCAAAATAACAACGTAGCTAAGGGAAAAAAATTATTTCATCTCTTTCAGAGTTTTTCTCATCCATTGTGCATCAACATTCAATTAAGGATTCTCTCTGATTTACAGAATATACTCATACAGCATCTTAGTCTAATTTATTTTAAGGTTATGGTTTTTGATTTATACTTTAAAGCTTTTAAAATGTTTTTACTACAATACCATCACATATTGCATTTATTTGAATAATAAAAAAATTAAATGCTTTCAAATGAAATTCTTGGCAAGCTTCTTTTTCAGCCATTAATAATGAAGCTAAGCCATAAAGGAGCAATGCTACTTTACTGAACAATGAGTAGCAAAACAATCTTGATATATTGGTAGAGGTGGTGCAGAAACTAAAGTTGTGCAATCTCTTGCATTGAAACCAAGCAAAATATCACAAAGTAGCATGCTAGCTTTCAAGTTCTCTAGGACTCTTCACCAGGCTGATGCTCCATACGAAAATGGTAAAGGAGGGAAGAGAAAATAAGTTTTTAGGTTTAATGGCAAAGCTGGCTGCCTGCCAAGTGAGAATCAAGCTAGAAGCATAGACACTTGCTGAAAAGACCTTTTTAATGGGGCAGAGCCCCAGCCATTTACTCAGTGTCCTTCTTTGCTGGTGCCAGAACTCAAAAGTGCCAGACTAAGACATTATAAGTGGATTAGGGAAGGAAGTAAAGATGGAGTAAGGTGATGCATAGGAGAAGTTTCTTTTTAGCAACAAAGCCTTGACAGCAGATATTCACCATGTAAGCATCACAGCATGAAAGAGGATTTTCAGAGACAGGCAGTCTTTTGGGACTGAGTGCTGCTGCCCCCCCCCCAATGCAGTGGCTACTTGTGAAGACATTGGTGTGCCTGCACACAAAAGGAGAAGTTAAGTGTTGTACTTGGCCAGACACACTGGAAATGAGCCAAGCTCCAGCAGCATTGTCTGCCTTGGACACTGCCGACACCTGTATAAGCCTGCAAAGTAATGGGAGGCATCAGCCACGTCATTCACTTTTTCCTATGCTGCCAACTAAAGATGGGCATGAACAGGGGGGAAAACGAACATGATGTTCATTGTTCGTTTCCATCCACGAACAGTGATTCACGAACATCGACAAACATTATCTGTTCACGAACATGTTCATAGTTGGATGCTCGTTAGGGCCAGAACAGCCCCCTTGGGACTTAGAGAGCCCATATTCGCAGGGAGTGTTCAGAAGGCTCTCCTCCAGCCATTATCCAAGTTTGGTCAAGATTGCAATACGGAGCTTGGAGTTATACATTCCCAAAGCCGGCACCCCAGAAACTCCCATTCGATACAATAGGAGCCATCAGTTGACTTTGGCCCCATTTCAAGAGGTGGACCGCAGACCCCTGGTGGGCTCGGAGAGGCGGTGGTGGGCCGCCTCCCTTTCTAGGGGGTGGGGGGTTTGGCTGCATGGTACCAATAATAAATAATAGCTTGGCTCCAGAGCCTACAGCAGCCCTGGAACCAGAGGGAGGGGGTGGAGCCCTAGCCCAGCATTCCTAGAAACCTGACCAGATCAGGCAGGACAGGCACTAACAATCACTGTGAGCCCTCAGTGGAGGTGCCCACTGAGCTTGGCCCCAGATCCTGGTAGCAGCCCTGGAACCAAAGCGACGGGATGGAGCCCTAGCCCAGCACTCCCAGAAACCTGACCAGATCAGGCAGGACAGGCACTAACAATCACTGTGAGCCCTCAGCCGAGGTGCCCATTGCATTTGGTCCCAGAGCCTGGCAGCATCCCTGGAACCAGAGGGAGGGAGTAGAGCCGTTCATGGCTTATTTTTGTTCGTATTGCTGTTCGTGCCCATCTCAACTGCCAGTGCCTCAGGGGTTTGCCTTTTTTGCTTGAGTAGAGAATCAGTCTTGCATGCTGAGCAAAATTGATCTGGCATGCCAGTGCTAGGGTTGCTAGCTTTCAGGTGGTAGCTGAAGATCTCCTGGAATTATAATGGCTGCTTTGAAAAGTGAACTCTACAGCACTGAGGCCCACACTCTCCAGGCTCCCCACCCCCTAACATCCCCAGGGATTCCCAGTGTGGACCTGGCAGCCCTACATGCCACTGTTCAGCTCATGTTCATAAGTTGCCTACCTCTGGGCATAGACCTTTTGTACAAAGGCTGACCAGTAATACTAACTTTGTTCCAAGGTTTTTCTGGATCTAAAATCACAACAATATAAGCAGATTACGAATGCTTTTTCATGGGCCCAGGGTGTAACTTGCCATGTTTTAGCTCATAGGTTGGCAACCTGTGGCACTCGTGTCCCAAGCAGCACAGGCACCTAGAAGTTGGGGCAACACTGGGCAGTAGCAGGAGAACCTGTGAGCATGGATCAAGGCTTTGCACTCCTGCTTGCCTTCATTTATTTAGTCCCCATTTGTCTCTCCAGTCAGGACCCACAACAACTTATATTTCTCCTCCCTTTTATCCTCACAACAATTCTATGGGATAGGTTAGTCTTAGGGGAAATGACTGACGCGAGGTGACCCGGCAAGTTTCCATGGCAGAGTGGGGATCTGAACCCAGGGCTCTCTAGTTCTAGTCAAACACACCACTACACCATTCCGACTCTCTTACGTTGCTGTTTGCCTGCACTTTGCTCAGATGGACTGCAGTTAAGAACCACACCAAGATTTACGCCTCCATCTATGTTACCATTTTGTTGCTGGATTTAAGTTTCAAAGGTTACATATGTACGTGTTATGTGTCATCAAGTTGCTTCTGATTTATAGTGACCTTATGAATTAATGACCTGTCCTATCATTAACAACCTTGCTCAGATCTTGCAAACTGGAGGCTGTGGTTTCCTTTACGGAGTTAAGCCATCTCATTTTGGGTCTTCCTCTTTTCCTGCTGCCTTCCACCTTTCCTAGCATTTTTGTATTGTATTAGTGTCTTATTATCTATTGTTATTATTATCTATCTCCCTGTGCACTATTTAATTATGAATGGACAATTGCCATAGAATATTTGAAAAATAAAGCCTATTACAAAATTATTAGATATAGACTGCTGTTTTATGATCACAGTGGCCAGGGTCAAATTATACATGTTGACTTCAATAAATAAAAGGTAAATTTGCCTAGATGCAGTCATACACATTTTACCTTGGACCCCCATCCACCAGTAGTTGTTGGCAGCTAACCATATGTAATGACTGGTGCCCCGAATACAACTGCAGATTCCCATATGCATCAAAGGACATATTCAGCAATTTCAATATTGCTCAGATGAACTTCACAAAGCAGATGGGAACACACGTCCAAGATGTGAAAATGCAATGTGCATAGAAGGGTGCAGTGCTCACACACAAGCTTCTGCCTCATTGAATAGGGGTATTAGAAAGTACACATTGCCAGCAGCCTAAGGTCAGACCAAAATAAACATATTTTACAATGGCAAAATGCAAGATGCAATACATGCAGCATAAGTACACAGACGGCAACAACACTAATTTAAACCCAGAAAGAGAAATATCTTTAGTTCTTACATAGCAATACAGACCCTCAAGATATTATACACAATGCTCTAGGTACTCAATTCATCTTGCAGTTTTCATCTTCCATTGCTTTACAGATCCATCAAAACATGGGATTACTTTACATAAACACTGAAAAGGATGGAAAGTGAAACAGCAAATTTTAAAGAGGTTTTCTATATTTTCCTTTAGCTGCACTCGGTTCGCATTTTTTATACCTTCAATAAATACACTTTATCTAGCTCATGTATATTTGAAATATGGTGAACTGAAAACATTCCCAACACTTTTGTAGGTGTTAAAATTGTATTTCTGTCCCAAAACAGACCCTTATCTATGAAAAAACATTAAAATACATTAATCTAAGAATCTGAATATACCTCACTGGACATTAAGAGAACTTCACATTAGCTCAAAGGAGCTTTACTCCTGGAAATGAATAAACATTTTCAGTGTTGAAATGAATTCTCCAGAGCTTTTCAGAGCAGAAAAAAGGATTCCAAATATCATAATCCAATTTGGTTAAAAATCAGCAAGTTGAGGCCACTGGGATAATTGGATCTACTTTATAATTTGTAAGAAAAGAAGAATCTTCTTCAGATCTCATGTTTTGGGAGAACCTCTTGAAATTCCAAGATGACATTCACCTCAGATGTCACACCAACAAAACTGATAAACGTTTGTACTCTAGAAACCAAATGGGGTAAACCAAAGTCCCAAATTCAGAAAGTTCGTGACTTCTTTGTCTCATTAAAATCAATGGGATTTAAGTTAGTTAAAATTAACTTTCTCTTTATCCCAGAGGGACTTACGCATGACTTACTTTTTCTGAACAGAGCCTCGCAAATCCATATATAGGACAAGTCAGTCTTTTATCAGCTAAAGGCAGCATTATGAGGTCAGCTGTGAGGTCAACACAGACAGATGAAACTTCCAGCGGTTAACCTGGACTATCTTCTATCATTTTTCACTGTCTCCCACAGCATACAAGTGGATAACATTTTAGGGACGTGATCAAACTCTCCACCTTCCACTGAATTCACTTTGTGACATTCTCCACACTCAGCTCTGGCATTCACACAGCCACAGAATCGTAAGCAATCCCAGTTAGAGTTGAGGAAAAAGAAAAAAATACACACAGCACTCATCACATGAATGAGATTGCAACTCTGAGGGCACTTTCTTGGGAGTATATCCCACCGAACATGAGACTTACTTCCAAGTAGGTCTGCTTAAGAATGCTATCCTAAGCTGGTCTACTCAGAAGCAGACTCAGGTTTAATCAATGGGGCTGACTCCCAGGCAAGTGGGGTTTTTTTGTATTTATTTATTTATTTATTTTGCTTTCCTCAGCTGTGGAGTACTAGTCTGCAATAGATACTCACCAAAGGCTACATGTGAACATCTTCCAGCTGGGGTCAGACATTTCATCTTCTTTTTTTCAAATTGATGAGAGACTGAGGGAGATGAGGGTGAATTAATAACTGTAACTCAGGCTTTATGATTTATCTTGTGAGCTACCATGAACATCTGAGATGGAGCAGAATATATTTAACTCAATAAGTGAATAAATCACATTTGTAGTCTGGAATGGCATCACATTTTAAATCCAAATGTATGCTACAGTCATATGACTCCTCTCTTAGATGTTCAGATGATGGAAACTCAAATTCTGATTTTACACTAACATTTGAAAGAAAAATCTAGAGATTAAAAAGCACATATTATATTCTTAAAATGGGGGGTTTTTTACTGACCTTTTTTTCCTTTGAGAAGAAAATGAACATGTTTAGGACAAAACTGTTTAGGACAAAGCAGTTTAGGACAAAACTGCTCTGTGCAAAAGTCGACACAGCCATTTCTGTCCTTGTTTCAGATGCCACAGTATTCAAACTGGGAAGCCTTACACGCATTTCGGACCTCCCAACTAGGTATCGCTGCCTTAAGCCAGGGCCGTTATTTGCTTTCCTGGTGGAGGAAGAGACATAGCGTGCTCTTCTCGGCCATCCAGAGATCTGTGGAGGGGGCAGAGCTAAGTGCTCTTAAGGCAGCAACACCCAGCTCTTCACAACAGTTGCCTTGTGCTCAGCCCTCCTACCCACCTTACACTTGCACTCCTTGTGGAGGTTGTGGTAATTGGCTTTGTGGTGGAGCTGTAAATAGGTTTCTCCCTGGCGGGATAGGGTTTGGACAAATAAGCCAGCCGGTGAAGTACCCTTGGCACATCCCCATTTGAGGGGGAATCAGGGTCTGTCAAGATCGCTGGTATTGTTTGCCAGCTGCCAGCTGCGAGGGCAGACTGCCGCGTGGAACACTCTGTACAAGTACAGCACTTCATGTTTGATGACAAGGGGTGCTATAGGCTTGGTGGACGTTCCATACGCCAAGGCTCAGTGCCAATGAATTATTTCAACAGTGGGACTAAGTGTTCAGTACCTATAGTGCTGAAAAGATAGCTCATTATGGCAGTTATGCAATGTATGTATATGATCCAACCAGTTTGTTGCGCCATCTTGCCCAATTCCTGTCCTTACTACAGCTCCATAACAAATGGCTTTTATCCATGCAGATCCAATGATCTCCACAATAGCCTTTTTGTCCCCCCTCCCCTCTTTCTTTTTCACTAGGAGAAATAATGATTGGGTTTAGCCCATCTCTTTCTTTACAGGCTATAAGTACTTTTTGTATCTTCCTGGTGCATATTCACAGTTTATCCTCAGTCTGTTCTTTGGTTCTTTCTGTTTGTTTTTCAGTATTACCTACTCAGACAGGCTGTGGCCCTCCAGAATCTCAGGCGGAGGTTAATATGCCAGGTCCCAACCATTTGCTTGAATGGCTTGTGCCTGGGGCAGAAGGTCAAGGTGGAGGTCCTGGGTGACCCCAGGGCTTGACCTGTACCACTAGTTAGGCCCTTACCATATTATGTTAATGTTATGCTATTGCCAAATAAAATTGGCCCTTAGTTCCCAACACACGGGTCTGCTTCTTTATTCCATCGGGGGGGGGGGCAATTTCTCCTTGTTCCTCATGCCAACAAGGCTATGGATCAGAGAAAGGAGTTGGAACATTCACATCACACCCATAATTCATGTATGGGGAATCAAGTGACCCCTGAGGGTTGAAAACATCCATTCCTGCTGCCTACCCTACCCCCATCTGAGGGAAACTACCAGGTCTTCCTTCTCAAGGCTTTCTGCTTGCCTGTTTTCCACTTACCCAATGTTCTTGGGTCTCTCTAAGACTTGAGCACCCAACCACTAGCCATGATGTTTTACAAGGAAACAAGGACCTGCATTTCAGCATAATTTTCCTAGAGCTCATTCAGCTCTGCCTTTTAGCATTTGGTTATCCCGGCAACCCAGTTATTCTCTAAGGACTAACATTCCAGAACATTGGCTACAAACTGCCATGGAATACCATGGTTTGCAGTGTCACAATTTTTGCCAATAACAACATATTTAGAAGGTCAATTTGCTTGAGGAAAAAGAAAATTTAAGCAAAAGTGGAATCTTCTATCATTTTTAAGATGTTAAAATAGATTGCAAACACTGGTGTTGAACGAGCCAAAGAGTGAAATAATAGAAATTGCCTCTCCAACTGCCTGAACTATACATTACAACTGAGGCACAATGGATTTTGAAAGCCTCTGGGCAATGCCACCACCTCTTCCTCATTCCTTCAACATTTAACAAGGCAAAAACCATGCTCTGTGACATCACTGCATTGTGAATTTCCTCACTCCCATATCCTAACCCAAGGTTTTACCTCGCTAAACATGACGGGGCATGGAAAGGAGATGTGAGATCATCAGTTGGGGCAGTGACTAGGTGCCTCAAGGGAGATTCCAAATGACTGTTTATAGACTTAAAGATTGTTGGAGCATCTTACTGACAGAGTAATCATTTGCTTACAATCAAACATATGAAATACAAATTTATTTAAAAACAATAGAGGATATTTTGAAATTGCCTGTTGTTTTTCACATCCAAAATGATACAAGAGTTGTCAAATGAAAAATGGAGAGACTATACAACATGTTTCTAATGTAGTCTAGGGACACAGGGGCCCAAGAGGAACTGGACAGCCGTCAATTGGACAGCTACTTTTATTTTTCGATTTTATGCCTACTTGACTGTATTGTAATTCTACACTCTGGGGATAATATAGATAGATGGGCCAAAGTCAGAAACAAAATGGATCATTCTGGGAATTATGGTATATATTCACCTTCCAACAAGGATACCAATTACAGCTTGTTAGACTGTCCTACTGAAGTTAGCACTCTCTCTGCAGTCCGACCAACAGAAGATAAAGAGTTATTTCTTTAATTACAAGCAATCAATCTGCATTCTTATTTCTTTTAGTAATCTTAATCCTTTTCTCCTGTAACTCTTTAATTCCAGATTGAAAACGTTGTTAAAATGCAATTATAGCCCTGAATGGTTACTTTAATTTCAGTTTATTCAGAATCAGTTTTAAATACTTTATAATTTGAGCATATTGCATTTCATATTTTATGATTTCCAGTGAAACTTCTTAAATTGCATTTCTACATTAATCTCAGATCCTTGCCCTGCATAGAAAATTTGGAGACACTGAAGACACGGCGCTTGGTCTTCTCCCTTATTTGCAGTGTCCTGGAGCTTTCTCACACCTCATCCTTCAGCTTGTTCTGAAGCCCCTAAGCTTACAGGGTTTCAAGAAACCTACATGGGCAATTGTAACAGTCATTCTTTTCATGCATAGACCCAGCCACCCATCCTATCTGTGGGCTTGGAATCTTAGCCCCTGCTGCCATGATGTGTACCATGTCTCACCACCATTTGAGTGTGTGCCTTTTATCTCATCCTATGAATGGAACTCTACTAGAGGCTGAATCCATTCTAGAATTATTTTTCTTGGTTCATTGGTACTTCTATAACCAAGGAACTTGAGTTTTTGTGTTCACTGAATGGGAGAATCTTTGTTACACATTTGATACCAAAACCATCTCAAAACATTTTAATCTGTGGTATCTATCGATCTATCGATCTATCCATCCATCCGTCCATCCTATTTATAATCTGCCTTTCTCACAAAGACTCAAGGCAGATTACACAGCATAGCTACCTCTCTGCTCAAGTTTCATAAACAGAAGGTTGTTTGCAACATGCACAAACCTAACTTGCTTTGTAGTCTTAAGCAACATTAAATCTTTCAAAGTCCATGGATGTCCACAGACTTAGAAGGACATCACTCTGCTTAGGATAGCACTATTGATGTCATGCTCATAAACTGGAATTTGTTTTCTGACATATAAAAGCAAATTATATTTTAGAATATTTATTTCATTTATACCCCACCTTTTCCCTCACTGGGCACCCAAAGTCACTTACATTGTTCTCCTCTCCTCCACTTCATCCTCACAATGACCCTGTAAGATACGTTAGGCTAAGAATGTGTGTCTCGCCCAACTTCACCCAGCATGTTTCCACGGCAGAGCAGGGATTTGAGTCTGGTTCTTCCAGATCCCAATCTGACACTCTAGCCATTACACCATGTTGGCTCTAAATTTCAATTTCAACTATCTGGATTAAAATAAGATAGTGACAAGTGACACCTGGCCTGATTGAGTATCTTTCAGAGAACTAAACAGATGACTATGCACCATGACAAGCTGTTATTTAAACCATGTGAAGCATGAAGTCTGGAAAGTCACATATCAGTAGCATTTGTTGGCGTACCCCAACTAATAAAATGTTCAAACAGGATTAATTAGTTTCAAACATATATTCATCTACAGTAATCCTGCTCCTTTGGCCTTACATGTTATCATAAAAGTATATAAATATGAGATGCCACGGATCCAAGAATAAAAAACAATTTCTTTCAAAAAATGATATTCAGTACAGTTACCTTTAGCAATTAATATCTACATCTTGTCATGCTATTTTCTAAGCTCCCTTCTCCATTGGCTGGAACCAAATGAGGAAATGACACCATTATATAAAACATTTAATAAGGAGAAAAAAGGACATGACATCATGGTTCCTAAACACAGTTACAACCTTCTTACTCCATTGAAGTCAATGGGTTTAGAAGGGTATAATTCTGTTTAGGATTACACATTGCCTAAATCTCCTAAAGGAAAATTCTATGCCCAGAAATATCATTTTTTTAAAAAAAGGTGGGGGGAAGGGGGTTCCATAGAAGGGAGATGGAGCACCCATTTTGTGTGAAAACTTTTTTTCCCTCACAAACAAATCTCTGCCTGTTCCCTTCAGCTAAGGGGGCTGTCAGTCCCTGGCAGTTAGGGTCCCCAAGTTCTCCACAGTTAACACACAGGTGTTCCAGTTGAAGTAACTTTATTAGAGATTCATTCAGTACAAGGTGCATAGACAGTAGAAATTGGCAGAAGTGATGTAGGTAGGGCTAGCAGTGTTAGTTATAGGGCATATTCCCGCTTTAATTTGGACCGTTAACCTGGGAGGGGGGGTTCGCAGTGAGACATTATTTAGAGCAAGAAATGAGAAAGACGGACTTGTCTTTGGTTCTCAGGAAGAGCACACCATGAGCAAGCTTCAGCTGGCTGTCAAGGACACTAGCTCAGCGGAGTGAGAAAGAGAAAGTAAACATTGCAAGATAACAGACACGGAGCAATAAAGAACTTCCCACACTCTCAGGAGCCATAGGCCAAACCCACATACATTCATGGCAGATATGCAGGGGCTCACCCTTTCCAAGCCTTGATGGATAGGTACTTAGCCCCTTGATGGGACTTAAGTGTTAGGAACAGGCTATCTATAGTCATTAAGAAACATTGCCATTCTTTTGTCACTGTCTCTAGCTTCCCTAAAACCTTTTAGGGCAACCAGTTCTGTTCACCAGTTCTAATCTTGTAAAACTATTTCACTGCATGATCGTCAAAACCAATTTCTGTGGTGCATGCCTGGAGCTCTCACAAAGCCCCATTCAGCATCAGTGGGGTTCTAGCATGTAGGGTTAATTGTCAAGTTAATTTTTGTGATCCAAAGTTGGGAGAACTAGCCATCCAGCTATCCAGTGTACAGTTTAAGGCTATGCTAACCCAAATAGTGGCAGATAGGAAACTATGCTTTTCAAGTGACAAGAATATTATAACTAGACATGGGCACGAACCAAAAAAATTTAATGAACCAGCGGTTTGTGGTTCGGTGCCGACGATGAACCCGAACCACCAAACAGCAACAAACATTTCCCGCTGACGAACCAGTTTGAGGTTTGTGGGCATCAGAATGGCCCCCATTGGACTTAGAGAGCCCATATTCCCAGGGAGTGTTTAGCAGTCTCTCCTCCAGCCAGCACCCAAGTTTGGTCAAGATTGCAATAGGGATCTTGGAGTTATACCCTCTCTAATCCAAGGCCCCAGGAAACTCCCATTCGATTCAATTAGAGCCACCAGTTGACGTTGGCTCAGTGTACAAGGGGTTGGCCATCAGAACTACCTATCAGGGTTTGCAGGGATGAGATTGGAGTGCCCATGGCTACAGAACACCCCCCTTCCCCCTCCCTCCCCCCAGGAGTCTTCTCCCATGTAACCAACTGTAACCAATTTGCAGCTCCATGGTTGGAAGGAAGTCCTGCTGATCAAGGTAAGCTGGGCTTTGATTCGGGTTTCCAGGGCGACAGAAGGAGTGCAGACAGAGTTCAGGCATTCCCCCAGCTCCGTTTCCAAGGGAATTGATTGATGGTGCCTGACTGTCTGGCTTCATGAACCGTGGGCAAACGCAATGAACCGGGCTTCCAACAAACGCTGGTTCGTTGGCCATGGACCCTCACAAACCGCTGGTTTGCGAACAGACAATCAGGCAGTTTGTGGGGGTTTTTGGTTCGTAATGCAGTTCGTGCCCATGTCTAATTATAACCCCCTTGATGACTATCCATCCAGAATCCAGTGCTTTGTGTAGGAGCTACATAAAACACCTAGACTGTGCAACTATACTCCTAATGTTAGTGACTCTCCTGATGTCAGCAGAGGGTCACTAGAGGACAAGACATGGTAGTAGCCACATATTCTGCTATACTGTGATCCTTTTAGACAAGTCAAGGATCCCAGGGTGATTGGACTGTCAGTGGCATAGCTAAGAAATGAGATAACCAGTTTTTAACCAAGCATCCTCCTAAGAAAGTCACATTCAAAGAAATTCCCATGCATCAAATAAATATTGACAGCATTAGGAATGAGAATTATGAGAGTCAATGCAACTGCATAGTTTAAGTGACAGCTAAGAAAGTAAGGTGAAAAGATGTGCAGTATATTTGTTAACTAAAAATCTCATTTATAAAAATGAGTGGGTGAAGTATTTCTAGCTCTAAATATATATTCATTGAATATATCTTGATTTAGAACTTGAACTGCTTGGATTGCTATGTGTCTGCTTTATGTTGTCATACACAGAATTTCATAGAACTGTGCTATATGACTGACGAAGCTTGGCACAACACATTAAAGTTCCAAAAATTAAATAAAGCATAGTGGGAGGATGTTTGTAAATCCAATAAAGAGTTAACAACCTTATTGAATAAGCTAAACTCAGCTTTTCCCTTTAACAAAAGGAAAGCTGAAGAAATAAGAAAAACACATTTTGAGCCAAGAAAAGTCCAGCTTAAATTTTTGTTTGTGTTGTTAATTGATCCAATTTAATCTCTACAGCTACACTAGGAATCCAAAAGTGGAGAGCTCTTCACCAAATCCAGACCCGTGGTCAGTGAGATGTGGACCTTTAGATACCAACCTAAAGTAGAAAATGGTGTCCCTGGCATTGGAACCATTTTAAGGTGGTGAAGCCTGAGATTTTGATCAGCAACTCCCTAGTTTATTTCTCAAACTGGCTCTCCACCAAAAGTAGCTGCTGACCAGGTGACCACACTTTATGAGGGAAGAAAAGGAAATGTATCAAAATATCTTTGAGCAGATATTCTTGATGTGACATTAAAGGATCCCCACCCAGGCTTTTTGTTCTGGGTAACACTAACCTAAATATGGTGCACAAAACCCACATGATCTTGGGAAAATGATTCATTAATCTGTACTTTGGGGCGAGAAAATTTACATAAACCCCCTATTCCTGACTGGTCAAAGATAAACCCCTCTTTCCAAAGAAAGCCCTGAAATATGGTCTCACGAGGAGGGAGCTTGGCATCAGCATTTGGGCACCTTTGAGAGTTTTCAGTTCTGATCTGTAAACTCAAGGTAAGGTATAATTACCAGATAATTATTGTGAGTTGACCACGAACTGTATTTTTTTTCAGTTGTATGTTCTGGGTTTCCCTTTTCTAATCTCCCTTCCCCACATGTGCACCTAGAAATAAACCTTTTAAAAACTGGATCAGAAACACTTGCTATGGTCCTCTTCACCCCACCCCCATTTTCCTACTACTCCATTTACCTACCCGGGATATTGACATTCTGCCTCATCTCCAAGTGTGTTTTCAAGCTCTGGATGTTTTAGTACTATGAAACACAATATCTGCCACCATAAACATTTTTGGAAGGAGTTTTTCTACCCAAAGATTCATTGTAATTTGACTTGGGGTTATAAATTCAATATGTGTAAGTTTTTTCAGAATTCGATTTAAAACTCTGCAGAGTTAAATGCAAAACCAATGTATTCTTTTTCAAATGCTGAAAAAGCATTTGATTAAACTGATTGGTAGCTTTTGAGCCAGGGACTTGTTTCTAAGGATTTGGTGTCAAGTTTTGTAACTGGATAAAACTTTGTTATCAATTTCCTGAGCACAGATATCAGTTAATGGAATGCCTTCTCTCTTCATTACTATTTAATCCACTAAAATGCTAGCAATCAAGTTCAAGCAAGAAAGCTAGGCAATAAGGACAAAATATCAGAGTTTTTAGCTTCAGTTATAAAGAAGTGTGAGCCTAACCTTGGATGGGCACCACCGGATACATAAACTAAGAACTACAAAATATTCCGGTGAATAGGAACTACAAGGTTCCACAATCTCTTAAGACATTTTTTAATTATTTTATAGTTTTTGAAAGTGCAAAGTGCTAATATTGTGCAAGCATATAACAATAAGATTAATCAATAATCACTCCAAACCAACTGGTAAAGTTCATCAATATGCATACAAGTTCAACTGGTAAAGTTCATCAATCCATGAGTATAGCAATCAATACGTGAAGGCCAAAATTCCAGTATATCCCACAAATGCCAAGATAGTGACCTCCAAGTCCAATTATCCAGTGTAAGAGCTGTAGCTGAGTGTTTCTTCAAACCAACAGCCTACGGGGTTTAGCCAGCAAATTTCCAATACCCATGTTGTAGTTATTTATAACTTCCTCACAGGCAACGTTATCTAAAGGATGGTCACCAAATTTCCATTAGCTCAATACTCAGTTGGTCAATACAGACGGAACAATGCATTTCTACAATCTATTTCTACAACAGCAACCAAAAATCTAGAGACCCTATATATAACCCATCTGTCTTTATTGCTCAGTACCCTAGACGTCTTAGCAGTTGAAGAAGCAAAATCATTACTCATTGGGGGAAAGTCAATTCCTGTCAAAGTTTTAAAAATTCAGGGCAACTTACGAGTACATGGGCAATAGATTCGATGCATTTAAGGTCGCAATTATCTAATCTCTCGGAGTATGGAATACCAGTGTATCTATCCTATAAGACTGAAGGTGGTAAAGCATTAAGACATGCCAACATAAAGACACCTCTATTTTTAGGAAATGTTAAATCGCAAAAATACATTAGGATATGAACTGGTGGGGGAATGCCAACTGTGAAGATTGAGCAAACTCTTCTTGACCTTATTGATGTACTTTTATAGTCCAGATGTTTTAAATGAATTTTAATCAGATGGCTTAGCTTGTCAAGGTTTAATCTCCTCATCAGCTCTGTTGAAATTCTAGGCACAGTAGTTTATAATTCACCAGTTTATCCCAGTTGCTCTTATGATTGTCAAATTTAATAAGACCGAGCAAACTTAACTCTGGGTCTGCCTGCAGGATCTTTAACTTCAAATTAAATGCCCTTCTCCATGCCCTAGCTTCATAAGAGATTTCACACACTTCAGCTCATAGAACAACACTGGCCATACAATTAGGAAGCCCTAGTATTCTATGAAGACTTAAACAATGGTCAATCAATATCCTCAGTAACAGTTTCTATCCATATACTAGCCACATATAACAGATAACCAGCTACCTTAGAGATAAATACTCTAACTGAGTGCTGAGGGTACTTATTGTCCCCATGATGTATAAAAGAATCTAATTATTGCTTTCCCAATGCTGTTTGCAGCTCTTATTACTGATGTCACATGAATTCTCCATGAAAGTGAACAATACTCCTAGGTATTTAAACTGAGTAACCTGTTGCATAAGCAGACCAGCCACATCCATTTATAATTCCTTACTTTCTATTTCCTACTAAAAATGACAACCTTAGACTTTGCTGCGTTAATTACCTAGCCTTCCCTACTGCAATATTTAGAGAATAAATTTAGGCAGGCCCACTTTGCATCTAGAGAGCAAAATGGTGTTGTCCACACACAAGAGAACGGACAATCTCACCAATGCGAGATAAGGTGAATGACAATCCTCTTGTAAAAACCAGAATTAGGATCATTAATATATAAATTAAATAACAGGTGCCCAAATGCATCCTTGCTTAACACCTTTATCTAGCAAAACAGGATTTGTCCAATAATCCCAAAGGGATTATTTATCTTGGGCTGTTGGATGAACATAAAGCTGATGAATACGGAATAAAAGATGTTCATCCATAGATAATTTTCCCAACTTGGCCCATAGTTTATCTCTAGGTATTGTGTCAAAAGCATTTCTAAGTTCCGTGAAGGCTGCACTTCATAATCCCTTCTTATTGGTATATTTGTCAATAATAAACTGTACAACACAGCAGTCATCAATTGCGCTGGCACCACTTCGGAAGCCAGATTATTTCCCCAAGATTGTCTTACTTTCTAACCAATTTACAAATCTACCATACAGAAGGGATGCATATAATTTACTCACAACTGACAAGAGGCTAATAGGGCAGTAGTTACAAGGGTCTGATGGATCTCCTTTCTTATGCATTGGCACAATGATAGCATGGCGCCAAATCCTAGGCATTATGCCTGTATCATTAACTTGTGTAAAAACTGGTGCCAAAACTTCTGCCCACCAGGTTAAGTTTGATTTAAATAATTCAGGGGGACTATGTCAAGGCCAGGAACTTTACTTGACTTCATTTGCATCATTAAAGTTCTAACTTCTTCAACTGAAACAGGAGGCCACTCATTGGTGCCAGAAGGAAAAGCCAACTGAACATCTAAGCCACAGTTGGATCAGAAAACAAAGCTCTAAAATGTTCTTTCCAACAATCAGCAGAAACATAATATGAAACCAGAGGCCTAGAGTTGAATTTCTCCACTATAGTACTCCAGAATAGTTTACTATTATTCTACTTTGCAGTCTAAATTAAATGGTCCCACTTCAGCCACAGGGCCTTCCTTTTCTTAAGTTTAACAACAGCTTTATATTCCCGCTTCAAAAGAAGTGGATGCTGTAACAATTGCCTTGAGTTACAGATTTTAAACTGGCAGTGCATATAAGATACTGCATGCTTGAATGCTCTGCAGTCTATGTTAAACCACAAGCTTCATGGTGATCGGTTTTCTTATACCATAAGCAGTCCTCAATGGAACCTAGGGTTGCTGATAATTAGGACAAGTCTAATTGAGGGATGGGATAAATTAAGACCGTGCTAAGTACCAGAATTTTCTCGTCTGAAACAATGAATTTGCACCATTTCTGAATTTCTGAAGCATAGTTGAAAGCCCAATACATACGATTTCTCAACTCTGGAAATCTCTTGGGGAAAGATTAAACAAAAAACATATGTAAGAATGGTATCTTTTAATTGTAAAATCTGAAATAGAGGTCCCTTCCACATGGCACACTTTAAGCCGGCGCCTCTGCGTATTCACGCCGATCAACACTGAATTGGCTTGGACTCCTGGCATTCTGCACTGTACAACCTCAAGGAGATTTGGTGTCTGCTGACAAGTTAAGATGTGTCTGTTTGAAGCCACCTTTTGTAGGGATTGGAGCTGACATCATTTTTTAAAAAAAATTGTGCATGCATTGTAACACTGCAATGTTGGAGCCCATTCTCCCTCCATCCTCATCTCTATGTCCCTGTATTTGCTGACTGGGCTGTCCTGTGCAAGCCATTTATTTTATTTTATTTTTTGATATTCTGGAGATGCAACTGGTGGCAGAGTACTGGGGGAAAACATATACTTTTCATGCTTGTTCCACTAAGTAAACCCAAGATATGATCCATGAGGAATGTGGATTGCCATCAGGGAATGGGATGGACACTGTGGTTAAAGGAGTCACAGTGTTGCGACTCTCCCTAAATAAAAAAGGGGGGGAATGGAGGCTCAGTCACTTGGGGCTTGTTTCAGGCTTCTCTTAACACTAAAGAGGGGGGGGGAATAAAGATGTGTGTGAATAGCTGAGGAGGGAGGGAGCAAACAAAGCAACACTGTTACGACCCTTCCCTCCCTTAAAAAAACAAATGAAAGAGTGTGTGGATAGCTGGGAGGGAGGAAGTGAACAAAGTGGTAGCATTGCAAGTTTGCAACCCTTCCCTCACTTAAAAAACAATGGTGGAAAAGGAGTTCAGACAGCTGAGAGTGGGAGTGGTTACTGGCGGGGAGCCAACAAATCAGCATCTGGAGAAAGGAAAAAGGGGGGAGAAACAATTAGATACTAGGAATTCCGTACACACATTGGATGCATTAGCAGTGACTCAGTGGCAGCTTCAAGAAAAAGTTGTAGTGTGTTCACAGGGGGGAAACTTGGGGGAAACGTGGACAACATTCGATTCTGAGTCCCATAACTCCCTTGCACGTACAGAACTCTGGAGATCATGGGAAGCAGAATGGAATCCAAACCACTGCAAAATGACCATGCGGAAAGGCCCAGAATTTGATCCAATCCAAACAAGGATTTATGGATATTTTAACATTTTTGAACAAATCCAAACAGATCTCTGTTTTGTCACAGAAGGGTTTAATTGGAAAGAACATAATTTTTAGTAGAATTGGAGATACAAAAGATAGACAGACAGACAGACGCCTGAATATAGCCCGCTATTATCTGGATATAGATAGACATTAGAAAAAATAGTCTCAAATCATTATACAATTGGTATCATATGCCGGTTAAACTGACTTAAATGACTCCAATGGGTTTAAATTGGAGTATCTCTGCTTAGGATTGCCCTGTACATCAGACTCCTCTCTATGCTATGCTTGGGAACAAATCTCAGAGGCAATAAAAAAAATATAGGGTATAAAATAACGGATGACCCAAGGATGGTACTGAGTTTTGTGCAGAGTGATAAAGAAAAAGCAGTAAGTATTTAACAATTAATTTGGTAACTTCAGCAAGATTACTACTGGCAACAAATTGGACACATAAAACACTCCCTATGGTAGATGATTGGTTGAGAAAGTGTTAGTTTATGATGTTAATGCATAACTTGTCAACTTACAAATAAATATGGGAGAAAAAATGATTTCCCACAAGATCAATTTATTCAAACATGGCAGCCGTTGCTGTTTTACGAGAGTAAGGTTAAGCCAGATGAAAATGTTAGAACAGGTGTTTTATCATATGTTAAGAGGAGGCAATAAGAACGGAGGGTTTGATTTTAATTTATGTATTATTAGTTTAATTATGAAGAAATAATGGTATATACAATTAATAAGGTTAAAAAGAAGCTTTGCATGTGTACTAAGGGTGCAATAAAGATTACTTGTATTATCTGCATGGTATGGGTATCAACAATTTGACTACCAATCCAAGTCTTATATGGAAATATTTATATAGAGATTTAATTTGTATTTCATCTATATATAAAAGACAAAAACAGACATTTCAATGGGTTTCAAATGAACACTGCAATTTAAATATGAATGCTCATCCAAGAAGCCTACTTTTACTTGCCTCTTATTGAATAGGGACATTTCAAACATTTAAGCTTCATGGTACGAATCTTTCAATTCGTATCTTCAGTGACCCATCTTTTAAAATATAATTAGATTTAAAAGCCTCTTAGATATGAAGTATTTATTTTTGCTGTCTCACAATCAGGTCTAGATTAAGCTCCCAGAAAACTGAGGAAGGTAATATAAGCACAATCCAGTACCACTGTAAAGTTTTGCATGTAATAAAGTGTGAGTATTTTGTTTCTGCTGATTAATGCGGGGGGGGGGGGCGTTAATATTTGTTACTATGGGTTTAAAATAACAGATTGGGCTGTTTGTGAGTTTTTTTAGTTTGTATTGCTGTTCATGCCCATCTCTAGTTCCAAAGTCTCAAGATCCAAAAACAACAATCCCCGGCTGGCACCAATCTTGGTGGGCAGGTTCAAGGCACAAAAGCAAATAGCAGCCGATATCCTTCAGCAACCATACAGAGTCAAAAGGGGATCAGGGTGCAAGCTAAAATGAGGATTCTAGCTTTTTCTAATGCTGTTGCAACTTGCCTGATCCTTATTAGGCAATCAAGAATAGTGCACGTATTCTCACCCAAGGTCCTTTGGTAAGACGATGCAATGTAGATGCAAATCTTTGAAGCTATGACCTCATTGCACCTCTGTGGTTCAGTCCCAGCTCTGAAACTGCAATGCTATGATAACTATACAGGCTTCTATCAGACCCAAAGCCTGAACTGAACTTCTAAAGAAACAAGAAAAAGACTGGGACAAGGCAGTTTCTTTACAACCTCTTTTCCGATAATGGACCTTGAAACACTGCTGAAACGTCTCCTAATCTCATACTAGTCAAGGACCGTAGATGTGAGAACATCATAATCAGCCACTTGCTCCTTGGGTAGGGCCCACAAGGCCACCTGCCCCCCGCCCATGAGGTAGGACCCCCAAGATGGATTGGTTAACATTAGACTTGATATTAAATTGATTCCTCATCTACATACTCAAGGCTACCATCCCATCTACTAAAGGATGCCCTAGTGGAGGACTGGCATGTCTGATTTCTGTATCAGTGAAGTGTGTTGAAGCACAGCTCCTTCCTAAGATCTGTAGCAATGGCCTGTCTTTTGACCTTTAAAGTTCAGGTAATTTTGGCTGTAAATGAATATATCCCTCCCCATTCCTCAACCTTTTATTATGAGCATTGTTGGCCTGATCTGGAAAACTGCATCTATGAATTGGCACAAATAATAGTGTTAGGCAACTTCCCAGCCAAGTGAAGGGGGGAGCGGGCATTGCTACCTGCTCCATGCATGATCCCAGCCGGGTGAAAAGGAGGGTGGGCATTGCCTCCTGATTCGCACCTCATCCCAGCTGGGAGAAGGGGGGGTGGCCATTGCTACCTGCTCCACTCCTGATCTTGACAGAGTGAAGAGGCGAGCATTGCTGCCTGCTCCACTCCTGATCCCAGCTGAGTGAAGAAGGGGCGAGCATTGCCTCCTGTTCTGCTCTGTGTTCTTCCCACTGTGGGGAGCTCTCTGGAGTTCTGGTGGGCTCATCTGGGCTTTCCTCCACAGCAGTGCCCCCTGGGGGTGCACCAGGGTAGGAAGTGAGTTGTCTTGAATACGCTTAGCCTTTTATATAGTAGGATGCCTACTTTGAGAAAAAACTTGCCTCAATACAAGAATCTTGGCAGGAGCTTGGCTTGGCCTTAACTCGGAAAAACGTGATGAAGTCTTGTTGCATACTTGTGACTTTAGAAGAGAAAGTATGCTATAAGTTAGATTTTTATATATCCAAGGACCATGGGAATAACATTTTCCCAAACTATTTAATGATCAAACTCACAAGGGTAACATAGTTGAACTCCCAGTGATGTTTCCATCAACTAACTCACCTGAGTGGCCACCTGTATCTGCCAGTGAAATAAAATCCTAATTTCTGTAATCAAGGACAATAAAGCTCCAGGTGAAGGTTTCATCCCCCCCGATTTGCTTAAAGCTTTCCACGACTGTTGAGTGCCTGTTTTAGCTAACCTATTTATTTATATAGATAGGCCTGGTAGGTTCCCCCGGGAAAGGATCTCTTCTATGGTCGTGTCAATTTATAAAAAAAGAAAAGTGTTCTGATCCAGTTAACTATAGGCCAATAAGCCTGCTGGATGTAATAGGAAAGATTTATGCAAGACATCTCCTATTGAAACTGGAGACATCAGTGATTGAAAAGAACTTGTTAGCACCAGTGCAAATTTGATTTAGACAGGGGCGTTCAACCCTGGACCATTGCCTTCTATTACAACACCTTATTAATAAATATTCAAATGGACTATCTAGGCAAGTATTTGTGGCATTTATTGATCAAAACCACATTCAATTCCATCCCAAGATATCATTTGTGGAGAAAATTAATTAATATGAATATAGATTATAGGGTGCTAAAGCATATAAAAAGCCTCTGCACAGACACCAGCTTAAAGATCAGAATTGGGAGTTTATGGCCAACTGTCTAGCTCAGTGAAAACCTCAAAAGCATACGTCAAGGTTGTATTTTGGCTCAGTTACTTTTTAATTTATACATAAATTATATGGTAGAATATCTGTCAGGATCACAGTTTTTCTCAGTAAGAGTAGGAAGAAAGGCCATTTCAATTTTGCTTTTATGCAGATGACACACTGCTAATTTCCCATACTCAAATTGGTCTTAGAAGGTGGCTGAGACAGTTCAGCTCCTATTGTAAAACAAACCTATTTAATATAAGTTATGATAAAACCAAGAGTATGGTATTTAGTAGAAAAACACGTTATTATACTATGACAGTGGATAAGAAACCTCTAGAATAGTCGTCTAGCCTTGAATATTTAGAGATGATGTTCCATCAGTCAGGTTCTTGGACAGCCCATATTGACTATGCTAAGCATAACCTCAAAATAGCTCTCCTTGGTATCCTAAGATATTATAGGAAGAGAAGAGGTTGCCTGATTTCTCCAACCTGGGAAATTTATAAAATGAAATTACTGCCCCAGCTTCTACACGGAGCATCCATTTGGGTCTCTGGAAATCTCCAATCTTTAAAAGTTGCTCAGAACAAATTTGCCCAAATTTGCTCTTAGCTGTTTCTTCTTCTACATCTGCAGTTATGGTTAGAGTAGAATTATCTCTACCCTCAATAATAATCTTAGTCCATAAAGCAGCTATTAACTATTGGCTGAAAATCATCTTTTACACATCTCCAGGCTTTTTGACTTTGACATATAGAGAGATGAAGAATAACTCATGGCACAGCTTCCTACTGAGATTAATGGCTAACCTTGACTTCTCAGAATAATACTTGAGGACCCTTGAATTCTATGCAGCCAAACTTTTAGTAAAACAAAGATTGTTTGACCAGAGTGCTCAAACTGATGCTAGACAAGTAGGCATCTTGAGAAGAACCCTACTTTATAGGCAGTTACTTCCTTCTTGCCTGAATCTTCCAGCATCCTTTACCGATATAATGAATTATGAGCACGGACACCATTCACTAAGGCATGCCTAGATATTCTAATGCTGGCAGTCTTGGAAGGCCATTTCAATGGAATTCCATATAGTAAAAGAGTCTTCTCCGGTGATTATAGATCCGTTGAGAATTTGTCCCATGTCTGTTTCCATTGTCCGAGATTTGAGGCAGAGCGCAGCAGATTTTTGAGAACCATTATATTTCCTCTCCCAAGAAGGTCAGACTAGAAGAAATTGGTTTTATTATTGGCAGATAGAAATAAATCCATTATTTTCTAAATAACAAGGTTTGCTACCACAATCATAAAGGTTAAAAAGACAATATGTGCTGATCCAAGCATGGTTAACCCATAATTGCTGTACTCTGGGTTATTATCCTTTGGATTCTGTGGTGCTTTAAATATCCGATATTTAAATGGTGATTCTGTATATTAATCCTTTCCGTGAAAATGTCTAGAAATTTTATTTTTTTTAAAAAAAAATTATCTTGATGGTCATTCAATTGTCTCCTGTATTGTTGCTATGGCTTTTTGCAACTGCAATAAAGATTGATGATGATAAGTTTCCAAACTATAATCTTTTAATGCACATTTATAATAAACAAAATATTTTTCATAACTGTGTGGTGTTTCTTGGATTCCTGGCTTGGATTCCAACCTAAGCCAATGCCTAGATCAGTTTGGTCCAGCTACCTGTGTAACTTTTAATAATAACTGTGCTTATATATCACTCTTCTAGACAGAGTGGTGAACACAGTTAGTGGAGACTGACTCTCCATTAATATCCAGTAAGCCTAGAGAGTGTTTTCCCCAGGCTGTGAGCTAGGGCTTGTTGGGGGAAATGGAGGCAATACTACCCCTGCTGTACTTAAGGGTGTTCTATTAGGTTTGAGACTTTAATCCCTGACTCCCCTGGCCAGTAGTCTTTTGTTTTTTTTCACAAATACTGAACTGGACACCCACTTGGATCCAATGCTAAAACACTAAGATCTAATAGAATGAGAAGACTACCAAAATCTTGATTGATGAATGTAATATGAACTTTTTGTTCTAAATTTTTAGTTAAAGATATACTATTACATATATTTACATTCTGTAAAGGAGAAAATGTGATAATATACTGCAGCATACTAATAGTGAAATCCTAAGCAGTGTTACTCCAGTCTAAGGTAAAAGTAAAGGTAGTCCCTAGTGCAAGCACCGAGTCATTACTGACCCATGGGGGGATGTTGCATCATGACGTTTTCTTGGCAGACTTGTTACGGGGTGGTTTGCCATTGCCTTAGACTCTAAGCTCATTGAAATCAATGGGCTTAGCCTGGAGTAACTCTGCTCAGGATATCACTGTAAAAGTACATTCCTAAGTAGGTGTGTGTGATTCGGTATTCGGTACACTAAATATATACCAAATAATTGCTGATTAGGTGTTATCTGGGTATACCAAATAAAATTAGAGAATTCTGGATAAAATTGAAATACTAATTAAATAAGTGCCAGATAAACTGAATATATTTGGGTTTATCTGGCAAATGCAGCTATAGCCTTTTTAAAGTGGCTGGTTGTGTTAGCCAGCTCTTCCCCCCACCCCAAATTTTCAAGGCTTTCCAGGGCTTTTTCCCCAGGGGAGGAAGGAGTGAGGTAGGAGGAATGGGTGTGTGTGTGAATGAATGAATGAATGAGATTTTCCTCATTTACAGGCTTCCCAGACTTGTCTGATTATGGTTTAATGTTAGTTGTATGTTCTACTGTGCTTGCAACAGTGTCCTTCGTTGCTTCAGTTTGGGTTTTTGACATTGGTTCTGCAGGTATTCTGTGGTTTGCAGTTGGTTCTGTTCTGCTTGCATTTGCTCTGGGTTTTGCCTGCTTGAGTTCTTTTAGAGATACTGGTTCTGTTGGGCTTGCAGTCATGTCCTTCCTTGCTTCAGTTTGGTTTTGCTGAGATTTTCTTTGTTTGCATTGTTTCTGGTTGGAATCTCCAATATGATATTGGTTGGATTCTGTTTTGACATTGGAGGGGCAACTTGTTCAGGGTCTTACAGAATTGGACACCTGGGTCAAATCTTCCTAAAACTTGGGGGGGGGGGGGTCTTTAGTGGACAGATGAGACTAGGTTCCCTGAAAATTCCCTGGTGAAGACAACTTGAAAAATAACCCCTAGCCTCCCCTTCCCCGATAGTTTTCCAAACAGGAAATAATGGCTGGATATATTTGGGATTCCTGGTTAAAACCAAACCCCACTCAAGAATCTGACCCAGATATCAGGAATACAGAATATTTATGATATTCTTGAATACTGGATCCAAATTAAGCCATCGTTTATACACACCCCTATTCCTAAGCAGAGGTACACCTTTCAAAGGCCATTCAGTGACTTAGAAATATCTAATTCTGCTTAGCATTGCATTATGAAAGTTAATAGAATAGTCTGTCTAATTTGTTACTGATTGACAGTCAAAACAGAGCAGAGAGATACATACAATAACATATAGATAGATATGTATTAAAATGCTTTGAATAGAAACAAAAGCTTTGTATATGGAGTGCTATTTCATAATATAAAAATAATGGCACTTAGAAAATATCTAATTCAGTGACTTAGAAATATCTAATTCTGCTTAGCATTGCATTATGAAAGTTAATAGAATAGTCTGTCTAATTTGTTACTGATTGACAGTCAAAACAGAGCAGAGAGATACATACAATAACATATAGATAGATATGTATTAAAATGCTTTGAATAGAAACAAAAGCTTTGTATATGGAGTGCTATTTCATAATATAAAAATAATGCTAACACCACAGGAATTATAACTTTTTCAAGTTTAAATGTTCTAATTTTAAAAAAGACTGTAATTCAGGCAAACCAGCCCTGGTGGAACTTTTCATTTTAAGAGTCATCTTCATGAACAGGACACTAAATATAGAAATGCAAAGGAATGTCCTAAGATAAATTATCTTTGACAGAAAACTCAACACGCAAACACAAAATGAAGATAACAAATCCTAGTAGTAGCATCGCAGTGAACTTTCTAGAAGTGTTTTTTTAAACTTACACCACTGCATGACCTTTTGTTCCATGTTCCAAAAAAATTATCCAATCTTTTTTTTCTTGAACATCAAAACATGTTAAGTCTAGTAAATCATTTATCTGAAATGACTCTGATTAGCAAGAAGTAACATGAAATGCTTCAGTTCAAAACACTAAGATGTTGATTTTAATAAATTCTTTTGACATTTGAAATACCAGGGTACAGGATGACATTTATTTACTAGGAAAAAAACAGGATCCTTTTTACTAATTTAAAAGGCTGCCATCATAAGCAAAAACACCATTAAGAACAGCTTTCTTTTTTTAAAATCAGCTCTGAGTATAGATCAGAAAAGAAACATCCTACATTCCCAAGATTCTGAATCATCCTAAATAAGTCACTTCGCAGCACATGAAGCCCTAATATACATTTGTTTCTCTCCAAGTTTATGCCCGCTGAAGTTGACAGTGTTGGTTAGAGTTGTAGGCACCACCATCTACAGGTGGTGCCTAGAAATCTGCCAGAATTACCACTGATGTCTAGATGACAGTTGTAGGTTAGAGTTAGAGTTCTAGGAACCACCATCTACAGGTGGTGCCTAGAAATCTGCCAGAATTACCACTGATGTCCAGATGACAGGGGTCAGTTCCCCTGGAAAACTAGGCTACTTTGGAGGGTGGACTCTGTGGTATTATATCCCTCTGAGATCCCTACTTTCTCCAAACCCCGCCTCCCCAGGATCCACCTCCAAATCTCCAGAAATTTATGAATCTGAAGTTGGCAACCCTAGTGGCCTCTTCAGTCTCAAAATTCCTGGACATGGCTGTCCAGGCTATTGGAAGTGAAAGATAGGAGAAGCAGAAGTCCACTGAATGGGAAACCTGGTCAACACATGCCTGGGTCCTCCTCAGGACATCTCTCCTTTAATAATTCTTTATTGTTTCCAATTTTCACCCTAATCTGATAACATGAGCCTTTGTGGCAGCTGGGGACTCGCCCCCTCCCTATTTAAACACACACACCCATACACACACACGTAGTGGCTGCCACTGGCACCAGCATTTCCTTGCATTGTGTGTAAAAGCACACAGAAAGGGAAGGATGGGTCTTTGGTTTCCTTCATGAGAAGGGAAATAGAAGGATGGCCCTCTTTTTTCTCTATTTCTTACTAGTAAAAGTGGGTGACCACACAGGTCACCTAGTCTCTCTTTCAGATGAAAACCGTTAACTCAGAGCCGAATGAAGAAGGAGAAGGAGTTGAAGCTTGATAGAAAACAAAAAATCTAACCAGATCAGTCCCCCCATATAATACTGGCCTGGAAAATTTTGTTGTATTAAGACTCTGCACGGACCTGCTAAGGCCCTTCTCTCCCTTTCTTTAACCCTGAATTACCAGTTTTAATCAGAAAATTCCAGAAAAGACTGGTGAGAATCTTTGTGGACAGGGTGGTGCCATGGCTCATTATCATCTCCGAGGACATCTTTAATCAAGTCACAGTGGTGGCACCTAAGCGAAGGACAGCAGAAGGCCACTGAATGAGCAACCTGGTCCAAACATGCATGGGTCTTTCTCAGTGTGGCTCTCTTTTAATAATTGTTTATTGTTTCCAGTATTTACCATAATTTGCATAATATGAGCCTTTGCAGCAGCACAGGACTCAGAGGCTGGAGAAGACTTCCTGCCTACTGAAATCCACATGTGCATACCTGCACGGAAATTGGCTGTTTGCCTGCCTTTCCTTGTATTGTCTATAAAAGTACACAGACAGGGATTGACAATGCTGTCAGCACTACGCAAACTGCTGCTTTCCTCCTCAGAGCAAAGGAAGCCTTTGGCTAACTGATCCCTGTGAGCCACTCAATGCCAATGCCATTGCTTGGGAAGCGCTGAAGTCAAAATGCACTCATTCGCAACATACCCATTTCCCTATCCGTCAACAGAGTTATGCTACACTAAGGCTCAGTCTCTCCCCTTGGGGTCTAATTCGTTGGTTGCCATTAAAGAAAGCAGTTACAGATGCTGCCTGCCTGCCTTCCTGTGCTGCACAGTAAGACCCTAACTGAAACACATGAACTTTTCGGAGTGGGGCGTCGTTACAGCTCCGTTTCCTGAATTTGTTTCATCATTCCAGAAGCTGCTTTACGAACTGAACTAGCAATTTCTAGGCATGTTTCTGGCTCATTTGTTTTGTTTTGTACTCTCCTACAATCAATAGCTATCACATTGTAGCCCTATTCTCTCCTTCAAACTGCACCCCATCAAATACATGGAGGGAGCAGTGGGATGGTACAAACGGAGCCCTCTGCTTGAACAAATGTATGTGCATATACTCTTCCATAAGAGAAAGAAATCTGAAAAACCCAGAGTCCCTAATTATGTATACAGAGTTCATTTGCATACATCAGCTCATGGTTCTGGACTAGTGGTTTAACAAAAGAATAATCTGCTAGCAGTCATAATCATAACCATATTGTTGCCATCAGGTGATGCGGGTAATAATCTATTCACATCTTCCATTAAAAGAGTGGAGGTCAAAATAGGACCATTGGGCACAATCCAACTCCTAGCCTCCACACATTCAGTAAGCATGATATGAAGATGTGAACAGGCTCAGGAACCAACAACACAGAGCCTGTACAGGTACCAAGGGAAATTGCTGAAAATCACCTACCCATCTTGAATTACCATACCCAGATCCTAGCACACAATTGACAAAGCGTATTGATCTTTGCTATCATGTTGCAACTCATTCCCTGCCAGATGCAGGGAATATAGTGATTCCCAACTCTGAGAGAGTGATTCACATAGTAAGTAGCTAACTGGGTTGCACTTAACCTGTAAACTTTTTCATTTAGTGATCCATCACAGCAGGGATTGTGAGCATCACAAGCTCTATGCAACTCTATGAAGAAGACATAGTTTGAGGAAGACAGAGCTAGTCAAAATGTTAAATTTCTGATCCCTACAGTTCTGGCTGCTAAATCTCCATTTCAGTTTGCTTCTGCCTTTTGTAAGTCGAATCTGTGATTTTCAAAAGTAAATTCCAGTTTTTACTTTCCTCACATTTCCCCTGTAAATATTTTATATTTATTTTTAAAATAATATACATGCGTTTTTCAGCATTAGTTGTGCTTCAATAAGACAGCTTCACACACTGTAAGACACATACATGATTTAAAGTGTATGTATCACATGACTTGGTGATAAAAACTGTACAATGTGTGTACACGACATAAATGAACCTATGAAATGTGTAACAGAAAGTGAAGAACCAAAACTGTAGGCAAACATATGAAAGAGCGAGACTATGAAGGGGCACTTTTATGTTAACAGAGAGAAACACTGTGTGTGCATGCATGTGCCTAAATTTATATGAGAAGAGGAATGTCTGAATTCTCACTCTGCAGCAATTTCTTAGAGAGTCTTGTTAGTCGTTTGGTAAAACCACGGGGCTGGGAGATAAAATATTTGCACCCTAGAGTACTGTCGCACATCGTCAACAAAAGTGTGCATTCCTGATGGTCAATCTCGTAGTAACATGTGTATCAGACTAAACACCACAGTCTAAGTATGCTTCCTAGGATGTTGAGGATTTTTAAAGTTCCAAATACCAAACTTCTGATCTTGCACGTGCAATGTTTCTGCAACAATCCCTTTTGGTCTTTCTGCTTTCCCGTAAGCTTTTTTTTTTTTTTTTTGCTCTCTCTATTCTTCTTTTTTCGCCACTTTCCTGAGCCCCTCTCTTAAAAACCATTTTATTTTCTTGGGTTCAGGCAAATACCTGATGTGCTGCAGAATGCTGCACTACTCGAGATCTGAAGAACCCGCTGCGAGTGAAAATGACTTGGGCCATGTGGTTCATTTTCAACACAGCAGGTACCATATGAAAAACAAAATGGAAACCTGGTAATTCCCCTCACTGGCAGCCTTTAGAACCAGTACTTAGCAGACAACCACTGTTAAGTGCCTAAGCCCTCCACGAAAAAAAAATTTACTTTTAAGTCAGTTAGCTAAAGAAGTACATCTATGCTGGGATGATTTGCAGTGTAAAGGCAAATAAACAGTCCTCTCTTAAACATTTTCAGCAAAATTTCACTCCTAGATGTCAGACCAGTGTGTGTGGTCCAGTGTGGTGTGGTCTTGTAACTCTGATGTTACTCAATATGGTTGAAATTTCGGATGAAAAGACCAAATATAAACAAATGCTCATGAACAGAAGCACAACTCCTTCTGTCATTGTCTTCACAGGGCTTCCAGTTCTCATATAATAGTAGAGTGTCTTAAGTTCTCTAGAAGTATATCCACTCAGTTTGGTTGTTGAAAGTGCTGTCAAGTCATAGCTAGCTTATGGTGACCCCTTCTGGGATTTTCAAGGCAAGATACTAGCACAGGTGGTTTGCCATTGCCTGCTTCTGCACAGTTACCCTGGTCTTTCTTGGAGATCTCCCATCCAATTACTAACCAGGATGGGCCCTGCTTATCTTCCAAGATCTGATGAGACTGGGCTTGCCTGGGCTATCCAGGATACAGCCCACTCTATTTACAACCCATTAATTTCATATTATACTCTGAGATTTTGCTTACATACATGAGGTCTGTCCAATTTTTACCTCTTATGTCTTGAAGATGGCCAATGCAAAATCATTTTGGTATTGAATTGCTTTTTTGCTACTTGCATGCCCCGGGGGTCCCCAACGTGTAGCTTGTGGGCACCATGGTGCCTGCCAACACTTTTCCTGGCCCCCACCAAATGTTTTTAGATAGTGGGTGAGCCATATGGAGTTTTTAGCCAGTAGAGCTTCTGATTGGCCATTGGAGATCTGATTGACTGTGCAGATTTTTTTAGGTAGTTGCTTTGGCACAGCACAAGTATCTTCACTGCATGGCTGAACGTATATGCAAGAAAATATTTTAAAACAGTATGATCTTTTAAAAATGCATCTTGTTACACAAAGCATCTGCCTGGAATGTTGAAGAGTTATGCATAACCACACTCTCTCATATTTTGCAGTTGGCTTCAAATCTTGTGGCAGCCATTTTTAATTGTGCCTACCACCCTGCGTCAGAACTCCAAAAGTGACTACAAACAAAAAACGTTGGGAACTCCTGGTCTATACTAATCAGACCCACACAACTTAAGATACGTGAAACCAAACTCAGCCCACCAGCAATTTATCATTGCCCTCCTAATGCTCAACAAGTCCTCTCCCCCTTTCTGCAGCATAAGACAAGCTACCAGACATCTTACCCCTCCATTTTATGGCCAGTCTATGAAGGCAAAAAAGTATAAGGGGAGACTATCATGCACCTGGAAGACCAAAATACATAGCTAGTGTGTGCTGTGGTGGGTTTGGTGGGCTACAAGATGTGCAGGCATGTCTATGGACTTCTTCCTCAGCTACTATTGTAAAATATAAAATTCATCATAATTGACATGCCTGTTAACTTCAGGTCTAGTGCGTAGTTTATGCCACCTCCTAATTCAAGAACCACTCTTGGAGTACCCCTTTTGTTTTCCTGTTGGCTGAGGTGGTACGAAATTCTAGACCTACTTTGTCCAAGTCAAAAGAACGGCAGAAAGGAACAGTATTCACCTAATGTATTCTATGCATTTAAAGCTTTCAGATGAGTATGAGATTTCACTTGTGTGTGTGTGTGTGATGTTCCATCAAGTTGCCTCCGACCTATGGCAACCCTATGAATAAAAGACCTCTAAAACATCCTATCATTAGCAGACTTGCTCAGATCCTGCAAACTGGAGGGCATGGCTTCTTTTATTGAGTCAAGCCATCTCATTTTAGGTCTACCAGTTACTCCAGTCTAAGCCTATTGATATTAATGGGCTTAGACCGGAGTAACTCTGCTTAGGATTGCTCTATTTAGCTTCTAAGGAGAATTCAGGCTTGAGTTGATCTAGTACCCACTTATTTGTCTTTTCGGTTGTCCATGGTATCCGCAAAACTCTCCTCCAGCATCACATTTCACTTACACCATACACTAACTAGAACTGAGCTAAATAGATCCTTACTAGAATGTAAGCTGCTTGCATGATCTTCATCTTCCTGAAAGTCAGGATACTTTTGACGTGATGACCAAGGCAGAAAAGATGACCAATAAGATTACTGAACAGGCTTATACCAGATACACCTTTTCTTAACTTTCTCCCTTTCCAAAATTAATCACAACTAATTTACCCAGTTAGCTTTTTATTGTACGACCATATCAATGTCTATTTTCACATCTCTCGGGTTCTGCCTAGATCACAGACATCCTGAAATAAAGTCTAATTAAGTAGAAATATAGATTCACTCTAATGGTTATGTATAAGTTACAGGTTCCCCATAGCTATTTGTTCAAGCACTCTTCATATCATTTAATTTCCTTCAATTATGCATAATATGCTTGCCTAGCGATGCTTTTTTACATAATTATGTTTAAATGTAAGTATGTGTGACCTACTGGGTTTTCAATAGTAACTTAAGATCTGAATACATTTGTTTGATGTGCAGTTTTGTTTCTGTCCCTTATGATGGAACACTCATGAAATTTCACTTAAAGTTGTATGATTGGACAGTTTTAAAAAGCAGATAATGTGATGGACGGTTTTTTAAAAAAAGATACTATGTAGCAATGTTATGCTGCTCTGAGACCTTATGATTTCTCTGAGATCTTATTTTGGTGAAATGATGTCAACATGCAACTGCCTTACAATGTACTACTTTAAGTCTGTATGGCAGAACCAGTCAGGTTTTTTTGCTTTGTGGTATAAGGATTGTGCCAGCAATGTTCATCTGACCACAAAGCATACCGATAGCCTTTGTTACATGCTTGAGAAAGATTTCTCGGCTTATGCAATCAGAGGATGTGGACTAAATCCTTGGAGAAGTAAGACCAGCTATTTCAGTATGTTACTTTTCTCTTCATGTGGGCATTCAATGTGATTTGAATTAAATCTGTCTATTTTTAATCTTGCTAGGTTAAATTCTTTTTAAAATTTTACTGGTTTGGCTTGCTGAGTGCTTCATTCTATTTTTTTTTAAAAAATATTTTGTGGATTGCTGTGTTTTTGTTCATTCTCTTGGGGTGTTCATTTTTACTGTTGTAAATCGCTTTGAGGATCTCTGAGGGGGGCACAGAGGGTTTGGGCTTCTCAGTTGCCAAGATGCTCCCTTGACCATTGGGTTCCCCCTAAGAGAACCCTAGTCTGGGCAACCCTAGTCCTGAGGTTCCCTGAGGCCTACAGTTTACCTGAAGCAATTTGTCCCTTTGGTCTATTGGAGAGTAGACTTTCCCATTTTATTATAATCTTCTAATCTCTTCCTGAAGGAAATCCAAAATACCTCAAGTATGGAAGCCATCCAGCACCTCCAAACAAAGTGAAGAAGCCCAGGGGCCCTGAGCACAGTAGCCATCCATCTCTATTCATCCTCTTTCCATGTCTAATCATTATATATGTTCATGTGAATGTCAGAAAGGAAGTATCTGTTGACCTTCACATGGGAATGTTACCAAGCTTATCGATCTCCTCTTTGTCATATATTGGCAAATCCCGGCAATAGCGTTTAAGAGAATGGCAATAGTCACCCCAAAATCTCTGCCTTTTTGGACAGTCACTGAAGTAGGATTGTTCACATTCTTATTTGAATGTCAACCATCATCTCATTTCTGGCTTTCATTGTAAAAAACACATAATCTAAATGAATGTCCTGATTTCGTCTTTTAAAATCCAATCTTCGCTCTCATTCAATCAGTCTATCCATTCCCACTCGCGACACATACATCCATGAACAGTGTGGAGAGGCAGAGAGAATCTGGTTTGGGAGGGGAAATCAGCAAAAGTTGTGCTCTGCCCTCCCCCCCGCCAATGAAAGTACCATTCCACAGGCATAAGAGATGCTATGATGGTGGAAGAACACTTTTGAACCAAAAAGATTAGGAAAATATGGGCAGAGGACATGACAATGTTTCAACTTGACCCAGGACCAGTTAGTCCCCTCCTTTAACTGCTGCACTCTCCCTTTCTCTCTTATCCTCCCTTTCTCGGCAGCCTTTTCTATCTCTAATGAAGTATATCTCTAATGAAGTATATGTCAGCCTCCTCCAAGCTCTTCCGCAATCACTTCAAAGTAGCCAAACAGATTACAAGCAGACAATGGGGCCCAAGGCAACAAAGGGAGTAGCGTTTCATGACAGATGCATCTCCAACACAGAGCCTCTATTCCTTCTCCTTTCCAAATCAAAGACTAGTTGAATACTGCGACTCATGCTGCAAGGAAACCTAGGTGCATGTCAAGGCAGAACTTAATCTGAGACAAAATGAGGGTATCGCCCTCCCCAGGAACTATCCATTTCAATTCGATGCTCAGTCAATAAATATTAAATTTGAATTGATAAATTTTTAAGTATTTAAAATGACATTGTGCTCTAGTGTATATAATAGTAATAAATAGTCATACAATAAATCATATAGCCAATAAATAGTACAATCAATATTCATTCCTTTCCACTAATCAAAGTTCATTCAACTCCATCAGAAAAGATTCTCTGTTGTAATAGCTTTAACGTTTTCTTTTCAGGTCCACCAAGACAAGTCCACTATAGAGTCCAGTTGGGCAAAAGGTAAGTGTGATGTCTCTAGACAGTTTATAATGATGATAATAATATCACTCTTTTACTAAGACTAAGTGATATCATAAAGCCAAAAAAGTATTTACAGCAAGACAGTTTTTATATTCTTATTTTATAAAGCTCAATAAAGGAGAGAAACTACGACCATGAGCTAAGTAACTTTCCTATGTTACACGGCCTTCACTCATATGATTAGACGACAGGGCATCTAAAACTAAGGGGTTTTCTGGCAGGAATCAACCCAACTACCTTTCCTTGTTAGAGATAAAGCATTGTCCTGAACTTACATACAGCAAACAGATATATATTTTATTTTGGCAACTGATATTAGACACAAAATTAGACACAAAATTAGACACAAAATTAGACACAAAACCAACCATCACAGTGAAAGCACTGCCCCTCTGGAATGCAGAGCCTAGCCCAGGTCCTAGTTAAATCTCCAAACGGCAAGTTTGTCTTGAGACCAGATTTTGAAAACAGACTCCTTTTTAAGCACCTACAGTGAAGCATCTAGATTTATGAAATTACTCAGCATCCCACAGTTCTTAAAATCTGGACCCTGTATTCATGTGACATTGGAGAACCAAACTGTTCAGGAAATCTGTTTTCAAGTGCCCAATAAATACACAAACATCTGAACTATCTGAAGGGAAGCAACATTAAAAGGAACTGAAATTAAGGAACAGATGCGGAGAGAGCTGAAATTAGCTGATGTTAAAAATTAAGTAAAGAAAAATAGGGAGGGAGAAGAAGAGGTCTGCATGATCCGTACATGAGCATAAGAAGCAAATGTGAATCCAAACCACCACTAATGTCAGCCTCTCCAAGTACACACCTGTTCTCTCCACCCACCCCCGCTGAGTATATGAAAAAAAAACATTTCAAAAGACTGTAGTGAATGAGAAAATTACAGGCCCATCCATCACCATTATTCCCTCTATAGAAACAACTGCTGAAAAGGGAGCAAAATAAATGCAATACACTTTTTTATTGTATGAAAAGACACATTTTCTATAGTCTCAGATCCAGAGCAGGTAGCCATGTTAGTCTGTAGTTGCAAAATAGTAAAAAGTCCAGTAGCACCTTGAAGACTAACCAACTTTATTGTACCATAAGCTTTTGAGAACCACAGCTTGCATCTGACGAACAGAGCTGTGGTTCTCGAAAGGTTATGCCTCAATAAAGTCTATAGACTCCGGTTGTGTGTGCTGAATCATCTAGTGCAAGGGTGAGCTAAAACTAGCAAGTAGTGTTTTAATGCAATGAGGCTTGCATTTAGGGTCATATATTTTACATTACCTGGAAGGCCTAGGCTAGCCCAATCTTGCCAGTTCTTAGAAGCTAGGCAGAGTCAGCCTTGGTTATAGATCCAGAGGAGTTAGCTGTGTTAGTCTGTAGTAGCAAAATAGAAAAGAGTCCAGTAGCACCTTTAAGACTAACCAACTTTACTGTGGCATAAGCTTTCAAGAACTACAGTTCTATGGTTGTTGTGGGTTTTCCGGGCTGTATTGCCGTGGTCTTGGCATTGTAGTTCCTGACGTTTCGCCAGCAGCTGTGCCTGGCATCTTCAGAGGTGTAGCACCAAAAGACAGAGATCTCTCAGTGTTCTCTTCATCAGATGCCCTGGTTATACTTGGATGGGAGACCATCAGGAAGTCCAGGGTTACTAAGCCAGAGGCAGGCAAGGGCAAGTCGCCACTGTTCGTCTCTTGCCTTGAAAACCCACAAGATTTTCCCTAAGTCAATCAAAAGTTAACTGGAACTTGGCACGTCACACACATTTTACATAACATGAGAAACTGTCCTGAATATATATTACAAAATAATCCTTGCAGAGTGTGTCTCAATGAAGACCACATGGACCTGCCTTATACTAAGTCAGACCACTGGTCTAGCAAGGACAGTATTGTTTAACTCTGGCTGGCAATGGCTCTCCAAGGTCTCCAGTCAAGGCCTTTTGCGTAAAGTTCAATACTGGCCATTTCCACACGGCTCCCTGCTGCTCGTAACAACTCGGAATATCGCGAAAAAAAACGTGGAAGATCGTGTTTTCTCGTGCGAGATTTGCATGACGTCACGTGACATTGCGCAAATCTTGCGTGAGAAAACGCGATCTTCCGCATTTTTTTCATGATATTCCGGGTTGTTACGAGCAGCGGGGAGCCGTGTGGAAACAGCCACTGTCTACTCTAACTGGTAACAGCTCTCCTGGGGGTCAGGTCAAGATTCCCCACATCTTTTATCACCAGAACCTTTTTTAATTGGAGATGCTGGTGTCTGTAGTAGGGAGGGACTTTTGCTTGCGCAAACGCTCAACTACTGAACCAGAGCCCATTCTGGAGCCTTAGAAGAGCCTGTCAGGAAAGGAAAATATATTGTCACAAGTTAGCTTTTAAGAGCTCTCTTGTGAGTAAAGTCAGCTTTACAGGCTTAAGAGGAGGTTCAGCAGGCAAATTGCCTGCACCTGTGTGAATTTGGCAGAACTCGTGTGTTAATATGCCTTCTCTCCTGTCACAAGTTTCTCCGGGTAGTAATTGTTAAGTGGTGTTGTGAGCTGCCGCCCTGCCGGTGCCGCCAGCCCCACCCTCGGCCATCTTCCCAGGCGCTGTCGGGAGGGCTTCCCTCCGCCTCAGAGCCAGGCAGGGAGGAGGTTAACGTCACCCGCCTCCCTTCTTGCCTGCGGGCTGGGTTCGCTTTCTATATCTTTCTCTCCTCTCAAGTTACTCCAGCCGTCGTCTCCTCCTTGGCATCCCTGGGAGCCCTCGCCTTTATAGCACCCTCATCCCCCACCCCGTTCCAGGGCAGCCAATCTGCCCTCGTCCCGTTCTGCTCCCTGTGCCTCTCACCCCCACCACCTGTGCTCTTCCCCGTGCACTGGCTCTCTGCCTGCCCGTCAAGCCCCTGTCCCGCCCTACTCCTTGGCCGCACCCGGCAGCCCCGGGACTCCACCCCACAGCTTTGGCTCGGTGACTCCGCTGCTCTTCTGGCTGCCGGGGTGCTCTGCTCCAGTTGCAGCTCCTCCGCTGTTGTGGAGCCTCTAGCCGGCATTCCTGCCTCCTCCGCGCCTCGTCGCCTCCGTGCAGGGCCCATCCGAGCGCTGGGCGAGCGGTGCGGCGCAGAGCGCCTCGGTGGTGGGGCGGCCGCCGGCTCTGTCATTGTCATCCCCGGCTCCTGCCTCCCCCCAGGTAAGGGTCCTGGATCCGGGGGGGATCGCTGGCTCCCAGGCCTGTCCCAGTGCGGGGGGGCAGGGTCCCAGGCTGATGTCCGGAGCAGCGGAGAGCCATTCTGGACAGGTGTATTGCCCTGATTGGCTGGATTTGCCTTAAGATGTGGCTGTTTCCAGCCATGGAGGTGGCTCTTCTTGCTATGGATGCTGCTGGACCATTACTTTTATTCGAACACTGCAAGACCAGCTTACCCTGCTATGGACTCTATTGGTGAGACCCAGCTGTGGGTTTATTAGTTAGCTAATTTAAGTGTCTCAGTGAAGTTAGCCCTATTCAGTTTTTAGTAAGGATTTGTTATTTTATGTAGATGCTTGCAAAGCTTGACTGGGGAACACCAGGGGGGTTTTTTGTGTGTTAACCCTCCTGAACTTTCTAGAATAAAAACACTTTTTTTTACTTTGTGGTTCACTGTCTCTAACACCATAAACTCTGTCACACTGGGCAAACTCACACTCAAAGGGGTAACTCCCGGACAGAGCCCTTCAGCCTTTTACACTACACTGCAAGCAGAAACAGCTAATACATTTTCAAGAGACTAAAATCTTAGTTTTTGCCAAGAGATTTGTCAAACTTAATAGCGGATCAATGGGCATAATATAGAACCGGTGAAGACCTCCAAATATCTAAGTGTAGTGTCCCAGCTGACTGGTGCATGGAGGGCTCAGGTGATTCATGTTACTGAAAGGACCCAAAGAGTGACATCTGCTACCCTGAGATTTTTCTTTGAGAAAGGGGGTTCACATATACTTATGTTTTGTTTCAGAAAGATTTAAGATTTTTTTATTGTAACCAATGGAATCTGAAATCCTGAACCAGAGCCTCTCCTGAATCAAGAACACACAGTACTAGCAGCAACATTCTGAAAACATTGAAAACTTAAACCACTGTGAGAACAACACAGCGTTTCTGATTAACAAGCAGGAGGAGAATAAAAGTTGGTATTATTATTATTATTGGTCTACTAGCAGCATGTGAAATGTGAAACTAGCTGACAAGGGCAACTTAGAGCCCGACACGTGTTGGGTTCCCGCAAGTTTACCTGGGAAGTATAGTCAGGCTATCAGCAGCAGGAGAACCAGAAGGACATGAGGGAAAGAGTCGGCGAGGGGAGCCTGAAGCTGACAGGTGGCTAACAGCAGCAGAAGGAACTGCTGAGGCTGCTGCCACCACCACAGCTAGGGCAACCATCCTTTCTCACAGAGAGGGGAAGGTGACTCTTTCCCCCTTCTGTGAGAAGGGATGGTTGCATCCAGCAGCTGCAGCAGTGGCCTCAGCAGCTCCTTCTTAGTAGCCTATCAGCTTCAGGAAAACCCGGAGGAAAACCAGAGCAGAGCAGCCCCAGGAAGTCTGGGACAGGGTGGACATGCCAGAGTGGCAGCAGGGACCGAAAGATGAGACAGAAAAAGTCTGTTAGAAGGGATGGTTGTATCTCACTAGGATTTTTATGAGATTGGTGAATCCTTAACTAGGTATCCTCTAGAAGGTAAAAGCAAATCAGAACCCCAGAATGATTAATAGGCCAAGGCAACATTGTGCACCTATTTATGGAGACACATTGCCTCAATCATAGGGGAACTTCTTCCTTAACTTTCACTGAAGATACTGCCAAATCAGGAAGTGGAGGAGGCATTTCTCCTTGGCGTAGCTTGGTGTCTCCCCCTTTTATGTCTGGTTGTCACCTAGCATACTCATTCTTCACATCTGAAATACGTTTGATCATCCTGTAGACCATGAGGACTGCTGAGAGTGCAATTCATTAGAAATTCATTGTCTCTGGTTAAATAAGTGTTTGTGCTGTGTGTTGAAATTGAACAACATTATGCAAATTCATTCAGCTTTATGTATGTCACACTATGCCAAATTGTCATGTGGAACATGCCAGGAATGGTAGTTTTTGACCTCTGTTACTTGATCATTAGAGAAATTGTTTCCAAAAGCAAGTCATTTCAATGACTGCATACGGCACAGTGAAGTGTTCACTAGTTATCCATGCAAAGCATAAAAACTCCAAACAAATAAAATCTGAGTCATTTGAGTCTTCAGCACTAATACTAAAGAACGGTGTGCTTTGTGGGCTCTCTCTGCCAGGAAACTCTGTATCGGTTTGTAGGGCTTTGCAATGCTATGCATATAGGGCTGTAGTGTTAATATTTGATAATTAAAATATCAAGACATACCTGCTCTGGACTCAGATGCAAAAGTAACCAAGATGACCAAGGGGTTGGGGCACTTTCCTTATGAGGAAAGGCTGGAGAGTCTGGGACTTTTCAGTTTAGAAAAAGAAGGCTTGGGGGGACATGATAGAGGTTTATAAAATTATGCCAGAGAAAGTGGATGAAGGGAGCTTTTTCTCCATCTCCCATACTACTAAAATGGAAGGAGGTACACAATAGATATGGGACAGACAAAAGGAAACAATTCTTCACTCAAAGAGTAATTAAATTGAGGAATTCACTGTGATGACCACAAGCATAGGTGGCTTTAAAAGGGGATTAGACAGATTCATGGTGGTACTGGATACTATCCTTGGTGAATAAAGTGAACTTCCATATTAATCAAGGCAGTAGACCTCTGAAACTGAGTGCTAGGAGGCAACATCATGGGAAGACCTTTGCCTCTGTGCCCTTTTCGTTTACCTCCAGGGCAACTGGTTGGCCGCTGTGTAAAACAGGATACTGGGCAAGATGGACCCCAGGTTTGATCCAGTAGGGCTCTTCTTATGTTCTTCTTAGGAAATTGCTCAATGTCTTGCTTCATTCTCTCAAGGTTATCCGAGGGATTTTGGACATCAGACATATGGGCCCACTGACCAATGCATCCAAAAGTACTTTTCTTCTACATAGCATAGATGTTCTTATTTTCATTTCCTGAGCTAAAAGCAGCCCAGCCCAGTATCCCCTAAACATGTGCTAGAACCATGGCTTCCAGTTTTGAAAGCAGGTTCTCTGGAGCATACCTAGAACTCATTACTTAATAGCAGATTTCAGACTTATTCTGGAAATATGAGAGATGGACACCCTGCTATACAGACTATCACTGGCCATGCTACATCCACCATCTGTGTCTGAAGTTCTCCAGGACGTCCTTATATCCAAAAATATTGTGCTATGGGAATCATCCACCATCTGAATTATTCTGAAATTCCAAAAGTGAATTATTACAATAGGGCAATATCTGATGGTGTGTCGATCCAACACAAAAGTTATACTGCCACCTATTCATTGTCCCAGCAGCCTTGTAGCAGACACGAGGACACCTTGTACAGCCTGATAACCTCTCCTAGGCCATGTTAATCCTCCTGTCATCCACTCTAAGGTCTCCAAGATGCTGAGGGGATACGTGCCTGGAAAGGACTGTAGAACCCATTCCAAGTGCCACAATCCACTCCAATGTTTTGACAGCAGAATGGATTCATTCCACACTCGGCTAAACTTCTTGGAGCAGATGGTCTTCAGCTTCAGCAGTCCATGAACTGTGTGCAAAAATCAAAAAGGGGTCCTTCTGTTTTTGTAGCCAGAGTAGGACTAAAAAATGGGAGATGGGTTAATCACCCAGCAAGACACACCAGATCATTTCCGGGCTGTTTTTTGGTTGGGTAAGTCACAAGCTGTATGTGGACCTTTTCTAAATTATGGCAAGATATAATCTGCTCTGAGTGAGGAAGCATTTTTAAGGGATAGCTACACCTTACTTGTACAGTGCTGAGAAGACAGATGGCTCCTTTCCTAGAGTAGAAAGTACAAAACTGAAATGCATGCACAAGCCTGTAGGGTTATAAAAAGCCTCAGAATTAATTGCCCTGTCATGGGAAATTGAGAACTGCTCTAGGAATAAAATATTCACATTTAAACCAAGCCGGTGAGGTTAAGAAAGACAATATATTTCTCTTTACAAACACTACATTTTACCAACCAATTTGTGTCCTACAGGTTAAGCCTTAAGTCTTGTCAGTTTCATGAATAAGCACTGCATATACACTAACCATATTTTAATTTTTTGAGAGGCAATGGAACATTATTAATTACATACAGGTACAGACTGAATTTCATCTGAACTTCACCACGCAGAGCAATGCAGTTCTGCTACAGAAGGTCCACGATTTCCTACTCCTAACAAAATTCTCATTTAAAAAAAAATATCCCAGCTCCTGATAAACAAGCCAAGATTAAACATTCAGGAAATGTCTGCCAAATCTGCTGGAGACAGTGTAGACAGCTAAAGGCTGTCAGTGGGGAATATTGTCATAACACTAAGAATAATGTGTTATCTGGTGCCTAACACTGAACACTGTGTAAACAATTAATCATGGGATAGAAACTGCCAAAAATCAATAGGGTTTGAGTTGCATTTATAGTCCTATGCTGATCAAGATTTTTTTTTCTTGCTTACTGCTTATGATAAATAAATCTTGTTAACCTTTGTTTACAAAAATATGCCATTCCCTAAGATGTAGGCATCTCACACAGGCATCCTTAGGAGCTGTCATTTCAAGAACGGAGTAACGCAAATGCCTCTGGAGGGAATGAACAAGCGGCAAAAAGTTTGTAGGCTCTGGAGAACAACTGTCAAATTATCAGTGACAATTGCTTTGTAGGTGCACATACAAAATCACACTGATAAGTTCAGAAGCAGAAAGTCCTCTGGTTTAGCAACAATCGCGTTGTAGATGCTGAACACATGCAACACAGTCCCAAACAGTCAATATACAATAGATCGGGCCTGTTCGATGTGCAATTCACTAGGCAAAAGGAACCCACCGGACATTTATTGTGAGCTGTCACATTAACCTATTTTTTCTGCCTGTCTTGGACTGCAAAATAGGGAAGCTGTCTGAGCACCTGGCAGGCTGCAATACATGAATGGTGGGCTAGGTTTAGTTTTTAATAAATTCTGCTTACCTGCAATATATTGTCAAGACTAAGAGGGGGAAACTGACAATGAACTGTCCTTGTGCCCATTTCTCAAAAAAAGAATCCAGTAGAGAAGCTTTATTTGAAAGAAGTTGGTCTTGATGGGAGATGTGAAGAAAATCAAAGGGAGACCTTAAGGACTAGCATGACAGAAGATCCGGAGACTGGATTGGGGGGGGGGGGAAGCTGATGAAAGACGATGAACAGGAGGAATGAGATAGAGCGCAAATGGAAGGGGGAGGCAGATAGATGGAGAACCTTACAAGCAGAAGGTTATAACACGGAATGAAAGGAAACCTAGGTAAAGTATCCTTTCCTTGTTAAAATTTAATACACAAAATGTTGAATGCTCTTTAGTATCTCAAAGGCACCTGTACAGAGATTTTACTACTATGCAAATTTCAGCTGATTTATTTATTATAAAGCTGAATCATCATGTGCTTTAAGTGGCTGAGAGCCCTCGGCATGGTTAACAATGGTCTCACCATACGTTAAAGCAGTGGGACTCACCCTGAGGCTTGCAGAAAGCCGTATTTGCAATTAGCACCAACCAAAACATTTTTTACTTCCATCCCTGTTGAGAGATCTGCAGCGTACCTATTCCTCGGATGGCAATTGTTTCAAGGTGGAAAGCCACATCAGGCAAGGACTTTCCTGAAATGTGGGGCAAGTGCCACATTAGAGACCAGCGCTCAAAAGAGCCACGTGTGGCATACCAAAGAGATACATGTGACTCTTGTCTTGAGTCAATGAGTGACTATCACTTAATTAAAGCAAACAACTCACTTGCTATTCCAAAATCCCCTGAAAAAAATCAATTTGCTGAGATTTTACTACATAAAAACTGTCTCGTAAGAGACTGGGTCCAAAGAGAAAAAATAAAATAGTATCACTTAAAATGTTTATAACACAATAAAATTTAAAAACCAGTTGTAAAGTTTCCCAAAAATAGAAACTGGCCCACGTACGTAAGAATCCTGTGATCTAAAATATGGCACCCAGATAGGAATGACATCAGTTTCTGTTTCAGTCACATAAGTAGTAAATGATTGCATCTAACATTGCATCTCCCGACACATGTTGTTCATGTGTCAGATGTCTCGTATAGAGACACTCTGAGAAGTGAGGGAGGAGACAGTTCAGTGTCTCTATCCTGCATTCCCCATTCCATCCCCTGGTTTGGATATGAAAGAAGACAAAAAGAAATTCACCTGTTTTCATCACAAATAACTTTGGCCCTAAGCAGAGAGCTGCTTGGTTAGGAATGATTTCCAGGTTTTGTTTTAACCTGGAAATTTCCATAGTACTTTACCCTTGTACAAACTTAATCTAGGATTCCATTTCACAATAGTTTTTAGTTCTTCTCACTACTGGCTTGCCGCACAGTCATGCATTTTTCAGCATTATACACATCTTGTTTACCTCATTTGTAAACAATGCAGACAAATCTACAAAATCAATAGCAACAAGAGGAGAACCAAAGTCACTGAAAAATATAAATTGTTTCTTTATTAGGACATTTATGGGGACCCAAAGCAGTTTATAACATCATTCTCCCCTGCTCTATTTTATCCTAACAACAATACAATAACCCTGACAGGTAACTTAGGTAACTGAGAAAGAGTGATTGGCCCACGGTCATTCACTGAGCTTCTATGGCAGTGTGTGGATTCAAACCTGGATCTCCCAGCAATTATGCCCAAAGTCATTCAGAGAAGTCAGATGAACTTTAATGTCCCATGCTCAGAGGGAATAGGACTGGCCAGCCGGTACTCCAAGAAGGAACCAGTACATTCATTGGGGCAAATTTTCCCTATTTAGTACCTTTTTATATTTTTAATAATTTGTTGATAATTGCAACTGATATTGTATTTAGATTATACTGTATGGTTAAAAAATAAAGAACCGTGAGTTCCATTCTCATGCAAGGGAACAGCACAGCGGAAATGGGGATTTTCAGGTTAAAATGCAGAGATGAGAAATTTCAAATCATTCCTTGAAGTCACTCCCAGAAGTGAAAAGGAGGAAACCAAAACAAAAGGGCCCCGTTTATGGAAAGGAAGCAATGGAACATTATAACCAGGGCTTCTTTTCAGGGGGAACGTGGGGGAATGGAGTTTCAGGACCTCTTGAAAATGGTCACATGGCTGGTGGCCCCGCCCCCTGATTTCCAGACAGAGGGGAGCTTAGGGCAATCTAAACTCCCCTCTGTCTGGAGATCAGGGGGTGGGGCCACCAGCCATGTGACCATTTTCTCTGAGGGAAACCCACTGAGTTCCACCACCTTTTTCCCCAGAAAAAAAGCCCTGATTATAACTAAGAACAAGGCAATTTAGAGAAGCCTGTTGTTGTTTCAAGGGAAAATGGAAAGGAGGGATCCTTGAAGATGACTCAAAATAGGACAGGGAAAAAAACTAACATGGGATGTATCTAAGTCAAAATACAGGCATAGCGTGAGGGCCTTTGCACAGCCAAGTTTACAGCATGTACCTCCAACTGTGCCCAGGCCAATCCGCTATACTGGGCCACTTTTTCTTCTTGATGTGGTGAGCAAAGCCAATCCCATCCAGCCAACAGATCAGGCAGAGACTCATGGATGTCCAAATGAAACTGGAAGTCAGAAGGGAAGGTGTTACTCCAGTATTTCTCTCTCTCTTCTCATTCCCACACCCTGCATTCAGTCTCCACCATAAACCTCAACACTTTGTCTCATTGGTGGTAGCCAAATCATTAGGTGTGGATATCAGCATTCAGCACCTCTTCCTAAGGATCTACTTGGTGGAGGCTATTGGTTTTGAGCTCCAATGATGCAAAAAAACCCTTTCTAATAAACCACCTTTTTACATAGTCACCCTATGCCAGTGATGGCGAACCTTTTTGAGTGCCCAAACTGCAACACAAAACCAACTTATTTATTTCAAAGTAGCAACACTGCAATTAAACCCGAATACTGAGTTTTTAGTTAAGAAAAAACAACTCATACAGTTGTCTGAACTAATTAACCTCTCTCTCTCTCTCTCTCTCTCTCTCTCTCTCTCTCTCTCCCACTCACTCAGGAGCCACGAATGAAAGTAAAGCAAGTTAAATCATAGCAGTTTGCCCTTCTTTACACCAGCAGCCCAGCTTGCAAGCGCTCTCACTCTCTCACTCAAGGGCTACAACTCAAAGTAAAGCAAGTTAAATCAAAGCAGCTTATTCTTATTTAGAAAGCCAGCCCCAGCAGCCCGGCTGCTGCCTCCGCTTCCTGCTGCTAAAGAGATGGGCAGCAGGGAGGCAGCCTTGAGGAAAAGGAATCACGTGGGCAGGGCCAAACCCCATGTGATCTCTGCTCAGAGCTACTGGAATGCCGTTCCAGGCATTCCCCCTCCAAATGAGCCCTGGACCTAGCGATCAGTGACTTGGCTCGCATGCCCACAGAGAGGGCTCTGCATGCCAGCTGTGGCACGCGTGCCATAGGTTCGCCATCGCTGCCCTATGCCAATCAGTTAAAAGCCAATAAACAAAACAGAATGTCTGCTGCACTGTATGGCCTGAAAGGACCAGAAAGCCACATCCCTAATTATAGCCTCCCTCACGGGCACTCTGAATTAGCTTTCTTCCTTATCACATGAGTAAGTAAATGACTCAATCACAACTTGTGGAACTGAAGTTTCAGAAGAACTTAAACCAATTTAAGCTTGGGCTAAAATGTTCTCAAAAGCAGGAAAGATAAATCTGCAATTAACACTTGCCTACAGCTGTTTCAAAAATATATTTGTCAGCTCCTGGCAAATTAATTAATCCTGAAGGGAGTGATCTAATGTCCTTGCTATTCTTTCTTTTGTCTCTCATTGCTGCGAAGACCCAGGTCCTTCCTGAATGACAGTGCATTTTAATTGCAAACTTCTAATGAGATGCGCATCGTGTAATGCAATGACCTTCTTGGCTTGAAACACATTTTCTTAAGACAGAGTTACTGTTATGCTGTCTAGAGAAGCTGCATTAAACATGCTGATCTATGAGGTTTATTTCTGATGCTGAAGAGATCTATTTCTCAACTGGTGATTAGCTCGAAAATATCTGGACAAAAAAGGATCACTGAAAGTTGATTCACATACATGCGCCTGGGATGTGATTTCTCAATATTGGATGATTAGACAGGATTAATTGCAGTTAAATGGACAAGCCAACTTGTGACAGGATTTCTTATCACTTGCAGTACTAGGATCTGTGACTGCCAATTCACACATCAGGGATGAATATACATGTATGAGGTAGTCCAAAGGCTCTTATCTAACAGGGCTACCTATCTGGCATTACAGTTTGGTCAACATTCTGCTCAACTCTATCTGCATTTTTGAGTGCAATTCAGTGCACAAAGTGGGGGGATGTTGGACTGTAAAGGTATGGCAACAGCTAAGTACGCTTTCACACTGATAGTCCCAAAGAACATGGCTTTAGGTGAAATAACTGATCTCAAACAGTTATAACTGCCTAACATCAGTGATGCTGCTAATGTGGCATTCTGCACAAACTGAGGCTCAGGAAAGACTGCTGCCCTCGTGTTTTCTTCCTCCTCCTTTTGTCAGTCAGGTGGGGATCAGGGCAGTCAAATCTAGACTTGGAGGATGGATCCTCCAGCTCAGGATTCCCAAGCTGGAGGTGGTAGCTTAAAGGGGCAGCTTGATCCTCTAGCATAACAGGCAGAAACTTCTGTTCTGCTGAGCAATCAAGGGCAGAAGATCAGGCCTCCAGCGTTTCTACCACACCTGGCTGATTCAGAGGCTCTGTGCTGCCTGTTGATTGTAGGCAGAAATGCTGCTTGGTCTTTGTTTCTTTTCTAACCTTAATCAAGGTTTTGAAGCCTGAGCATCCATCAACCACCTCAGCTCGGTTAACATAAATCACACTAGACTCCATTTCAGACTATGAAGCTCCTAAGGAAGTCTTAACTGGATCTGACAAAGGGTTTATCTGGTTTAGCATCCAAGTGACCACAAAATGTCCTGTTCTTCCCAACAAAGAAAACGATGGCTAGTGAGCAAGACAGGGAGGCTGTAGAGAGCAAGGAAATACACTTAAGGCTTGAAGCTAAGCAGTTGAAATAATAGAGGAACAGTTCACATAATCGGTTAGAAAGCAGCATGGATAACCTGAATATTTATATAGCATCCCACCCATTCTGGTACATTAGAGGCAGCCCTGATCCTGGAAGTACTGAGCTTGAACCTTCGTCTTTGGGATCATATCTTGAAGAAGCTGTGCTGCCAGGTGAGTGCTCAGCTTCCCAAGGGTCAATTCTTCTCGGGCTCATTGCCATCATGGTTCCTACAGTCCAGGAGTTAGTAGGGGGAGGACATAAGTCAAGAGTGCCTAGATTGGGTTGGGCCACAGGTCAGGCCATCAGCTGTAGTGGCTGGGCTGGGGTCCTCACTAGAGGATGCCAAGTCTTTCTGGTCCCGGTATATATAATTCAGTAATGAATTTGTTTTACCCCCACCTTTCTGCCAAGATAGCCCTTGGAGCAGCTTACAAATTTAAAAATGGTTACAATTAACCACACCGTAACCTAAAACTACAGCAATAAACACACAAAAGCATAAAAAATAAAAAGAAGCATGAATAAAACATCAAAATAGTAAACAGCAGCAATAAAAAATCCAATCTAATACAACAATTAAAAATTCAAAGCATCAAAGAAGGAGCATAAAAATGCAAAACTGAATGCAAAAACCAGCATTAAAATTATTGCTGGGGTTTATGGTGGCCACTTTTCATACAAGTTCCCTGGCTCAGACTCAAGAAGTTGGTATGTCCTGACAGAAGGCTGCAAGCAAACCTGACAAAAATAACCCCCGCCCAGTTCCATCATATTCAGTTTCACTGCCCCTCAACATAAAGGTTGACCCCCCCCCAACATATTCAAATTCACAGTGTTTTATTCTTGATTAAGTATAGCATATTTTACAAACCTAACCCATTCATCTTTTCTTTCAAAGACAAAGACAGAATAGCGATCCTACCATCTTCTCTGTTGTGTACTGGCAGGGCTTAATTTCCTTCTCAGCTGGGAAATTGCAGCTCTTTTGGAGGCTGAATTGGAACCATCTCTTCAGTGCCAAATAAATTGGCCTTACGTTTTCTCCCTGCTTTTGATGCAGATGTATTTGGCGTGAGCCCTGTCCTTTTTGATCCCTGTTGCTGAGAATGCAAATGTGATGACTTCTCAGAAGTCGCACAGAAGATCTGCAAACCCAAAGGCTTTGCTTGTGATATGTACACCACAGGGGGATTTTAGTAAGTATATATTTAAGTACACCTCTCAACCAGATGCCTTCCACACCTGGTTATTTACTTTTTCTGAATCCAAGTTTCTCGTCAATCACATTGTACAAGCACAAAAGATGGAAACAGCTTTATCACTTAAGATATTCTAGCAGTCCTACCGTGCAACACCTGTAGACACCATGTAGAATAGATCCAGAGGAGATAGCCGTGTTAGTCTGTAGTAGCAAAATCGAAGAGTCCAGTAGCACCTTTAAGACTAACCAACTTTACTGTAGCATAAGCTTTCGAGAATCACAGTTCTCTTCGTCAGATGCGTGATTTGACGAAGAGAACTGACAAAGAGAACTGTGATTCTTGAATCTGTGATTCTCGAATCACACATCTGACAAAGAGAACTGTGATTCTCGAAAGCTTATGCTACAGTAAAGTTGGTTAGTCTTAAAGGTGCTACTGGACTCTTTTCGATTTTACCATGTAGAATGCAAAGCAAGAAAAAAACCGTGCACTCATAGAAAACAACTGCAGCTGAAAGCAAGCCCATCATTAGAGGTTAGCAAGCTAGAAGCAAAGCTATGTCACATTTGATGGCCTTTGGTCGTCCACTAAGGGACAAACTCTCCTGTCTGATTTAAGACAGCTTGACAAGCAACAACCACAACTCCTGTCAGAGTCAGTGGCCAGCTTTCTGCTCTTTTTCTTTCACAATATAGGAAACTTTTAAACTACCATCGAAATGAAAAATTAAAGTTCAATCCAACTGCCTCAGCAGGGGATAGCCCAAGGAAAACCATCCACTGGTCATCCTTACTGCCGTGACTTGGCTGCCAACTGCCTGCTGCTGGAGAAAGTGCCAGCCCCTCAGGTTTCTATTTTGTATTAACATTTAAAAAAAAAATTAGCTCCCTTGAGCATATCAGTAGGGAGGTGGGGTACAGATTTAAGAAACATTCATAATATCATGCTCTGCACTCAAAACTATCCTGTCTTTCAGGATCTCCCATTATCAAATCATTGTTCTTTTGAGGAAATCTTGGAAATGCCTTTTCCAAATGATCTTGGTAGGTACAGGCATGCTCTAGAATCATAGAATCATAGAACCTTAGGGCTGGAAGGGACCTCTAGGGTCATCTAGTCCAACCCTCTGCACAATGCAGGAAATTCACAAATACCTCCCCCCCACACACACACTCAGTGACCCTTACTCCATGTCCAGAAGATGTCAAAACACCATCAGGATCCCTATCTAAACTGGCCTGAGGAAAATTGCGACCTGACCCCAAGGTGTCAATCGGCTTTATCCGGGGCATGTAAAAAGGGAGCACAAGAACTAAGCACTGATAAAACCCTTCGTGCCCTCCCTCTTATGATCTGCCTAGGTTCACAGAACAAGCATTGCTCTCAGAAGGCCATCTAGCCTCTCCTTAAGAACCTCCAAAGAAGGAGAGCCCACCACCTCCCAAGGAAGCCTGTTCCACTGAGGGACTGCTCTAACGGTCAGGAAGTTCTTCCTAATATTTAACCAAAAATTCTTTTGATTTAATTTCAGCCCATTGGTTCTGGTCTGACCTTCTGGGACAATGGGAAACAACTCTGCACCATCCTCTATATGACAGCCCTTCAAGTACTTGAAGATGGTTATCATATCACCTCTCAGTCGTCGTCTCCTCTCCAGGCTAAACATACCGAGCTCCTTCAACCTTTCCTCAGCTCACTTCCTCACTGTCAACTCCAGTGCCAATGCTTTCCTGTGAAAAATAGTATATGTTGTCATTTTTCATACTGCAATGAGATTCATTTGGAACAGTTAAGTATAGCAACATATTACAGGACAAATATTTTTTCCAGAGTCTCCATAACTAGAGGTGGGCATGATCCCAAAAAAATTACCGATCAAGCTGATTGGGGATCGGCGCCAGTGACGACCCTAAATAACCGATCCACACCGATCATCTCCCGTTTCCGATCCATGGATCAGGGATCGGGGAGGCCAAAGCGGAGGGGCACCCCACTGTTCCCAGCTATGTGGGAAGGTGGGCGGTGGCGGCGACCGCCAGGACTGGCAGGCATGGGGAGGGGACATTCACACACACACACACACACACACACACACACACACACACACACACACACTTAGAGCGGGGGGGAGTTTTTAACCCAGCAATGAGCCGCCTCCCCTTCGGGAGGGGACATTCACACACACACACACACACACACGCTTAGAGCAGAGGGGGGAAAACGTTTTTAACCTGTCCCTGCCTTTCCAAATAGAGAGAGAGAGACACCCCGTCAACATGTTTCAGCCAGCTTTTAAAAAAAAGCAGGGACAGAATCCTCCATTCCTCCCCACCCAATTTTAAAAGCAAGCAGCCAGTCTTCCAAAAGCATTTTTTAAACACACACACAGAACCATGAATGAGGTTTTCCCACAAAATACAGTGTTTTAAAAGCAGGTTAAAAACAGAGAGTGACAGACAGAAAAACAGCCATTCCTCCTACAAAGCCCCGTTTTTTAAAAAAGCAAAAAATGTTTGGAGTGCCCATGGCTACAGAACACCCCCTTCCCCCTCCCTCCCCTGGGTGTCTTCTCCCAGCTGGTGAGTGCATTGCTGCTCTGTGGTTGGAAGGAAGCCCTGCTGATCAAGGAAAGCTGGGCTTCCATTCGGGTTTCCAGGGCGACAGAAGGAGGGCAAACACAGCTCAGGCATCCCCCTGGCTCCATTGCCAGGGGAATAGACTGCTGGCGCCTGAGTGTCTGGCTTCCCGATCAGATACCGATCGCCCGATCAAGCCCCAATCAAGCCCCCTCCTGACCGCTGGATCGGTCACCGTGGACGGCACCAATCTGCCGGGTCCTGATCGCGTGAACGCCATTATCGTGGGTATTTTTCTATCGTAATGCCGATAGTGCCCATCTCTATCCATAACCAAAGAACTGTGTTTTTAAAATGTGTGACTAGGCCATGGCTAAGCTGACTTTTGGGGGTTGTGTTGTAAATGCCAAGAGTGCTACTTCTTATGTATCACCACCATCAGGGCTTTTTTTCAGCTGGAACACAGTGGAACGGAGTTCCAGAACCTCTTGAAAATGGAGCTGGAGTGGCGCGCTGGAGCTGGAAGTGGTGCAGAGGGCAATCTAAACTCCCCTCTGTCTGGACATCAGGAGGCACGGCCACCAGCCATGTGACCATTTTCACCAAGGGCGATTTAAACTTTTAAAAACTCCCCCTTTGTTCCAACTGACCCAACGTGACATCATTGGTCGTGGGAGTGTGCACGCACTTTGCGTGTGTGCACATGGTACCAGGGGCACCACTGTTGCCAAGTAGGCCCCCTCCCCTGCTTTGAAGCCTGCTATGAACTGTGTTAGAGTTTCCTGCATCACTGTTTTACTGCTGCACCAAAGACTGCTTTGCACGTGTGTGCTCTGATACACGTGTCAGTTTCCTGCCTGCGTGTCAATTGCCTTGCTGCTGCTATAGACTGTGCAGTTTGCTGACTCCATGTTTGGTTAACTGCACAAAGGACTCTCTCTCTGGGCAGCCCTGCCCTGACCTGTATCTGGATTTCCCAGTGTGTGTTTGGACTCTGTTACCAGTGTTCCCCGTGCCTGCTTTGCCATCTGCCACGGACCGTGCCTGTTCCCTGCTTTGGACTGTGTTTTAAAGTGTTGTTCCCGCTGCCTCCATGGGAGCCTGCCTCATATGGGCCCAAGCCGCTGCTAGCAGCCGGGCGCCTGCCGGGGAAACCTCCAGCGAGCCTGGCTAGGCGCTCCCTGGTCAGTTCCCGCCTGGAGCCTCCCGCGGGTAGGTCGCCGAGCTTGCCCTCGCTACCGGGCAGCCTGCTATCCAGCCCCAGCTATGCCCAGCCGGCATCCATGTTCTCAGGCACCCAGAAGACCCAGAGGAAGAAGACTGCTTTGAGAAGCCATTTCGGCGAAGCGGGCACACCACGTCCGCAGCGAGAGCCCCTCGCCCCGCTCTGCATATCTTAGGAGCCGCCCCGGAGAAGAACTAAGTGCTGACCATCCCAAGCACTTAGAGAATGCATCTCAAAGAAACCTCCGCATTCCAGAAGCTGATGACATCAGGACAAGCCCTGTCCGCTGGAACATCCTTTCAGCCCACTTGGATTTCCCCCTCCCTCTTTTGTCCCCTCTTCCTGAGGTGTCACTTATCACAATCTGATTACCAAAGTGGCCCATCCAAGCCATTCAGTGACCCATTAGACCCTTTGTTTTAATCTGTGAGAACCACCAAGTACAGCACCAGCCCCAGGGTACATTTTGGGGTATTTAAGCTGGTCTCCCAGACCACTCGGTGCCTCGGCCATTCCCTATCCAGACCTCCTTGCTGTCCGTCTGTGGTCCCAGTGCTGGCATTGGGCCACCCTCGCTGCTGCGTCTCTGCTTCGCTCCAGGATAAGTGAGTATTCCCCCTATCATCGTTGGGAACCAGCTAATGCGAACGTCTCTGTATTTCCTACTCTGTATTTCTTAGACCTTGTATGTTCTTTGTATGATTGTGCAAGCTAGGCTTACGCTACACTCAATACACGTGTTTGGACCTTACTCCTTGTCTGCCTCTTTTTCACTAGAGCGTCTGGGATCGGGACCTCCGTAAACATAGGTTATGATCCTCGCTTAATATTAAAAGTTACAGACTGCTATAGCTAATTCCCCATTATAATAAAAGAGCAGTTCTGGTAACAGTTTACTGGTGGAGAATGCGGGCATAACCCAGTTCATGTGAATGCACGTGAGTCGACACGCGTGTTTTCAGCGAACTGACTTAGAGGAAAATTTTCCAGACCTCAGTGTAAAGAGCGCAATTTAGCTCAGGGAATTAAAAGTGTGAGTGTGTGTGGCTCTAGTGAGCATTTCTATCTTGTGGGTTGGCTTTTCCCCCATTTCCTCCTTCAGCCAGCTTTGGACTACTTGCCTTTTGTGGTGCACCGCGAGGCCCTCCAGCCGTTATAACCGGTGTACTGTGGGTGAGGACCTCTGAACTGGTGAAGTTCCTGGCCACCTTCCGGGCCGCCTAAACGCGTCTATGTGGGTGGGATCCCAGAAGTAGGCTCTATAGATTTATATATATATCCTGAAGCAGCACATATAAAACTCTCTTCCGCCCTCCCCCGTCTCTCCTAAGCCCGTCCAAACCCCCGTTCCTGCCAGCACTTAGGCTTCAATCCCCGCTCCGGAGGAAACGTGAAGGGATCGTTAGTCCGTTTGGTTGTTCAGTCAGTTTAGCTTTGGGAATCTAAAGCCAGGTTCCTGAAGCCCCGCGGCAGCCGGCCGCACCGTGCTTGAGAGTTTTAAGGAAGACTCTTGGGCGCCTTTCCGCTTGCGAGTTTTAAGTCAGACTCGTGGGCACACCTCGCTTGGGAGTCAGTGGGACTCTTGGGCACACTTTTGCTTGGGAGTTGTTAGAACTCTTGAGCGCACCTCGCTTGGGAGTACCGTAGTTTTACTCCTGGGCACTTTTGCTTGGGGACTTGCAGAGGCAGTCCTTGAGCGCTTTAGTCTTTTGGTCGAGGCTTGGAGACAGTTTAACCGTTTGTCTCTGAGCACGAGGCCTGGGGACACTTTGAGTTTAGTTCTTGGGCAGAGAGCTTGAGAGCATTTGCAGCTTCTGAGCAGAGGCTTGGGAACACTTTCTGGTTGCCTGAGCATAGGCTTGGGAGACCCCTTAATTGCAGTTTCTGAGCAGAGGCTTGGGGACACTTTCTGGTTTTTTGAGCAGTAGGCTTGGGAGACCCCTGAGCTTTAGCTTCTGAGCAGAGGCTTGGAAGCACTGAGAGTTTTGGTTCTTGGGCTTAGAGAGCTTGGGAGCACCTTCTGAGCCAGTAAACTTTTCCTGGTCCCGTGGCTTGTAGGCAAGCTTGAAACGGGAATAGGAATTTTCCTTCTCCCCCCGGTAGAGAAGAACCGAGTGTAGGACCCTGAAATACCCTTGTGAACCTAAAAGTAGAACCTTTAAACCCCCCTGGTAAAAACCCTTGAGGACCTGAGGGAAGGATAAACCTCCCAAAAGGGACATAGAGAGGAAGAAGTTGTTAAAACCCTTGAGCAGCTTTAATCGCCCCACCCCTGGTGTCGCTGATCCACTCTTTAACCTCCCCCGAGATCAGCCTTAAACGAAAGTAAAATGTACCGGGCAGCCCCCACCGTGCCCCGCCTGGAGAAGTGGCTAGTTAAGAAGGGAGATTGCCCTTGGGAAGCCGGTTCCTTCAAGGGACCCGACCCGCTCCAGATTGTCAGAAGCGCCTTCCAAGATTTTTGCGAAAAAGAGAAACCTAGGTCCAGTAAGAAGGATAGGTATGGAGCCTGGGCACTTTTCACCGCCCTGCAGGACAGCGTGTCCCTAATTAATAAGCTACAGATAGCTCAGGAAGAACAGGAACAGGAGATAGAAAAGCTAAGGAGAGAAAAGAAGGAACATGAGGAAAAAGCAGCCGAGTGGCGTTCAGAACGCGTTAACTTCATGCTGGAGAAGCAGGGTCTAGCCGCTGCCCTCCAAGACGCCCAGCACAAGGCTGAAGTGGCCACCGCTCGTGCCGATATGGCTGAGCACGCAGTAATTGAAGGACAGGAGAAGATTGCAAAATTAACCCATGCTGCCCAGTTCATGGCAGAGCAGAAAGTCGCAAAGATAGCCGCAGCAGACCACTCCGCTTGTAAGAGGGAGCTAGAGGCCCTAAAGCAGCACCTGGGGATGCAGCAGGCCGTGATTTCCGCCGTGCATCCCGCAGCCCTCTTGGCCCTCCCCGAAGGTAGTACCGACAGTTGGTCACCTCCTTCGCCCCAGCCCGAGGAAGCTCCACAGCCCCTCCATCCGATAGCTACCAAAGAAATTGTCACCACAGACGATGATGGCAGGAAGACAGACCGAATAGTTAAAGAGACCCGCAATTGGAGGCCCGATGAGCTCCAAGCCATAGCTGACCGCATGGGACCCCTGAACCGAGACTCAGCTATACAATGGTTTGCTCATGTGACCATGTCCCAGCCTTCCGCCAGTGGCTCCGATGTAGCTCAGCTGGCCCGCCATTGTGCCAGCCCCGAAATAGTCACCTCTCTTAATGCATACATTTCTAACAGGAGACTAGCCACTCGCAGTCAGTATGGTGCCATGAAAGAGTTGTGTGCCTTCCTGTGGCCCACCAAGAGTTTAAAAGCCCTGTATATTGCAGAGTCTCAAAAACCCGGAGAGGATCCAGAGGCATATTTAGCCAGGAAACAGCTCCTAGCCGAACTAGCAGACGAGGTAGATTTAGATTTGAGCGACATGCCGGACTTCGACGACTTAGAATTCAGGAGGGTAGTCATAGATGGGCTCAACAGCACCACTCGCCTAGCCCTAGCAGGAGTCGAGCCCGGGAGCATTACATGGGGAGAGCTGGAATCCCGCATCAGGAGCATTGCTGGCCTGTTGCGAGAAACCGGCGCCATCCGCCATGTGAAGTCCCCGGCCTCTCGTAGAAAGGAGAGCGAGCCGATAAGTGCAGTCACCTATGCCAATCATGGCCCCCACTCTCAATACCGACCACAGGGACGCAGCCCGTACCCGGAGGCAAGGGGAGGGATCCTGAGGGGAAGGAGCAGTAGCTTTAACCGGGGAAGAGGACCAAGGGACTACCGCCCGGGAGTTTCCTTTGCGCCCACCCCGAGTTACAGTTCCTCCTCCCAGCAGGGACCCCACGAGCCCCGATTACAGGAGGCGCCCCTAGCCCCTTCTCACTCGCGAGCATCACACCCGTACAATCATCAGGTCTACCCGCCTCCAGATCAGTCTAACGCTTGGGGAGCATCGCAGGGCGACCACGAGGGCTGCCGGGACCGCGGCAGCATGCCCCAGTCCAGGGACTCCCTCCGTTGGGAGCTATGGATGCGCCTCAAAAACATTGGAGCGAACATGGAGCTATTCGATGGAAAGCCCACGTCCGTTCTAATGAAAGCGATCATGGAGTGGGAAGACCAGCAACAGCCCCCGGTACCTCCGTCAGCGCCCCCTTTACCGCCGGACCCTCCCTTCTCGAGTCCCCCGATAGCTGCGGTTCGGGAACGACCGAGCCCCAACAACCCCTTTAGAGGAAGCGCCGCTTCCACCGACCAGTGTGCAGGATCAGAATAGGGTTGCCCCGAGTCCCAGTCTCCCTCCGTGGGCATAGTTGCCAAACTAAAGCCGGACACATGGGGGAGACCGACAGTGAAGGCAGGGATCGGGACTCCCGGGGAAAAGAAGAAGCCTGCCACTCTCCTCATAGATACCGGAGCTTCACTTAATATACTCCGGCCCACCTTAGTCACTAAGGGCACCCAGACCCCCACGACCATGCAACTCGCCGGTTTTGGAGGCGGCATGCAGGAATCCCAGGTCTGGCAGGATATCCCCCTCTCCGTTGGGACCCTGGCCACCAGGATTTCGGCATGCGCAAACCGGGGAGAAGACGATGGACTTTTGGGCATGCCATTTTTCCGTGCCGAGGGACTGACCATTGACTTAGCGAACGGGCTCCTGTGGCGCATCCCGGGAGGCCCAGACTTTGTTAATGCAGTCCATCGATGCGCAGCCCTCAAGGCCCCCCTTCCTCTCGCCCCCATCACAGGAGACCCCTGGGTTCAGGACTTTCCCGAAGTGTGGGTGACAGACAAGGCCGAGTGTGGGATAGTGAAGGGCGCCTGCGTCCTGATTGAAGGAAAGGACCCCCCTCCCCAACGACAGTACAAGTACCCAGCGGAAGCTGAGGCAGGGATAGCCAAGACTATAGAAGGACTCCTTGAGTGGGACGTCATACTCCCGATGCAGTCCATCTGCAACGCCCCATTGTGGCCAGTTCTAAAAGCAGATGGGGTGACCTGGAGAATGACGGTCGACTTCCGTGCCCTGAATGCCACCACCCCTCCAGTTGCCCCGGTTGTGGCCAAGTACAATGAGATCCTAACGGCCATTGCCGCTGGGTCCCGGTTCTACTCGGTCATAGACCTGGCCAACGCTTTCCACTCCATCCGGTTGCATGAGTCTTGCTGGTACAAGTTCGCGTTCACTTTCCGCGGCCAGCAATACGCATTCAAACGGACACCCCAGGGATTCCACTCCAGCCCCAGTATTTGTCATGCCCATGTAGTCCAGATGTGGGAACGCCTCCAACCCTCCTCGAGGCCCCATGTACTGAGCTACGTGGATGACATTTTAGTCCACGCCCCCACGGAAGAATTAGCCCGCCAAATCACCAGGGAAGTCCTGGAACTCCTCCGCGAGACTGGGTTCAAGGCAAGCAGGGAAAAGGCCCAATTGGTTCAGACCAGCGTCAAGTACCTGGGTCTGACCCTGGGACCCGAGGGTCGCACCCCGGATGCCCAGCGAATGGAGGTCATTTCCAAGCTGCCTGCACCCACCGATGTCCCCTCCCTCAGAGCCCTTCTAGGAACTTTTAACTTTTCCCGAGACTTCATCGAGTCCTTTGCAGACAAGGCTCGCCCCCTTTACGCCCTCCTCAAGAAGAACACTCCCTGGGAGTGGGGACCGGAGCAACAGACAGCCTTAGCCGAGCTAAAGCGCAGTCTGGCCGCAGCCCCGGCCCTAGCCCATCCAGATGTCACCCAGCCATTCTTTATTCAGTTAGCAGTATCAGACAAGAGCATAGGAGCCACGCTCACCCAGCAGCAAGCGGGAACCGCTAGAGTAGTAGTCTATGCCTCTCGCAATCTAACTTCAGTAGAGACCAAGTTCAGCCCATGCGAAAAGACTTGCCTTGCTCTAGTTTGGAGTCTGACCCATTGGGAATTTATCATAGGAGGGTCACGTACAATAGTTCAAACCACTCACACGCCTCTCAAATATATCCTGTCGGGAAAAATACAAGATGGACAAGTCTCAAACGCCCGCATAGCACAGTGGACCCTGGCCCTAGTCAACCGCGGAGTAGAATTTAAAAAGGAGACCACCGAGCCTCCAGCCCCCTATGGCCTATTGGTAACCGGGACCGAGCACGAGTGCCCCCTGGACCCGCCACCGCAGGTTGTCTGGCCAGTCACTTGGGGAGTCCCGCTAGAGGAAGCCCGACAGAACGGCTTCACATGCTGGTTCTGTGACGGCTCCTCCTTTCACGTTGGAGGCTCTCCTCGGACAGGCTACGGCGCCGTGCGAGTGAGCGACGCCCATACTCTCAAAGGTCCAGCCCGCCCCCATTCCAGCCAAGCGGCTGAGGTGCAAGCGCTTCTGGCAGTGCTTGAGTTTGAGCCCCCAGAAAGCCCGCTTGCCATTTACACAGACTCGGATTGGACGGCCAAAGCCGCCACGGTCTGGCTCCCGGTATGGCAGAATCAGGGGTGGAGAGCTAGCGATGGGAAACCCGTAGCCCACCTACAGCTATGGCAGCAAGTAGCAGCACTCCTTCAGTCCCGCTCAGGCCCAACGCAGGTTACCCATGTCAAGGGACACCAGAAGACAAACTCAGAGACCGCTTATTGGAATGACCAGGCGGACCTCGCAGCCAAGGCAGCCGCCACTGAAAATGCTCCCCTACCGGAACCAGCCACCGATTGTCCCCTCCGCCCTGTCACCACCCGAGCACAAGCCCGCAGCCAAGTTCAGGGAACCACAGGGACACTAGACCTAGCACAACTGCAGCTATCTGACCCAGAAGTAGCCGACCTCCTAGCCGCAGGAAGAGATCAGACAGGGAGACTCATGATCAGAGAAGAAGAAGGCATAGTTTGGGCAGTAGATGCAGCCGGCGAACGCCATTGGGTAGTGCCATTGGAAGTTAGGGCTGACTTAATTCAGTTTGTCCACGAACAGGGACACCGAGGTAAGGATCTGACTCTGGAAAGGGTAAAAGAGGTTGGTTGGTGGCCTGGCATGCGCACCGAAGTAGCGCAATGGGTAGACAACTGTCTGTCCTGCGCTATGGTCAATGCAGACCCCACCGGACCTAGAGCTCCCCTCCAGCATCAGAGAATTGATGGACCCTGGGCTCGTATACAGATTGACTTTATCGGCCCCCTTCCCCCCACTGCTCGCGGCAATCGCTACTGCCTCACTGTCATAGACCCCTTTAGCAAATGGGTCGAAGCGTTTCCGTGCAAGCGCAACAATGCAGCCACCACAGCCAAACTACTGTTCAACAATGTCTTTTCAAGATGGGGCATTGTGCGAGTCATGGACTCCGATTTAGGCTCACACTTTATCGGAGAAGTTACACAGGAGCTTTGTAAAGCACTGGGCATCCAGCAACGGTTCCACATAGCCGGCCACCCTCAGGCTTCAGGCGCCATAGAAAGAACCAACCGGACCCTCAAGGAGGCTCTCCGCAAGATGGTTCGCTCCTCCGGGAGAGACTGGGATGAAAAACTCCCCATAATCCTAATGGCCATTAGAGGCACCACCGCAGTTCACGGGCTCACACCCCATATGGTAATGACAGGGCGAAGAATGCAGCTCCCGGAAGCCTTCTGGCTAGATACGCAGCTCCCTTCTGATATGCAGCCCGTAGTGATTAATGACGCTTGGGTCCAGGATCTGCTCTCATCCATACACGCTGTCCACATGCAAGTGGCCCAGAAGCTGGGCACCGCTCAAAAAGATATGGACCGCAAATTAGGATGGGTCAGGAACCCCAGGCAGTGGGAGGAAGGACAGCTCGTTCTGTACAGGAAGTTCTCGCAAAAGGCGCATTCACTAGCAGCCAAATGGCAGGGCCCAGTCCCCATCACGAAAAGAGTCTCCCCAGCCGTCTATCAGGTAGCTATCCAGAGAAAGACAGGAGGCACTTGGCTAAAATACTTTCACGCCTCTCAATTAAAGGAATGGAAAGGGAAGCCGCTGCAAACCGCCCCTCCTGTGTATGACCCTGGGGGAGCCGCCACCAGCCCAGCCCCCCTCTGCCCAGTGATTCGCCAGATATCCCTTCACCCTGGGCCAGAGATACCCTGTATCCCCTTAGACCAGACCTTTTTAGCCTTAGTATAAAAGAAACAGTGGAATATGTAGATATAGGTGTGAATGTCAAAAAATTTTCCAGTTCTATTCTTTAACTTCATTAGGCGGGCCCCACAGTTGGGACCCTTGGGGAAGACACGGCAACCAAAGCCAAATAGGACCACCACCGAGAGTGATTCTTAATTGGATTGTAAGCCGCATGTTCGGAAAAATTGCACAGGCAAAAGAGATTTGCTGTGTGTGAAAGTGTTTGGAGAGGCTTTAGCCCAAAAGTGAATGCAGTCTTCCAACGTTGAAACCACCAAAAAAGGTGATTTCTTTGTTTGAAAACATTTCACCCGCCGTGCTGGTGAAGATCCCGCATCTACGTAGATTCGGGATCTCACCTGCCAGACCCACGCTTTCGCATGATGGTCGGCTTTGGCTTTGAGGGCCGTGCCTCCCCTGGAAAAGGACCCCCAGATAGCCCAACATCCCTCTTTTACTAATGTTCATATTCGTCATGGTGAGTTGCTATACGGCGCCACCAGTTAGTACGCTTGAGTGCAAAGGTAAAAGACCCGCCAGTATTTTGTAAATATGTGCCCTCTGGAATATGTTATTGGGGTGCGTTCGCCACGCACAAGGGGCAGCGTGCCTCATTTACATAGCCAGGATCCCCCGCGCCAAGATGACCCCCGAATAACCCAGACCCAGTGGCGCCGGCAGATCTCGGCCGCCTCCGCCACTTTTCGATAAACGCCGCCGAGCGCCTTCGGCTCCATTTCGGCCCTTTCCGCCAGCAGCCGCCCGCCCCACGTAATCTTTTCCCTTGCCCGTACCGTACAAGGGAAAAGAAGGGGGGGAGACATATTGAAGTCATAATGAAGCCCTGCCAGGCCCTCCAAGTGAGGGCAACCCGAAAGTACCCCACACCCGTATGCTTCTTGCTCCTTATATTTTTCCTTGCTCAGTGTATTTTTCTTTTTGTGCTCAGTGCATTTTTCTTTTTGCCCGGTGTACCTTTTTTCTTTTTGTGCTCAGTGCATTTTTCTTTTTGCCCGGTGTACCTTTTTTTTAAACCAGAAAATGGGGCCTCCCGCGGGAGTCCCCCCCCAAAAATTGGTTGTCCTGCAAACATATGACGAAGGCCTATTTTTGAAAATTAAAGCGAGGGCCCCCGTCTGCAGCAACCCTTATAGTTAATGGAAACTGCTCTTTAGTTTTTTCTTTTTAAAACGGCAAGGCCAGGCCGAGCCGGACCGACAGCTCTCAGCCCGCAAAATAAAAGCAGCCCGCCACCAGGCAAGGGGCACCTGAAGGCCACATAGCCTAGGCACCCAGGGACCCCTGGGGCGAGTTTGCATAATCCCGCCTAACGCACAGCCGACCCTCGCTCGACGTAAAGACGTTTCCCCTCTAAAATATACATGCTCTAGGAAGAAGCCCCCGCACAGGAGTTCCCCAGAGCAACAAGCTGGAAGGCCCGCTTAGTGCTCTGGGACTTCTCGTTCGAACCCCGCTTAACATACAGTGCTGGCAGAAATACGCCCTCCTTTTTCCCCGCTTTACTTTATTTTATTTTTGCTGCAACAAACTCAGGGAACCTGTACTTATATTCGCAGGTCTCCCCAGGATATTGTCACTACAAAAGGAAAAAGGAAGGCCAGGAGATGAGGCACCTGGCTACTCTGTGTTTGCTCGTGCTGGCAGGCACCCTAATAGAGGGACGCCCGTCCAAATTAATGCCCTACCCCCACTGGAGATGTATCAATACCCTAGCAGGGAACGAAATGATGGTCTGCAAGGTTGTGCAGCAGATTAATGTGACCACCCCCACGGATCGCACAAACTTCCGCAGTTGTGAAGAGCAGTGGATCCGACCCCCAGAGCTTGTTATTTTATGTGTGGGAGTGAAAACCATGTCTCAAGAATTAGTATGCTATTCACCTACTGACACAGTGTCACCACTTGCTCCGATTCCATGTATGTTTCTTCCCCGTATCAGGCCAGCCCCCACCGCAGTCCCGGTGGTAGACAAATATACCACCCCTGCCAATTTCGAAACCTCGCCATTTGTCACTGAGGCTTTCGGACCATACTGTGAAGTTATTTTAGTGTCGGCCGCAGTATGGAAGGCAGGAGACCCCTTTAGAATGACCATCCTACTAGGCACCACTGCCACTGAATCTGCATCAGTCACTATCACGCCCCCTTCAGGCGCAGTTCTCTCCTTTGCTATAGAACGCTGGGAGAACCTGACCTGGATTGTAAAGGAGGAAGACCTAGCCAAACATGGCCCACCCGATTGGATACTGGTTCAGCAGACGCCCGAATGCCAAACCAAGCCCCTAGTAGAGAAATTTCACCGGCTGGGGCTGCTCTTTGTAAATTTGACTCACGAACCAGGCAATTATTCCCTGCTGATCCGGACCCAGGAGACCCACACCATCCAAATTGACCCTTTGATTGCTAGCAATGAACAATTAAGCCAAGGCGGCACGCATATAGTGGGCTCCCATGTTTTGAAAACTGACATTCGAGAGAGAGTTCTAGTCCGCCCGCAAATGTCTTTAAAAGAGATCCGCATAGACTTAGCTGAGCTAAATGTAACCCAGAGGCTGCCGCAGTGCGCTCCCTATCTGGAGGCCGGTAGCAAGGGTTGGAATGCATGGCTACAACTGTGGATCGATCCCTCCCCCTCTCTCTCGCGTGCCAGACGAAGCATTGCCGACTGGACTGCTCCTGCAGCCGGAGGCTTAGCAATCATGGATTCGGTCAATATTGAGACTCTCGCTAATAAGTTTGCCCATGTTACGACTAGCATCTCTGACTTAGGTAAACCGGTGGTGCAGTCCCTAAATTCCATTTCGAATGGGCAACACGAGATCAGCTCCATTTTAGTTAACTGGGAGAGTCAAATTGAAAGAGATTTTTCTCTGCTGCTCAAAGGAACACAGTCTTTTGAACGCAACGTGTCAATAGCCATGGCATGTATGCAAGCCCAACAATTAAATCAGGCTGTGGCCATGGGGCTAATTCGGCAAGCCACGGATGGACACTTGCCCCTGGAAATTAAAAGATTGATTACGCCCAAATTGTCACCCATAGAACTGGAGCTTGAATCCTGGTGGTCTCTTGTAAATTCCTCATTCTCACCGACCACCCAGGAGCTTAAATTATTTTTATTAACGGCCAGTGCGCACGAGTCATTCCATGTGTATCCAGTCGTGCCTCTGGGACTCCAAGTCAGCGACACCGAAGTCCTCTACGCCAGACACCCCGACCATTGGGCCCGCTTCACCCCGACCGGATGGCAGCTCGTCAGCCTCCAAGGGTGCCAGCATCGAGACCAGACCGGCTTCATTTGCCAAGACCAAGCCTTTGCACCTCATCACCCCTGTGTAGCCCCGCAAGTCGACGCCCTCAACGAGTGCCCCTTCGAGGTCGTCCGGGAGAACAGCTCAGCTGTGGTCTACATTGGGAAAGGATGTGCCTGCGTGCGAACGGCCTGCGACTTTGTGGTCTTGAACTCGTTCCAGCTCAAGCCCGTGATCCCGGGAGTCAATCGCTGCTTTTGCAACCTGTCTTCGGTGGCAGCCTGCGACTTCACTTACACGGTACCGGTCTGGACCCAAGAAGAGATCCTGGTGGCCCCCTCCATCTATCGACATGTGAAGCCCATCTCCCTTGGCATCGGTCTGGAGCTAATCCACGAGCTCCTGGCCCACCCGCAGCTCCACCGCACCCTCCAGAGCATCCAGAGGGACGGGGACACTACTGCTTTGGTTGTGTCCCACAACGGAAAGGAGATTTTGGATCTGGTCCAGCGGATTAAGACCACCGGCGAGCACTCGTGGTGGGAAACCCTCTTTGGCTGGAGCCCCACTGCCACTGGAATTTACAATTTGGCTTTGCACCCGATCGTTGTTATTTTGGCCTTTCAAGTTTTGTTATGTGCCTCACTGCTTTATTTGGGCTGTTGGAGCCGCCGACAGCTCCAGCAACTCCAACTGTCCCACCGTTTGGATCATTACAATCCAGACCTCCTCTTGCCCTAATGGTTATTCTTGGCGCCCTCCTTTAACCCTTGTTTGTTTTATTGCTTGTGCCGGTATGAACTATGATTATGTTTATTACTATGTGTACGGATCCTGCACTGGCCCCATGGACGCTCTGCTGCCGGACACCGCTCCGAGGCCCTCTTGTGGACTAGGGGGGGACATATTTCTCTGCCTCCCAGCCCACGGCCTGCCTACGAACGACCGCCAGCAGCGCCACTTCCATGAGGACTAGAACTGTGTGCCTGAAGCCCTCCTCGCCGCCTGCCGACCCTGCTCTGCGGATTGACGCAGACAGCAAGGGGGGGTGGAAGTGTGTTTTGGAACACATGGACTAAGCTTGCTTGTTCTTGTAAATATGCAACCCAGCCCAGCAGCTGTACTGCGGACTGAGCCGTCTGTGATCTTTGTTGCTCTATGGTTTTATGAATTTCTTTCCATTGCTTTTATGAATTTTACTCCCATGAATTTAGCCCCGAACTAGTCCCTCCCTCTATCTACTGCAAGTGCGCCCATGAACTTTATCCCTATGAATTTGATTTTAACCTTTTGAATTGCCTTTTTAACCTGACTCCCTCCGCCGAGGCAGTTCTAATCTATGAATTTGATTTTAATCCAGCCATATTGATTTGGTTTTTAATTGCAGAGTGTATTTTTCTGCCCCCATGAGCCCTTCCGCCGCCTACCCCTCATGAATTGTTTCCACGCACTTGCTTTTATTCTTGCTGCTTTTTACTTCATGAACTATTGCTTTTAATCACATATATGTATTTATGATTTTAGCCATTTATGAATTACTCTACCCTTGATGAATTATGCCTTGCTTGCACATTTCACTTTTACCTTGTATGAATTGCTTTTAATCCTGCATTCATGAATTGACCCATGAATTGCCTTTGCTTTTAAACTTATGCTTATGAATTAATCCATGTATATGAATTGCCCCTGGTTTTAAGTGTTTTAATCCTCCATGAATTCCGTATGAATTACCTCCCGCCATGAATTGATCAATGTACCCAAACATGAATTGTTGTTGTTTATATGCATGAATTGATCATTGCTGCCTATTACTATGAATTACTATTGCTATGAATTATTACTATTTATTCTGACAATTGCACTTAGCACACCCCCTGGTGTGAACCCAGAGACCTGCAGCCCATTGGCTGATCTAAATTGCACTTATTCGGTTAGGTGGTTCTCCAAACTAAATTTTTGAGTGACGCCTCTCCCTCCTTCCCTTCCCACTTTTTCTTCGCTCGAAGCTCGACCACCGGACATTGCTGACCACCTCGCCTTTGAAGTCAAGTTCGGAGACCCGCGCGCCTGACGTCCCGGGGTCTCCGAGGGGGGGAATTGTTGCCAAGTAGGCCCCCTCCCCTGCTTTGAAGCCTGCTATGAACTGTGTTAGAGTTTCCTGCATCACTGTTTTACTGCTGCACCAAAGACTGCTTTGCACGTGTGTGCTCTGATACACGTGTCAGTTTCCTGCCTGCGTGTCAATTGCCTTGCTGCTGCTATAGACTGTGCAGTTTGCTGACTCCATGTTTGGTTAACTGCACAAAGGACTCTCTCTCTGGGCAGCCCTGCCCTGACCTGTATCTGGATTTCCCAGTGTGTGTTTGGACTCTGTTACCAGTGTTCCCCGTGCCTGCTTTGCCATCTGCCACGGACCGTGCCTGTTCCCTGCTTTGGACTGTGTTTTAAAGTGTTGTTCCCGCTGCCTCCATGGGAGCCTGCCTCATATGGGCCCAAGCCGCTGCTAGCAGCCGGGCGCCTGCCAGGGAAACCTCCAGCGAGCCTGGCTAGGCGCTCCCTGGTCAGTTCCCGCCTGGAGCCTCCCGCGGGTAGGTCGCCGAGCTTGCCCTCGCTACCGGGCAGCCTGCTATCCAGCCCCAGCTATGCCCAGCCGGCATCCATGTTCTCAGGCACCCAGAAGACCCAGAGGAAGAAGACTGCTTTGAGAAGCCATTTCGGCGAAGCGGGCACACCACGTCCGCAGCGAGAGCCCCTCGCCCCGCTCTGCATATCTTAGGAGCCGCCCCGGAGAAGAACTAAGTGCTGACCATCCCAAGCACTTAGAGAATGCATCTCAAAGAAACCTCCGCATTCCAGAAGCTGATGACATCAGGACAAGCCCTGTCCGCTGGAACATCCTTTCAGCCCACTTGGATTTCCCCCTCCCTCTTTTGTCCCCTCTTCCTGAGGTGTCACTTATCACAATCTGATTACCAAAGTGGCCCATCCAAGCCATTCAGTGACCCATTAGACCCTTTGTTTTAATCTGTGAGAACCACCAAGTACAGCACCAGCCCCAGGGTACATTTTGGGGTATTTAAGCTGGTCTCCCAGACCACTCGGTGCCTCGGCCATTCCCTATCCAGACCTCCTTGCTGTCCGTCTGTGGTCCCAGTGCTGGCATTGGGCCACCCTCGCTGCTGCGTCTCTGCTTCGCTCCAGGATAAGTGAGTATTCCCCCTATCATCGTTGGGAACCAGCTAATGCGAACGTCTCTGTATTTCCTACTCTGTATTTCTTAGACCTTGTATGTTCTTTGTATGATTGTGCAAGCTAGGCTTACGCTACACTCAATACACGTGTTTGGACCTTACTCCTTGTCTGCCTCTTTTTCACTAGAGCGTCTGGGATCGGGACCTCCGTAAACATAGGTTATGATCCTCGCTTAATATTAAAAGTTACAGACTGCTATAGCTAATTCCCCATTATAATAAAAGAGCAGTTCTGGTAACACCACCTCCCACCAAGAGTTGCCCCCTGTGCTGGCAAACCACTGAGTTCCACCACCACTTTTCCCAGAAAAAAAGCCCTGACCACCATCATAGAAAATTTCTTTCTAAACAGCAAAAATTGCTGAATGTGCATGAGTATCGAACATGAGTATCGATACCATGAGTATCGAACAAACAAAATGAATTAACTTGATTCAAATCAAGTGAATAGAGCCTGTGGAGAAAAGCTTTCACCAATGGCAGGGGGCGGGGTCTTTGGTGATGAATCAAAGGATAGAATATATAATGACATGGACAACTAGAAGATTATGGATGATCTGGCTGGAACTCTGGTGTGAAGAAGTACTGAAGATCCAGCATTTCTCCTCCTCAATAGAAGTATGAGATGCAAATGGGAAAAAGAAACTTGTCTTTTAATAAATCTAGGTTAGGGAATCAGGTATTATATGTGGTTTCTATAGCAACAAATTCAATTTGCCTCCATTTTAAACATTAAACACATACTCCAATTGCTACAAAAAGCAAACAGCTTTCAGTCTAAATTGATATAAACTGCTGCAGTATGCATTACAGAGCCAGGCACAGCTGGATAAAAGTTCTATAACCAAAAGAAACTCAAATCGTCTCACTGTAATTGGTTACCTCAATCATTAAATGTTTCAATGAAGGATTTCTTCAGATAGTCATGTAAAATTCTGGAATATGCTGGAAACAACTTCTTAACGTAAGAGATGTCAACACCCTCTAGGAGTAAAGCACTAACCTTCACGCCAAAAACTGAAGGAGAATGAATTAACAGGGCAGGGATATGGCCCAAACCCCGAGCTGATCCCGATGAATTCATCCCAAACCTTTGCACAGAGCCCACACATATTGCACTGCATGCACACAATCGACACTCTGAGGATACAAATCCTGCATACATAGCCTATGCAAAGATACCTTATACATGTGTTGCCAAGTAGGCCCCCTCCCCTGCTTTAAAGCCTGCCATGGACTGTGTTAAAGTTTCCTGCATTGCTGTTTTATTGCTACACAAAGATTGCTTTGCACGTGTGTGTGTTAATACACATGTCAGTTTCCTGCCTGCGTGTCAATTGCCTTACTGCTGCGATAGACTGTGTAGTTCCCTGACTCCATGTTTGGATAACTTCACAAAGGACTCTCTTTCTGGGCAGCCCTGCCCTGACCCGTATCTGGACTTCCTAGTGTGCATTTGGACTGTGTTACAAGTGTGCCCCGTGCCTGCATTGCCATCTGCCACGGACCGTGCCTGTTCCCTGCCTTGGACTGTGTTTTAAAGTGTTGTTCCCCCTGCCTCCATGGAAGCCTGCCTCATATGGACCCAAGCCGCTGCTAGCAGCCGGGCGCCTGCCAGGGAAACCTCCAGCGAGCCTGGCTAGGCGCTCCCTGGTCAGTTCCCGCCTGGAGCCTCCCGCGGGCCGGTCCCCGAGCTTGCCCTCGCTACCGGGCAACCTGCAAACCAGCCCCAGCTATGCCCAGCCGGCATCCATGTTCCCAGACAGCCAGAAGACCCTGGGAAGAAGACTGCTTTGGGAAGCCATTTCGGCGAAGCGGGCACACCACGTCCGCAGCGAGAGCCCCCCGCCCCGCTCTGCATATCTTAGGAGCCGCCCCGGAGGAGAACTAAGTGCCGACCATCCCAAGCACTTAGAGAATGCATCTCAAAGAAACCTCCGCATTCCAGAGCTGATGACATCAGGACAAGCCCTGTCCGCTGGAACATCCTTTCAGCCCACTTGGATTTCCCCCTCCCTCTTTTGTCCCCTCTTCCTGAAGTGTCACTTATCACGATCAGATTACCAAAGTGGCCCATCCAAGCCATTCAGTAGCCCATTAGACCCTTTGTTTTAATCTGTGAGAACCACCAAGTACAGCACCAGCCCCAGGGTATGTTTTGGGGTATTTAAGCCGGTCTCCCAGACCGCATGGTGCGCGTGCCATTCCCTATCCAGACCTCCTTGCTGTCCGTCTGTGGTTCCAGTGCTGGCATTGGGCCACCCCCCTTGCTGTTGTGTCTCTGCTTCGCTTCAGGATAAGTGAGTATTCCCCCTATCATCGTTGGGAACCAGCTAATGCGAACGTCTCTGTATTTCATACTCTGTACTTCCTAGATCTTGTGTGTTTCTTGTATGCTTGTGCAAGTTCAGGCTTACGCCACATTGTTAGACAATACACGTGTTTGAACCTATTTGTAGTCTGCCTCTTTTTCACTAGAGTGTCTGGGATCGGGACCTCCGTAGACATAGGTTAAGATCCGCGCTTATTTTAAGTTACAGACTGCTAAGCTAATTTCCCCTTATAATAAAAAGCAGTTCTGGTAACACATGTACTGGACTTTCCATATAATGTCAGATTTACACACACACAAGTACATTCTCCATAAATTCTTGTCTGAGCAGGACTTAAATATCAAGTTCTTACAAACAGGGAGGAATCAGTTGATGTAAAAGTAGGTCACAAGACTATGACCGCTTGGTATGATTTAATTTATGATTTTAATACCCTGATCCTATGCCACTTAAGTGAAAGCAAGTTCAGCGCAAGTGAACAGGAAGTCCTACGTGTTTAGGTCCTGTTACGTAAGGCAGAATGAGTAATATAATAAACCCAATTACTTTTAAAAAAATTAATCCGCCCAGGTATCTGGAAGAAGTGCTCAACGGGGCTCAAGGATGGCTGGCTGACAGCAAAACTACTTGATGCATAAGTGATTTGTTATATTATAAATAGGGCCTCATTGGATTAAACGACCCAGCCTGACCTAGGCTACTATTGCATATTTCAAGCAATTGTATTCTCCTGTTTTAATTGAGAGCTGTTAAGAGGCTAAATATACATCACACTATCCACAGACAGGGGGAACATCTGCTTGGCACGCAGAAGGTCCCAGGTTTAATCCCAGGCATCTCCAGTTAAAAGGAAAAGGTAGCAGGTGATGAGAAAGACCTCTATTTGAGACTAGGAGTGTGTGCACCAAAAAAAAAAATCCAGGTGATCTGGAGCCGGTTATCAGGGATACCCCAAAAAAATCAGTATCCCTGAAATCCAGGTCAGATTCTCTAATCGAGTGAGAGATTTCTGAATTTATCCGGCCATTATTCCCTTTGGGGAATAATGGGAAGAATTATCTGGGAGGAATGAGGGTCATTTTTAAAGCAAACTCCATCAAATTTTCAGGGAACCTATTCCTGACAATCCACTACAGAACCTCCATGTTCCAGGAGGATTGAACCCCGGAGTCCATTTCTATGGGCCCTTGAACAAGCTGCCCTCCCCACTCTCCATTGTATTCTATAGAGAAAACATTTCCAAGGCTTTCCAGGCAAAGTGAAAACTTAAGCAAAGGCAACCCCTGGCCAAAAGCCAGTCCCAAATGCAAATCCTAGTCCCACGCAAGATGAACCAACAAAGCCCAACAGAACCAAAGTGAAGCAAGGGACCCAATGTCAAACCAGATAATCCCCATGTTGAACCAAAGAACCCTAATGTCAACCAGAGAATCCCAATCAAACTGAAGCAAGAGTGGGGGATCACCAGAGTCACTGAGTTTAAAAGATGGCTGAAGGTGGCTTTAAAGGCTCTTTTAGAGCCCAGGCTGAGATGGAGCAGCAGGATGGGAATCTGCCTGCTGCCTCCTGTCCCACATAAGCCTCATGCGGCTGTCCTGCCACTGCACAAAGCTTGCCGCCACTAGGCACCACTGCCTTCTTGTGTGCTGCTGCTGCTCTGCCTCTGTGGCTGCCTGCTGCTGCCTGAAACCAAATAATCTGGCCCAGCAGAGTTTGGACCCCTGGATCCAATCCAGGATTCTTGTATGTGATTCGGCATACCCAGATTATGCAAGATCGGCATAAATCCAACGATAATAATAATAACAACTGCACAATTAGTGCCCCACTCAGAGCAGTGAACAAGGTCAGAGTTATTATCATCCCCACAATACAGCTGTGGAGCTGGGGCTGAGAAGAGTGGCTTACCCAAGGCCACCTGCTGAACTCGTGGCAGTAGTGGGATTCAAACCAGCAAAGTGCTGACTCACAGCCCTGATCACACATCCCTATCTGAACCCTGGAGAGCCACTGCCTGGAGAGCCACTGGGTAGACAATACTGATCTTGATGGACCAATGGTCTGAATCAGTACAAGCCATATTCATGTGTATTCATATTCACAGTTACGCATTCCCCTTAAGTGTACCTGCACCAGCAGCTGAGAAGGAAGACTATGTGCAAAAGATGAACATCTTATTGCTAAAATGTATAAATTCTTGTTGAATTTTGAGACTGAGGAAGAGCAAGTGAAAGAATGTATGATTAAATGAGCAGGAAAAAAACCTTGAATATGATATATTAATGGAACAATGGGAAAATATGTGGTTAAAAGGGTTGAAATTTAGTCTCATCTTAAGGAGAATCTTAATCTAGTTTTAAGGAGAATTTTTATAAGCTGATGTACTGCTGGTATATGACCCCTGAGAAACTGGCTAGAATGTACAAGAGTTCTTCGAACTTATGCTTGAAATGTGCTCAGCATGAGGGATCATTTTATCATATGTGGTGAACTTGCAAAAAAAAAATTGGGACACAAATGCAACTATTAATTCGGAAAATTTTAAAGACTAAAATATAATTGAAACCAGAGACTTTTTTGTTGGGAATGATGGATACTCTGTTTAAAAGAAGTCATGGAACTTTGTTTTTATATATGATTACAGCAGCAAGACTATTATATGCACAAAACTGGAAGAGTTCAACACTGCCTGCAATAGAGGAATGGTTGATAAAAGTGTTGGAATTTGCAATAATGGCAAAACTTAATTGATTAAGGAGAAGACAATAAGTTCGTTTATTGTTGAATGGAAAGCCCTTATAGACATTATACATGAGATAGACAGTAAATGGTTTGAGGATTCATGGATTTATGGACTAAGGATTTTGGACATTAGAAAAAAGAGAGCCTTTATCATCAACATAGAGTAAGAGAAAATTTGAAAATGAAAATTGGAAGCCTTCTTTTAGTGTATATAGTTTTTTCTTTTTCATGTGTTTTCTGTTTTGTCTGCATGCTCTGTTATTTTTGTTTGTTTGTTACCTGATTTTTTGTTTGGTTAGTTTTTGTGTAACTGTCTTTTAATGCCTTTTTTATATAAAACTCTTATTAAGAGTTTTTATTATTAAAAGAGAGAAAGAGAGGACAAAGCACTGTTGCTGTCAACATAGGTTTGCCCAGTGCTTTCTTGAGCCACAATGAGAGAGGCAACCTATAAAAGAAGCATATTCGGTTTCCTTTCCCTAGGGCTTTTTTTCTGGGAAAAGAGGTGGTGGAACCCAGTGGGTTGCCCTTGGAGAAAATGGTCATATGGCTGGTAGCCCCACCCCCTGATCTCCAGACAGAGGGGAGTTTAGATTACCTTCCACGTCTGTGGCGTGGAGGGGACGGGGCCACCAGCCATGTGACCATTTTCAAGAGGTTCCGGAACTCCGTTCCCCTGTGTTCCAGCTGAAAAAAAGCCCTGCCTTTCCCATTCCTTGGTGAGCAGCCAAGCCCCTGCTACCAAGCTGGGGTATACAGGAGCAGAGACAGAAAGAACAGATAGCACTCAAGCTGCTTGCTTCCCCCTGAAAGCCATTTCATAGCTTGGTGATGGAGGCAGAGGACTCTCTCAGTGAAGATAGCAACAGCAGTGGCACTTTGACCTCTCGCTGAGCATATCCTCCACCTTGACAATGGCAACATGCCTAACCAAACTCCATGACAGTCACATGTACCTGTAACTATGCTATAGTTGCCAACTCCAGGCTGGGAAATTCCTTGATATTGGGGGGGGGAGTTTGGGGTGGGTGGGGTTTGGGGAGGGGAGGGACCTCAGCATGGTATAATGCCATAGAGGCCCCACCCCAAAGTGGTTATTTTCTCCAGGAGACCTGATCTCTTTTTGTTGGACTTTTTGCAAGTGTCCTACGCTCAGTCATGAAAGTTAAATTGTTGTTCTGTTTGTTTAGTCAGATAGCTAGTTAGCATAGGACCACTTAGGCTTCGGGAGAAGTTCTCAGCAGAGAAAGTGGGTGTCTTTAGTCTTAATGAGGGAATCCAGGAATGTCTATTGGATGAGCCAGTTTATTGGGGGGGGGGCAATTAGCTGGCAACATATACAAGGTTTTATTGCTCTTTCTTCAGTCGTCTGCTACTACAGTCCACTTCTACTACTTCACTAGACCATGCAGTCTAACTTTTTCTCTCTCTAGGACCTAATTGAGACTATCAAGATGTAGTCTGTTGTTTTTCCTACCAAATGTACCCTTTTTACCCTATTATGTAGTAAAGTCTTTTTATAGAGCTAGAATCACAGAAGTCTGTCTGCTTATTTCCATTGCCCTATTATCAAACTCTGCAACTCTGCAAACTTTAATTGCTGTGCAGCCACCAACACTTTTGTCTGGAAATCAGTTGTAATTCTCAGCGATCTCCAGGAACCACCTGGAGGTTAGCAACTCCTAACTACACAGAGGGACCCTGCCACATATAGTTAGGCCCTTAGGCAGCAAAAGAGGTAGTTGTGTTATTTTACACATTGTTAAAATGATCTCCCACACTTCAAAAATCCACCTTTTAACAGGCTAATGTGTGTGTGCGAGAGAGAGATCTTTTCTTTTATCCATTTGTAGCTTGCCATATGGACAATGCCTTGAAGCAATCTGTTCATTATTATTTTCTGATGTTACTCAAAAACACATCAGATCGTCATGATGATCACCACCCAAATGCAATACATGAAAGACTTCGAGGTCTAAAAGCACAGATGGCGACCAAATTACAAAAGCCCACTTTTTATATAATATACTAGGAATATATAATGAGTAAATATAATTATGGAACAAATATACATTACTGATAGTTATAAAAAGGTGTACTTTCCCCATCAACATACCCAGCAATCAAGGTCATCTTTTCTTTTATAAGAAATCTGGATAGAGGTTAAAACAAACCTTACACCCAACAAGCCAGTGGATAGGGGCAGGACACATACCCTAAGGATAAACTGACAATTCAGATTATCAATCAAGAGAACAGCTCAGCTCAAACTCTTTTGTAAGTTAATATTATAAATATTAGTTTTTTAAAAAGTGGAAGAAGAAGAAGAAGAAGAAGAGGATGGAAGGACTTCCTCTGTAAAGAAGCTAACGCCAGTGCTGATATTCAGCCACCATTCGGAGCTTGGATACCATGGCAAGGGAAAATGAGGATTCCTTAAGGGCCATTAAAGATTTGGATGTAAGTAATCTGAAATCAGCCAGTGAATTTATTGACGATTTGGGTTGTGTTCAGTACTAGGTAGAATTAGAATCAGAATTTTATTGTATTTGGCCATTGTCCATTACATGTTTGCAAAACCGTATGGTACAATAGCTAATACATTATAATCTAGTGGTAAAATTAATTTAAAACAGTTAAAATGTAAAATAGACTATTCCAACCCAAAAATCATGTAACTGCCCCAGTCAGTGCTGCCCTAGAGCTAATCTTCTTGGCTGCAAGGGCAAACTGAGAGACTCAAATACATACGTATCATTATCCAATAATAGAAATACAGTCTTCTCGGATTCAGGATATGCATTTATGGCAGATAGAATACCAGCCAAAAATTTATCTTTAGGCACTCTATATAGTGGACAGGAAATAATGTAATGGGACAGATCCTTAACTGCAAGCGACCCACAGATACAAACACAGTGTTCCATTGGGGTGTGCGAGTAGTGGCCAGCCAAAAGAGATGCTTACATGGTTTAAAATTACAAGTTGGTAAGACACTCTAAGACTGTAAGTGGAAATGTTAACTAAGTAAGTATATCTCAAGCGGTCAGATTTAATTGATGTACACATTCCCTCCCTCCTACCCCGCTGTGAGTGTTATTTAATAATATGTTTATCTCCGGCGGCTCAGGAAAACTGAGGGAATGTTGGGGACACTCAGCCTAGACACCCGATTTTGGAGGGAATCTGATGGTACAGCCATAGTGAGAGCTGAGCGTCCCCCTTTAGTGAATTTTTAAAGCTACAAAGAATCTCTCCGCGGCTGGCCTGCGCAGGATTTCAGTAGGGGTGTGCAATTTGGATTTCTGATTTGGGTTTTTAACCCAAATCAGGCCCAATTTGGAAAGATTCAGCTGAGCAATCTTTGGAAAGATTGCTGAGCCTGTTACCAGAACTGCTCTTTTATTATAATGGGGAATTAGCTGCAGCAGTCTGTAACTTAATATTAAGCGCGGATCATAACCTATGTATACGGAGGTCCCGATCCCAGACACTCTAGTGAAAAAGAGGCAGACAACAAATAAGTTCCAAACACGTGTATTTAGTGTGGCGTAAGCCTGGCTTGCACAATCATACAAGGAACACACAAGATCTAGGAAAATACAGAGTAGGAAATACAGAGACGTTCGCATTAGCTGGTTCCCAACGATGATAGGGGGAATACTCACTTATCCTGGAGCGAAGCAGAGACACAGCAGCGAGGGTGGTGGTCCAATGCCAGCACTGGAACCACAGACGGACAGCAAGGAAGTCTGGATAGGATGGCACGCGCCTGGCTGGGACAGGACGGGAATGGCACGAGCACCATGCGGTCTGAGAGGCCGGCTTAAATACCCCAAAACGTACCCTGGGGCTGGTGCTGTACTTGGTGGTTCTCACAGATTAAAACAAAGGGTCTAATGGGCTACTGAATGGCTTGGATGGGCCACTTTGGTAATCAGATTGTGATAAGTGACACCTCAGGAAGAGGGGACAAAAGAGGGAGGGGGAAATCCAAGTGGGCTGAAAGGATGTTCCAGTGGACAGGGCTTGTCCTGATGTCATCAGCTTCTGGAATGCGGAGGTTCCTTTGAGATGCATTCTCTAAGTGCTTGGGATGGTCAGCACTTAGCTCTTCTCCGGGGCGGCTCCCAAGATATGCAGAGCGGGGCGAGGGGCTCTCGCTGCGGACGTGGTGTGCCCGCTTCGCCGAAATGGCTTCCCAAAGCAGTCTTCTTCCCAGGGTCTTCTGGCTGCCTAAGAACATGGATGCCGGCTGGGCATAGCTGGGGCTGGATAGCAGGCTGCCCGGTAGCGAGGGCCAGCTCGGGGACCGGCCCGCGGGAGTCTCCAGGCGGGAACTGACCAGGGAGCGCCTAGCCAGGCTCGCTGGAGGTTTCCCCGGCAGGCGCCCGGCTGCTAGCAGCGGCTTGGGCCCATATGAGGCAGGCTTCCATGGAGGCAGCGGGAACAACACTTTAAAACACAGTTCAGAACAGGGAACAGGCACGGTCCGTGGCAGATGGCAATGCAGGCACGGGGCACACTTGTAACAGAGTCCAAACACACACTGGGAATTCCAGATACAGGTCAGGGCAGGGCTGCCCAGAAAGCGAGTCCTTTGTGCATTTATCCAAACATGGAGTCAGTAAACTACACAGTCTATTACAGCAGCAGGGTAATTGACACGCAGGCAGGAAACTGACACGTGTATCAGAACACACACGTGCAAAGCAGTCTTGGTGCAGCAGTGAGACAGTAATGCAGGAAACTTTAACACAGTTCATGGCAGGCCTTAAAGCAGGGGAGGGGGCCTACTTGGCAACAGCCAATTCAGGAATCCCGAAGCAAAGCTTTCCAAAGCAATTTGTATCACTTCGGGAAGCTTCAGGCAAAGTGGCAGTGGCCGGGCCTGCAGCACTTTTCTAGCTGTTTGCATTGCAAACAGCAAGAAAAGTGCTGCTTGGTTTCAAACTTCCCACCCCGCTGCTTTTTCCCCTCCCATAGGGGAAAAAAGCAGCAGAGAGGGAAGTTTGAAAGCCACCCTTTTCATGCCCAGCTTCCTGTTGGAATTCATATGTAAATTTGACTCAGTCAGACTTGGCTTGAATAGAGACCAGAAGTAATTGCCTTCAGACATTCCCTTCAGATTCAGCAATGGAGGGAAGGGGTCACACCCAGCCTGGATTGTGCACTCCACCTCTTTCATGGCTTTTGCAACTGATCTGCATTTGCATGGTCTTCACTCCTTGCATCCTGTCCCCCTCCCTTCACCACCTATATATCGCTGGACAATTTCTTCATCCCTTCCATGCATCTGATGGAAGAGAGCTGTGGTTCTTGAAAGTTTATGCTACAATAAAGTTGGTTAGGCTTAAAGGTGCTACTGGACTCTACTATTTTCCTGTTGCCCTGAAAGCATGCCTGACTCTTGACATTGCTGTACATTATACTTTCTGGTACAATTCTAGATGTTAGAATCTTCTTATATCAAACAAAAGTTTTTCTACACTTGATTGGCAGTTCAGCTACTCAAGAAGTGATGCAAATGCAATAACTAACAAGGTTATGCAACATGAGCCACACTTTAATAGCCACATATGCTCGGCAACGAAAGCACCTAAAAAAATGGCAATTATGCAGTCATGCCAGAGAGCATAGCAACACAGGAATGCATAAATGGCTGGGATCATGAACATTCTTAATAATAAACAGCTGTGAACATTTTCCAATATTATGTCATACCTTCCACATTTAGGTTATTTTTCCCCCCACCATCTGTTTTTAAATGATGCTCACAGGTGGCTGACTTACTGACAATCACCTCTTACATTTTCTAAGAAGTGCTGCAAGTTAACAAAAGTTATGCTAATTACGTAGGCTTTTTAATTCAAAAATGAAGAGGTCGACAACAGTAGGTGATCACAAAAGGAAAGATAATCATCTTCATTAGCCATCCGGGTAATAGTCTCATGTGGGGCAGGGGGAGGGAGAATTACCTAAAGCTAACTTGCAGCATCAATCAGCTTCTACTGAAAGGAAAGCAAACTCACAATCAGGCTACATATTCTACTACAGAAAGATTTTGGGGTGCATTCTGGGATCAAGGGAAGCCAATAGTCTGGAAGACACGTCTCAATTAGATGAAGAGGTTAGGATTCTTTCTTTCTTTCTTTCTTTCTTTCTTTCTTTCTTTCTTTCTTTCTTTCTTTCTTTCTTTCTTTCTTTCTTTCTGTACGTCTCTCTACTAATTAACTATCAAATTTGAGCACTGATTGATCACAGCAAACAAAACACATTTCCTGGATGCAAGAGCTGGTAAATTTGTGTCACTTTTAAAAAAACAAACCAAATAAACATGAAAATATCATTGCCACTTCAAAAGTATAATACAAAACAGGTCCTCTTGATTTCACAGATTGTACTCAAGAGGATGCAGAACTCTAGGTTTATACCTAATGAACTCTAGGTTCATTAGGATAGAAAGGCATTTGGATATCTACAAAGGAAGCTGTTATCTTCCACATTGTAAGCCACTTTGACTGGAGAAGACATCTTGCTATTGCCACTAAACTGATATTTAGGGCTGTACAATCCAGCTTTCTGAATCAGCTTTTATAGCCAGATTCATGCCAATTTGGCTATATCCAGTTTTGCCAGTTCAGATGAGAGAATCCTGGACCCAATTCAGAAAGCCAGTTACCTGCCTACCACTACTGCACCACTGCCTGGAGGAAGAAACCTGTGCTGGCTGATGGAGGACTTCTACATAGTGTGAGAGTCACAACAGACGCACTGTTTTTTCCTGTCTTTTGGGGGAGAGGGGCCTGGTGTCTGAGAAGGCTAGGGTAGGAGGGGGAGGGACAAGTTTTGTCTTACTTTTACCTTTTAAAAACTGCTTTTGACGTTGTGCAGGTGGGGGTGCTTTGACAAATTGTTTGAATTTTGTTGTTAGAATGCCATTGTGTTGTTCTTGTTTGTAATGTTAACTTGCTTCATTGCAGGGGTGGGAGGGAACAGGGTGGCTAGTGACTGATGCAACCTGTAGCTCTGTCTCAAGGCTCCTCTGAGCCAGTGAGAGTCAGAGCATAGAGTGCAGAACAGACTGCAGAGGCTAGAGAGACCAAAACACCCCCTCCTCACTTTCTGAGGCTAAGAGGGATCCATCTTACACTAAGAGCCTCACTACAAGTGACATCTTTCACGCGAAGGGCACTTGATCATTTTCGCAAGTCTTTCTGGGTACTGAAGTCCCTCTCCCACACCCCTTTTCCTTCTGTTCCTTCCCCTGTCTGTTAGCGCAGCTGCCTGAAGAGACGGAGAAAGCCTACGACAGCAGCTTTTGCAAATTGTCTTGCTGGGGGGGTGGGGAATGCTCTAGAGAAAGCTGACATGTTGGTGAAGTCCTCCCCTCTCTGTTAGAACTGTTAGGATCGCTGCCTTAAAAGTCAGAGAAAGCCTGCGTTTGCAAATTGTTTCTCCAGTCACAAGCCTGCTCTCAATGATCTTTGGGGGCGGGCAGCTGCAACTTTGCAAATCGTCTTGCTCGGGGAGGGGGGGATGCTCTGGAGAAAGCTAAGAAAGTTGCAGCTGCCCGCCCCCAAAGATCATTGAGAGCAGGCTTGTGACTGGAGAAACGATTTGCAAACGCAGGTTTTCTCTGACTTTTAAGGCAGCGATCCTAACAGTTCTAACAGAGAGGGGAGGACTTCACCAACATGTCAGCTTTCTCTAGAGCATTCCCCACCCCCCCAGCAAGACAATTTGCAAAAGCTGCTGTCGTAGGCTTTCTCCGTCTCTTCAGGCAGCCGCGCTAACAGACAGGGGAAGGAACAGAAGGAAAAGGGGTGTGGGAGAGGGACTTCAGTACCCAGAAAGACTTGCGAAAATGATCAAGTGCCCTTCGCGTGAAAGATGTCACTTGTAGCGAGGCTCTCAGTTACAACTGTGTTTTCTTTCCATTGCCTTATGCTTGGTGGCTCTGGCACTATGCACCTGGGTACTTGCTTAGTTCTGTTCTGTAATGTTCCCTCACTGACCTTGGGTTCTGTCTGGCTTCTGTGAGTGACTCTGGTTCTGTTGGGCTACGTTCTACAGGTCCCTTGCTTCACTTTGGTTTGAGTAGAATTCACTGGTTCGACATGATTCTCTGGTTCTATGTTGGTCCGCTTATTTCACTTTGTTCTGTTGGGCTTTCTCTGCATTGAGCTTGCATTTCGAAGTGTGCCTTTAGCCAATAGCAGCCTTGCCCCTGTGATTTTTTTTGCCTGAGAAGCAGCTTGTAAATTTTCCCACCACAGGAAACAATGGTGAGCAGCTGCAGGCACCCTGTTCAGGGCCCGTAGAATTGGACCCTGGGGTCAATCTTCTTAAAACTTAGTGGACAGACAGTAGAAAGATCCAAATTTGGTGGAGTTTGTTAGAAAAATCCCCCCCACACACACACACGTATGTTTTTCCCCATAGGGAATAATGGCCAGATAAATCCAGGATTCTCTAGTCTTACCAAACCAGATTAGAAAATCTTACCAGATTTCAGGGACACCAGGTCATTTTGGTATTCCTGAAACTCAGGTCCAGATCAACTAATTTTTTTTTTCTGGTGCACACCCCTACTGATATTGAGAAGCAAAACTGTGTCTCAAAGAAATTGCCTCTATAACATTTTGCAAATTGAAAGAGGCAGAAGGGGCAACCGTCTTTGTCAGACAGGGCTTTCATCTCCATCTGCCGTTTTCCATTTCTTAAGGCATTTAAAAGTTATTTCAATAACACCAGGAAAGAGACTGACAAATGCAATTCTACCAAGAACGACAGGATGTGATTTGCCTTTTTAAAATCAGTATACGAACAGAATGTCTCCTGATCCTACTCAAATCGCTCTTTAAAATGGGTATTTATGCACAACAAGTTGCACCAAATACACATCCCACTGAACACAGTATAGATATATGGCACTGGCATTCTGATGTACATCAGATTACACCACGGTTCCTGCACCAGCAAGTGATATGAAGATCAAAGCTTTCTTACATTCACTGAAATCTGTTTCTAAGCATGGATATCCTTAGCATAGATACCTTTCATGTGCCCAAGTGTATATGTTCTTTTGCATCATTCTATTGGATTTGGGCAATTTTTTAAAAAATATATAGTATTCCTACTAGTTCAGAAGCCCCTTCTCCCACCCATACCTTTATCAACAAACTCACCCAGAGGTCTTTAGGAAGTGATGCTCTTCATGAAATTGAGCATAACCAACAGCTCTAACATTGTGACCCTGTCACTTGATAGATCTTGCCTATCACATCAGCCTATGACTGTAAGGAAGCAGTGAAGAAATTATTCAAGAACAAACATGAGGACTGTCAAGAAGATGCACCCCAGCAGATCTACTCTGGGCCAAGCTACAAGTGACAAATGACACTTGAATGGCAGGTGAACAAACTCACATGTATTCCTCCCTCTTCACTTGCGCTCCACTTGTTCACTTGCCATTCAAGTGTCATTCATCACTTGTAGCTTGGTTCTCAGATGTAAGTCCCATGTTATTCAATAGTGCTGACTCCCAGGGAAGTGTCTTTCAAATTACAGCCCATTCCTTTCAAATGTTTCCAAAGCTGATAGGAGGGGAGGGGAGGGGGGGCTTCCCTTGGGAGGTAGTTATGGGGCGGGGGTGAGGAGATGCAGTCATGCCACAGGCATTGGTTTCATTCCCCTTTCCAGTGAACAGAGTTAATTAATAGCGTAAAGTGTCTCTCCCCTTGGGAGCTGATTGGCGCTGTTCAGGAAAGGAAGTAAGTTCAGGGCCTCCTTGCCGCTGGAAGGTATGAAATGAAACACACACATTTTTTGTTGGGAGAGACCAGTTTCAATTCAGTTTCCTGGATTTGCTTCAGTGTTCCAGAAGCGGCTTTAATGAGCCAAACCAGTGAGTTCTATGTATGAATTCAGCTTTTTTCCGGTATGCACACTCCTAGCGGCTGCTACCATGAAAAGTGAAGATTCACTTTCCAGTTTGGCATTTTTGCTTCTGTCACCACTGAGAACTAGGGCCGTCCTCCTGGGTGATCCTTGATGGAACAGCACTATTTCTCCTACAGAGGCACATGTGACTGAATGGAGCTCCATAGAAAAACATTTTCTAGATGCCGAAAAGTGTTCTAGTCCCACATTTTTTCTCCCTGACATGCAAGTTTTCTATGTCATTGCAGCGGGGGGCGGGGTCATTCAATCATTGCCAACTACTGTTTGTGACAGCTAAGTTTTATCCAATCTGGACTACGATAGATCATTGTGGAGTTCGCACATGGCAGCCAATTGAAAATGGAACCAGAGAGGAGGGGGCATGTTTCATCAGACAACTTTTTAAGTGAAGCAGCTGGATGTGAGGGCGATCTGGCTGTGACATCTGTCACTCCATTGATCGCCAGGGTTGATTCGGCTGATCTGGCTGGCTAGGCGGGTGTCCCCTTCCTCCCTCACCGTTCCATGTGCGTCCCTCCCGAAGCTGCGCACTTGGTGGAAGAGGACGACCATCCCAGATAGAAGGAGTGTACCGTTCTTCGGTCAAGGGTATACGATAGCTGCGCTCCCCTGCTAGAACCTCCAAGTGAAGCAGCAGCAGCTAACCCAACCATTTATGGCAAGTCAATTTCTATCACAAACCCTTTTTTCCCAAGTATGTTAAAAATCAAGAAAATCTTTTCGGGTTGTACGCACAATGCAGACAAATGAAAATGTTCAAATTAATTCTATGGAAGCACTCAAGTACCACCAGACCATCTGTTTTCAGGATAACGTTGATTCTATAATACATGGCAGCAGAACTCCGCCGCAGGTTTAGACATGGTAAAATAGTTTCAGACAATAGTTCGGCTTATTCCTCAGAGAAAGTGCATATATTGTTCTGGAGCTTTGGGCAGAAATGTGAAAGATAAGTACAGAAAATAAGCTGCTGTGCATATTTGAATTGCACAGAAGAGAAAAATGGGAGAGTAAGAGGATCGACTCAAAGAAGACAAAACAGGGATGCTTTGACAGACAAACGTGCTTGCTGTATGTCCTGCCAAGGCAACGTCACTTACAGACGGGACCCAGCAGGGGCTCAGTAAATCATCCGTTCCTGCTACCTGCCTGAGTGAACAAATGGGGCACTTGTTCGCTAGCTGGCAGGCTACAAAACACTGCTGGGGGCTACGCTTGTTTGGGGGAGGGGGGGTCGCAAGCCGCTTTAATGTTCACAATAACAAAAGCATTCTATGCGTCACAGATATAAGAAGTACTGACCAGCCTCACTTCCACAACTCAACTTTGTGAAAAATTTCCCAAGTACAGGTTTGGACCAAAGAAAACCAGAAATGACCTGAGCCCCCGCTATCTAAAGGACTTCTATTTGTGGAGATTATCAGCAGGAAAGCCTGCTCTTGAGTGGATGACCTGGCCTTTGGAAGTTAGGCAGTGGCTACCAGGGGCAGAGCCTTTTCTACTGTGGAGCTCTGATCATGGAACACCCACCCCAAACTGATGCACCTGTAAATCTTTTACATCCCAGCTAAAAACTCTATCTGATAGTTAACCAGTGGAGTGACTGTAGAATGGGAATAATATTCATGCTGCTGCTCACTCATGATAATAACCAAGCTGCAGCATTCTTCACCAACTGGAGTCTCCCAGTTAACTTAGAGGGGAGACCTATGTATAGTATGTTACAGTAACCAAGTCTTGATGTTAACATAGCAAGTATAACCCCTAGGCTCTTAAGTGAGGCTGCAAGGGTCAGATGAGCTCCATCAAGTATGGGGAGCATAATGTCCTTCAGGATCTCTGCCTTCCCAACGAGCATTGCTTCCATCTTGCCTGGGTTCAATTTCAATTTGTTCATTTTCAGCAATTTGACCACAGCTGTCAGGCAGCAACACAGGGTTTCTACTGCATCCTGTGGTGATTATAGTGAGATATAGAGCTGGGTGTCATCCACATATTGATGGCATCCCATTCCATAGCTGCGAATGGGTTGTCCTCATGAGGCTGATAACATGGGGGGGGGGAGAGATGGCGCCCTGTGGGACCCAGTAAGATTGTTCTCACACTAAAGATAGCTGTTCTCCCACAGCAATCCTTTGAGTCCATTCCATTAGAAATAATTTAAACCAGTCCAAGACACATCCTTTGATAGCCACTTCTGCCTCCAGACACCTCAACAAGATGGCATAGTCTACTGTGTCAAAGGCTGCAGATAGCTCCAGAAGGCGCAATAACAAAGCACAATCTTTGTCTATGTTCAGGAGGAGATCATCCACTAAATCTACTAGAGCCATCTCTGACCCATGAACTTGTCTGAATCCAGACTGAAAAGCATCCAGAGCACTAGAGTTATCCAAGAAGACATTGTCAACTACTGCTCTCTCAATCACTTTGCCCAGAAAGAACAGATTAGAGACTGGGCGATAATTGGCCATGTTCTTTTTGTCTAGGGAATGTTTGTTTTTTTTAATTTGCAGATGGATAACCACTTGTTTGAGTGGCTGAGAGAAGGTGCTCTGAGTTAGCAACTGGTTTACAATAGACCTCGTTAATTCATTTATTACTTGATTTTAACAGCCAAGATGGGCAAGGATCCAGTGCACAAGTAGTGGCTTTCACAGATGTCAGGATCATGTTAAGAGCCCTCTTTGTAATTGGTTCAAAGTGGTCCGCACATGAGCCAGACGTATATTAAGCATTTCTACCATCTTCTCAGTATTACAGCACACATTCAGATCAGAGTGTGTTCATGCTATTTATTGGCAAAAAACAGGTTAGAAGATGTTCAGATAGTTGAACAATTGGAATGGTCGTGAACTTGTGTTATTTCTTGTATTGTTTATTGTGTCATTTTATTGTGCTATTTATTGTGTTAAGTCTCCCATTAAAATCAAACGTTCAAAAGTGTTCAGCATATATCAAAGATGTTTAGATTATCTGAACTACTGTAGATAGGCGTAAGAAAATTGATTAAGGAGTTTCATTCATCATCATTTGGTTGGCTGGAATTTTCCTAATACAGTTATGAATAGAGGTGGGCACAATCCCCCCCCCAAAATACCGATCAAGCTGATCGTGGATCGGCACCGGCGACAATCCCGAATTAACGATCCACACCGATCATCTCCCATTTCCGATCCATGGATCGTGGATCGTGGAGGCAAAAGCGGTGGGGCACCCTGCTGTTCCCAGCGATACAGGAACGGTGGCTGATGCCGGCGGCATCTGTGTTTGTGTTTGGCTGTCTGTGTTTCGCCGTCAAAGCTGCCTATCAGGGTTTGCAGGGATGAGATTGGAGTACCCATGGCTACAGAACACCCCCTTCCCCCTCCCTCCCATGGGTGTCTTCTCCCAGCTGGTGACTGCTTTGCTGCTCCATGGTTGGAAGGAAGCCCTGCTGATCAAAGCAAGCTGGGCTTCCATTCACGTTTCCAGGGCGACAGAAGGAGGGCAAACACAGCTCAGGCATTCCCCTGGCTCTGTTGCCAGGGGAATAGACTGCTGGTGCCTGAGTGTCTGGCTTCCCGATCCAAGCACGATCACCCCAATCAAGCCCCAATCCAGCCCCCCCTCCCAACAGCTGGATCATTGGCCGTGCCCAGGCACGATCCGCCGGGTCCCGATTGCGCGATCGCCATTACCGTGGTTTTTTTTCAATCATAATGCGGATCATGCCCATATCTAGTTATGAACACTTAGAGAAACTTAAAAAACATGAACAATGAAGATTATTTAATAGAGGTGTGCACTGAGAAAGTTTTCCTTTCAGTCTCAGATCCGGGGTTTCTGTTCCATTCTGTTATTGGTTTATTCTAGGTGGGCCACTGCTGATTTGGATCTATTCAGTTTGAGTTTTTTGGTTTTCATAAATTTCAGCCTGTTGCATGTGCACAAGGAAAGAGTTGGCTGTGCATGTGCACGTGCACACTGCTCTTTTCAGGGGGGGGGGTTGGAGAAATGAGGCTCTGGGCAAGCTGTTTTTGCATTTAATAGTGCCCAAAATGTGCGCACACACAAAAACAATGGGGTTCAGGTTAGGGATCCTGAAGAATGCTTGGGAAAAGGTGTCAAGGCAAGTGTTGGGCAGCTGCGCATGCACGCACTGTTCTTTTCAAGGGAGGATGGGAAGACAAAGCTTTATTCATGATTAACCAAGCAAAACTGCAAACTCATTACCAACCATTAGTCCTCCTTCTTAGTCCAAAACCCCTCAAGCCCAAAGCACACAAAATAACAGACCCCAAAGAAGACAAGTGTTGGTGGGAAACTGGCTGGCAAAGCGATGGCAGTGGGCCAGTGGCCAACCAGAAGAGTGCTCCTTTGCCAATCAGCACAGCGAAATTTTAAATTAATTCCTGCTTTATGGAAGTGCCAATACGTCACCTTTGTGTCCTACTGATGCCATGTTTCCCCGCATTTCCGCAATTCGGCCCCTTCCTGGCAAGCAGCTACGCTGCTCAGCCAGGGGCCATCCATTGCCGCACCGGAGGGATGGACGGCACCACCCCCTCCTTCCTTATAAGGAGTTGCTGGGAGGGCTGAGCAAGCGTTAGTTACGCAACTCTGCCCTCCCAGCTCAGTGCGGTTCAGTCGCTCGGTGGAGTCAGACGTCTCCAGCGAGCGACTGGGGCTCTGGGCACAGGCGCGCCTGGGCCGGGGGCTTAGAGGCTTGCCTGTTGGTTCCTTCACGGCCGAGGCGAGGCGGAGCAGCTTCGGAGCGGCGAAGGGAGGCTTTGGAGGGTCGTTTTCGGTGGCCCAGGAGTGCGCCGGCCGGCGGAGGCGCGGCGCGGCTGTGCGGCCTCCTCCTTCCCTTATCGGCTGGGTGCCCGTGTGAGGCGTGCGTTGGGGGTGGCCCGGGAGTTGGGGCGGCACTTATCAGGGCGCGGGGAGTTCTCTTGCGCGCCCTTGGGCCATCCATTCTCGGCTGCGCAGCCACGGTTTTGGGGGAGGAAGCCCCTAGCTCGGCTTCCCTGCCAGGGAGTTGTCCCTGTTAAGGGAGCCTTAGAGGGCGGCAACTATTGGTTTAGCCTGTGCGTACTTGCCGCCATTTTACCTCTCATAGTGGCTGGCGGCCATTTTGTGTGCGTCCCTCAGGGTCGGCCATTTTGGCTGCTGCTTTTTTATCGGGGGGCAGTGTGGCCTAGTGGGAAGGTCTGTGGCTGTACATTGGGCATTGGACTGGTCCCCTTGGGCTATTTGGAGGGGTTGGTGATTCCCATTGCCTGCCCGGCCAGTGAGGCCCTACCTTTCAGATTGACGCGAAGCAAGGGCAGCCTTGCCTAGTAGTTAGTGGGACAGGCTTTGATTCCTTGTTGCCTTTACAGGCGACTTACTCATCCTCATCAGATCTTGGAAGCTAAGCAGAGTTAGCCTTGCTTGGTGGGTTGGGGGCTGGACCCGGCCTTCGGTCCTGGGGGATATTGGTATTGGGTGCTGTGGTATTATACGTGTGGGTTAAGCCTTGAGTATGGCTCCCAAGAAGGGGAAGCAGCCTGCTAAGAGGGCACCGTCTAAGCGGCCCCCTCCCCCAGCTCTTTCATCTTCTGAGGAGGACGACCCCTTGGGGGACCAGCAGGATATTTTAAGGTGCCTGGAGGCTCTAGAGCAGTCAAAAGGGGACATGGTCTCTGCACAGCAGGGGGTGCGTGCAGTAAGGCCTGTGCAGCGTGCAGCCAGGAACGCAACTAATCGTGATATTTTGCGCCGTTTATCTGCTTTGGAGGGTGCTACTGGATCCCTGGCGGCTGGAGGTAGCAGTGGCCATGCAGCGACGGTGTCTGGTGTCCAGGAACTAGCGGTAGAAGTGGTGGACTCGCCTGAGGAGTTGCCACCTGTTGCAGTGGCTGTGGACCCAGTGGAGGCAACTGGTAAGGATCATGCACCACACTACACTTACCCTTGGCCTTGGGGCCCGTGGGCACAGGGCGCTGCTAGTGGGCCGATTAGTGGTGTGCAGGATGCCCCCTCCACTACTGCAGCTGCTCTTGCGTGTGGGGTGCAGACCACTTGCAATCAGGGCATTCTGCCTGGTGCTCAGCAGCAACAAGCGGTTCCCCTTCAGGTTTGGGGGGGTCCGTCTTTTGGCTGGCCAGGCTTTCCTGCCAGCCCTTGGGGCTACTATCCTTATCCGGCACTGAACTATGGCCAGGTTCCTTTTCATGCTATGCCTTTTGGCGATACGGCCCTTCCTTTAGGCGACCATTTGGCGCAGGCCACGAGGGATAAAATTCTCCGTGGGGAGTATGTCGACGTCTTTTCCCTTCTCTACCGTGAGTTAGAGAAGAAGGATAAAGATGAGATGGACGATAGGGACAAGGAACATTTGAAAAGGAGGCGAGTTGACAGGACCTGGAACAATTGGCTGCCTGGCTTCCTGATTTACACCGGGGTAATTGCCAGGGCGCAGCCCAATCAGGCTGCATCTCTGTTTCAGTATCTTGACATCATTCTGAAAGGTTATACGGGCTTCTCAGGTGCTGCATGGATGCAGTATGATGAGGAGTTTCGTATGCGGGCGGCAATGAACCCCAGCCTCCCGTGGGACCGCATTCACCAACAGCTGTGGTTGTCGGTGATGTCCCCTGCCAAGCCTAACTTGGGGGATCGTTCGGACAGCGGCCATGTAGTTTCTCGCAACGCCCAATCGACTAATACCCGCAGTGGAGCGGGGCAGCAGGTTCAACCCCAGCTGCTCTGCTGGGAGTATGCGTATAAGGGAACTTGCCCTAGAAAACCTTGCCGATTCCGGCACGAATGCCCATCTTGTGCGGGCCAGCATCCATACAATGCGTGTGGTAAAGCCTGGCAAGGGTGGGGAGGCAGAAAGCAGGGAGGTGGTGGCTCCAGCGGCCAGCAGCCTCCGGGAAAAGGGCCCCAGCCCGGTAAATCTGAGGGTCCTTGAACGCCTGTTACGTTCTTATCCTCTTAAGGAGGATGCTGTTTATTTGTTGGAAGGTTTCAGGGATGGTTTCAGAATCCCCGTTCAGGGACCTAGGGCCCCATTTATGGCTGAGAATTTGTGTTCTGTTCAAGGCAGGGAGGACATAGTTAGGCATAAAATCCGGAAAGAATGTGCAGAGGGTAGAGTTTTGGGGCCGTTTGCGGCCCCTCCAACCCCCAATTTCCGGGTGTCTCCTTTGGGGGTGGTGCCAAAGAAGGCGGTGGGCGAGTTTCGCCTCATTCACCACCTATCGTATCCTAGAGGTGGTTCAGTTAACGATGCCATCCCAGGGCATTTGTGCTCAGTAAGGTACACCTCTTTTGACCAGGCTGTGCAGGTGGTGCGCAGGTGTGGGGTGGGCGCGGAGCTGGCGAAATGCGATATTAAGTCTGCATTTCATCTTCTCCCTGTCCACCCGTTGGATTTTGAGCTCTTGGGGTTTGCCTTTGAAGGTGAGTATTATATGGACCGTGCCCTACCGATGGGTTGCTCCGTGTCTTGTGCAGCCTTTGAGCGCTTCAGCTCATTCCTGGAGTGGGAACTGAGGCGGCGCGCTGTTAGCAGTGACTCCGCCCACTATTTAGATGATTTTTTGTTCGTTGGGCGGGCACAGTCATCTCAATGTGCCAGGCTTTTGGCCACCTTTATTGAGCTGGCAGAAGAGCTGGGGGTTCCATTGGCTCACGAGAAGACAGAAGGTCCCTCTACGGTACTTACCTTCTTAGGTATTGAGTTGGACACGGTTCAGCAATCCTTACGATTGCCTTTGGATAAGGTCGAGGACCTTAGGGCTCGTCTGCGGGACTTCAAGGGTAAGCACAAGGTTTCCTTGGTTGAGTTGCAACAGCTTGTGGGGCACCTTAATTTTGCGTGCAAAGCTGTTGCACCTGGGAGGCCGTTTTTGCGTCGATTGTGCGACGCCATGGCTCGCCTGCGTGCACCCCATCACAGGTTGCGAATGACGGGTGGCATGCACGCCGACCTAGAGGTGTGGGCGGAATTTTTGAGTGGCTTTAACGGTATTACCTTTTGGCGGGAGAATTTGTTGCTCGAGGCGGAGTTGCAAGTTACATCTGATGCCTCGGGTTCCACTGGCTTCGGAGTCTATTTCCGGAGGCACTGGTGTGCTGAGCAGTGGCCCGCTGATTGGCTGGCATCAGACTTGGTTAAGGACTTGACTTTTTTAGAGTTTTTTCCCATTCTGGTAGCAGTCCATCTATGGGGTGAGGAGCTGGCGAACCACACTGTCCACTTTTGGTGTGACAATTTGGCTGTGGTTCACGTCGTCAACTCCTTAACCTCTAAGTCCCCCAGGGTCATGCGTTTGGTTAGGGCGTTTACATTATTGTGCCTGCGGCACAATATATTGTTTAAGGCTAGACACGTTCCTGGCGTGTGCAACGGTGTGGCGGACGCTTTGTCTCGCCAACAGATGGAGCGTTTCTGGCAACTTGCACCGGAGGTGGATCCTCGTTCGACAGCGATGCCCCCAGAGCTTTGGCTGCTTGGGAGGTCGAGGCGTGCCGCGCCATCCAGCTAGCCATCGCACCCAGTACACGGAGGGCGTATTGGAGAGCGGTAGGCCAGTTGGAGGGGTTCAGGCGGGAAGCCAGGATTGGTAGCACCTGGCCTATTCCAGTCGAGCACATTCTTCAGTTTTGTGTCCACCAGAAGGTCCGTGGGCTGGCAGTGAAGTCCATTAAGGGGAAGCTGGCCGCCCTGGCCTTTGTTAGCAAAGCTCGGGGATTTCCTGAGGCCACGGGTGATTTCCGGGTGCGGAAGATGCTCGAGGGATGGTCTAGGGAGTGCGTGGTCCACAAGGACCCACGCCAGCCCATTTCCCCGTCTGTCCTTAGGGGCCTTGGTGCAGTCTGGAAAGGGGTTTGTGCGTCAGGCTATGAGGCAAGGCTTTTTCACGCGGCTGCATTGACTGCCTTTTTTGGGGCCCTCCGGGTGGGGGAGCTGGTAGTCTCATCCTGTAAGGATAATTCCGGCCGTGCCCTTATGGCAAGTGACCTAGCTTTCAAGGGTGACATGGTTTCACTGACGATCCGCTGGTCCAAGACGGACCAGATGCGTAAAGGGGCTTGCATTCGGTTGGGCTCTTGCTCCGAGGTGGAGCTGTGCCCAGTCCGTGCATTGAGGAGGTATTGGCAGGTGCGAGGTAGTGAGCAAGGCTGCCTTTTTCGGCACCTGGATGGTTTCCCCCTGACTCGTTATCAGTTCTGGGCCGTGACTAGGCGAGCTCTGTCAGCGTTGGGGCTGCAAGGCGTGAGTTTTGGAACTCATTCCTTTCGAATTGGGGCGGCTTCGACAGCCGCTGCCATGGGATATTCAGGCCAGGCTATTCAAAAAGTTGGTAGGTGGCGGTCTGCGGCTTACCGCTCCTATGTGCGTCCACTGAAGCATGTTTGAATGTTACTAATTGCTGTTTTTCTTAGGTCCAGCGTCGCGGGTTGGACGTCAACGCATCTTGATATGTGGGCACAGCTTTGTCTTCTGGGCTGCCCATCAAGCACGCAGGACGCCAGTTGGGTCCCAGCTCGGGCTAAGTGACCGGGCTACGGTTGAATGGCGGGGCCGGCGGGGCCTTCGGTGGCCGGGCCTGTTGCCATTGCTGTTTGGAGTTGGCCGTGATACGCCACCCCATATCCTTGTTATCCATTTAGGGGGAAATGATTTGGGTTTGATGCAGGGTAAGGCATTATCTTCTCAGGCGCTATCTGATATGCGCCTTATCGCGGCGCGTTGGCCGGGGGTGCTGATCATGTGGTCAGCTATGATCCCTCGTCGAGTTTGGAGGGAGGCTGAAGATCGCCAGACCATTGAGCGGGCCAGGATGAAGGCCAATAGGGCCATCCAAAAGGGTTTGGGGGTTGGGTTGGGCATTTATTTGCCTCACCCCCGGATCAGGGCCGAATTCCCCAACCTCTACAGGGGTGATGGGGTGCACTTGTCTCAGACAGGCAACCAGATATTCCTTGATGATTTGCGGCAAGGACTTCAGTTAGCTTTAGGCCACCAGTGGGGCGCCAGGGCCTAAGCAGAGGCTTGGTCCTGGCGTTGGCTGGTTTGTAGGAGTAGGGTGCGGGACGGTGAGCACCCTTGGCGCTTCCCTATTTGGGAAGAGGGGCCTGCCTAAAGGGCTGGTACTGCTGTGACGGCTGCCAGGGCCACAGGCAGGCTGCCTTCGGGAACCCCAGCCTGCGAGTCCTTTCCCTCACTGCTATACGGCTGAGGTGTCAGGAGCTTAAAGGGGGGTGACCAAAAGTTGCCTGGCCAGCTGGGTCCGCCCCATCCACTGGATGGGTCCCACCTGGGGCTTCGGGGCTCGCCCAGACAGGTCAAGGCGGTGGTCCAGTGTGGGACACCGTGGCTTGACCTGTACCGCTTTAGGTCCTTGCCGCTGTTTGGCTTGTTTTGTCTGTACAAAGTTAATAAAGTGGCCCTTAGATCCAACTTGGTGTCCGTCTCTTTTCTGACTGGGGTGGCAATTCGGCCCCTTCCTGACAAGCAGCTACGCTGCTCAGCCAGGGGCCGTCCATTGCCGCACCAGAGGGATGGACGGCACCACCCCCTCCTTCCTTATAAGGAGTTGCTGGGAGGGCTGAGCGAGCGTTAGTTACGCAGCTCTGCCCTCCCAGCTCAGTGCGGTTCAGTCGCTCGGCCCACCCGCCTCTCCCTAATTTTATTGGTGTGGGATTAGCCGGCTGCCGTTATGGGGCCAGGTAGGAATTTTTTTCCCCCTTTCCGAATTGGCTTGGGTAAAGGGGGGGGTTTTCACCTACCTTGCACCGATGTTTGGGGATTGAGGAAATTGGTTCGAGGTGGTGCCTGTTAGGAGAATCCTGGCTGGTTTGTAGGAGTAGGGTGCGGGACGGTGAGCACCCTTGGCGCTTCCCTATATGGGAAGAGGGGCCTGCCTAAAGGGCTGGTACTGCTGTGACGGCTGCCAGGGCCACAGGCAGGCTGCCTTCGGGAACCCCAGCCTGCGAGTCCTTTCCCTCACTGCTATACGGCTGAGGTGTCAGGAGCTTAAAGGGGGGTGACCAAAAGTTGCCTGGCCGGCTGGGTCCGCCCCATCCACTGGATGGGTCCCACCTGGGGCTTCGGGGCTCGCCCAGACAGGTCAAGGCGGTGGTCCAGTGTGGGACACCGTGGCTTGACCTGTACCGCTTTAGGTCCTTGCCGCTGTTTGGCTTGTTTTGTCTGTACAAAGTTAATAAAGTGGCCCTTAGATCCAACTTGGTGTCCGTCTCTTTTCTGACTGGGGTGGCAATGGAGCCCCCCACCATAGTCGAAGCAGGTGGATCTGGCTGAGCTCCATCCCCAGCTCTGATCCTTGAACTCTAGAACCAAAAAGCCCAGAAAGAGCGCTGTAGAGCTCTTCGCAGGCTCAAAATTATGTGTTATGTATGCTAGCCTCCCATACCAGTATTTCTTCTCATTCTTAAAACAATCCAACACTGTGAGATTGGGAATGGGGGTGGGGTGGTTGGTTTGGTTTCAGTTAATGGGATGGGGTGACCCTCTTTCTTTTCTCTATTTTTTTATGAATAAGGATGGGAGACTAGGCAGGTCGCTCAGTCTCCATTTTCCAACTAAATCCACTAACCCACAGAAGAATGAAGGACAAGTTAAACTGAAGCCAAAACCACAGTCTCACTAAAGAAAATGAAGGCAGCCCAGTCAAACCAGACTGGTGCTTCCACATGGAATATTGATCTGGAAAGGCGTCCATGTGTGGAACTGTGCACAGTGCCTGCCACCTCCACATCATTTAATGCTGGGTTCACAGTTTTAATCAGCCCAGAAAAGACAGAATCTTCTGGTAGGAATCCATAAAGTTCCTCCTGGTGCTCCAGTGACCCATTATTTTTGGAGGACTACCATACTCTAGACATGGGCATGAACCACAAAAAAACCGAACCATACGGATCATGGCCTGCCGCCTGCCGCTTGCCAGCTGATAGTTTAAAGGGCCCTGCCACTTGCAAGCGGCGGAAAAAGTTTAAATGGCCATTTCCCTGGGAAATGGCCATTTAAATTGCCCCTTAAAGGGCATTGCCCTTTAATACAAACCAAACAGAACCAGTGGACCAGTTCCGTGGAAGTTCGTGGAAACAAGCTTCCACAAACCACTGGTTCGCGACCCAAGAACCAGGCGGGTTCGTGGGTTTTTTGGGTTCATATTCTGGTTCGTGCCCATCTCTACTCACAGTGGTGGCACCTAAGCAAAGGACAGCAGCAACAGAAGGCCACTGAACGACCTGGTCCGTACGTGCCTCGGTCCTCCTCAGTACAGCTCTCCTTTAATAATTCTTTATGTTCTTTATGGAGGAGACCCCTCCCTCCAGCCTCTGTATGCATGCTTGCATAGACATTGGTTGCTTGCCAGCCCTTTCTTATATTATCCATAAAATTGCACAGAAAGGAATTGGCAGCACCGTGCAGTCTGCTGCTCTCCTCCCCAGCACAAAGGAAGCCTTTGTGCCACTCAAGCCACTCAATGCCAATGCCATTGTCCAGGAGACACAAAAGAAAAAATGCACTCATGCACAATGCACATGTTCCCCTTCCCACCAACGAAGTTACACTACGCTAGGGCTTGGTTTCTCCCCTTGGGATCTACTTGGTTGGTTCCTATTAAGGAAAATGCTGTCACCTGCCACTGCTAGGGTCAGAGTCAGTGCCTGCCTGCACTAAACCAAACCAAAACACAGGAACTTTGGGGGCGGGGACTCATTACAGCTTCATTTCCCGATTTTGTTCCAACGTTCCCAAGCTACTTTTAACTAATCCAACCAATGCTTTCTATGTGTATTTTCAGCTTGTTTGTTCCATTTTGCCCACCCCTATTATTTAACCGCTGCACATAATTTTTACAGTTAATCAAATTGTTTCTGAAGGAGAGCACACTTCTCCTTTTCTGCCTTTCATTTCAATAACAAAAATACATAAATGTAATATCCATCAAAGATCCTCTCCCGAACCTTGGAGGCAAGGTGAATGTCCCCCTCTGTCCTGCTCCTTTGACCTGCCCTGTGGGTGGGCAAAGGGAAGTAATAAAATTTCCTGGCACAGGAAGGAGGCTCTATTGGGCTGATTTCACCTAGAATCTGAAGGAGATGAGACCTAAATCCTTGCAGGCGGTGGCCATTGGCCATGTGAAGGCTGGAGTCCTAAACCAGGACTGCAAAGGTATGAGAATTTCTCAGTAAGCTGGAACGTTCTAAGTTAGAGAGCCTGCCTTAGCAGAAGATCTACCTAGGGCATATAGAGAGGGAGGGACAGAGGAATTGCAGTTTGACACATGTCTTTTGGGATCCCTTGCTCAAATCTGTTGCTGTGCTTCAAAGTATGAGTGTGAACATTTTTTCCCTTATTAAATAAATGCTTTTTTCATTCTTAAATGTGGATAGCTGCTTTCTCTACCAGATAGACTTTCGTTGTTCAACCACATGATGTAAAAAGAGTACCATAGGAAGGGCGTGGTCTGTTAGCCAAGTGGCACACAAGTACAGCAAGCACTTGGTAACCTTTGGTAACCAGGCACTGGATAGCACAAGACTGGGCACAAGGCAGTGCCTCAGAGTAGCACACCCACACAGGAGAGCAAGGAGTCTTGGCCCTCCCATGGGCAATTCCTACAAAGGCCATGGGTGGCAGCAGGTACAAGAGAGATGGACCAAAAGCCCCTTTGGGGGCTGGGAGGACTTGGATTGCCAATGGTTAATCCCCAGGTGCCTCAGAGGGCAAGCTGGACAGTGCTAACGGGTCAGTGGGGCTGTAGCACCACATCAGACATTACACAGATGTGAAGAAAACTGAAATTGTAAAACTCTTGCGTTTCCTGTATCTCTTCTCCCCCTGCATCTGTGTGTGACATCCAGAAAAAGAACTGTCAACCAAAAAGTTAAGAGCAGACCGAGGTATGCAAACCAACTACAATTTTTCTTCTTGGAATACTTTCCCATCACACCTATTCTTTACTTGATCTAATCTATCAAACAGAAGTAGCGATGAGACCAAATTTCAAAAGCTCTCTGGTTTCATTTAAGTATCCCCATTGTGATTTTATTTCTTCCTTGTGAGAAATGAACCCACAAGTCTACTTATACATCAATTTTTTCTCATCATGCAAATTTTTCCTAGGAAGTAATGAATTTGCAGTGTTCTTTTGCTTCAGTTGTAAAATGGTGTAAAACGAAAGAATCATCCATAACCACAAAAGTGAGGCAGACTGAAGCTATTGGCAATGACATTATACAAAATTGAGATGCAAAATACAGACATAGACAGAAGTTGCTTTTGCCCATCAATATCCTAGAAATACAGAAACTAGTCAGCAGTGTACTCAGGCTTACTGAGAACCAAGCTACAAGTGACGAATTACACTTGCCTGGCAGTGTAATTCCAGTGGACAGCAAGTGAACGGCAAGTGAACAGGGAAGAATACACGCGAGTCTGTTCACTTGCCAGGGAAGTGTAATTCATCACTTGTAGCTTGGCTCTGAGTAAGGAAGTTGCTTTCACTTTGCAAGGACAAAAGCCCTTCCTTGTTTTATGGCACCTACCAAAATATCTCTGATGCTGCTGTGAAATGTGTTCTTCCCTTACACCTTGGTCACACTAGCTGACTGATATAATTTATTATTTGCAAAGCCATTTAAAACATGCTAGGTGCTGTTTGTAAATAAAAATACAAGGTCCCAGTTCGCAACATCACAAACCAAAACATACATTTCAGACTGGAAAATTATTTTGCTTGCTGGATAAAACGGAAGAGGAGACAACAAAAGCATTTACAGCAAAAGGAAACCTATGCAAACTTAAACAAATGAAAGTGATCTCGTTACCTATTTCAAAACAACTACAAATAAAGCAGGCCTACACATCTTGTGACCCACCAAGACAAATGCATCTCAAGGGGAAATGCATTGTGCCTGACAGGTGCTTGTCATGCTTCTCTGTCATTTTTGCAGTCCCAGGCAGTCAGCAAGATTAATGTAGCTCCTGATGGACCATCATACTTGATTGGTGGGCTCCAGTCATCTGGGGGGGGGGGCGGTCACAAGCTGTGCAAGCCTGAAATAGAGATTGCTGGCTACTTGGAGCCATTGATTTATCCCAAATTCTACAGTAATATGCCATCACAGATCATTAAGCAACATTTTCTACTGGAGCATTTTGACAGATAGCAATAATTTAAATAGTGCGAGAAAAAACACATACTGAACAGGAAGTTTCATGCAAAAGGAAACAAATTGGTAGCTTCAAGCCTGAGGCAAAGACAAGATCCATTAATAGTTTCAGTGCACCAGTTTTTTTTAAGGTGGGGGGACATAATTGGCTTGAATGAAGTCCAAATATATCTGATCTTTTACCCATTAAACATTGGATTAGCTTAATCAGGGACATGCATGATTTTATGGTTTATCTGACTCAAGGGATAACAGGAATTTTAAATGCTTTACACATCATCACAACTTGGCTAATTAGTTTTCAACACATTTTTTAGACCAGTTCAGACTCGACATTTAGAACAGGACTTCGGAAGCACAAAAAAAGTGGGTGAACTTTGAGCCGTACCACAAGAGATGAGTTACACTCGGCGGGTCGGCGCAAGTTTACCTGGGAAGCATAGGAGACTCCTTCCCTTCTCCTTCCCCTCTCTATGAGAACCACCTGACAGTTTCAGGCCCCCCCTTGCTTGCAGCAGCAGCCATCACCAAAACTTTTCCAGGCACAAGCCCGCCGGATGCAAGGGCCCCCAAAGACCATTTGGGGTGGGCAGCTCCTGCTCTCTCCTAGGGCACCCTGCATCCGGCAGGCTGCCTGTCCACCCCCGGGAGCTGCTACGGAGACAGCCACCACGTCGGCGAAGCTCCAGCCGCAGTGACAGCAGAGGGATCTGCTGCTGCTGCTCCTACATACTCTTGTTCTAGTTTTCCTCCAGGAGCTCAGGGGCTGCTGCTCCTGGCTTCCTCTGGCTCTTCAGCAAGCGAGGGGAACCTGAAGCTGGCAAGTGGATCTCATAGATAGGGGAAGGAGAATGGAAGGAGTCTCCTACACTTCCCAGGTAAACTTGCGCTGACCCACCATGTGTAACTCATCTCTTGTGGTTTGGCTCTTTATGATGGGACCCTTGTCCTTCATTGCCTCAGCACTGAGACTTAATTTAAAAGCATCTCATGCAGTAGAAATGTGCTTACTGGGAGAAAGTAAAACTTACACCTCTTTTTTTGTGTGCAGGGGCAGGGGACTGGAATGGTGCTATATGATTTATACATAACATTGCTCATTTCCTCGTTGATAGCAAGGTGGTCAAATGCAAATGCACCAAATGCCAATTAGGCTATACCCTGATGACACCCATCCATTCTCCAGGAAGATATAACTTCAGTTTGTCTAATGGTAAAGGGACAATTGCCCATTGCACTCTTCATGAGGAGAACATATGGAATCCTTATACTGGCACTGAATTATCAGACTGATCTCCAGAGAAGACAGGGGCAAAATCCTTTCCAGGAGCAGCAAGGACTATTTTGGAGTAACCTCACTGTGACCTAAGTCTTCTAGAGCTCATTAGACAAAAACAATTTGAAGACTACAATGACTGGTGATATTTCACCTATCACATGAAAATTCAGCTCAAAATACCTATGAGAATTCCATACACACTTAAGGTCCTAGGAAATTACCTTATACGAAGCCAACGCATTGGTTCATCTAGCCTCATTTGCTCCGTGCTGATGGGCAACAGAATCTCAAGCAGGAGTTTTTGCCAGTTCTGCCAACTGAGACATGTTAAATGGAGATCCTTGGAATGAACCTAAGAACTGTTGAATTCTAAGCATGTGCTCACTCATTGATCCACAGCTCTCCTCCAAAAGAAAGGTCTTTCCCAACCTAGCAACCTGAGATCCTTTAAATGATGATATAGGGAGTCAACCTAGGACCTCCTGCAGGCAAGGCATGTACTCCATCACTGAACATGACCCTGGCCCAAAGTACCTGGAGAAGAATAAGCTGGCATTCCTCTCTATGAGATATTTTTTTATAATATCCTATGCTTCCTATTAGTGTTGCCAACACCAAGTTGGGAAAACCTGGAGATTTGGAGGGTGAGCTTAGGGAGGGCAGGGTTTGGGCAGGGGAGAGACTTCAGCATGGTATAATCTCATAGAATCCACCCTCCAAAGTAGCCATTTTCTCCAGGGGAACTGATCTCTGTAGTCTGGAGATCAGTCGTAATTCAGGGCCGCACCTGAAGGTTGGGGACCCCATTGATGAACAGGCATGTCGCTGGCCCAGTAGGGAGGTAGAAAACAAGGGAAAGGCTCTCTAGACTATTTATATGGATCCCCTCCCCACACATATAGAACCAAAGCAGGGCAAAGGGATGAGTCATGCTAAAAATGTATTAGAAAATAATTCTGAATGGAAATCTTTGCATTCTATTTTAGTGTCTCAAGCTAGCAGCAAAATAGAAGGAGCTGCCATTACCATAACATAGTCTGATTTAGCTATCAGTTGTGCCTAGAATTGTTGTGCTTCTGTTTGCCTTCTTTAAATGTTATCAACAACCCAGTTTCTCATCTATATTTATAGAGCAGTAGAAAATAAGGGCTTAGCTATGCCACTGAGTAAACTACATAGCAAAAAATGGATGGAAATATAGATTATCTCTGAACTGAAGAACAGGTAAACTTGTTTATTGTAATTAGATATTGACCTACTGGGGCAGACAACTTCCCTTCCATGGAAGGCCCAATAGGAAAAGGACAGAAGACAACTGCAACCTTACATTTCCCATGGAGAATGATAGAAATATATATTTTTCCTATCATTTTCCACAGGAAAACACACACATACTTTGTTTTCTTCTTCAGGTATTTCTGCTGACGCCTTCCAAGATATATTTGAAAATATGCCCATATGAAAAAAATATGTACTATTTGGATAATGGTACAAAGGAAGGAATCAGTTCTAAAAGGAAGGAGGTATCTGGTTTTGTATTGTACTTCTTCACTGCTCCACAGCTGTTTGAAAGAAAGCTTTGAGTCTTGGTATGCAAAAACAGTTAAATAAAATGAAAGACTTTTCAGGAATGGTGAGATTGATTTATTTAGGAAAGTCTAGTAGCTTAAAGGACATAAATATTTGGAGATAAATGATTATCTATATGTAAAAACTTTAATAGAAAAATATGGTAAGTAAAAAGATATAGGAATGCATTTATAGCATTTATATTCATACCTAGATATTTTCTGTTTAAACTTCATATACAGGAAATAAAAGAAAAATTATGCAAAAAATAATATAGGAGGTATCAAGGCTCAGCCATGCATCCTGATTGGGAAGCATTATTCTCTAGTCCCAGATGTTTGTGGGAAACAGAAATACACTTGCTCAAAGTGTGCATCTCTATATTTGTATTCCTATATTCCCTTCAAAGCAGGTTATATGGAGTTGATACCTTGATCAACTTACTCCCTGTGTTTAAAGAGATAAAGTTAAAGTGTCATTTTACAGGTAAAAAGAGGGGCATCCCTATCCATCAGTAAGCTCCACACCAAAGACTCCTGGGTAGAGATGGGCATGAACCAGAAAAAAAATGAACCATGTGGTTCGTGGTTTGTCACATTTCATGAACCATGAACCACAAACTTTCACGAACGTGCCCTGGTTTACAAACCAGTTTGTTTGGTTTGTGAAAATGTCATTTCCGGGTCAGCAAATCACCACTTCTGGGTCAGCAGAAGGTCACCTCCGGGTCAGCAGAAGATTGCTTCTAGGTCAGCAGAAGGTCTGCAGAAAGCCCGTGCCCCACTGCCTAGGAAACTGATTGATCAGCACCAAGCTGTCTGTAGTGACGAACTGAAAAATGAACCAAATGAACCAGCCTAAAAGTTCGTGGCTGTTTGTCAGAAATGGGCTCTGACAAACCACTGGTTCGCGAACCACGAACTGTTCGTGCTGAACTTTGGTTCATATTTCAGTTCGTGCCCATCTCTACTCCTGGGTAAGCTTAGCAGTCATGGGATAAAAGGACTGGTCATTTTATTGATTAAAAATTGGTTAAACAACAGGAAGCAGAGATTAGGAACAGTGAAGTGCCAGGTTTGCATATGATACAGAACTATTCAGTATGGTAAAAAACCAAGGCCAACTGTGAAGAGCTCCAGGAAGATCTTCACAAACTGGGTGAATGGTAACAATGTAGCAAATGATGTTCAGTGTAGGCAAGTGAAAGGTGATCCACATTGGAACAAATCCCAACTTTAATTATATACTAATGGGGTCTGAACTTGCTGAGACTGAATGGGAAAGAGACCTTGGAGTCACAGTGGAGAGAGTAGTGTGTAAATGAAATCCCAAGCCGTAAAAATCATGGAAAAAACTGGTTTCGAGCCTTACTGCCATCTCTCCAGAATGGAGAAGTTGTTCCAGGCTTCTTGATAGTCACGGGAACTCCTCCCTGAACATTCCATGATGTGTTTCGATTTCAAAGGCTTTTGACTGTGCATGCTCACAGCAGTGATTTTCACAGGGTTTTTTTCAATTTTTTTTCCCCAGAAAACCTTCCATATTTTATTCCTTCTGTGAGAAATAAGGAAGGAGAATGCACTCTGTCTCGACTTGGTGGTGGGATAGGGCTTCTGCCACAAAGACTTGTGGCTACATGCAGGTTAGGGAGGCTGGTGGGGGCAATGAAAATAGGACGTTTTATCAAAGAAAGAAAACATCTAGGGCTGATAGGGAAGCCAGGGGGTTGTGCCTCCACAATCTGCCAATATAACCTGCCCTTCAGGCACCCTTAATCAGAACCACAGTAACTGCTCAGGTGTCCTGAGATGACTGCTGCTGCAAAGCAGCTCCTTGGTTGCTGTTTGTTGTGCACTGGAGACAAATACGGCCCCGAAGCAGATGGGTTTCCATGTGAGGGGCTGATTTGGAAGATCATGGTCTTGTACAACAGCACAAACTGCAAGCTTCTTAAGTGGTTCAACACAGGGTTAATGTAGTCAATCAGGGAGGCCAGCTTTTAACTGTCACCCAACAACTCTTGATAAAAAATAGCTTTAAAAAAATCCAACTTCTTTCTCCTCCTTCTCACTACCGCCCTCCACTTTTTAATCACACACACATAGTGCCTGCCAGCGTTCCCAACAAGGACACATCACTCTGATGGGTTTATCAGCCACTTTATCTCCCCCAACTGAAGGTGCAAACTGATTGTGCTGCATTGTAGGCGGAAAGAGTTTGTCAGGTCTGTTGCCCACTGTCCCTCCATATTGTTACTCAGCTTATGATATGTTGCAATAGCCTCTTGCACCTGCTCCCTGTTGCTTTCCAGATTCCGAGACGGGAGAGCCCTTATCTCGGATGGCTCGCTGCAGCAGCCTTGGGACAGCTCCTTCCGTCCCGCTACTGATTGTGTTCGGCTGGGAGAGCCAGAGGGGTGGGGGAACATGTGAACGGTTTGATATAATATATCCTGTGCCCAATGCATTATTCTTAACAAGAGACCTGTGTACAGCCAGACGCCTTTAATTGCTTCTGTGTAACCTATGGACATATGTATGGCGAAGCCTATGATATCTCAGTAAAGACCCATTTACTCAAGAGAGCTTGGATTTCTTGCTGCAAGAGTTGGGAGTCAACTTCAACGTACCCTGTCTTCCATAGACTGACAGAGTTAATGCAGGGTGTGGCTACACAGGCCCTATCTCCAAAGCTTGGCACATTCTGTCTGTCTGTTACACAGGAATCAGAGGAACACTGCACAGTGGAACAGGTGGACCGGACACATTATTGGACAACATGATGATTTGTCCATTCCCTTGAGTTCCTCCATGTTGCGAGTGACTTTGCAACTTGATTATCATAAGGAGGAAGGAGCATCATTTCTCTGCCACCTTGCATTGTGGGCAGGAAAACCAGGCAAAGATTTGTATGAATCTGGCCCAAAAGAGGGCAAAGAAAGTAAACTCTTGGGGAGATTCCATCCATCCTATCTTTGCCCATTTCCAACACTCACCCCTCTATTAAATGAGCCCCCAATATGTTGGTAGAAGGCCCAGCCCTCCCTTCATAAGAAACTGAGTTTGGTGAACTGTTTGGGATGGCAAAAGCTCCTGTCAGGTCTGTTGCCCACAGTCCCACCATCTTTGTGAGTTTTGCAATCATCTTCTGTGTGTGTGTCTAGTTTTTCACAAAAGCTGTCCAGCTCCTGGGAAGACTGCACTCTTATCTCTAAGATGGCTCACCACAGCAGCCTTGGGACAGTTACTTCCCACTCTCCCACTGACTATACCCAGCTGGTTGGGTACCGAGGGTGGGGGGCTTACAGAGAGGGACTGAAATATTGTAACAAGCATTCCATATGTCATTCTCAACAAGAGCCCTGTGTACAGCCAGACGCTTTTAATTGCCTCTGTGTAACCTATGGACATATATATGCTGAAGCGATGATATCTCATTAAAGAACCTTGACTCAAGAGAGCTTGGATTTCTCGTTGCAAGGGGTGGGAGGCAGCTCCAACGTATCCTGTTCTCCATAGACTGACATAGATGGAGGGACTGTGGGCAACAAGAAGTGCCCCCCCCAAATGGTATGTACTCTGCAACGCTTGCAAGAATTAACATAAACCAAAGTAAGTAGTTTCAGCTCTGCCCTAGGACACAGCGCCTTGTTTTTAACAAATGACAATGTCCAACAGAAATATTTGCTGTAAATAAGAAATGCACTGGATATGAAAATCCCATATTCATGTAGATACTTATTTCTCTAATAGAGTTTAAAATCTTATTAAGTTACTGTCTGGTTCAGGCCCTTTTTAAGACTCTGAAAGGCCTGGAAGTTGAATATTCGTTTAATAACAACAACAACAACATTCAATTTATATACCGCCCTTCAGGGCAACTTAATGCCCACTCAGAGCGGTTTACAAAGTATGCCATTATTATCCCCACAACAAAACACCCTGTGAGGTGGGTGGGGCTGAGAGAGCTCCAAGAGAGCTGTAACTAGCCCAAGGTCACCCAGCTGGCTTCAAGTGGAGGAGTGGGGAATCAAACCTGGCTCTCCAGATTAGAGTCCTGCGCTCTTAACCACTACACCAAACAGGTTCCTCCTTCTTTTCCACTTCATCCTGTGGCAATATAATTTTTTGCAATTATAATACTTCTATGCTCCTGAAAATCAAGAGAGAGAAAAGCCTATTGGATTCGTTAACAATGTACAGCTTCTACAAATAGAATCATTCTTTAATAGTTTCTGGTCTGTAAGATGCTGGGATTCTGGGGGGGAAAGTGACACTATCGCTGATAAATGTTTCTTGCTGCTATTGGCTTGCAGCGATGGCTCCATCATCCCTTCTTCCAACTAGGGCCGATTCCAGACGGCCCTCCCCATCCCGAAACGTCGTGCGTCGTCGCGTGGAAAACACGAAATATTGCGTTATCTTGCGCGAGTTTTGCGCGATGTCACGCAAAACTCGCGCGAGAAAACGCACTATTTTGTGATTTCCGTGTGACGACGTGCGACGTTTCGGGATGGGGAGGGCCGTCTGGAATCGGCCTAGGCCATACTTCTGCCTGGGGATGTCAGGGGTGGGGGAGGGAGACAGGAGTTAATGGCAATATTTTAATTAAACATGCCATTCAAACAAACAATAATTACTCCGTCTACAAGCCAGTGGCCCCGCAAATGGCAGCCCAAATTGCTTCTGGTCCTGCACTTACATTTTCACTAACTGTTCTTACTACCTTGCAAGAAAAATCTGATTTTTTCAAATCAGTACTATTTGTCAAAGTGGGTACCTGCAGAGCCCCAAACAATTGCCCCTACCCAACTGCCCTTTTAAAAAAGGACATGATCCAGTCAATAATCTCATAACTTTCTTTTGCTGTGTTGCCTCGCTGGTACTTTATTTTCTGCTGTCCTTTCTTGTACTATCCATACATGGGTCTTCCTCTGGCTAATCCTGTATGTTGGACATCATATACTTTTATAATAAAAATACATGTTTGTTTTTTAAAAGGAGCTCTCACTTAATTAAATTGTCAAACGGCATCTCAGAAACAGCCCCATCAGGGGAATCTATTTCCACCCAGTAATAGGTTATCCAGTGAAGTAAATAGATTCAAGCTTGCCTTGTTGAAAGGACTGCATGGACTCGCTGCAGCTAAATTAACATGCAGTTAAACATTAACTCTGCAGGACTTATCTAAACCATTTAACATCTTGTCTGGGGCAAGCTTTATTATAGACCCTATGCTTCTTCATTTTCTTCCTCCGATTTAAATAAGAACAGTAATAATAAACAGCTTGCAAACTAACAGTATTTCAGAAAGCTTCAGGATATATTTATACTTTTCTATAATACCCAGTTACGATAAATGTAATTCATGACATCAAAACCTTTATATTTCAGCCTATGCTTCCACATGCAAATTGCTTAAGATGATTGCAAAAAGATGATTGGGGAAGAGAAAGAAATGAATACAAACCATTGCTTTGGGGTTACATCTTGCCTTTCTAAAATCTTCGCTTTATCACCCAGTTTCCATAAATTGAAAGAAACATGTGTGAAATGTACCTCTTTCGAAAACACTTCTGTCAATACCATATAAAGATAATTTAGCTAGGGTTTAATTTCTGCCTTTGATCTTGCAAAATCCTACAGAGCTGGGTTTTATTGGTAACAGCTTACAAATATAAATGATTGGCCATTTTCACCCACCAGTATATATATATATATTTTCGGTGCAAGGCTACATATGTGGAGCTCTTCTTCCACAAGGATTTCCTCTTTGTTCCTCCCCTTTCCTGACAGCTGGGCACTGGAATAGCCAGTGGTGCTTTTTGCAGAAAGGGCTGTCTGGAAACAATTGTGCTGCCAACCCTGTAACATTAAAGCTGAGCTTTCCTTTCCGTTTCCCTTTCCCTTTCCCAGGGCTTTTTTTCAGCAGGAACGCGGGGGAACGGAGTTCCGGAACCTCTTGAAAATAGTCACATGGCTGGTGGCCCCACCCCCTGATCTCCAGACAGAGGGGAGTTTAGATCGCCCTCTGCGCCACGGCGCGGAGGGCAATCTAAACTCCCCTCTGTCTGGAGATCAGGGGGCAGGGCCACCAGCCGTGTGACCATTTTCTCCAAGGGCAACCCACTGAGTTCCACCACATCTTTTCCCAGAAAAAAAGCCCTGCCCTTTCCTATCTGCAGATGTAAAGCCTGGGCTTTGCAAGAGGCAAGAGGTCAAGCCCCAAAGGGCTCTTCGGTCACAGCCAGCAGCTCCTCAGTGGACCAGCTCTCCAGATTCAGAACCTGTGAAGGATGTGGTTTTGTACTTGTTATTTGAATTTATTATTTATTCTATTTATTTAGAATATTTCTACACCACCTTTCCACCCAAGGTGGCAAAGATCAGAACAGTAAAACTTTTCAGCATTAAAACATTTAAGGCATTAAAAAGCATTTCAAATAGACCATATATAAAATACTTAAACCATTCAATAAAAACACATAAAATTGTGGGTTTTTTAAATAAATTGTTTGTTTAAATTATACTTACAAATGTTTGTAAGCCGCTTGGAATGGGATAATAAATTGCCTAGATAAATAAATCACACTGCTCAAAGAATTTATATGCTTAATACATAAATCACCACTCCGCCAGGAGATTTCCATGCATGCAAAAGTTTCATTGATTTTGATGATCATTTTTCATTTGTCAAGATCACTATATTGCTAAACACTTAAGCACATTCCTAAATTTAAACATGTACTTAATCCCTCCCAAGTAATTAATTACCCCTTTGCTTAAAGACCTTCTAAACTAAGTCTTGGGGAGCACAATATTATTTATGGGCTCTCTCATTGGTCGCATTCATTAGGGAAATCTCATTGAGGGTTATTTCTTTCTTGCTACATTATGTCAAAGAGATTTCCCCTTCCATTTGGCTTCACAGAAGAGTATTAAAACAAAACTTCAAGGCAAATTTTTGCATTAAAGAGGTTCCTTATTTATTTAGACGTGACATACTTCTTTTTTTCTTTTGCGTAGAACACTATCACACCGAGACCTACAGAAATTAAAACTGAAGTTGAACTTTGGGACTGTGCACATAGTGACCTCACAAGACATACAACAGAATTCATAGTCTTTCATCATTCTGTACTGAAGATTGATAGGAAGGAACCTTTGGAGACTTGAGCAGCGATTTGTATTCTTTTCATGCCAAAAGATCCAGCCATCCTGCATGGTATCTCCCCTCCACACCATCTATTCATAAATTTATGAGCAGTTGGAGATCTTTTGAACTGAAATCTCTGTTCTGAGGGTTTTGTCAATTTTGTGCAATTGTAGCTATTACCAAAAGTTAACAGGAAGAGTTGCCTATCGTAGTGCTATCTCAAATCCCCCAGCAATCTTCTTTCCATCCTCTAAGATCATTTACTTTTTCTTTGTGCTTTGGCAGTGCACAGAAATGTTAAAGCAGTAGGGAAATGCTGATCCGTTAGAATCTTTTTGCCAACTCCCTTTGAGCCCTTACTAAAATAACAGAAGGCAAATCATTCATGATGATCAAACAGTGCCATAACAGAGGCAAAAGGCAGTTGTGTACTGCCTTTGTATCTGCATCTGTCCCATGTGAATTTTTATATATATGGAATTAATTAGGTCAGCCTCTTTGAGGATGACTTTCTGGCATCTTATCATAAAGCAGCCAGCATGTATTATCCTATATTCTAATAGCCAAGTGCTCCCCTTGTGGACACTTAAATCCATGGATCAGGACCATTAGAGTAGACAAAAGTTGTTTCTGCAACCTTGGGCAACCCTCCTAGGTTGCAGAAAAATCTGTAACATTAAAAAAGGGGGAGGGGATAAATTGACTTCAATGGGCTTAGCTTGGAGTAACTCTGCTTAGGATTTCACTGCCAGTGTTTTGTGTACCCAACACTTTCATTACTCCTTATGCAGACAGTGTGACTTTTGTCTAATTGGGAAAGATTACCCAAAGTTAAACTGGTGAAAAATGCACTTGTGCCAGTTGGTTGAAGCTGACATTTTCACAATTCTTCATGTTTTAAGGTGCGATCTCCATAGAGTAATATCAAAGTATCAGAAACTAAATGCACAAAAATTTTACAGTTGCTTTTAAATTAGAATACGTTACTTTAGAGACTATTTCCCTGAGTCACTGTAATATTTTGGAACCAACCAGGAGGGAAAAATTCTAACCATTGTTCAATGCTTCAAAGGCAATCCAGGCAGATAAAGCTTTCTTGTTGTATAGATACAATTTATTCATTCAAACATTACCAGATTTTTGGTTTGGCTCCTTTACTAAGTAGATTCGAAGAAACAGGAAAAACACAGCCTTGGGAAGTCAAAGAACCCTTGCACCAAAGAGGCAGCATGCATACCAGACCAATTGATATGCATCCTTTTATGCATTTGACTAAGTTGTGGGGAGGAAGGTTATAAAATTCACAAAGGATGGGTAATAAAACAATTAAATGCCATGGCAACAAATTCTCCACCTGTAAAGATTCTGTGCTAGCATTTCAAATTAAAACAGCTTCCTCTAAATGATGCTTAAACAAATGGAGATTCCCCCCCTCCACCCTCTGCATCAGTCTTAGTTTGAGAGAAACAGCATTTGTAGATAGTTTGGTGTTAGCCTATAGTAGAGATGGGCACAAACCAGAAAAAAATGAATCATGCGGTTCGTGGTTCGTCACATTTTATGAACCATGAACCTGCCCTGGTTCATGAACCGGTTCATTTTGGTTCATGAAAACGTCACTTCCAGGCCAGCAAATCACTTCGGGTCAGCAGAAGGTCACATCTGGGTCAGCAGAAGGTCTGCAGAAAGCCCAATCCCCATTACCTAGGAAACTGATTGATTGGCACCAGGCTGTCTGCAGTGATGAACCAAAAAAACAAACCAAATGAACCACCCTAAAGTTCGTGGTGGTTCATCAGAAAAGGGCTCTGACGAACCACTGGTTCATGAACCACAAACCAGCCTGGTTCATGATGAACTTTGGTTCATATTTCGGTTCATGCCCATCTCTAGTCTATAGTAGATGAGCAAGAGTCAGCTCCAGTAGCACCTTAAAGACCAACTAGATTTTCAGTCAAAGCTCTGCAAAAGCTCATACCCTGGAAATCTGCTATTTGCAGAATTTCATTTGTATACAACTGATAAAAGATGCTTCTGTCAGAACAAACTGTGAGTTGTTTTAGAGTAAAGTTAAAATAGTAAGTTAAGTTGTAATCCTTCCTCAACCCTGAAATGATCTGTATAACTACAGTCACTCTTCTGGTTACCCATCCATTACTGGGCTCAACTCCAGATGATAGCCACATAGAAAGCCTTTCAAGTATCTTATCTCCCCCTATGCTCCACCACAGCGGCTTCATTCTAGGGTAAGCGGAATTCTCTTAATTCCTCTTTGCTGAATTTCTCCCTGAAGTCCAGCAATCCATTTCTATTCCTCTTTTTGGAATTTAAGTCAATTTTGAATCAATTCCTAAATCAATTTGCTTTAGATCTCTAAGAAATAATGTATTTATTTATATACTAGGAACATAGTTGAAAAATTAAGAACAAGATGAGACATTAAAGAAACACTTAAACAAAAGCCAGGTCTCATTTGAACATAGCCTTGCTGCATTTTACCCTTTATATCATGTTACAGCATAGCAACGGCCAAAAATCCACAGGTGAGGAAATCTACACTATCACATCGTTAAAAAACCTCAAAGATAAATTAATGAGAAATCAAAGATAATTTCTCTTTTGAAAGAGAAAAAGAGGAATCAATTGCTATATCTAAAAAAGAATAGATATAAAAAAGATTTCCGAAAAAGAAATACCGCCTCTCGTAACAATTCTAATAAGTGCTGAAACACACTTTAATAACAGACACTGGATTTACAAAGAAGCTGAAAATTTTTAAATGAACAGATTCTCATGATGGCTTCTATATTATGCACAGGTTAAAAATATTAGACAGATCGAGTAGCTGGAAGGGGTGCTGGTAACACAAAATAGACCAAAAGATAATTGGGCCTATTTGTTTAAAGAAAAAGTAAAATCACTTGATTATATCTGCAACTATGCTCTCGTAGCAAGAACAGTTGTGCTTTAGGGGAAGGAACATCTTGACGCTCTAGGGCTACCAATGAAGCACAAAAAATGAAATATAATTGGCCTTAAAGCTTGAAGTATGTGCGTTAGTATTTAAGGAATTATGTGCTTAGTTTAAATATTATTGCCGGTAGCCACGTATATTAAATCCACCTCATTAGGCTTTAAGTCAATGAAGTTTGAAATTAAATGAAGGGGGTTTGTTTAAGTTTGTGTCAAGATATATTTCTACAAGCCCAGTTAAGTGTCTAAAAATGCACAGTTACACCCTTCTAAGCACATTAAACTCAAGGTTTAAAGAGAAGTAATTCTTCTTAGGATTGCACTGAAAGTCTCCCACTACAAAAATGACAGTATTTATGTAATTTTAATGAATGAGTTGTAATATCATGAAGGTGAGGTATCAGAAGATAAGTCACCCAAACTAAGCCCCATAAGGAAACAACCCTGTTGTGGTAATTCTTGGTATTCTTGGTATTACCAAGAATTCGTTCAATTCGTTCTTGGTATTACCAAGAATTCGTTCTATCGTTCAAATTGCATGATTTGCCACACAGTGAACGTTCGTGGTAGTGTTGGGCTTTAAACTCAGGTCTCGAGGTGGCAGTCACTATCTTCACTCCAGCAGACGCAAAATGGGGGGTACAGCAACACTGTGACACTACTTTCACTTCTCGTTCCCCCATGTCTGGTCCTGCTGGAGTGAAGACACAGCGAGGGCCAGAAGCTGGGGGTGGGAGACTGGTAAACCTACCCAAGTCTCTCTGCAATCTAGTACTGTCTATCGTACTACATTGGCTTTGCCAGTGGTACCAGCCATGCTAACCTTTTCCAGTGTTACTTAGACAAAAAACTTCAGAAATGTTTTTCTAGTAACTGCTGACCCAGTGAAGCCAATTTCATGACTTCAGTAACTTATGGACTGGATGGATGACATCAGTTTCTTAGTATCAACATTGTATAAAGTTCTTGTCACTCCCTCAAACTAAACCTGTATGTTTTATAAAGCATTGCTCTATAAACAAAAAAAAATGTTTTTCTACAAATGTCCATTAACTGAGATTAATTCTTATGTAATAACATCATTGATCTAGTTTTCAAGGCTAAAGTGTACCCAACACAAATATGTTTTTATCTGAACTTCTGATAATTTTGATGCCAGTATATAAATGAAGCCATACTGAAAAGGAAAGGCAATAAAGTAATATTAAAGTTAAAGAATATCAATTAAAGGTAAGGTAGATTAGGTTGGAGGGCAGTGACTGAACTAAGGTGACCCAGCAAACTGCACTTCAGGGAAGAGATTCTTCCAGATTCTAGTCTGACACATGCATGCAGCTATCTGTAATGTTTTGCCATGTAAATTTTTTTGTTTTATTTCTGCTAATTAATTGAGGGGGGGGGTTAAATGTATGTTTGCTACAGTTTGAAATGCAGGCCTCTAGGGGACAAAAGGAGGGACTGGCTGAGTGGTTATGATTGGGTGGTAGCTGTACTCTAGGGGGCAGAGTGAATTGCAGGCTAGGGGTATGTGATCCAGATCCAGGATTTGGGGGGGGAGCCGAATTTTCAGCAATCTGGCTAAATTCATCTTTCTTGAATCAAATCAGAGAATCTGGGATTCAATCCAGGAACCTGGATCCAGACCCCCAGATAAATCTGAGTAAATCCAGGAAACATGGCTTCGGCCTCTGGCTGGGTCCTTCCTGGGCTTCTCCTGCTTTTTTCCAAGAGGGGAGAGGGAAGAAAGAGGGGGGAGGGAAACAGAGGCAGGAGGGAGGGGGAGTAAGGCAAGGAGGGGGAGTGAGTAGCAGTAGCCCATGCAGGAGCTCTCTTTGTCAGCCTGGCTTCTGCGAGTGACAATGGTTCAGTTGTGCTAAGTTGCAACAGCATCCCTTGCTTCAGTTTGGTTTGGGGGTAATCATCTTTTTGATATGATTCTCTGGTTTGACTTGGTCCCCTTGATTCACTGTGGTTCTGCTGGACTTCCTCTTGCATTTGGGAGTGAGCCTTTGGTCACTGGCAGCCTTGTCCTCGTGTGTTTCTGCCTGAGAGGCTGCTTGGAAATATTTTCCCCATATAAACAATGGAGAGTGGCTGGGGGCACCTTCTTCAGGGACTCATAGAATTAGACCCTGGACTCCAATCTGCCTGAAACTCGGATGGCCTTTATAAGACAGTCAGGGGTAGGTTCCCTGCAAATCTGGTGGAGTTTGCTTGGAAAAATGCTACCCCTATCCCCTGGAGAGCCCTGTTTTTCCCGTAGAGACATAAGAACATAAGAACATAAGCAAAGCCATGTTGGATCAGGCCAGTGGCCCATCCAGTCCAACATTCTGTCACACACAGTGGCTAGAAATCCAGTGCCATCTAAAGGACTGTCAGTGAGGCCAGGACACCAGAAGCCCTCCCACTGCCTTCCTTCCAGCACCAAGACAACAGAGCACCACCTCCCCACAAAGAGAATACCATCTATCTCCTGTGGCTAATAGCCACTGATGGACCTCTGCTCCATATATTTGTCCAGTCCCCTCTTGAAGCTGGCAATGCTTGTAGCTGCCACCACCTCCTGTGGCAACGAATTCCATGTGTTTATCACCCTTTGTGTAAAGTAGTATTTTCTTCTATCTGTTCTAACCCGACTGCTCAATAATTTCATAGAGTGCCCACGAGTTCTTGTATTGTGAGAAAGGGAGAAAAACACATCTTTCTCGACCTTCTCTAACCCGTGCATTATCTTGTAAACCTCTATCATGTCTCCCCTCAGTCGTCTTTTCTCCAGGCTAAAGAGCCCCAAGCGCCTCAATCTTTCCTCATAGGGAAAGTGTTCCAACCCTTTAATCATTTTAGTTGCCCTTCTCTGTACTTTTTCCAGTGCTATGATATCTTTTTTAAGGTGTGGCGACCAGAACTGTACACAGTACTCCAAATGAGGCCTCACCATCGATTTATACAGAGGCATTATGATACCGGCTGATTTGTTTTCAATCCCTTTCCTAATAACCCCTAGCATAGCATTAGCTTTTTTTATGGCAGTCGCACACTGTGCTGACGTTTTTAGTGAGTTATCTATCATGACTCCAAGATCTCTCTCTTGGTCAGTCTCCGCCAGTTCAGACCCCATCAACTTGTATTTATATTTTGGATTTTTGGTTCCAATGTGCATTACTTTGCACTTGGCTACATTGAACCTCATTTGCCACATGGATGCCCACTCTTCTAGCCTCGACAGATCCCTTTGGAGTGCCTCACAATCCTCTCTGGCTTTCACCACCCTGAACAATTTCGTGTCATCTGCAAATTTAGCCACTTCACTGCTTAATCCCAATTCCAAATCATTAATAAACAAGTTAAAAAGCATTGGACCCAATACCGACCCCTGTGGCACCCCACTGCTCACCACCCTCCACTGTGAGAAGTGCCCGTTTATGCTCACTCTCTGTTTCCTATTAATTAGCCAGTTTTCGATCCACAAGAGGACTTGGCCCTTTATCCCATAGCTACTGAGCTTACTTAGGAGCCTTTGATGAGGAACTTTGTCAAAAGCTTTCTGGAAGTCAAGATAAACAATATCTATCGGGTCTCCCTTGTCCACTTGTTTGTTCACTCCCTCAAAGAACTCTAACAGATTGGTGAGACAAGATCTTCCCTTACAGAACCCATGCTGAGTTTTCCTCATCAGCTTTTGGTCATCAATGTGCCCACTAATTTTATTTTTGATAATAGTTTCCACCAACTTACCCGGTATTGACGTCAGGCTGACTGGCCTGTAATTTCCCGGATCTCCCCTGGAACCTTTTTTAAAGATGGGGACAACATTAGCTACCTTCCAGTCCTCAGGAACAGATGCAGAGTTTAATGACAGATTACATATTTTTGTGAGGAGATCTACAAGTTCACACTTGAGTTCTTTCAGAACTCTTGGATGTATGCCATCTGGGCCCGGTGATTTATCAGTTTTTAAATTATCTAGCAGTCGCATAACCTCCTCTCTCGTCACCTCAATGTGACTCAGGTCTTTCAAAACCCCTCCCAAAGTCAGTGCTTCCGGAGTGGGCATGCACTTCTTATCTTCCACAGTGAAGACAGAAGCAAAGAACGCATTCAGCTTCTCGGCCATTTCCCTATCACCCTTTAGTAATCCTTTTACGCCTTGGTCATCCAAGGGCCCCACGGCCTCCCTAGCTGGTTTCCTACTTCTAATATATTTAAAGAATTGTTTATTGTTTTTCTTTATGTTCTTTGCAATATGCTCCTCATATTCCCTTTTTGCCTGTCTGATCACAGACTTGCACTTTTTTTGCCACAGCTTATGCTCCTTTTTATCAACCTCACTCCGACTAGTTTTCCACTGCCTAAAAGAATCCTTTTTACCTTTTACAGCTTCTATTACATTGCTTGTTAACCATGCTGGCCTTTTCCTAAACCTATTTGTGCCTTTCCTAACCAGCGGTATATATTTAATTTGAGCTTCCAGGATTGTAGTTTTAAATAGTCTCCAAGATTCCCCAAGTGTTTTGACCTTTTTTACTTTCCCTTTCAGTTTCTTCTTCACGTACCCCCTCATCTCAGAAAAGTTACCCCTTTTGAAGTTAAACATGGCTGTGTTGGTCTTATTTGGCAATTTCCTATTTATACATATGTTGTACTCAATAACATTATGGTCACTGTTCCCAAGTGGTGCAATCACATTTACATCTCTCACCAGGTCTTCAGCATTACTGAGGACCAAATCCAGGATCACCTCTCCCCTAGTAGGTTCTGTAACCATCTGTTCCATAGCACAGTCATTGAGACAGTCTAGAAACTCACTTTCTCTCCCCCGATTCGAACACCCATTGGCCCAGTCAATGTGTGGGTAGTTAAAATCACCCATTACAACACAGTTTTTTTGTTTAGCAGCCATCTTTAATCCTGTCATCATTTTATAATCCTCCTCTATTTTCTGATCTGGAGGGCGATAACAAACTCCCACAGTTAAGTTTCCATTTGGGCCCGTAATTTCAACCCATAGCATTTCCAGAAGCGAATCTAATTCAGTTACCTTCCCAATCTTACTGGAATGTATACCTTCTCTGACATATAGAGCCACCCCACCACCAACCCTTCCCTCCCTATCCTTCCGATATAATTTATATCCAGGAATCACCGTGTCCCACTGATTTTCCTCATCCCACCAAGTTTCTGATATGCCCACAATGTCTATGGATTCGCCCAACACTAAACATTCCAGCTCCCCAATTTTACCTCGGACACTTCTAGCATTTGTATATAAACACCTGTAACTTCCCCGGCACACTTTGCCTCGAGACGTAGTTAGGTCATCTGCACTGTTTGTCTCCATCTCAGTTGACAACTCTAATCTATCTCCCTGTAGAAGTGTTATACCTAGCCCTTCATCTCTCTGAGATGAACCATCCTGAACCAGAGACACTTTATCTCTTGTCGGCTTTCCCCTAGCATTTAGTTTAAAAACTGCTCTGCCACCTTTTTGATTTTAAGTGCCAGCAGCCGGGTTCCTTCTCGGGACAAGTGGAGACCGTCTCTCTTGTACAGCTCCCGCTTGTCCCAAAAAGAATCCCAGTGCCTAACAAACTTGAACCCTTCCTCCCTACACCATCGTCTCATCCACGCATTGAGACTCCTGATCTGCGTTTGTCTCTCTGGCCCTGCGCGTGGAACAGGTAGCACTTCTGAGAAGGCTACCTTGGAGGTCCTGGCCTTGAGTCTCCTGCCTAACAGCCTAAATTTTTGTTCCAAGACCTCACGACTGCATTTCCCAACATCGTTGGTTCCAACATGGACCACGACCGCTGACTCTTCCCCAGCACTATCTACCAGCCTATCTATAACACGCGTAATGTCCGCTACCTTCGCACCAGGCAGGCAAGTCACCATACGGTCAGAACGCGGTTGTGCCACCCAGCTATCTACTTGTCTAAGGATCGAATCACCAACTACCAAGAGCCTCCCTCCCGCCCCACCCAGGGATGGTTCCTTGATGCGAAAGGAAACCTGCTCACCAACTGAAGAAGAGGTCCCTTCTGAGGGCATGTTCCCCTTATCCTCAATACGGTGCCCTGATTCCACAAGATCCTCATTCTCCTTGACAACAAGAACGCTGCCATTTTTAGAGTGGGACACATCTGTCCTGTCCCTGAGAATCTTGTCCTCGTGCCTATCTAACTGTCTCCGCTTCTCCAGGTCAGCCACCTTGGCCTCAAGGGTACGTACTCGTTCCCTGAGAACCAGGAGCTCCTTGCAGCGAGCACACATCCAGGACTTCTGACCAGAAGGCAGATAGTCATACATGTGACACTCAGTGCAATACACTGGAAAGCCCCCAACCCCCTGCTGGCATTCTGACTTCATTATTCTGTTTTAGGAATATTCTGTTTTAGGAAAGAAAACGGCTATGATCCCCCGGCTAAGAGCCACAGGCCAAGAGCCCTTTAGCTCTCGCCCTTCGGCTCGCGCCAAAGGCTCGCGCCCCTGCCCAGCAGAATAATGGCTGGATAAATCAGAGATTCTCTGATCTGTCATATTTTTCCTGGATTTCAGGAATCCCAGATCTTTTAGGATCCCTGAAAACCCAGATCCATATTTCACAGATTTGGGGGGGGAGTGCACACCTCTCAGGAGTACAGGCTAAAGGAGTGGTTCTGAGGGAGAGTTGTGTAGAGAGGGGGAGAAACAGAAAAGTTGTAAAGTGACGTAGTCTGAGAGAAGCCTGTGAGTTCTTTCTTGTGGATTATATTGGCATAAGTGGCACCTGACAGAAATAAGCCTTCATGACTATAGCCTGTACCTATCTTTCAGCTAGGAAGCTTAGTAGCTTTAATGAAACCATTACAATTACTTACTTCTAAATAAACTCTATTTCTGCTTAAGTAAAGCATCTGTTTTATCTAGAATAAAGGATCACCTATTACCTCACATCCACCCCCACACACTGACCATTCTGTCAATTTACTAAATATAACAAAGCCTTCCTATACTACAACTTGAACTGAGAGAGAACTAAGGAGAGAGCCTTGGTGGCTGCAAAAACCTTTAGGAACTCTAAGGCAGCATAATACAGGTCTTGTAAAGGGAGTAAAACACCCCACTGTCGTATCAGAATGTCAGACGATCAAGGTTAGCATTGTCAGCTCTGACCAGCAGCAGCTCTCCAGAGTCACATATAGAGGTTTTTTGCATCACTTCCTTCCTGATTCTTTTAAATGGAGATTCCAGGGGTTGAACCTGGGACCTTCGGATGCAAAGCAGACGATCTACCACTGAACCACGACCCCTCCACCATGTTGGTTCTGTAGATGATAACAGACGGCCTAACACTCTGACTCAGCATAAGGCAACTTCATATATGTTGATATGTGGAAATACAGAGGGAGCCTATCTTGCCTCTTTGCTATTTCAAGAGATCATCTGCAGTTGGTGCCTTGGAGATTTATATAAACAGAGCAATGAAGGTAGTGACAATTTATATAGCAGAAATATTGTGCTTGCTTCAAATAAATCATTGGCTCATGAGATTCTTTCCTCTGAGAAGGGCTCTATTTTTGTTTTGTTTTTCCTCAAACTGTCCCCACGATTTGCTGACACTGGAGGTCTGGGTGTCCTTGCAGGTTAGTGCTACTGAACAGAGTTTATAACGACTTTGATTATGAGCTGGAACTCTCTGATCTATTTGGCATGTCATTCATCACTGAGCTTACAACACAAGGGTTCAATACAAATGCAGGTTCTCGGTCATCATGAAAATAGAACAGTGTTTACCGAGATCAGTGCTGTGCACTGGATATAAACAGGTCTGTTGTTTTTTAGAGGATATCTGCACAGATTTTACTCTCAAGGCTCCATCTTACTTTTAATTTCACAGCAAATAGACTGCTACAGTTCCCAATAACGTCTTCACTCCCCAGGTACCTGTCTAGAGTGGGCAACACCACCTAGTAATGCAACAGAAAAGCACACAGTGGGGGAAACTAACTGCCCAAGAATTTAAAAATGTTCACTCCTACCACATGATTGGGGAATAAGCCATGTCACATGGAAAAGGATAGAAGTGGTTGAAGCTGGAAAGGATCCAGGGCTGAGTATTGTGAAAGGCAAATGTGGACTCAGGAAAGAATGCTGTATGTCCGAAACAGAGCCAAGGCAAGAACATGGACAATCTGCGTGATGTATGGGTCAGAGCACCAGACTAAAATCAGGTTGAAATCCTAATTCTGCCATGAGCTCACTGGGTGGCTTTGGACCAGTCACTGTCTCTCAGCCTACCTTACCTCACAGGGCTGTAATGAAGATAAAATGGGAAAGGGGGCTGCATATGCCAGCTCAAAGTCCTTCAAGAAAGGGGGGGGGATCTCAAGACCCATGCTGTTTTCAGACTCCAGTAATGGTTACTGATAAGTTTTCCTAGTCAGACCATAAAATACAGGTTTGTTGGTTTTCCTCTCAATGGGTCACTTAGGACCAAAAGACCTACTCCCGTTGGACTTACCTGTCACCTGAGGTCAACCAACAAAGAAAAAAAGCCATGATAAACTTACTAGAAAACTATTTGTGTATTCCAGTTAAAGATGCGTAAGTTCATATAACAATATTTTTTCAAGGGTCTCAAATATAGTACATGGGGAAAAAATGTTATTTGAGACCCTTGAAAAAAATTGTTATGTGAACCTACGAATCTTTAACTGGAATACACAAATAGTTTTCTAGTAAGTTCATCATGGTTTTTTTTCCCTTTTTTGGTTGTATATGATACCGTGATACCCTTTTTTTCTCAGTGTCACCTGAGGTCATCTTTTGGAGCCCCTGCTCCATGCATCCCTGCTCTCTGAAATAAACAAGAATATTTACAAGGCTCAAGGTCTTCTGGACTGTAGAGCCTAAGTTTTCAAATGCTTTTCCCACCCCCATTCGCCTGGCAATAAAACAAAATGCACCTTATTCTCAAAGGGTTCTGGTTGGTTGGTTGTTTTGTACATTCCCCCACACACACATACACACATTTTCCTAGCTCTTGCCCCTTCTTTTGACCATCTTACACTGGTTGGTTTTAGTTACCTGAAGTTGTTTGAATTTATTGGTTTTGGGATATTTATGTTCCTTGTTTTATTGTATATGCGATGCTGCTAGTTCTAGTCACTAATTTCTTCTTTGCTAATGATTTCTATTATTTTAAAAAAATTCTTTATTATTATGAACCTGAGAATGCAAATCATGTGCTTCACCACTCAGATATTGCCCGTTCCTTGTATTACCTGAAAGAGGATTTATTTTAGAATACTCTGCGTGTCAATTCAAACCCCCCTTCAGCCAATAACCTCACACAGAATTAAGACACCAAAGCAGTGATCTATAAAGAAATGGGGGGGTTATTGTTTATAAATAACCCAGATGCATATTGTCTCTCTCTGGATCATATGCATAAAGACCAGTTACATCAGGGGATCTTATATACCCTTAGTGCTAGTTGTTTACAGAATAAAAGATCAAACACCCCGTCAGAATGACGCAAAATGAGGCATTTCCCAGAATGCATGGCATCTGACAAGCTTCAGTGACGAATTATACAAACACCTGAAATGCTGAAGCCATATTTTTGTTACACTTCTGGGAAGAAGCTTATTCAAGCATATCTCTTAATCAGAAAAAGAGGATGTTCATACTTTGCTCAGTGACCTTTCTTACCTACCTGAGACCTAGCTGACTGGCAGCATATCACAGCAGGAAGAATTGTAACACTAGAGCAAGGTTACCGTAATATTTGTGCTTTTAGCGGGGATGTATGCTCACAACAAGATTTTTAGGAAAAGGTCTAAAAAATCCTTTAACGTTACCCTACTCCAAACTTCAGTCTCATAGAGGAAGAACTGCCGGAATCAGACAATTAATCCACCTTTGCTGTTCTAGGTTTCTGCTAGTGTGTTCCATGCTACTGAATACTGTTTTTATGCTTATGCTGTTTCTTTGCCCCTCATGAGCTCTTTGCTAGTGACTTTTAAAATTTATTTTTAATATGTCAGTCACCTCAAGTAGGTCTCTGGCAAGGCAAAGTAGAATGTTTCTAAATAAAAACATAGTGCTGTATTGTCTACTCTGATGAGCAAGGCTTATTGTATTGACTTACTCTGTGTAACCTGCCTTGAATCCCAGGGAGAAAGGCAGACTATAAGTAACATAAATAAATAAGATAAATAAATAGAACCTTTAGTCTCCTGTTTTGCGGGCCATCCCCACAATCTGGCCAGCTTCATTATAGGTTGCCATTGTAGACACCGCCCACAGCCTTTTGTCCAAGTTCACAAAGCTTTCCTGCTGAGCTCTCTTCACACAGATGGTAATTTCTATTTCTATGATTGAATAGCTCAAAGACAGCAAAAACTAAGTAGGTTAATCAGCTCAGCGTGCAGGTGAATAGAAGAGACTGCAACTTAGAGGCAGGATGCAAAAAGGTTAACTATTAACAAAACTAACGCAAAATGCTAGTTTTGGTACTCTTCAAAAAGGCATGATGGAATTGATTTTATTTCATTCGCTAAGTGAAATAAGGCTGGCAGTACCACATAGATATTTTAACACATTAGCATTTGTTGTCAGTTGATGAGAGAGCATTTCATACAAAAACTCATGTGATCAGCAAAACATGAACGCTGCTAACTTATTGCCTGCCTGATTTTCATTTTCCATTCAAAGCTCTGAATTATTAATCTCTTTCTAAGTCAACTGATGTAATTTCTTTCAGAGGAAAACAAAATGCTTTGTACAAAAAAAAAATCTGAAGGACTTTCAGCTATCCAAAGCACTAAAGCTACTAATCACCCTTGTCAACAAAAGGTTAGCAGAGTAATAAAATGATACATCCTTGTCAAAATTAAACTGTCACTCAGAGCAAGAAATATGGACCCTGAGACTTTGCCTACCTTTTAAAAAACCTACAGAAAGAGCTTATAACTGACACAGCCATTAGGGAACGGCAAAAAGCCCATCCATAAATTATAGAGTATGGACATAAGAGAAGCCAAGGTAGGATCAGGCCAAAATGTCCATTGAGTGGAGCATTCTGTTCCCAAAGTGGTCAGCCAGATAACTCTAAGAAATTCACAAGCATAGTAGCCCTCCTCTGTTGCTTTGTCTGCTGCATGTGATAAACATAGCGACCTCTGAATACAGCAGATAATTGCTGCCACCGATTTATACCACAACTAATCTCATTAGATTTGTCTAATTTTTTTTTAACAAAACCTTCATAAGTCATGGCAACTAGAAAGAACCTCTGTCTAATCATATGTGTTTCTGACAAGGGGCCAAATGGGCCCAGTTCTGGTCAAGAAAGTGGTGTGATAGGAAGGGTGATGTCCCTTCTCCATCATACCACAGTCATAATCCACATCAGGCTCCACACATGTAGTAATTAAGGAAAAACTACTGCTCATACCTGAGGGCTAGACAAGCCAGGAACCCCAAGCCTGACCTGTGTACTCTGTAATGTATACATCCCCTTAGATCATGTACATGCAGTCAGGCAAGGGGTGGATAATCAGTACTATCTATTCTGACAAGTAGCAGCTCTACTATTTCTCAGGAACCTTTCCCAGTTCTGTCATTTGAAGATCTTTAAGTGGAGACTAGAGGTTGCCACGAACTGGGAAAATACCGAACCGTGCAGTTCATGGTTCATCACGTTTCATGAACCACAAACCACAAACTTTCATGAACTTGCCCTGATTTGTGAACCGGTTCATTTGGTTTGTGAAAGCATCATTTCCAGGGCAGAAAAAGATCACTTCCGGGGCTGCAGAAAGTCCATTCTCCCAGTTGCCTAGGAAACTGATTGATCAGTGCCAGGCTGTCTGCAGTAACAAACCGAAAATGAACTAAATGAACCGGCCAAAAGTTCGTGACAGTTCATCAGAATGGGGCTTTGATGAACCACCGGTTCACAAACCATGAACCAGCCCAGTTCGTGATTAATTTTGGCTCGTATTTCGATTTGTGGAGACACAAATTAATGCACTCTGTCACTGAGCCATAAGCCATACGCTGAGCTTTAACCCATATACTTTGGAAAGAGGTGTGGTTAAACCTATATTATATAAGTCTTTTATCCTGCAGCTGGAGTGTACGGATAGCTTCCATTTCTCCCCAAGCAGGCTGGAAAATGGGGGAGAAGTATATAGTTGCATATTATTTTTTCCCTTCTACCTTAACTTATGTTATTGTTCACTGCATGAGGATAGCTTGTCAGAGAGTACATTTTATGATATTTAGGCAGAATATCAGACTGTGTAGACATACAGTGAATATTTCTACTTGATCACTCACACTTTGCAAGCAGGGAACATATATATGCATTTGGCCTTTATTAGTTAGCCTCAGTAGGGAATAAAAGAGTGGCAGCCAGTTCCAAGTGAACAATACATAAAAAGCTCAAATAATTGCACAGTAAGGAAAGCTCTGCCACATGGGGAATATACAATGGCCACAATCCAACAAAGAATCTAATGGGTTAGTGAGCCCTCCAGGTGTTCCTGTTTCTGGTTAAAATAAATAAATTAAATATATACCTCAGTTACACCCTCCCACAATACTGCTCCGCTTATCTTCCCATGAACACATAGTTGAAAAGTAGAAGCCCAGTTTTGACTGACAGTTTCCTTTTGATAGCAACCTGAATCTTGAAGATCTGATTAACAGTACTATCCTGTGCTTGTTTACTCTGAAGTAAATGCCACTTTACTCAGTGAGGCTTACTCTCAGAATTGTAGCCCACATCAACAGTCCTATACACACTAACATAAAAAGTAAGCACTACAGGACTCAGTGGGTCTTGCGTTAACATAAATACACATAGGATTGAGCTTTTCAGGCAGATTTACATTCTACCTGGGCAACATGATTACTGTACCTCTGTGGTTATTTCTATACTACTATGGTAATGGTGCAAACATTTACTACTACTGTGGTTAGGGCATATTGCATGATTGCAGAACAACAGCTACCAAGGTTGCCACCTGGCCAGTTTTTTTATTAAAAAATGCCAGACGCCAGGTTACATTAACTTGGGAAGACAGTTTGCCATCTGGTCAATCCCCCTTGCTCCCCCAGTCCTCTTTAAAAACAGAGTAGCAAACTGTGCTTAGGTCTTGTGGAACTCATATGATATTTTTTTCTTCTGGCAAGAGTTCGGCCACCATTTTTGGTTGTCGGGGGTAGGGAAGAATTTTGCTTGCCATTCTGTTTTTTAAAATGAGTGAGGGAGAGAAGAGACAAGGAGGATCAATGGTGGTAGAGCAGCAACACCCCCAACCCTTATACTGTATGCACCTTTGGGTTCTTTCCCCCTTGTTATTCCCTTTCTGTTTTCTCTCTCCTCTCTGCTGCCTGCCCACCAAGGTTAGCTGCCAGAAGGAAGGAAGGAAGGAAGAGCCTCCACCAAAATCAACCAACAGAGCAATGAAGAGTTCCAGACTCAGTGGAGCTTCATTGGTGATCACCAGCCCTTTGAAACAAACACATAGCCAGTGAAGATCTTTAACAAAGGAGCAAGATATACCTCCTACAGTAGAGCTTTGAGCAGGTCCTCTAGTCTGGTACTATTGGTGACTTGTTCCTTTGCAGAGGTCAGGCAGCCCCACAGTGACCATTGCAATAATCCAACTGGGATGTGATCAGAGCATGGATACATGTGAGTCAGATCGTGTTCCTTAAGGAAAAGTCACAGTGGGTAAACCTGACCAAGCTAATTAAACATACTGCAGATATAACAAGCCAAAATGGATAAGCATAGAGGAGCAGAGCATACACTCCCCAAGCAACATGTCCACACCCTTAGACTACAACTGAAATTAATCCAAGCAACTCTGATAATGAAACTCTGATATGAAAACATTCTGGAATCGACCTTCTACCTATCAGATTACAAATCTCTGTGGTTGTTTATTTTATTATTATTATTATTATTGTTGTTGTTGTTGTTATTATTATTATTATTTAGAGTCTGCTTTTCTCACTAAGATCTAAGGCTAATTACAAGTGCAAATGAAAATATAACATAATCAACAGGGACATTCTCTGAGTAAAGTAACGAACAACAGGATATTCAATGAGAGAGACACAAGAGGGTATTTGAAAAACAAAAATAAAAATGAAATCGTTCTGAAACAAAGCTTAACTAATGTACACGGCATGTTTAGCAATGTGGAAACTCCCTAGTAGGTGCATGTCTACACCAGCAGATAGTATCCAACAGAGAAAGCGTGCAGTCCCTGTCCCTACCGGTGCACCTATCTGAGCTACTTCTTATGACACCGTTGTATAATCTGGGAAGAAAGCCAGGAGAGTGGGAGCTGTCTTAAGTTAACCTCCTTAGGCAGGCCATTCCATAAGGTTAGGGCTACCACCGAGAAAGTGCATGTATAGGCAACTGTTGATTTTGCCCAGCTGCAGGGCGGTATTTGCAGAAGGCCCTGTCCAGATGAGTAAAGCTGCTGTGGTGGAACTTACGGGAAGAGGTGGTCATACGGATATGAGGAGCCAAGGAGAAAGTTAATGATTTTATCTTTCCAATGTTTTACAAAAAACTAACAACAAGCTACTACATACTCTAGGTCTACATCATCAGCAACGAGATGGCCAGCTTTCTCACCATCCAGAATAGCTCTGCTGAATGGCTTTGATGATCCATGCTTTGGCAACCTCAGGACTAAAGACACCATTGAAATGGCAACTGGTTCAAAATGCAGCAGTCCAACTACCACTTGCGGCCAGCTGCTTTGTGTATATTATACCTGTTCTCAAGTTCTTGCCTTAGTTATCTAATTTGCTTCTGTTTTCAATTTACCCAGGACTTTATTTTTTAAAAAAATTGGTGCTGCTACTCTGGATGTTTGCCACTTTGGGGGAGCTCAAGCCTGCTAACCAAAAGAAGTACCAGTACTGCAGAAAGAGGTGCAGGTACTGCATACTGGGGCATACTGGGATGTACCACCAGGAAAAAGCCCTGGTTAAATCTCTTCATTCCCTGTGAGCCTATGCAAAACCATGAGGCAACTTTGCTCATTTCAAGAGACTCTGTTATCAATACCCAGGGCTTTTTTTCAGCAGGAACGCGGTGGAATGGAGTTCCGGAACCTCTTGAAAATGGTCACATGGCTGGTGGCCCCGCCCCCTGATCTCCAGACAGAGGGGAGTTTAGATTGCCTTCCACGCCGTTGAGCCGCACGGAGAGCAATCTAAACTCCCCTCTGTCTGGAGATCAGGGGGCGGGGCCACCAGCCATGTAACCATATTCTCCAAGGGCAACCCACTGAGTTCCACCACCTCTTTTCCCAGAAAAAAAGCCCTGTCAATACCTATCAGTAAACATGTTAAAAATTGCCAATGCCCAGGCTCAGGCTTATCTGCCCCAAAGAACACCTTTTTGAAGGAGGTTCGGAAGGTGCCTATCCTTCCGCTTTTTAGGATGTGCTGTAGGGCTGCATTTAAATTGATCGGACAGATCACTTTTTTGTCTTGTAGCTGTTATTGATTCATTTTACATCTTGTCTTCTGAACCATTGTTTTAATTTATTTCTACAAGCCATTTTGAGTATTTAGGGGGAAAGAAGGCTAGATTATAGTTTAAATAAATAAAAATAGATTTGCGCATGTGTGTTGGTGGCAATGAATTTACATTCACATTTAGCTGCCATCAGTAGCTAAGAACAGAACGAGTATTACTTTGAGTTCCTTTTAATTTTTCTTTATATATATGCTAGTCATCTACCTACCACTTGCATTGCCCCTACCTTCTTGGTAAAGCAGAGGAAAAATGAGTTTGATGGAAAGGCAGAGGAGCATCTAGGAATGATTTATTAATTGACGGGTCATCTCTCACTGCTCCAGAGATCAGTGACAGCAGCAACAGTCATACCAGCCACAAATTGCTTGAGGGGCATCTGGAATTTATTCAGAACCATCTGTCTGTAGAGGTGGACAATTCTAATAAGTTTCATTAAGTGAAATCCGCGCAAGTCTTACTGGAGTGACATAAAAACAAACCAGAATGGTGGTGGCAAGCATATCTCTAAGGAGCAAGTAAAATGGGGTCTGGCAGTTGATCAGAAACAATATGCTGTTGCTATTTTCTTCTCAAAGTGGGTTAGATTTCCTTATCATGAAAAGGGCTAATTATCTGGAGAAAACTGTGATTGCTTTATAACATTAGATTTACTCAGGGCTGTTCCAGAGCTCATCAGTGAATTTAGTATATGCATGCATGCTTTCCCATGGTGCATAGGAATTCTCACAATCACAGTGTGTTATGCTTTTGGGCCACAGTTCCTCACTGCTATGTCAATATGCAACTATATAACTACCACATCATAGCTAACTTTCCTATACTTTCCCAGTGAAGCCTAGCAAGGATGTGATGTGACTTTTGTGATGTCACTTCCAAGTCAAAGGTCAGGTGATGGCTCTTCCAAAGCTCCACCCCTTTTGATGATGTCACTTCCAGCATACTGCACCAAAACCCTACCCCTTTCTGTGATGTCACTTTCAGGACACTCCCCCAAACCTGCCTCTTCATCTGAAGTCACTTCAATGCATCATGTCTTGCGGCTCTCAAACATCTGACGTTTATTCTATGTGGCTCTTACATTAAGCAAGTTTGGCCACTCCTGTTATATATATATACATATATGAATTGACATACTATTAGATGTCAATTCATATGTATATATATAAATTAGATACAGTGGTATATAGGTGAAAAAGGCAAACAGAAGCTATCATGAAAAAATAACTTCAAAAACACAGTTAAGTAAACTTAACATAAACACAAACTACCAAAAGAATACAAAATCCTGTTGTGAAAATATATATCACCTCTGATCTCTAACAAACATTGGCTCTAGATTAATCAGAAAAGTCCTGGAATTCAATAAGGTTGAGAACAGTACTTCAAGGTACTTTGATACAGCCCAAAAGATTTAACCTCAGACTGCAATAATATTGAATTTTGACAGCAGCTTGGATTTAACTGTCACGTGACATTTTTGTTATATGTATTATATACCATTTAATATTCTGAATTATAGTAAATCAAAAGTATTCATTTCTATTTTTCTTAAAGATAAAAGCTAATTATTACACGGAAATAATGGCTATGCCAAGGGCCAAAAAAGGGGCATATGTTATATGGCAGATTACTGACTAAATTCTTTCTTAGAGGTATAGACTTTTTTGGATCTGAACAGCACTTTCTGCCCTGGATAGAACTTACATACTCATGTTCTTGCTAAAATAAATACTGATGTTATCTTTTTCTCATCAATTAAGAATATACAGGGAAACCAGACTAGGTTGCCCCATACCCACTCTGCTGTTTGTCAGGTCATTAGAACCCTTTGTCCTGAAGCCAAAAGAAAAAACTAAAAATGTCCAAACAGGGATATGATTAAATTAACTGTGCTTATTATGAGTTTTGCATCATGGTCCCATTAGACAATGATGTGACATTTTATTCATGGAGATGACATTTACCTCCACTTTTCCTTGGAGGAGTACAGAGTCACTTACTTACAGTTCCTGGGTAGTCTCCAATACAGGTACACTGCAGTCCTAAACAGGTCTATTCAGAACCCTGCTTGGGTTTATTCAAAGCATGCTTAGGATTGCACTGGAACTCTCCAGTACAGAAGTGGTTCTTTTAATGAAATAGAGATAATAGTGCGATGGCCTACACTACTGCGTATAGTTTTCTGTTTATTGTCTTGTAATATCTTGCTCTCACTGTATTGTTTTCAACTTATGCAATAGCATTTTCTACATTGTTTAATATATCATATCTAATATTTATGCTTTGTTTCATATTTTTATAATCCTTCTCTTATTATCAGGGCTTTTTTTCAGCTGGAACACGGTGGAACAGAGTTCCGGCACCTCTTGAAAATGGTCACATGGCTGGTGGCCCCGCCCCCTGATCTCCAGACAGAGGGGAGTTTAGATTGCCCTCTGTGCAGCGGCACGGAGGGCAATCTAAACTCCCCTCTGTCTGGAGATCAGGGGGCGGGGCCACTGGCCATGTGACCGTTTTCGCCAAGGGTGATTTAAACTTTAAAAAACTCCCCCCTTGTTCCAGCTGACCCAAGTGACATCATTGTGCGGTCTTGAGTTCCACCACTGCGTCCCACCACCTCTTTTCCCAGAAAAAAAGCCCTGCTTATTATATTGCTTGTTAGATTGACTTACACAGTGAAATTCACCTTGTGTCTCGATGAGAAAGGCAGACTGCTGAAGATAAATAAATATATAACTAGGTTGCAGAATTTCCAACAACTGCTCCTGCTCTTTTTGCCCTGGGCCCTAAAAGAGCCCACACTCACTATTCTAGAACATGAACAGTTGTCTTCTATGGAGTAAAGGAAATAAATTATTTCATCCCAGAGGAGGTGATTACATAATTCCAAAAAACAATTTTTTTAACTGAATGATTAAAAAGCACGCAGAGTATGAAGTGTGCCCTTTAAATACCAACTCTTAATTGCAGTAATGTGAATATGAAAATCAATGATGTATGTTTATAAATTAGGCATTTCATTAAAATTGTCTTGATGTAAATAGTACAATCAGGTCTCTTATCAAGACTGATCACCAGTTTCCATTCTGGTATTTGTTAATAATAACTGGCAAAATACCAGAGGCTCTCCATAGCTGCCAATACCTTGATAATGGCTTTTCAGCATAGATATATTAACTACTCTTCTGTTAAGATCCAGATAATTGATGACAAATTAACATTTGATGTGACAAGATTAAAACAAGGTCATCTTCTTAGAATAGGAAGTGTAACATTCATTATGCCCAAGGTAGCTAAATGCTGTTCAGTTACCTGACATCTAAAATGTTTTTGCCCTGTGGCCCTCCTAGCCACTCTGTTGAAAATTAAGTTCCATAGGAAACTGAGATCAGATTGTAAATTCAGTACGAATCAACATCATCATCTGAATGGACTAGGATTGTTGCTGTTACAGTCTGATTATTGCAGCTACAATCTCTCTGGTATTAACGCCTCTTTCATCTTGTACTATGCTAATTTTGCAGTCTTAAAACACAAAGAAAAAAATAAAGAGAGAGGAATTAGCTGTCTAAAATACCGTGTTAACCAATTACACTGCCTGTTCTGTAAGTGCACAGCCTGCATTGCCACTGAAGGAACACCAACTCCCCCCGCTTTACCCAGCCATTGCTTCCTGAACCTCAACCACATGCCATTCCACAGGGGTCCCCAACCCTTAGAGGCACTAGAAATACATATTCCCCCCCCAGCACATGTTCATTTCTATCTGGTACTTGATTCCAAATAGAAGGTGAGAGCTTTATATTTTGAATGTTGGTGGAAGTGACCGCACATTAAAGGGAGGAGGTGCAGGAGATGACCTTTGTTTTTGACAAGATATCACAGGATGTGACATCATACTCTTGATAAATTCTCTTTCCAGACTTTACCCTACGAAGGAACCACACCCCAAACCCACAAAAAAATCCCAAGCCACAGTTTGCAACCATAAAAGTAATGGGACAGTGAATCCAAATGTTGAACAATCAGAATGTATAGAATTACAATAATGAACACTGACCAATGACCATAAAAATATCCACATACAGTGGCCTACCTCTGCTTTGTCAGAAATTTTGACAGATGCTCAAGGGCAACCCTTCACCCCATTCCACTCATAATATTATGTTTCATAAATGAAATTGTGCATAAGCATAAAAATCTTTCCCAATATAATAAGCCCCAAAGAAATAAAGAAGACTCTTCAATTTCAGCAAGGCGCATCGCCTACCAGCAGACCATAAAATGCTTATAAATCTCAGAATCAATATAATCTTACCTCTAAAATCTGATTATACTATTTTTATTCAACACTACCACCGTTTTCTGGCCTCACAGTAGCAATGCAATCCATAAAGTGCAAAGTGTCCCAAATTTAATACTAATCTCAGATCTGGCAAAATTTAAAACCTAATAATAAATTATACAGGTGAAAAGAGTTTGTGATTACTGTTATACTTCAGATTAAGATTTCTCTAAGTATTAAAAAAAGTCTGTTCCATAAGTTTCACAGACTTACTCTAGCTGTTTACCTAAGTCATGTAATTATTTTCTCTGTCTTCTCTGCATCTAATAACATACAAAATCATTCCAAATCATTCACAGACACTTCTAGAACTTACCCCTTTCATTTACTAGCTATTTGTATTCATGCCGCAATTAATACATGCAAAAATATTCTCTTACGGTGTTTAGATGTCAAACTGTCCATATATCCCAAAAACATCTTTAATGGGGATAAGTGTATAACAGCTGGGGTTATATTGGACATAGTCAGCTAGTATCTGAAATTTATTGTAATTCCACTACATATGCAGATCAGATTTAGGTGCTGCACAACAGCGGAGAAGCAAGTTCAACATTACCACAGCACATTTATTCAATTTTAAACATGTGAAGTACCATTTATAGATAACTATTAGATGTTTTCCCCTTAAGTTAGTTGTAAAAACAGGGTTTCTCACCTGTAACTGTTGATCGTCGAGTCTCTTCTGTGCAGACACACATTGGGACTGCGCAGGCGCAGGCCAGCCGCGGAAAAGATTTTTCTAGCTTTTAGAGATGTGAAGGGGACGTTCGGATCCACCGCGCATGCGCGCCGGTGTTCCCGCCAATTTTGAATGCATATATATCCGAACGTCCCCGACATTCCCTCAGTTCACCTGAGCCGCCGGAGAAACTCAGAAACCAAGCACTCACAGCGGGGTAGGTGGGAGGGAATGTGTGTCTGCACAGAAGAGACTCGACGATCAACAGTTACAGGTGAGAAACCCTGTTTATCGTCTTCGTCCTTCTGTGCAGCCCCACATTGGGAGAATAATTAGCATCTCACCAATGGGGGCGGGTGTGAGTGTCTACTGGAACAAAGAATGCAGGACAGCCATGCCAACAGCTGATTCACGCCGTGCATTCACGTCCACAGAATAGTGTTTGATGAAAGTGTCTGCAGTGGACCATGTCGCAGCTTGGCAGACGTCCCGGAGCGGCACTCCTCGCAGGAAGGCAGCAGAAGCAGCTTGCGCTCGAGTGGAATGAGCGGTAACCAACAAGGGGCACTGGACTCCAGCATGCTGATAGCAAAGTTTAATTGTAGACACAATCCAGCGAGAGATGGACTGGGCAGAAGCAGGTGAGCCCTTGCGAGGGCCAGAGTAACACAAAAACACAAAAAAAGGAAGGGAGGACCACCTTTTGCTGTAGGTGAAATTTGGACACCACCTTGGGCAGAAATTCCATGCTAGTGTGGAGCATGACCGTACCAGGGAAAAACTGCAGGAAGGGAGGGTCACACCTCAGAGCAGACAGCTCCCCAACACGCCTAGAGGACGTGACTGCCACCAGAAAGGCCACCTTTTGTGTGAGTAAAGGCAAGGGACAGGTGGAAAGGGGCTCGAAGGGCCGGAGCATCAGCTGGGAGAGTACCAGGGACAGACTCCACTGAGGAATCGGCGGGACCCTAGGAGGGAAGGTCTTGAACAGGCCCTTTAGGAACTGCTTGGAAAGCCAGTGAGTAAAAACGGTCTTTCCATCAATCTGCTCATGAAAAGCAGAGATCGCAGCCATGTGGACTTTAATGCTGGAGAAGGCAAGACCCTGTGAGCACAAGTATAGGAGGTAGTCGAGAATCACAGGCAAAGGGCAATCAAAGGGAGAGACCCCTTTTGAGGCCAGCCACTGGGAAAAACGTGACCACTTCCTCTGGTAGGATAGCCTGGTGGATGGCTTCCGGGCATTTAGAATGACTTTAAGAACCTCCGAGGAGAGTCCTACTCCGGAGCGCACAGGAGCCAGGCAGCCAGGCTCAGAACTGCCACATTGTGGTGTCTGACCCCGTCCCTGGTCAATAGGTCCGGGGCCGGCGGAAGTGCTAGGCACCGTCCCCGTGAAAGGGAGAGTAAGAGCGGGAACCAATCCTGGCAGGGCCACTGTGGGGCAATCAGGATACAGTGGGTGTTGAAGGCCCTTATCCTGGAGAGGACCTTGTGCAGGAGTGGAAAGGGCGGGAAGGCATAAAAGAGCCCCGGGGACCAGGGTATCTGAAAAGCATCCCCTAGGGAGCGACGGCCAATTCCGGCCCGGGAGCAGAACAGCGGGGCCTGCTTGTTTTGGGCCGTGGCGAAGAGGTCGATGAGTGGCATGCCCCATGAGCGGAAGACCTGGTGGAGGTAAACCCTGTTGAGGGACCACTCGTGCTGAGGTAGAAACACCCTGCTCAGTGTGTCTGCTGCGGTGTTGAGCTCCCCGGCAATATGAACGGCCCTGGGAAGGACGTTGTTGACCATGGCCCACTTCCAGAGAGTCGTTGCTTCCCTGCAGAGCTTGAGCGAGACCGTTCCTCCCTGCTTGTTGAGGTAATAGCAGGCTGTGGTATTGTCCGACAGGACCTGAACCCTCCTGTTCCGAACGACATCTGCAAAACAAGCAAGGGAGTAACGGATCGCTCTAAGCTCCAAAAGGTTTATGTGCATGGATGCCTCAGTTGGGGACCAGACACCTTGGGCTGAGAGCTGCCCACAGCGCCCTCCCCATCCCAAGTTGGAGGCGTCAGTAAAGACGGTGACCTCTGCCAGGAAAGGGCCAAAAGGACAACCTTCGGACAGGTTCTCCGGGACAGTCCACCAGGCCAGGGAGCGCTGCACCACCCTGGGGATGGAGAATTTCTGATGCTGGCCCATAGTGAGGGGGTTGTACCTCCGGACGAACCAGTTTTGCAGAGGCCTCATATGCAGGCGTGCGAAAAAAACTACCCCTGTGGAGGAGGCCATAAGGCCCAACAACGTTTGGATCAAAAGGGCAGTCTGGAAACGGTTATGCAGGAAATGACGGGCTAAGGAGGAAAGCCTGGTCAGGCGATCGGGGGGCAGGAAGGCTCTGCCCCGGGGAGAGTCGAGATGAACCCCAATAAACCTAATGGCTGTGCCAGGAGTAAGGATGGACTTATCCCCATTAACCACCAAGCCCAACCTAGCTAGTACGGACAAGGTGAGGGCAATATGGGCCTGGAGAGAGTCAGCTGAGGGTCCCACCAGGAGCCAGTCATCCAGGTATGGGTAGATAAAGCATCCCCTGGACCGTAGATATGCCACCACGGTGGCCATGCACTTCGTGAAGACCCTGGGTGCAGAGGCCAGCCCAAAGGGCAACACCGTATATTCATACACAGAATCCCCATAGACAAACCGCAGGTACTTCCTGTGGCCCTCGAAAATGGAGATGTGGAAGTAGGCGTCTTTCAAGTCTAGAATAGCTAGCCAAACGCCAACCTCCAGGAGCTCTATAACCCGTGCCAGGGTCAACATCCGAAATTTCTCAACCTTCAAATAGCTGTTGAGGCCCCTAAGGTCCAAAATGGGCCGGGAACCTCCATCCTTCTTATCCACCAGGAAATACCTCGAATAAAATCCCCAAGGGGAAGTAGCGACATTGACCACCCGGACAGCACCTTTGTTCACCAACTCTATAACATTATTGTGTAACACAATATCACAACATGGAGAACAGCGGGGAGGGAGAGAAAGGGGAGGTGCATCAACAAATAACAATTTGTAACCATGGGCCACAATAGACAGGACCCAAGTGTCAGATGTAACAAGTTGCCAACAGGGCAAAAAAGGCCGAAGCCTGTCCAAGAACCGGGCAGCAGAGGGAGTGTCCTCAGAGGCCAACAGGGGAGCGTTCAGGTGTAGTCAGAAGACCGAGGGCTTCTGCACCGAGGTCGAAGGCTTGGGCGAAGAGGGCTGTTGTCTGCCCTTGGACCGGCCAGAGCGCCTGGACGAATGACGCTGCTGGGTAAAATAGGATCGGTGACCATAGGACTGGCCCGAGAAGAACCGCCCTTGACGCTGCTGGTAAGGCTGATAAGGGGTCTGGTAGGATCGGAACCGACCATAACGATACCTCGGACCCGACGGCTGAGCTGAGGGGGCGACTCCCAGGGACTTGGCCGTCTGCTGATTTTTCTTCATCAGGGAAAGGGATTCATCCGTCTTCTCCGAGAAGAGCTGGGGCCCCTCGAACGGGAAATCCTCCACTTTCGCCTTCTTCTCTGGCGGCAGGGCCGTGGACCGGAGCCAGGCGTGCCGACGCAGGACCACTGAAGTCGCCATCGCTCGCGCTGCAGAGTCGGCGGCGTCCTTGCCAGCTGTCATCTGCTGTTTTGACAGCTTCATGGCCTCAGCTTGGAGGGCCTTAACCAGGTGGCGGCGATCCTCCAGGAGGTCGGAGAGGTAAGAGGACAGCCTTCTCCACAGGAACAAATTATAGGACCCCATTATAGCTTGGAAATTTGCTATACGGAATCCCAAGGACGCGGACGAGTAGATCTTCCTGCCCATGCCATCTAGCTTCCTGCCCTCCCGGTCCGCCGGAGCCGAAGAGGAACCATATCGGAACCGAGCCTGACCTTCCTCCGCCACGATGGAAGAGGGCTTAGGGTGAGTGAAGAGGTACGGGCAATCATCCTGCTTCAGGCGGTAGTACCGCTCGACCTTCTTTGCCGTCGGCGGCAGGGACGCCGGTGACTGCCAGAGCGCAAGGGCATTGTCAACGAAATCCTCCACCGGGGGGAACGCCACCGACGCGGGGGACCCAGAATACAGCGCCTCTAGCAGCTTGCTTTTGGGCTTGGAAGTCGTGGAGGAAACGTCTATCTCCAACGCAGCGGCCATCCTCACCATTTGCTCAGCGAACATTCTATAGTCGTCGTTTGGGGACGACGAACGAAGCTCACCCACGGTGTCATCCGGGGAAGGGTCAGAAGCCACATCCGAAGAGTATTCTGACGGGGAAGCCAGGCCCTCCTCATCCTCGGAATCTGAAAATTCTGCCGGTGTTTGCGTCGGAACCGAAGTCCGGCGATCAACTGGGGCTGAAGGATGAGGCGCAGGAACCGAGGAATGGACCAGCACGCTAGCCGCAGGAGGAGCAGGCGCAGGGTGCACAATCGGGTGAGCCAGAACGGGAGGCTGCGGAACCGAAGGATGCTGCAGGAAGGGCACGGACTGCTGGAACCAGGCCACAAAATCCTGCCAGGAGGCCATGTTCCCTACTCCCGGGACAGACTGGCAAGGAGGCAGAGGAGCGGGCACCGGGGCAGGCCAGCGAAATGATGCCGGAACCGACGAGGCGGACGGCATCGGAACAGAGGATTCCGAAGGCGCCGGGGCAGACGGCAGGGAACGCTCAAATGACTGATATGGTTCCGAAAAAGGCGGGAACGGCAGGAATTCCTCCGGAACCGACGGAGGAGGCGTGCGAGGAGGTGACGGGGTGTGGAGACTCACCACATCGTCAGCTATCAGGACCGGTCTGGGCGGAGTACCGGGAAGCACAGTTGGAGCCGGGGACGGAGCACGGCCCTTGGCTTTTGATTTGGCCTTGGCCTTTTTAGGCGGGGGCTCCGAAGAAGCCTCTGAGGCCGAAGTTTTGGTCGAGGTCTTCGATTTGGATGACGGACGCTTCTTGGCCTTCCGACTCGAAGGACGATCCACGGAACCGGAGTCAGATCGGGCCTCCGGAACGGGTTGCCCCGTCGGTTCCGATGGAAGCGGCTCTGGCGACTTACGAGACGGCGCCGGTGACGGAGCGGCGGAGCGGGGCCTATCTCCCGATGAGCCCGATGGCTTGGGGGGGAGAAGGTTGGCATCCCACAAGAAGGCACGGAGCCTGGCCTTTTGATCGCTCCTCGCTTTCGGGGTGAAAGACATGCATACCGCACAACGCTCCACGACGTGCCCCTCACCCAGGCAGATGAGACAGAGGTCATGGCCATCCGAGTGTGTCATTTTCGTTCCGCATTTCAGACACTTTTTAAATAAAGACGTCTGAGACATTTTGAACGGTATCTCCCGACAGATGGACACATTCATGAGTTCTCTACACCCTTGATTCAAACATGCTTCCCAGGTCTTCACTTCCATTTCTGTCTGGATTAGAAGAACTAATCCTTTCACAAAAGGAAGTCCATCAATTAATTTCTCAAAGAGACTCAGAGGTAACACTATTTACCTGCTCTTGTCTTAACTGCTTTACAAACGGCTTCACAAAAATATTGAAGGAGGAGAGGTCTCTTCCGTTCCATTAACTTTACTTTACTTTAATTGAATTTTTATACCGCCCATCTCCCGAAGGACTCAGGGCGGTGTACAGCAAAGATAAAACATACAAATATAAAACAATAAGAATATAAAATATAAACATATTAAATAATTTAACTCAGAAACAGGACAACTCAATTAAAACACATTTAGGCCAGCCCTGCTTGTTGGAATAATAGCGTCTTAAGGGCATGGCGAAAGGTGTGTAGGTCAGGGACCGTACGTATCTCCAGGGGCAATTCATTCCAGAGGGCAGGTGCCCTGACAGAGAAGGCTCTCCCCCTGGGGGTTACCAGCCGACATTGTTTGACCGACGGCACCCTGACGGTGTTTCCATACTGTTTTATTTCCCCTTTACCCAATTAAGTTAATAAATCTTTTAAAACTGCTTCTGTCAACAGTTCATTTTTTAATTCCACTTACAGACGATGAAGTTACTGAGCTACTCCTATCAAACTTCTTGCTATGCCAAAGTGAACCAGAAAGCTTAACGCTTGTTATTTATATTTATTTAGGCTTGCGCCGTTCCCTTTCCATGTACTTCCTTAATACAAAAGCTTCTGAAAAGGAAACTGTGCATTGCTGAACAAAGTCTTACCATACCTTTGCTGATAGCAGATGCCCTGCTACTGTGAGAGGAGGGACCCTGGGTGAAGACAGTGCAATGCTCCACAACAGAGCACATTAAGTGCACATAGAATATCCTAGGCATCTCTTGCTAACAGATTTCAGGTATCAGGGGTCTGGAACCCTGATGTAAATGGACTGTTGCTCTTCATCAGAATATATATTCAGGAGCATAACAAAAAAAAACCCTCTGAGATGGATTCCTCAGATATGTTCTGCTAAAAGAGTAGTTCTTCTCTCTGGTTCAAGGAACCTTCCGCTGAGCGAAAGAGCCATCTGTATCAGTGGAATGTTCTTTGCACCAGAGGAAAATGCTACCATATGTGGAAAAGGTCCAATCCCATGCACTGAAATATGTCAGCCTTTCGTATGCATGCAAAAAAGATGACCAAATTTTTCTATCAGCAACAGTCCCTTGTAGGGATTCTGCCCTAGATGTCCTCCTCCAGCTTTTACAGAGATGTGTGATGAATTAAGTCTATATTGGCCCTGAGGTCTAATAATTTTGCCAGCTTTATATGACCAGTTCCCATTCTAAAAAGAACAAAACTAGTCTGTTCAATTTCCAAGCAATGAATCTGTTTTATTAATTGAAGTCATGTGCCTATGGTTGTGCCTCTGCACCACTCATTAATTTATGTTAAATATTCTCATATGCTGGAAAATGTATATTTGGGAATTATATTAGAAATGTTCCCCAATTGCCTAGAGCAAGGGTTCTCAAACTGCAAAGCAGGGGCTATTCCACTGAACTACAGGGGGAGGAGCTGTAGCTTAGTGGAATAGCCCCTGCTTTGCATGCAGAATCTCCAGGGTTCCACCCCTCACATCTCCAGTTAAAAGGACCAGGCCATAGGTGACTGAAAGACCTCTGCTTGAGACCCTGAAGAGTCGCTGCCAGTGTGAGTAGACTATACTGAATTTGATGGACCAATGGTCTGAGTTAGTCTAAGGCAACTTCATGTGTGTACTCAACAATGGCCTGCAACTCTCTCGCAGAGGGGTTGTTGTGAAGCCAGGAGGGAGGAAGAATAAGGTGAGCTAGCAGAGGAGATTTTGGAAGGGTTGGTGGCAGATTTGTGTTTGCCTTTGCATAATTTATTCCATGGCCATTTCACACAGCTTGTTGCTCTGTTGTGCTATATGTCAATAAATAATAAGTGTTAAATGCAACTTTCTTCAGTGTGATCCAATGTGAGATTCTTGCATTTTATGTTAGGAAGGTGGAAAGCAGTGGTCTTAATGATTCTGGGGCCCTGGGCAAAAGTCCAGGATGGGGCCCCAGAATCATGACCACCACCACCCAATACAGGGGCTGATCAGGGTCACTGCTGCCACTGGAAGATAGCTGCCTGATCCCCGGATGGGACAGGTATAAGCAGCAGCAGGAACCTGCTCTACTTTTTCCCCCTCCTTTGATGGGGCAACACTGTAGCAGCCAGGCCTCCTTCCAAGTACAAGGGCTAGGAGAGCTGCCCCTGTTGCCCATTAGCTAAGACCACCTCAAGTACAGCGCTTTTCATGTCAACCCTGCTATGTATAAGCAACAACAGAAAACACCACGAATTTCACCACAACGGTCTCCAATTATTGTGTGTTTAACAGCAATTCACATACCCTTTCTTTCTGCTGCCAACCTTTGCAATTCACCTTTAAGGTGTTCACAGTCTTTGCACATGGGGAAGAATGATTAATAGCTACTATTGATTCTTTTCCATCCAGAGTAAGGAAATACAGTAACACGAAGCCAAAGAGAGAGAGAGAAAACTCGAGTGGCTCAGAATGCTTTTCCTTCCGGAAAGGGTAGCTGGAGATGGCCCACTCTTGTGGAACGTCAGTGAGTTTGCAAATATTAACAATCTCTGCACAGGTTTCCCTCTAAAGGTGACAAATGTTTCCATTTCCATTTCTGCTTGCCGCACAAGTTTGAACACATTTACTGGGAAATTGATCAAACCCAGCAGAAAGATGGGACAGAGTAGTTTGTTTTACTTCCGTACTTTGCCCTCTACGAGACACGCAATCAAACGGTAAGGGGTAACAATGCAGATGTGCAGCTCATCTTTCAACAGTGCGTGATAATTAGAAGGCAATCCCTATTTTGCCAAAGGAGCATTTTTCACTAAGCATGTCCCAGAAAAGGTTTAACTGGCCATTAATTAATGTTTAACTGGCTCTTAATGGCAATGAGGACTTCCGATGCTGCCGTATACACATTAAAATTAGCCCAATGCTTGCTCTGTGGAATGGAAAGAAGCATTATTGTTGATCTGGCAGGATCATTCATTACTCTGGCATCTTAATTCAACTATATTGGAGGGCACTGAAGTGAGATATCATCACCCGTCGGAGGGAGAGGTAGGTCAATATATTAGATGCGTACCAGAATGAAAGTTGGAGGGGAGATTAAAACTGAGGAGCATTGGCATTCATAGTGGATTTGAATGAAGCAGCTTTTGCACAGAGTTGTCAGCAAAGATGCTGCGGAAATGAACTCTCTAGCCAGCAGCAGAGCATCTCAGCCTAGGTACAAGAATCATCATTACCAAAGGCTATTTCGCAAAAAAAAATATTTATTCAAGTATCCAGAAATCCCCCAAGTAAACTATAAGTACATTGCATTTTGCAAGCAGGGATACAGCTGCACAATCTTGCTTCAGCAATGCTGCCAGCTAGGAACTAGACATTGGCCCTTTCCTGCTGCAGACTTGTAAGGCAAGCCCAGTAAAATGGAAAAGGGAGCATTGGTCCAAGGTGCCAAGCAGCTGGTTGATTATACAGGTTGCCTGTGATATCTTCAACTGCCCATTGTTTTGCTAGCAATCAAAAAATAGAGCAATGGCAATTTTAACATCTTTTTCCTGGGCTGTTAAAAGAAGTGAGTGGAATTCTACCAAAGGGGCAGGAAGGCTAGGAACACGGGGGAAGAAGTATCAAAAGTCACGGGAAGGAAACTGTGCGTTTAAGTGCCTTAAATCTACATTAAGGCTCTGAATGTTTCAGGCTGGTCTTGGAGAAGAGGATCAGGTAGAGATTGTTAGAAATTTAGGAACAAATTGTTATATGGAAAACCTAGGACGGCACAACAGAGCTATTAGCAGGGCTTTTATTCAGCAGGCACACGGTGGAATGGAGTTCCGGCACCTCTTGAAAATGGTCACATGGCTGGTGGCCTCACCCCCTGGTCTCCAGAGAGGGGAGTTTAGATTGCCCTCTGCGCCACTAGCGCAGAGAGCAATCTAAACTCTGGAGATCAGGGGGTGGGGCCACTGGCCATGTGACCATTTTCACTGAGGGCAATTTAAACTTTAAAAAACTCCCCCTTGTTCCAGCTGACCCAAAGTGATGTCATTGTGCGGTCTTGAGTTCCCCCACTGAGTTCCACCACCTCTTTTCCCAGAAAAAAAGCCCTGGCTATTAGTAATAAGTGGCAGGACAGTCAGAAGTTGTTCACTAATAGAGTAGATCCTTAATTCATAGGAGGTGATTTCCTGTTGAGTTCCTCATGAAGATCAGTATAATGAACACTGTCCCAAGTTACAAGGGTATGAGAATTAGAAATCTCCATTCCTACCTCTGTTTATGTGCTAAGTTTATAAAGATAAATAGGCACAACTTTAATTATTTCAGCTGGCCTGAGCATGTTGTAGGGACAATGCCTGGAAATTACACTGCATGCAACTCAAGCTGATCCTGAACAGACACGAACTGCATTGCCATGGATCACTGCCAGATAACCAGCCAGCTAATGTTAAGTCCAAAGGGGTAAGAGGGTAACAGAACTGTATTCCAGGATTGTTAAAGAAATCCATCCAACAGCTGCCTACAGCAAGCTTTACAATTTCAGTGGGCTTAGATTGGAGTAACTCTGCTTAGGATAGCACTGTGAGAGTATGTTGGACTGTAGCAGACACAGGAAGTCTGTAAAGCAACAGCATCACAAAATGTCCAACAGCAGCCAAGCCTGGCTAGGATCACTGAAAGCCAATCAGGTTTGATGATGCTCTTATACTTTCTCGGGTGCCTGAAGAGAGCTCTGTCCAAGTAGCCATGTTTCAAATGGTCCATGAGCTTGAGTCTCTACCATAGATCAAGAAAGTTCTAAATGGAGACATGAGCTACATCCACATATCATAAGATTGTGCTTTGGTGCACTGTAGCTAATCATTTGCAACTGGGCTGTCTTGTCCACACAGGAAAATTCAGTTGCGGATGGCTACTAGACCACCTGAATTCCACAATATCCAAGCATGTGCAGATGGAGCCTTTCTGAGGAAGTGAATGCACACCATTCTGCACCCACAGAAGATCCAGCTTCATGCAGTTTTCTTTATTAGATTCCCAACTTACAATGGAGTTAAGTGGAATAGCAAGAGCTATCCAGATTTGGGAGCTATCCTTAAAGGATAGCAAGTACTATCCTTAAAGTGGGAACTAAAAAATAATCAAGAAAAAAGACCTCAAGAGGAATTTGTCATTAATAAACTTCTAGTCATTTATAAATTCAGCTCTGTTGCTAAATATATATTCTGACTTTTCTTTATCTGCGACAGTTTCTGGTAGGTAGCCATGTTGATCTGCAGTAGAAAAGCAGGATCCAAGTCCAGTGGTACCTTAGAGATCAACAAGAGCTGCTGTAGCACAGTGGTTAAGTGGTTCGGCTGCAAATCAGCACTCTGCCGGTTCAAATCCCACTACTGCTATGAGCTCAATAGGTGGCCTTGGGTAAGCCACTCCTCTCAGTCCCAGCTCCCCAGCTGCAATGTGGGGATAATAATAACACTAACTAACTTGTTCACCACTCTGGGTGAGGCAGTAATCTGTCTAGAAGAGTGGTATATAAGCACAGTTGTTGTTGTTGTTCTTGTTGCTGCTGTTGTTAAGATTTCCAAGGTATGAGTTGTCAAGAGTCAAAGCTCCCTTCTTCAGATTAGGGGTGCGCATCAAGAAAGTTTCCATTTCAGTTTCAGTTCTTGGGGTTACAGAACAATTGTGTCTCATTACTGGTTTGTTCCAGCTGGGGTGGTGCCGGCTCGGAACTGATCCATTTGTTTTGTTTTTTTTCCGTTTCATGAGTTTCAGCCTCTTGTGCGCATGTTGGGCATGCATATGCAAATAAACACTTTTCAAGTGGGCGAAGCTCTGGAGCAGCTGTTTTTGTATACAAGGAGATTAAGATTGCACAGCAAACACGGTCCTCCCTTTAAACCATCAACCCACCGACTCTGAAAGCATGCAACAACAGGGTTCTGTGCTTATGGACCCCAAGGAATGGAGACGGCATACGTCAAGGCAAGTGTTGGGCAGCTGGACGCAGGCACACACACTGTTCTTTTCTCATCATCCAAAACCCCATCAATCCGATGAGTTTATTCTCAAGCATGTGAAAACTCACACAACAATGGACCCCAAAGAAGGCGAGTGTCGGTGGTGGCCAGGCTCACACAATGGCGGGAAACAAGCGGCACCAGCATGGCACTCGAGAGCACTCCATTGCCAACTGGTCCAGCACAGCACAGTGAAACTTTAAAAAAAAAATCCTGCTATAGTGACAAAACCAATAAATTTTACCTTTGAGTCCTGCTGTTACGCCCTGTTTCCCTGTGCCTTGTAGTTTCATTTCCACAATGAGGGGCCATTCAAGCGAACCCGTCTCCCTAATCTGATGCAGGAGCCCATGTGGGAAGGGACACCCTGTTTAAACCTGCCAGCTGCCGGTCTATCCTTGCACTGTGCATAAAAACAAACTAAAAGGCCAGGCTAGGGTTTTTCCTTCACAAGAAGGGAAATAGAAAGAGGGCAGCCCTCTTTCCCCCCTATGTTTAACAGTAAAAGTGGCAGACTGGGCAGGTTGCTGGCTGCCAGTCTCCCTTTCCAACTAAAACCATTAACCCGGAGTTAATTGAAGAAGAAGAAAAAGTGGCAGGGAGAACTGAACAAATCCCCCAGAACGGTCCTTCCATGTGGAATACTGGTCTGGACAGTATTCCACATGCATGCATGTGCGAGTGTGCAATACATGCTGCTACCTCCCTGTCATTTCACGCTGGGTTAACAGTTTCAATCAGAGAAGCCCCCAAAGCCTGAAGGCTTTCTGGGCCTGATGAATTCCTCCTGGTGCTCCTTGTCTCACTATCTTTGGAGGACTTCTTAAGTCCCAGTGAATGGCCCTGGGGAATCATGGCATCTGAACAAGAGACAGAATCAGCCGAAGGCCACTGAGTGGACATGGACCAGCTCCACATGCCTGGGACCTCCTTTAATAATTGCTTTTTCTTTCCAATTTTCACCCTAATCTGCATAGCATACGCCTTTGAGGCAGCTGGGGAACCAGAGGCTGCAGGAGACCCCTCTATCCTCAAACCTACATGTGTGTGCATGCCCATGCGGATGTTGCCAAGCCAGCCGTTCCTTGCCTTGTGTATAAGAGTGCACAGAAAGGGATGGCGACACTGGCGCTGATGCCACCATGCCATCTGCTGCTTCCCTCACCGGTGCAAAGCAAACCTTTGATCCCTGCGAGCCACTCAATACCAAAGCCATAACCCCATTGCCCAGGAAGCGCTGGAAAAATCCTGCACTCTTGCATGTCAGGCACATCCCCTTCCTGCTAACAGACACAAAGGGCCCAGTCTCTCCCCTTTGGAGCCAAGTGGTTGCATGGTGAGCACAGACAGACTTGCCATTAAGGAAAACAAAATGCTGCCAGACAACCCCTGACTGCCTGGCCTGCCTGTGTGGCCTTTGCACAGTAGCTCCAAAACAAAACGCACTAACTTTTCATCAGGGTGGGGTCATTACAGCCTTGTATTCTGGTTTTGATTTAGCATTCCAGAAGCTGTTTTAATGAGCCAAACCACCAAGTTCTGTGTGTAATCTCAGCTCATTTTTTCCATTACGCACACTCCTGCTTTGGATACCTGATGAAGGGAGCTCTGAATCCCAAAAGCTTATACTCTGAAAAACTTGTTGGTCTCTGAGGTGCCACTGGACTCAGATCCAATGATACTACAGAATCAGAGAAAATGCCTTATTGTAATGAGAATTCTTCTATATGCTGCTGTAGAACCACCACCGGTGCAGTCTAATAGATAGGGCTGAATTCAGACTTTGGAGAACTAGTGCCTCCATCATTTATCGGGGTATATAAAGGAAATTCACAGGCTGCAGAAACAGCAAATCCATTGCAATACACATTTATTTCACAACTCCAGGATGAAAACACATTGCAGAGAGTTCTCGCCACAACGTGTTTCCACCATAAACACAGAGCAAAATAAAATGTGTATATCTGCCTGCCACGCTGCAGAATTAATTGCCAAAATGTGTAGTGACTGCACTAGCTTGGCTTGGGTCTGCACGATACATTATTGGAGATGCAGGGTACCTGCTAAAGAACTCCCAGCCTCAGGATGCATTCTCCCCATAATTTATTGTTTCACACAGTCACAACCTGACTCTAGCCCCACCAGCAGCCCGTAACAATAAGGAAAAGAGGCAGGGAAACACCCCATGTGTCTAGCTACCCAAGCTCAGTGCCAGATCCACATAAGAGGCAAAAAAGAGAGACAGCACAGAGTAGCTGTTTTTAGTGGCTGTGCCACATCTGCCCTAACGTGGAGTTTGGCCCCTGGGTTCCCTGAGTTATTTTTTACAAAGCTATTCAGGGTTTTAAAAATAAAAAGGCTGCAGTCTAGACTTTTGTGGAAAAAATCTCGCAAAGCATAGCTAGACAAAGCCTGCCCTCTAGAGAGCATTGAGTTTCCAAATGCACTCACATGCAGCGCCTAGCTAGCAAAGAGGAACGCATGAGTTTGTTACGCTAAAGCAGAACTGCAATTCTGAGGCCTTTGTGGTTACAGAGAAAACGGGTTAATTCAACCACCACCCACTGACCTACTGCTAAAGGGAAACACTCTTCTTTCCTTGTAACATTTGGCTCCTCCTGCTCAAATTTAAATCATCTGTGCTGCCGGGTTGTTTTTTTTACCTCTGTAGGACATTTTAAACATAAGGGTTAGCTTTGGTCAATTTGCACAATGGTTTAGTGACAGAGGCAAAATATTTAGATACAAAACACATACACACTCCTTCACAGGGTGCAAATCCTCTGATGCAGATCTCCCCCCTCAACAGTGAAATGCATGGAATAAAAAAAAGAGAGAGAGATCTATGCCTATAGATGGATTTTTGTCCTGCAATAATCACCAGAAATACAGGAAAGGCAAAGGGGGTGAGCAATTTTATGCTGTATTGTCAGTAGGAGAGGGTGTGACCACGATTAAAAGGGAGATAGGTATCAATCCCAGAATCAGTTTTCAATGCTATTTACAAGGCATTTGACAATATATGTCCCAGTATTCTCTTCTCACTGCTTAATTTTAATGCTTATGTAATACCACTTTCTGCACTGTTTAACATGCTGTGTCTAACTCTTATGCTTTGCTTCAGACTGCTGTAATCCTAGTCCTATGACATTGCTTATTAGATACCTCATCCAAGTGATTGCACTGACCTGCACTGTGGAATCCAGCTTGAGTAAATAAATAAATTTTATACAAGAGGATAATTGAAAATGACAAACCTGTCCATCCCAGCACATCTGCCCCTGGAAGCTAAAGTAACAACTTCAGATAAATTAAAATGGAGCTGAAGGATGCTTTTGTTGGGGACTTTTTGTTAGGGACTACAAACCGGCAGCACTTAAAATGAACCCTGAGGTTTGCAGGAGCTGCTCTTCTAGTGCTGGCTACACACTGCAACAGTCAGAGTGGAGACTGAGGATCTATCAGGTGAACCATCCTTCATTTTGAAGCCCCAGAAATAGAGTTGCCAGCCTCCAGGTAGTGGCTGGAGATCTCCAGGAATTACAACTGGTCTCCAGGCCACAGAGATCAGTTCACCTGGAGAAAATGGCTACTTTGGGGGGTGGACTCTATGGAATTATGCCATGTCAAGGTCCTTTCCCTCCCCAAACCCCACTTTCTCCAGGTTTTTCCAGGTTTCACCGCCCAGATCTCCAGGAATTTTCCAACTTGGAGCTGGCAACCCTGCCCAGAAACATCCATCTGAATGAAGAGCAGCAGGTCTTGATTCCGTGGAGCTCAAAGGATCAATTTTGCACTAGCCAACTAGTGGACTGTGGCCAAATGGCTGAACATCTGCTTCGCATGCAGAGGGTCCAAGGTTCAGTCCCCAGCATCTGCAGTTAAAGGGAGCAGGAAACAGCTAATCTGAAAGACCTCCTTCTGAGACCATGGAGCGCTGCTGCCAATCTGAGCAGACAATACTGATTTTGAAAGACCAAAGGTCTGAATCAGTGGAAGACAGCTTCGTGCAATTCATGTACTACTAATCCATAAAGAGTGGCTGAATATGCATTCCAGAACCGTATTTATTACCTCACGCTTTTTCTTCCATCATGGGACCAAAACCATGAAGTTGAGTTATACCAAGGCCAACCCATTGGTCTATCAAGGTCAGTATTTTCTACTCTTGACCGGCAGGGACTGTCCAGGTGGAGGCCTTTCAGATCACCAACTATCTGATCACTTTGACTGAAGATAGCGGAGATTTGAAAAAAGGATATTTTGCATGCAAAAGCAGATGCTCTGCCAATGAGTTACAGCCCCCATCCCACAAGTAAGAGCATCTTTGTACCCCTTTCAATTCATCTATAATAGCTACTATAGCATCCTAGGACCAATTATATGCTAGAATGAACTGTTCCGCCTTGGGGCCAAACCTCTCCCAACTGAGCCTTGCAGCCAAGACTGTGTGCCTATTTAACGATGGCTGTGTTCATTTAACTTTCTACTGAAATGCCATTTACTAAGACGAAAGAGATGGAACAACTTTATGGTGAAGACTTCTCTCAACAAATAAAAGCATAAAGGGTGAGATGCTTTCTTAAACCACCAGCTTCCCTTATTTTCCTCGGGTTTATTTTTAAAGGAGGGGGGCTGGTTAACATATGTCATTGGTTCCCAAAAACACGGAGAGCTGTACAATTGTGAGCAGGGAAACGGTGCTCCAGAAGAACGAACATGGCTGGTCCGAAACATCAAGGGGAAGAAAGGTTACTGCACAGCACAGCTCTTCTAAATAATGCTGCTGCCTACAGGATTTTGTCAGCAGAACATCATGTCAAAAGAGCTTCATACAAAGAAATATTTTCAGGTTGATTAAGGCAAAGCGCCATATCAGGCTGCCGCAAAACTGCCTGAAACTCTTCACTCCCACATCTTCCAATGCTACATCGAACTGACTTGGACACCTGTATTGCGGACCAAAGTCAAAAGCAATGGCGTGTATCAGGTGCTTGCTTTCATTAAAGTGTTTTAGTGGCTTCCTGTAATATTTGTTCATGTCACTAAACGGCCTTTCCCATTTTGCTGAAAAGGCCACCAAGTAAGTGATGAGGATGCGGTGCTTCCAAAATCTCAAAATTGCAAAGTGCAGTGACATGAAAACAAAAACATGTTCTGCTCAGCTGATTCTCATTCTTTTCCTTCCTCCCTTGATTTAAAAACAGTGTTCTTAATGGCACAGAGTGCAGTTGCTCTGATGTGTCAAATGTGCACCCAGCTGATATAGCTTGCTGAACGAACTTCACTCTTTCACAATCTCCTCTTCTGTTCCCTCTGCACGACAGGCATTGGATGTGTTAAACGTGGACGTAGGGGAGCAGCTTTGAAAACCCAGCACACCACTGGCTGCTTGGACACCCTTGATTAAAGAACTGAGCCTCGGCTCTAAAGACATTGCTAAAATGTGTGTTCGCTTTGGCTCAAAAGAAGAGCCATCAGTGGCTCATGATGCTCGCCATCAGGGAAGGTGAGCATTACGGTCTTCACCCAATGTTCTCCTGTATGCAGGATGGTGCATCCAAGTCAAAGATGATTTTTTTTCTCTCCTCTTCTATTCCATTCCATTCCTCTCCAACTTACCTGTTGGAGACAGGTAGCTCCTGGCAAGTGGTGGAATGACTACTCCTGGCAAGTGGTGGAGACAGGTAGCTCCTGGCAAGTGGTGGAATGACTACTCCTGGCAAGTGGTGGAGACAGGTAGCTCCTGGCAAGTGGTGGAATGACTACTCCTGGCAAGTGGTGGAGACAGGTAGCTCCTGGCAAGTGGTGGAATGACTACTTGGATGTACAGGAGAAAAGAGGAGCCTGCATCCTCACTTCTACCCAAACTCCAATGCCTGTGGAATGGAAGGGAGGAAGAATGGAAAGTTTCTTCTGTCTCCCTGACTGGCTGTACAGTGTACCACCTACCCCACTACCTTCTTCTGCAGCAGCAAGTAACCTAGAGTGGAGGCAAGGATGGGGGGGCTGGAAATCCCATGCCATTCCCCAATAACTTCAGGGGTGCCATGAGGTTTCAAACACTACAAGCAGTCCAAATTGGGTCTAGTATTTCAACAGCACTTTTACTGATTTTTCCAAATTTGTCATATACAAGATTGTTACAAGGATTTCCTGCAATAAGAATAGTCCAATATTTTTACCCATATTTATGGATGAGGTGCTAAGGATCTAACAGTAGTTTTCTTAATGTCTGCAGTGAAATTTTAACCATGAACTTTTTATAAACCATTCATTTTGTTAACCATTATGAAGAAAAGGGTTTGTAGACCACACGTAGTTATGCAAAAGAGTGACACTAAACAGACTGGAGAAGAATAGAACAGTCCTTTCAAATACAGGCCTTGAGGGACAGTGTGGTGTAGTGGCTAGAGTGACAGACTAGGGTCCGGGCAACTCAGGTTCAGTTCCCTGCTCTGCCATGGAAGCTCACTGAGTGACTTTGGGCCAGTCACACAGGCTGTTTCCACACTGCTTACCTTCCCTCGGAACAACCTGGAACATCGTGCAAAAAACGCGGAAGATCGTGTTTTCTCACGCGAGATTTGCGCGACATCACGCAAATATCGTGCGAGAAAACACAAACTTCCACGTTTTTTGTGCGATGTTCCGGGTCATTCTGAGGGAAGGTAAGCAGCGTGGAAACGGCCATACTCTCAGCTCAACCTACCTCACAGGGTTGTTGTGAGGACAAAATGGAGGAGAGGAGAATGATGCAAGCTCCTTTGCGTCCCTGGGGAGAAAGGCAAAGCCATTTGCAAAGTCAACACAAGAACGGTTTGCAGGAAAACCCTTCGGTCAGATTCAAATCTGACCCAGGGAGTGCGAGTCTCAAAAGCCCCTGGAAACTCTCGATGGTCTTTAAGGTGCTACTAGGCTTGCACTTTCTCATCCTCAGTAGATCAACACGACTACCCACCTGAAACTATACCATTCTATAAAAATTAGGGGTTGGGATCCTGTGACCCTGCCTCTAAGTTGGATCCTGTGACCAACTCTCTTCTGCCACATCTCCATTGATTGCATGGAGAGGATGAGCTACACAAGCGCGTTATTCCCACCCCCTGCCTCTGTGTGATTGCCAACCCACAGCATGGAACATACGCATACAGGAAGTGTCCATACATACATGCTCTCTTCCCATAACCTGCAATATCCAGAGAGCAGCATCCCTGTTCACAGGGAGGGAGCATGTGCATGAATATCCGGTGCCATGTTCACAAGCTGGTGATCTCATGGAGGTGGGGAGGACAGGGCCAGTACGCTTGGGCCCTTCTCCGTCTCCATGCGTTCAGTCAACATGTGGAGGGGCCGTGTGTAGAAGGCTAGAGATTTCTTGCAATGCAGAATTACTTTTCTCCTTCAGGGAAAACCTCTCTTTGTTGAAGGGACTATTTCTATGTGGAAGGAAGACTGTGTAGAAGAGAATTATAGGATCCAAGAAGAGATCTGTATCTGATTTTAACCCTGAAACAGCCAGTTGAATCCAAAGGTCCTTTTCCACCAGCTGAAGAAGTGAGCAGTTCTCATCAATTCCCTTCTCCAATAGGAGACTCCCATTTTTCACCAATGCACACAGGCACCCACCCACATGTTGCTCCTAAGGATATCCTGACTCTGGAACAGGGAGGTGGAATTCTGTTCTGTTCTGATAGGACATGACTTCACGTACAACACACTATATTTAAACAAATTAAGAAGCTGGCAAGTCAGTGACTTTGGAGGAGAGGATAAACTGCATTTTCTTTTTGTTTGTGCATTTGTTTTTTGTGACAGGTAATATGAAGGAGTTTTACACATGTACAAACTTACTAGGGCCATGCACCAGCTGAGGTCAGTGCAGTTGTACATACTTGTGGTCCCTTCTTTTCAAGAGTATGGTTATTTTCCATTAGAGCTACAGCACTCTCTGCAGTCGACCAGTCACCTGCCAGAGAAGGTACACAGCACTTTCTCTGACGAGATTTAGGATTTTGTGCAAGGCACATGGGTGTTGTGCTCACATTCCAGTGATCACAAATGGTTAGGGCACCGCATGTTCATTCCTTCTACCCCTCTACGTGCATTGTTTCTACAGCTGAGGGGGACTGCAATCGTTCCTGGTCTCAGGGACAGAGCCGACAAACCTATGCTTTGCACATACGTAGATACTATGCTCATGCTCCACTAGACACATGCAAGCAGGGTAGGGCTAGCTTGTACAATCTGTTTCCAGAACATGCTTCTGAAGAGGGCTATTCTTTTGCTTGACGTTACTTACAAGTAGTTCAAAATCCTGCCAATCACATGATCGAACTGAAGAAACCTGTCTTTGAAAAGTAATAATGGAAATCTTTGCCCAGACAACTTTACCTCAGGAAATGGAAATTGACTTCGTCTCTCTACACGACACACCTTGGCATATGTTTGTCAAGTGTACGGAGATGCAATGTTAGCCGGGAAGCGTAGTTTTAAAAGACAGAGCCAGTGGAGATCGCTCCTCAGAAGGACCTTCACATGTCTTTAATATCGCGTAAAACTCATGGAATGAAGGTGTCTTCATGGCGCGATTTCTGATGTCATCGCGCCACAAAAGCAGAATCATGACAGGGTGATGTCAGAAATCGCGCCATGAAGATGCCCTTGTTCAGTTTTGCACAATATTAAAGAGGTGTGAAAATGGCCAAGGTTTGTCAATTTTTTCTTCGCCTCCCCGAAGGTGCTGTCAATTTCACCTCTCCAGTCTAAAACTGTGTGGGATCACAGAGGGCAGCGAGGAATGGAAATGGGCTGGAGCTGCCTTCCAGGGCCAGGCTTGGATCTGGAGAAGTTTTAATGGGCTGAAGTTTCTCTTCTGGCATTTCACATCCCCTTCACACAGCTCCAGTGTATAGCAAAGCCTTTGCCCTGCTGCCGGCTCTGTCATTTTAAACTACCGTTTCCAGCTATCTTTGCATCTCCCGACATGTGTTCTTCACATGTCAGCTGTCTTGTGTAGAAAGACTCTCAGTAACACAGTTTTACAAAAAGAACAACTAAGTGCAAATTTATTCCGTTTCAGCTGGATGTTCACTTTCCCGTGGCACCCTCCAGAGTACTGAAGTCCCTAAAAAAAACTCTGAATAGATCCCATTGAATTGGTCTCTATACATGAAAAAAAATACTGGATTCATGCTCACTCCCTCTAATTATTCTTCTGTTAGTCACATTAACCACCAGCTGCTAAAGACTGTTCCTTGGACATACACCTGGGAACCATTTGTGGATCATAATAATAATTATAACTATTTAGCATTATGTAGGAAACTCTATTGCCATTTCAGAAATAGACAGCACGACATCACCTCACCATTTCCAGTTATTTTCTCCTGGTCTCTTAATGATAAGTTTATCTATTTTATTAAACAGGCAATTGCCACTTCTGTCACCCACAGACTGAAATTACTATGAACCACTATAGCTGTCAATGAATTCTCTTGCTACCATGAGCACACCTTGCTGTCCAAGGTGATCTGGATGCTGCTTTTTAACATATGCGTCAATATAGATCCTTTTATTAAATGTATATAAAACGTGGTACTAAGAACCAATTTTACATATATGGACAAAAATATATGGCTTCCCCAGAATTGTACCCCATCAGACTGCAGGCAGGCTAAGTTAATATTTGAATGCACCACTGTGTTAAAAAAAATTCCTTGCACCCCAAAATAAAACATAGCAGAGACAAAAGTTCTCACCAAGCCCTCCCTCAACACACTACTTTTCTGCATGCAAGGAGCATTAAAACTTGCAATGTCAAACCAGCAAATCTAAGGATAGAGTCCCAGAAGGGTTATGCCATGAGATCTCTCCCCCTACATAGGAAGACAACAATCAATCAACAACTCTGCCTGCAAGACTGAGATGTTCCACTTGGCCTTTGACTAGGGGCCAGCTTTTTGTCCCCCTCCTGACCGCCACACCCTCTTTTTGCAGCTGCCCTTGAGTTATATCATGGTGGTGCCGGGGCGTATGATCATCTTGTAGTAGCTGATCTGTCTGATGGCGCCGGAATTTTTATGAGTTAATATGTTAATAGGTTTTTATTGTATTTTAACAGTATTTTTGTTGGAAGCCGCCCTGAGCCTGCTTGTGGGAAGGGCAGGGCATAAGTTGAATTAAATAAATAAATAAATAGATTAATTAATTAATTAATGTTCATAAATATTAAGGATTTTTTCTGTCTCATGTGTGTTCACAACAGTACATGCATTAACGACCAATTATGTTATCCATTTGTTTTCCCTTCAATACTCCACATATAAGCATAGCTATGACAAGAGTCCAAAAGAAGCACAGCAAACGTGGCCTTAACATCGTTTGGTTTTTGCCCTGTGGGCAGACATCACAAGAAGGAACAAGTCATAAAGTAAAGTTAGATAACAGGAAAGCATCCTTCTCCGCAGGCTGTGTAGGGAAAGAGTAATTTTCCATTATCGTCAACTTTTACTGTCCCTGCTCCTCCAGCAATATAATTCAATCTCTCACAATGCATACCTCATTTAGTGCTTCTTTTCATTCATCAACAAAAACCAGGGACTAAGCTTGAAACTGGAGGCAGCTATAATGACGTCAATGTCCACAAACAAAGAAACGATTTTAGCAGCAAAGAAAGAGCAGGAGAACTGGAAGGTAACTTTCACATGTTGATCAAAAGCCTTTGGGGGAAATTATGGCAGGACATACATGAGAAAGTTCTGATAACCCTGTCATGACGGTGATGTCACAAGGCCACACTGTTACATCATTCATCACCTACCAACTAATGGTGTCGGTATGCTGAGCCTGTGGTTACCAACATTTGATGTCAAAAATCCTGACCCTCTAAAGACAGGAAGTGAAGCAAAAGCAAACAGAGCCAAAGCAAAACCTGGTAAGTCAAGATCTAGGTGCCAAGGAAGAGCCTGGCAGGTCACCAGTGGAGACTGAAGGCATTTAGTGGATCAAGCAAGAAAATGGCCTTTTGTCCCCAGTATTGGTTACCCAGACTGTTTTACTGGATGGAACACTACAACTTCTGCTTCTCGAACACTGCTGTGTCCCATTTCTATCCAAAGCAGTATTGCTAGAATGCTTTCTCAAGATTCAAGATAACATCCTAGATTGGTATTTTACTGCTGCTAGCAGTGAGGGCAGTACCAATGAAACCTTCAATGAACTCCCATTCACACTGGGCAGCCACCCATAGAATGATGTTGTTCTCGACAGGTAATGCAAGTCAGAGCAATAAAAGTTTTACGCCTAGTGGCACTACTCTAAAAACACAATGCCCACCCCCACTGCCTGATGCATGTGTATCCATTATAGACATAAAAGTGAATAAATGAACTTGCAAGATAAAACTTGATAAGCAGCTTTGAATTAGATTTTAAAATATGCAGGGTTCTAACAGTAAGTGGCATTTTGTCAAGGAGCCAATTTGTCAGTGTCATGCATATTATTTTGTATCATACTCAAACAGCACGTCCTTTTACAGCTCCCTCTTATTTCTCGTTTCCATGAATAAAATATACCCTTTGCTACTAATACAAGCTGACTTTTGGCCACCCATCCTGCCCTTCGTATCCCTCCGGGGAATGGGTTTCCTTCAAAGTTTAAATGACAGCACTGTAGAGCTCTTCACTGATTTCAAAAGCACATAATGAGCATCTTTGTAGGACTGGCTTGAATTCCAACACAAAATTCCAGTGTTTAAAATAAGACTTCTAATGCTGTGATCCTAAGCTCACCAACTTGGAAGTAAATCACAGTGAAATCAATGGAGGTTACTTAGGATCAGGCTGTAAACTATTCCAAGGGTCAGGCATTAAAACCCACAAATCTTTGGCCAATCTTGTTGTCCCAAGCCAGAGCTGGTATATTATGGGGTCAACATACACCTCCAACATACACTATTTAACCCCCATAATTACTATCAAGGAAATCAAGTCAACTTTATACTTGTTGCCGGTCCACAGAACACATGAAGCCACATTGTGATCCAGGCCCACAGATAAATAGCAGAGATGTAATTAATGAAAGGAGAATAATGAGGAGGGTGGCGTATTGTGCTCCACTTTAGAATGGTGATACTCATAATGTCATTCATACCTTCATGCTATTTCCAAAAATCCATATACTGGAATATTCCTTACATTCACATTTAGAGGGGAATGAGGAGGCATTGGGATATACGAAGCTGCCTTATACAGAATCAGAATATCAACGCATCAAGGTCAGCGTTGTCTAAGACTGACAGCAGTTCTCCAGGGTATCAGTCTTTTGTATCACCTACTACCTGATCATTTTAACTAGAGATGTTGGGAATTGAACCTGAGACCTTTCATACGCCAAGCAGATGATCTACTGCTGAGCTACAGAACCTCCCCAATCTGTAGACAGCTATAGATTTTCAACACCTTTCTCCCCTTCAAAGGATCAGCCAGTGTGGCCATTGTGTTCGATTTCTGCTATAATTTTAAGAAAGAATAAGGCTGAATATCTTGTGTACCGATTTTTTAAAAACATACTACACAAGAGTTGGAGCCAAGCCAGTTCAATGACATGCTACTAACTTAGTGACCTTTTCTTGCCTATATAGAAACTCTAATGAGACAGATCTGGTTTCACCTATATAAGAAGGGTATTTATTAAGAATTTGCTCTGGATTGTTATGTTTTCATCAGTGAACAGACCACACTGCACTTTGGATACTGTTAAGGCTATATGAACTGTACTTTTGATACAACTGATAGACTGGGAAAGTGACATTTGAAAAACATATTAAGTGCACTCTTCTGTTGGAAAAAAGTTAAAAATATAATAATACTGTCTGGGGTCTGAGGCTCTGCCCCCGGACTTAACAGGAGAAGGGGAAGGGAAACAGCCAGATGATCACCGCTGAGCTGCAGCTGCCCAGACAGACACCAAGACCCTGCCACACCCAGCAATAAAGAAAAGAAACATCCAAGCCCCAGAGAGTCAAACGGGGCAGGGGGAAGCCAGCCAGCCCCATCCTCTGGTGGGAGAATAGGAGCCCAAGCCAGGAGGGAGAGGGCACAGGCATGAGAGACGACCAGATAGCAAGATCACCAGCAAACTCACCTGCAGTAGCTGAAGGACAGCAAAGACAGCACCAGGCCACACCTGAACCAGTAGGCAAGCTCGAGAAGGCTGGAAAGGAGAGGCTGGGAACAGAGCAACCTCAGGTGGGGCTGCCTGAGGCAATCAGCAAATGAAGCCCGGCAGCCAGCGAAGGAGGAACAGGTGTGGCTGCCCAGAGCAGCCAGCAGAGTAATCCCAAGTGTTGCTGCCTAAGACAGCCAGGGCCGAGGCTAGAGTGCTGGAGGACGTGGCTGGCAGGTGGAGCTGGGAATGGGTGAAGAGATATAAGGGAAGTCCACCCACAGGAGAGGGTGGGTTGTTTAGGAGCGGAGTAGTAGAGAGAGGGAGAGCATGAGAGATGGCAGCCAGCAGTCAGCCTGGTTGAGCAGGCCTGTGAGTGGGTTGAGAGGGAGCAAGGGTGAGGTATACCCCCCCCCTCCTGCCATGGAGCAAGGCACTGCAATATCCCTGGTAGCTGCCTGGAGTTGAAGTCAGGTGTGCTGGCATACAGCACCACAGCGCCCGCACTAGAATTTGACAAATACTTTCATCCTTTTTATATCAACCTGGGAGTAAATCTATTATAATCAACAGAACCTAGTTTCCAAGTAAACATGTACAGGATTTGTCTGTGAGAAAGCAAATGGTTCACTTAATTAGCAAGTGCTTTGAGTGGAAAATATACCAATGAGGTCATTCACTATGAGCAAGTGGTACAAGTATATATTCTTATATCCCAATATGTTGCTCTGATTATAGATGTCTTCTTCATACTTGATAGTGATGCTGCCTCATCAAATGATAAGCAGAACAATTCAAATCAAAAGATTCCCCTCAATTTCTTGTTTTCATCATCATTCTACAATAAATTCATTCAGGTAACATCAAAGTGGCATTTGAGCAAATCAAAGTAAATTAGAAAAAGGACAAATAGATTCTTCAAAGCACCATGTTGGTGGGAAAAGAGCATATAAGGCATCAAAAGCTAATGATCCACGGAGCCCAATACCAAACATCACAAACAGAAAAGATCTCTGAGTGAGTGAGAAAGAGAGAGAGAAATATAATGAACTAAGCCATTTACAGTGTATTCTAAGCTCTGAATGTTCCTTCCCAAACCATTGTATCTTCATAGTAATGTCCCAAACTTTAGCTAAATTCCATAAAGCAATCGATATGGATAGGAAAAACCTCTCCCAAGATATCACAACTGTACTTACAGCTTTGAAAGAGGACAGAAATATTCTAAAATAATTACAAACACACACAAAGGTATTAAAATATTTGAGATTCAGCAGCTGAAGACAACTAAAGGAAAATTCATCTTTCAGTACACTCCTAAAATGTCAGTGGAACATTCCCTAAGAGGGCATAAGAGTAAGTTTTATTCTCCATTACAGTGCAAAACAACTAACTAGAAATTATAATGAATTCTCCCTGTAGGGGAGTGGGGGGGGGGGATATAACACACACACATATATATACAGGTCACAAGGGCTAGTTCATAATTACCAGACCAAAGAGAATCCTTGCAAGTTATTCAAATATCCAAGTGTTGTCTAATTGATAACAGTTGTGATTTCTTGCACAGGCACCTTTCACAGAGAAAACACAGAGAGGCATGACATTATGGCTGCACCGTGAACAATACATTGATGCAGCTGGATTCAAGAATGATGAAGTGTACAATTCTTGAAGCAGCTTAAGAGTTTTCAGGTCTTGAATACATTATACTTATTGTTGTTCAAGCAGTATCATTATATACTTAATTATGTTTCTGGCTCCACTTCCGAAGCTTCTGAATTGGAGTCCATAGCCAGCTCAGTGAGAGTCATGATGACAGGTAGTTAGGTGGGGGGAGTGGAGGAAATGATAGGGGGAGGAAAAGCTGGAGAGTTGGGGGAGGGATAAAGGTAGGTAGATGGGAAAGAAGAAATCAGGGAAAGGGGAAATATTGTGGTGAAGAGGATAGAGAGGGAAGTCCTTATAGGTCCCTTCCTGGTAATGCTTATTTGTAGGCTTTAGAGTGCGCACAGGCCTAAATAAAGTGTGTCCTCAAAAAGAAAATGGAATGCAAGATCTACTTCTCAGATTATATTGTATCATATCATCATAGTTTGGGTGATCAGGTTGATCCCCTTTGGAGAAGGGAGCACTGGAGATTCACAGAGGTTTTGTAGTATTTTGTTTATTTGCAAACACACAAGAGGAGCAAAGGTGGACGTTCAAAAAGCATTCCTACAGGCCAGTAGATCTGCTATTTCAGATCAGATCTCAAGAGCGAGAAACTATTCACAGGGTCTCACCACACGAGACAAAATACACTCGAATTACCCATGTAATTCAAATTACATCTAATTACCCATGTAATTTGAGTGTATTTTGTAATTCGAGTTTATTTTAGTGTAATTCAACTGCATTTTGTCTTGTGTGGTTTGACCCTGAGTCTCGTCCAGAGTCTGAATTACACTTTCCCCCATAGACAGGTACCTGCTCTCTTTCCTTAGCCGGGTAGGGGCTTACCACTTTCAAACTAAAGTTGCCAGGCATGGTAGGAGGGCTATGGGTGGGGATATGGGGGAGCAACGAAGTCAGGTGTGGTGTCACATCACTTCCAGTAAGTCAAAAGTGACATAAACAGCTCTAGGAATCACAGGAAATTCTAATGTAAAACCACAGAGCTTCCTGTGATTCCTAGAACTAGCCTGTGTCACTGCCGTTTTTTTTACCCTAAATCACACGACACCATATGCCATACTGCAGAGTTTTTAAAAAAAATCTCTCCCTACTAGAGATGGACACAAACAGCAATACGAACAAAAAAAAGCCATGAACAGCCCAATCTGCTGTTTGCGAACAAGCTGTTCATGAGGCCCCATTCTAAACAAACAGGTGGTCATTGCAAGCCTTGTTCGTTGCTGTTCATCAAGCCAGACAGTCTGGCACCTGCAATCAATTCCCTTGGCAACTTAGGCAGGGATTGTCTGAACTCTGAACTCCTGCTGTTGCCCTGGAAACCCCAATCTAAGGCCAATTTAGCTTGATAGGCAGGTTTGCAAAGACCAGGGGGTAGGGGGGCTCCCAGCTCTGGCTTAGTTTGCAGACAGTGGAGAGGGAGAAAGTTGCTGTTGGCATTTTAATAGAGAGAGTGCACTGGAGCTTGAATTTTCTTTGTGTGTGGTGGGATAGGGATCTACTCCTTCAAGTTCCAGGGCTGCTGCCAGGCTCTGGACCAAGCTATTATTTAGTATTGGTACCTTTCCAGCTGCCTGCTCAAGTCAGGTTTCTGGGAGTGGTGCAGTAGGGATCTTGACTTGGATGATGGCTGGAGGAGAGCCTGCTGGCCCCCACGAACAGCCAACCACGAACATGTTCGTGAACAGGGCCATGTTCATGGTTATTCACGAGTCCCTGTTTGTGGTTGGCAACGAACAACGAACATCATGTTCATTTTTTTTTACTGTTCATGCCCATCTCTACTCCCTACCCCTCAGAATGGCAGTGGGCAATGAGAGCAGGGAGGGACTCCCCCATCCCCATCAGAATCCAAGACCATGACACTATGTAGGCATATACATTTGCATGCATACTTCAACTTATCACCAACACCATTTCCCAACTGGGCCTCACTTAGATCCACAAAATGATTTACAACAGTGAAACCATAGTTTTTGAAGAAGATAGTGAACAATTTGGGGGCATCTGAAATTTAGCTCAGTAAAGATTAACTGTTTGAGTACCTTTACCCTGTTGTAGGCAGAATCCTCTAGATTCCCAGAGACTTTCAGTGATAATCCTTCCTCTATCAGTGCCAAACTCAACAGACAACTCAGAATTTATGTCAGTTCTTTTGATTTAGGTGGGAGTCAGATTACCTCTCAACCTGTGCCTGGCTTTAATGTACAGCACTGCTATAACTTCTCTTATTATGATAGATGCTGAACCAAACAAACACCAGCTAAGTATTTGTTTAGTAGATAGTTAATTACTGCTTCATAGACATTAACTTGGGAAATTGGCTAGCAGGGCATAACAGGCTCAAGAAGGAATGAATTATTAGTAGACAATATACTCTTTGTGCATTCAAATAATTCATGGCGGAAGTTTATGAAGATAGCAAATAAAACTTGGAAGTAGACTAAGGCTATTGGAATAAATATATAAAAATATAAAAAAATTTAACCCACTCTATATCTATAGCTTATAAATAACAGCTTTATGATTGTTCTTGTCAAGAATGAGAATTTTCAATACTGCCTACTATCCTCAATTCAACTCAACTTTTCTGACAGTACAATTCTATGTACTTGCCCCAGAAGTAAGTAATGGGCTTACAGGCAATAAGTGTCCGTGGGATTGCAACCTCAGTGCTTACTTTTCTGGCCCTCCCATAATCCTACTCATGCCACTTCTGGGAAGTGATGTCATCACACAGGCAAGGGAGTGTGGGCCAATTTTGGCCTCAAACAGGGCAAAACAGCCCATTTGGGGCCAAAATCAGCACTCAGCAAAGCATGGGAGCTCTCTCAGGGTGGCACGATGATGTCACTTCCAAGAGTTACATTGTCATGCCACCCCTGGAGTGCACCTTGGAGGCCCATTCCAGCACCTTTCCCCTCTGTTGGCCAGGTGCATAGTGGCAGGAGGAAGGGTGAGACGATCTCCCACCACCACTGGGGGAATGGGATCCCTGAGCCCTTCTGAGGTCCAGTCTAATCATTGTATTCACCATTAAAAGCAACTCTGATGGATTTCTCCCTCCTGGCTTTATTACTTACTCCATTGTGTTAATCAAGACTATCATATGACCATCCTTGGTGGTGGCGTTTGCTAATGTGGCCAAAAAACCACAAAGACAGCCCTGTCTCGTGTGACAAGTTTTCATGGACAACATACCCAGGATCTGACAGACCAAAACCTGTTTTTTAAGGTTTTTAATAGTTGATGCTGTCAAGTGCTTTTCTTGTGTCTGCAGTCTTATTCTTACTCTCATTTTATTCCATGTATGTTGCCTTGAATGCATGCCAAAAAAAGGTTAATAAATACAAAAATAAATAGCAACATACAACATACACATGAAAATAATTTTCTTTTAAAAGCTTTGGTACCTTTAAAAATACATGAGAACCTGCCCTTTCAGTCTCAAATTCTTGGGAAATACTATTACCCCACCACCCCAAATTCCACAGCAAATCACATATACTAGATAGTGTTGCTTGTCAACCTGCCCAGCAATGACAAGAGGTTTATTTTTAATCAGGTCAAGCGCTTCACAAAAGCACTGGACATTAAATTCAAGGCCAACAAGATAAAGGTTGTCAGTTTAAGGAGGAGGAAAGGAAAGGAAAGATGAGTTGCTTTTTCCAGCAGCACTTCAAGGTAAAAAAAAAAAAGGGAGAGAAATCTATTTGACTAGATGAAGCCCTAGTAAAGACTTCCTGCTGCTCCCCAGCCTCGTCGCTTGAGCTGCAGCTATACCATTTAATGAAACGGAAAGTGGAAAGTGGTCCCCACCTACTGGCCTGTAGATGCTATCAGTGATTGACAGAGTAAGACATTATCAGACAATGGCAAATGTGTCCAATTGCCATTTTATAGCCTATGGTCTATTTTAAAAGTCTCAAAACAAATCACAATGTACAAGGAAACAGAGGCAGCTTGGGAATTTAATCACCATGTAAAATGCTTCTCCCCACCCACTTTAGAAAGATTTCCCTCTCAGATCTTCAAAACACACTTCAAAACCTTGATGGCCAGACCACTAGAAAAACAACTGGGTAACGTGAACCTCCACAAAGCTCATCAATGGAGAAATAATCTAATAAGGATGCCTTCAGTCTGTTCTTCCATCCAAGAAACCACGACTGACATGATATACCGTCAATGCTTGCATTCAGACTTGCAGAACGTAGGGTGAACCTCAAGTGAACCTCATTTCACATACCCCCTCCAACTTTCCATGCACGCACTCGCACAGACACACTTCACTTTGCTCCACGTGAGTACGTTCCTTCGATATCAGTTCCTCCTCCACTGCTAATAGTATCCCAGTTTCCCCCACATCCATCCATTGAAATGCAGATCTTGACATTTTCTCACACCTTAAAGAAATGCAAATTGGCAAGTCAAAGGAGCCTAAAGTACTTGTTCTTGCAGTGAAAACAGAGCTGAATTGGTACTTTGCCCTCCAGAATCATTTGCAGATGCAATTACACAAAGGGAGCTCCCATGAAAGCAGCATTTACGTGTGCCAAGCAAGAACAGCCTGCACATGAATTGAGGACTACACATACAATTCTGCACTTGGGCATCCCTAGGTACTTACTAATGTGTATTTCCACCCATACTCAACAGGAATCTTCAGTCAAGTTTGGAACAGCTTCTAAAGAAAAAGGTTGCCTATTTCCATCACCAGGACTGGGTCAGGCATTCCGGGAACAGAAACCTGCACAGCCTTACTGCTTTATCAAGGACAGAACGCCAAATTTACAGCACTGTGGATCTGATCCAAGGACATAAAGAAATTGTTCACAGTAGCCATGGGAAGAATTAAATGCTTTGCTTCACTATTCTGGCATGTACAGACTATTCAAACCCAGTGAAAATAAATTACAAGTTATGGCGATACATATGTAGTAGCACAAGGCCATAGTCCCACCTGTCTAGCCGTTGGGTATTCCAGATAGCCCTTAAAACACTGAAAACCAGCCCAACACAGAGAGAAAATAAAACTTAAATCTAAGCATTGAAACTATGGGAGTAATAGCAGAGCCTCAGTTAAACCCCCTTCAGTGTGCTCAAGCACAAGGCGTCAACTAGACAACAGGTTGCACTGCAAAAAACAAACACACACACACACAAAAGCACTTCAGTCTGAATTTAGGGTGAAACTACATATTATAATCAGAAATCTTTCATCTCCTGAACTTTTAACATTAAAAACAGCCACAGTGGACCCAAATTTGGTTCCGGGCCACAGTGCTGGGGAAGAGGCTTTTCCCTTATTGTTTCCCCCCAGATCTACTCTTTGGAACGTGAGCACCTGCCTTTCCTTCCCTCTGTGGCCAACAGCAGTTGGAGAGAAATGTCTATTAGGGAAACAGAATGAGGAAGGGTTAAACCTCCCTTTCCTTGCACAGTGGCCCAATTCAAACCAGGTACTGTCGTAGCTACTTTAAATATTAATGTCAAGGTTGAGATAGTCCATATCCAGCCATACATCTCCCAAGTAACACACAGTTTGAGCCTTAATTGCTTGCTAAGTTATACCTGAAAGTATAACATAGTTCCTCCACATTTGTTGGGTCTGTGAATTCACCCTTCTAGCTTTTTCACTTGGCACAGGTTTCCCCATACATGCACAAAGGCTGTCTAAGGAGGAGGACAGACGTGTTATCAAAACTGAAAGATGCAAGTCTAGTTTTTTCCCAGCTTTGCAACTCAAGTTCTAAACAGACCAGTGAGCTAAATGCATGCTCAACTCATCCCTCTTGCCTTCCTCCTCCCCGTTTTAGATGGTGCTGTCCGTTGGCAGAACTGAAGTTTTTCTTTGCTTTTGGTTTAAGAGAACATACAAACCCTTCATTTTAGGGTAGTTATACTTCTACCTGCCTTAACCCAGATGGCCTGGGTTGATCCAATCTCATCAGCTCCAGAAAGCTAAGCAGGGTCTGACCTGGTCAGTACTTGAATGGGAGGCTACCACAGAAATCCATGGTTGCTACAAGAAGCCAGGCAATGGCAAACCACCTCTGTTTGTCTCTTGCCTTGAAAAGCTCCTTGAGGGGTCACCGTAAGTCAGTTGCAACTTGACAGCACTTTACATACACATACTACTAGACAGAGAGGAAGTAAGAGAGAGAAAAAGCAAGAACTGAGCTTGATAGTTCTACTCTGGAATGAACAAGGAAGCAGCTTATCAAGCAAAAAGGGAAAGAATAAATATTCCTAACTGGCTGTACGAATCACGCCCCTCCTCCCCAAGCTAAGTTCTTGTACATTGGTTACTATGCAGTTCCAAAACTGTCCACCTTTTCCATTTTCAAAGGCACAACATGAACATTCATAATTTATTGAAATCTTCTGGGGTACAAATAGCTTCAAGTATAGCCGGGGAAGCTTCTTGGTGACATTAAAGGGGGCACCTTCCCAACACCATGTACCACCAGCTTATGCTACAAACACACAGAACAATGTTCAGCTTGACCTTGGAAAGAAAGAGATATGTTCAAAAGGAATGTACTGAGGATGCTTCTGGAGCACACACTGTTCTAAAATGGTTACACGCCTCTTGTTTTTTGAGATGTTTTTCTTTTGCCTTCTCCTCACCCCCATCTGGAAAGGGGGCAAGACAGCTTACAACAAATATGCCAACAGATATCAAAGATTACCATGAACTGACCAATATTTAAAATGAAGGTTTTTTGAGAGGGCAGTGATCAAAAGGCCTAATTTTTGGTCAAGAATGATCAAAAAGAGCTGATGGGACACCATCTTTAAAGGTAGTCGTGACATGACCTCTAATGAGGATTCTCATTTTTCTAACAGGCTCAATGACTTGGTGACAGAAATTAGATTTTTCTCAATAAGACGTACACCAGACATAGTAGCTTAAAACATGTCAAGGCAGTGGATACACATCAGTGGCTCTACTTGACAGTCTGAACACCTACTATACATCCTTCTGGCCAAATTCTGTCTAGGAAAAGTTATCCAGGAGGACACCAGCAAACAACACCAGCAAATATATTGTCGAAGGCTTTCACGGCCAGAGAACAATGGTTGTTGTGGATTTTCCGGGCTGTATAGCCGTGGTCTTGGCATTGTAGTTCCTGATGTTTCGCCAGCAGCTGTGACTGGCATCTTCAGAGGTGTAGCACCGAAAGACAAGGATCTCTCAGTGTCAGTTTGACACAGAGAGATCCCTGTCTTTCGGTGCTACACCTCTGAAGATGCCAGCCACAGCTGCTGGCAAAACGTCAGGAACTACAATGCCAAGACCACGGCTATACAGGCCGGAAAATCCACAACAACCAACACCAGCAAACATAAGACAACTATGAAAAATCACACTACAAAACGTGCAAGTCACATGCAAACATTATTTGAGAATTCAGACCCTCCTCTATTTTCAGGGAACTCCAGATAATTGGAGGCATAGCTGCCTCAGGGTATAAAAGCTGGGAGAAAAAACTGTCCTGTCCCTTTAATAGAGGCTTCATATATGGAACTGGGCAGTTGAAGGTTTCCAAAGCATGGAGGAAAATATCCCATTAAGCATCTATTAAAAGGTCAGGTCATTTTTTTTTCAGGCTGTTGGCAACCCTGTCTGAAATAAGGATTAGAATGATGGAAGCTGGTACTCATGTCTGGGAAGGAGATTAGAGCCTTTGCTGTGGCAAGAGAAGCCAATGATTGACAGGAAACATTGGTTGCTTGGCCTCAATGTGACTACTAAGGCCAGAAGTCTGCTGTGAAAGCAGATTGATATGATTAAACAGGAACTTCAACTGTTGCACTGCTATTTGACTATTACCAGGGCTTTTTTTCTGGGAAAAGAGGTGGTGGAACTCAGTGGATTGCCCTCGGAGAAAATGGTCACATAGCTGGTGGCCCCGCCCCCTGATCTCCGGACAGAGGGGAGCTTAGATTGCCCTCCGCGCCACTCAGCAGCGCGGAGGGCAATCTGAACTCCCCTCTGTTCGGAGATCAGGGGTGGGGCCACCAGCCATGTGACCATTTTCAAGAGGTTCCGGAACTCCATTCCCCCACGTTCCCCCTGAAAAAAAGCCCTGACTATTACTAGTAAGCAGGGCTTTTTTCTGGGAAAAGAGGTGGTGGAACTCAGTGGGTGGCCAGAACAGGGGGCAACTCCTGGAGGGAGGTGGTGCCCCTTGTACCACATGCGCATGTGTAAAGTGCACACACATTCCCGGGACCGCACAATGATGTCACTGGAACAAAGGGGGAGTTTTTTAAAGTTTAAATCACCTCGGTGAAAATGGTCACATGGCCGATGGCCCTATCCCCTGATCTCCAGACAGAGGGGAGTTTAGATCGCCCTCCATGCCACCAGCAGCGTGGAGGGCGATCTAAACTCCCCTCTGTCTGGAGATCAGGGGGTGGGGCCACCAGCCATGTGACCATTTTCAAGAGGTTCTGGAACTCTGTTCCACCACATTCCACCTGAAAAAAAGCCCTGCTAGTAAGGCTGGAGGGAGATGGAATAGTCCAATGGGGAAGTGACCTTGGACCTGAGGGCTTGATGTTATCCTCCTGCTTAGAAGAAAATGATAATCTGTAAGCAGGGAGGCTCTTGTGTGTGTCTGGGGACAGCTTTCTGTTCCCCGTTGAATAAAAAAGGCAAATAATAACGTATGTTTCCTCCATATGGTGACTAATGCTGTCATTTGCCAAGATGGGTAGTTAATAAGGTCTGTGTGACTCAATTGCTCTGATATTAAAGTAATAATTTACCTTAAACAGTAGGCAAATATTCTGTACAAGAAAAATTATTCCATGAATATTTTATTTAAAAATCAACTGTTTGACAATTTGGCATCTCTGTTCTTTTGAAGTTTATTGCTATTCAAATATACACATTTGATCTGGACAGTTCTGAAAAGCCTACTTCAGTGAACAGTGCAGTGTGGAAGGATGGAGGGCTTCTGTGGGACTGTGGTTCTTTTCAGATGAACTATTAATGGATTTCCACTTTCGTTGGGAGCATGTTAGAGCAAAGGTGACATGAAACTGACAAGTGTCAATTGCCTGGTTCCCATTCATTTCTAGAGGGCTTGCGTGAGAGACCTTTCTGGCAGCTTGTGTCCTATGCAGGCGGCAGAGATGTAGAATGTATGGTACTAAGTCTTTTTCAGGTGCTGCTCCTATCGGGGAAGAGGCAGAATCTAGTATTTATTGTACTGCCTGCAGCAGATGCTGGCACCATCTGGAGTGGGAGGCAGAGATGTCCAAAGGCTCTCTGCTTGGTGCCTGGGTTATATTCCGTAGTGCTTTGACTGACATTGCCTGGTAATTCACAGGTTATCGCACGAGGGATCTGGTTGTTTCATTGCCTGGAATTATAGCCACTGTGCAATCTTCCTTTGACACAGTCAAAGCCAAATATTCAGAACACATTGGCTTTGAAAATTGTCCTGCTTTCAGTATGTATATGATAGGTGAAAAGATATGGGCCAACTTATTGTTGTATAATGGATGTTATTCAAAGCAGTAGCTAGGCATGGATGTTCAGAGAAAAAAGGACAATCCTTGCTTTTTTCTCCAACTGTTAGGACCTGAGGCAACTATGTAGCTGATGATTCCCCTAGCCAGGACTGGTCCTGAGGAGGTCCTGGGGGGCCACATAACACTGTGGAAAACTCAGGCCTTGTTAGCTGCCTTGCTCCAGTCTTTTACCCACCACTTTCCAGCCATGTTTACTTCCTGGCTCTCTTAGTTAACTCCTAAAGAGGCTCTTTCTCTCACAAAAGGCTTTACCCCCAAGGAGGACAGGGCTGGTAGCCATTCCTCCTTCCTACCACTTAGGTACCCTAAGAGGATTGCCTTGTTCCCTCTGAGGGCTGCAGCTTTGCTCCCCCACTTCTCCCTCACTTACGAGTGCCAGGCAGTGAATGAAATCGTAGCATTGACTGACTACAGGGCAGGCCTCGTCAATCTTGTTTCATTTATTTGATTAATGTTTTATGAGAAACAGACTTCAGATTTGGGGATAGTCCTAACATGTCCCATCAGCATCTGTGGGTCAGCATGCTGTTTTGTACAAAATGATACAGGCTTCCTCCATGTTTCTTGGGACTTAACCCAAGTTCCTTTGTACTTAGGCAAAGCCGTAACAGGCTCTTGGACTAGAAGTCAGCTTCTAACTAGGCACACCAAACCTTTCACAATGCTAGGAGCTCTATAGTTTCCAGTGTTTGTTTCTCTTTAAATAGCAGATGTGTGAGGGCCCAATTCAGATTGAGGCCGTGGCACAGGAGGAAAGGGATTAAGCTCTTGCATTTGCACAGTTTTCCTGACCTGCATGTTTACCCCAACAGTGCAATCAGTAGCTCCGCAGGGCCAATTCATTTGGGAAAATGGTGCAGAAGGGAAGGCTTAAACTATCCCTTCCCCAAGGCCGTATTAACCCATGGCTGGGCCCCTAGGCTTTCAAGTATTTCGGGCTCCGTCCAGCACTTCCATCTCCAAAAGAGGCTGAGTATATACAAACTGAAATGAAGCCTCTCCTGCCTTTTATTACTCTCGCCTGAATATTGGAATAGAGATATAGACAAAAAGGGAATTGTAAGCAATATGGCATTAAAGTAATATATATAAATATAAAATAGTAAAGAGTCCAATAGCACCTTTAAGATTAACCAACTTTATTGTAGCATAAGCTTTCAAGAACCACAGCTCTCTTCGTCACATGAATGGACTATATGTATATACTATATATACAGTATATAGTATGTATGTATGTGTGTGTGTGTATGTATATGTGTGTATATATATATATATATATATATATATAGTATACTTATGAGAGTATATATATGGATAAATATATATGTACATGTATTGCTCTGGCACAGAGTGAAAAGTGCCTTTAACATTGAAGCCCTAGGACGCAGGTAACAGTGCCTCAGCAAAGAAAATTGATGGGCCCCTAGTCCCTGCAGGGCCCCTAGGCTTCAGCCTAGTCAGCCTTATGAATAATATGGCCCTGCCCTTCCCTCATGGTAGGGTTGCCAGCCCCCCTCGCAACTGCTGGGAGGGTGGGGCACAGGGACTTGTCTCATCCCTGCCTTGAGTGCATATTTCAGTGCATGCATGCTCCTGCACCCCATGCAATGATGTCACTTCCTGTTATGCCAGTTACATCGCATTTCAGTGCAGTGGTGGAAGCAACACTATCTCATAGGAGGGCACACACACGGTCATTTGCTCAGGCTGCCTGCTGATGGTGGGCAATCTCCAGGCAGTCTGCCTCCTCCCAGAGACTGGCAGTGATTACCGGGCAGAGAGGCAAGCCTACCTCGTGCCTGCCCACAAAAACTGCAGCTAGCTCTCACTTATAGTAGTATGAACCATACAAATCCCAAAGTAGTTGTAAACAGTACTTTTTTACAGAATGGAAAAATCCACAGAGTAAATAAAGATATTAACTACAAAACCCAATGAAATAAGAAGTGACATTTCATTATTTTGTCTTAATATTTTAAGAAGAACTATCTCCCAAAAATTATTTGATTAAACACAGTTAGGCATCTCCAATTCTTATTGAAGATAATTAATTGTTATAATAGCTGAATTCACAAGATCTGGATTCTTATTAACATTTGGAAATCGGTTTTTAGAGTACAAATTCAACAAGTAAATAAATTTATCTCCTGGGGGTGGTTATACAGGATTCAGGGGCTAATACAGCACACTGTAATCTGATGGCGGAGAGAGCTGAAAGGGCGGTGCATGCAGTCTGGAGATTTTTTCGATTTAAGGGGGGCTTATATATCCCGGCAGCACTGAAGCTGTATCAAGCTAAAGCCCTTGCGCAACTCCTATACGGTATTAATTTGGGCATATCCGCTGATAATCTGCAAATTCTCGAGAAGACTCAGTCCAAATTTATCCGTGCCATCTTACAGGTACCCCCAGGATTGCCAAATGCCCTCCTATGGCTAGAAACAGGCCAAATGAGAACTGAAGCCAGAATATTGCTATCTTCTGTTTATCAGTGGCTCAAGATACATAACAATCAAAAAGGCCTTCTCCCTCTAATAAACCAAGATCCTTACCAGCCTAGGTGGATGCGGATGGTTAAGAGCAACCTAGAAAGATTTGGAACTCTCGCCTGCTGACCTACTGACTCAGGGCAGTGACCAGGCAAAAAGTATTGTTAAACAAAGGGTGAGAGACATAGAGCACCAATGAGATTTAGCTCAATCTCCTCATTTTATGGCCCCTGGGGACTCTAGATATGTTATGGGTATGGCCAGATATCTCACTCATTTGGATGTCCCATCTTATAGAAGAGCTTTCACCCTGGCCTGATGTGAAGTTATCCCTTCAATGGTCATTGAAGGGAAATATAGAAAGATCCCATATGAGGATAGACACTGCCATTGCTCCATTGGTGAAGTGGAATCACTTATTCAAATGTTCTTTCGCTGTCCTTTCCATCAAGTCTATAGGGACAAGTTTATTTCCCCATTCTTAGACACACCAATTGCAGAGGCAAATAAGGCCTGCCTGGAGAAACTCCTAATTGATGAAAATCCAACTATCTCCAGGCAAATAGCCAAATTCTGTCTCTATTTGGTTAAATTCCATAATAAAAAGAATAGCCATACATAGTCTCCTGCTCTTTTTATGATTTTAAATATTTTAATGTCAATGTTTTAAATATTAGAATTACTGCGGTTCCCAGAGAACTATATACATTTTAAGATATGATTTTAAATGCTAAACGTATTTTTTTTTCGTCCTTTACATTTTTATGCTGGATTTAATTAATTATTTTATTGATTGATATGGATGTATTATCATCGTTATGGTCTCTGACAGCAAATAAATTCATTCATTCAGAGTACAAATGATGGTAAAATTTAATCCTGCATAAGATTATCTTAAAATGCAAAGATTACTCTGAGAACCCAAAATGTAACATTCAAGTTTTGAGATTAACACATACCAAAATATGTCTCAATCTAATGTCCCAATCTAATAGTTCTTTGCCCACACTTCGTGGCCTTAGATAGTTATTTGTATTGTTTTCCAGTTCTTTAATCCCTAATACATTGACTTGTTTATCAGAAATCTTTGCTGTTTGACTGATGGGTTTTTATCATATTTTGTAACCCAACCACTTTTTGATTAAATTGTTTTTATCATATTTTATAACCTGCCTGATTTTTGATTCAATTGTTTTTATCATACTTTGTTATCTGTCTTGAGTCTCAGTGAGAAAGGTGGACAATAAAGAATAAAAATATAATAAAATCAATAAAATACAGCTCTGTAAAATACAGGACTGGAACAGGCTTCCACTGTACAATGTTTGAGTTTCCAGGATAAACACCAAGTATATTTTGAAACTGATCAAGTGTCATTGCTGCCCATCTGTGACTGCAAAAACAGGGAAAGTGTCAAGTACCTGACGGTCCACGTAAGACAGCAAGAGATTATACATGCCTGAGGTAAAATGACATTGAAAGAAGGATCAAAGTCCTAACTACTTGCCTCCCAGAGCCATTTATAGCCAAGACTGCGTAGGAACCCAAGCATCCACAAACTGAGCAATTTGGTTCTAGGGTTACCAATCTCAAGATGGGGCAGCAGTTCTCGTGGAATTCTGACCGATCTCCAGACCATAGAGATCAGTTCCTCTGGAGGAAATGACAGCTTTGGAGGGTGGACCCTATGGCATCATGTTCCCGCTGAGCTCCCTCTCTTCCCAAACTCCGCCCCTTCCAGCCACTGCCCCCAAATCTCCAGGAATTTCCCAAGACAGGGTTGGCAACCCTATTAAGTTCACCAGTTCCAAGCACAACGAGGCTGCATTCAAGGAATCCATAAAAATTATATGCCTGCCTCCAAGTGCGACCAATGGTGTTCAGAAACACCAATTTCATACTAAGCAAGGAAGATCATATCCCAACAAAAATCTCCTCTGGGGTCTTCTTTTGAAGATCTTCTTTGCATAATCCATGTGGATTCTGTAAACCGGTTTAAAAGGTTTCATCTCTGCTCTTTCACAGAGGAAAGAAAATCAAGCTCAGACTCGAGTGTATCTATCTGAGAGTCTCAAAACTGAATAAGGACAAGGGGGTGGGGGTAGAAGACTAAGACAAAGCCTGCATTGTTTTATCTAGCTAGAAAACCAGCATATGGAAAAAATAGGCGCAAGAACCACCGATGTAGAATGAAGAGGCTACAGCTTGTGACAAGCAGGCATTAAGTGTGAGCTGAGAGATGACATTCGTTTCCAAGAGGCAAAATGAAGATTAGTATTGCAATGACACAGTGTTCTCTGGAGCAGTTACTGTAGAACACGTTGGAGATAAAATATAATGCTAAGTCGGTTTGGCCCTCAGCAGCCCTGCCTAGGAATGACAGAGCTGCCTAATTAATTGAGTTTAAAATGCAAAGAGACAGGGAGGGGGGAGCTTGAAAAGACAAGAGAAAATCTTTTAGAACCCAGAAAAAATGGAATCTGGCCAAGATGTGCTGACTAACCTTCTACAATGTGCTACCAAACTGGAAAAGGACAACTACTAGCCTTACTCAAATCCTAACAAGCGTAAACATTTGTTTATCCCTTCCCCCTGATCCAGGAACACTTAGCAGGGAGACCCTACCAAGGATCAAAACAGAGAGCCGGCAGCAGGAGACTAAGGATGGGCTTTGTTCAGAGTGCTGAAGGTGGTATGCAAGTGGCACTGACGCCTTGAGTGTGCATGCTCGTCCTTCTACCACCTCCTCTAAACAGTTTTGACAGGCTGCAATAACTACTCTAGAGCTACAAAAGTTCGTGTCACCAGACTCAACCTGCTGTGCACATCTTAAGTGGTTGGGTACTGCCTGCTCCGTAAACACTTACTACATGAGCCTTTGTGGCCATGGGAACGCTTTCCTCGGCGTGACATTAAAATGTTATCGCTACTTTGCTGTCTCAGTTGATCACGTAAACACTCCTGTCAAAGTCTACAGCACCAGAACTGGGAACCCTGTGTTCAGACTCCTCCAAAGCTCAGCCTCTCCAAGATGCAAGGATGATAGAGGCACTCCCTTGCCTGGGCTCCAGTGTGACCCCCATCTATGGGCAGCCCAAGGTCCCTTCTTGGTCCGGCTGAAAAAACTTTCTGGTTATGCCAGGGTCCTTGCTTAGACAACAGTTCATTAGTTTGCTCCTGATTGTCCATCTCTCTCCACTTGCTCTTAGTTTCCATATTCCCCTGCAACTGTCCACCCTCCCATGTCTTGCCCCTTTTAACAGAGGTTTAATGAGATGGTATTTGCCTCTGTGCCATGAAAAAGCTTCAACTGCCCATTTCCGCACATTAAGCCTCTGTTAATGTGTCAAGACTATTTTTTCTCCAGGTTGTTGGCAACCCTACCTCCATGGCCCCCACGTGGTGGGGAAGGTACACATTACCAGAGCTCAGAGGTCTAGAGGGGCCTGGCCCAGGCCACATTGCCTGTTACCTTGAGGGGGGAAAGGGGATAAACTGTAGATCATACCTGAGAATTCTCACAGAAATTTATTTCCCTCTATTTATCTAGTGTACAGCTATCTCATCTGCGGGAGCCAATCAGAAGCAGAGTTAAACACCAATCTCAAGCAACAATTCTGAACTGCTGGGCTCCTGGGTCTATATCATAAAAAAAGAACTACCAGTCCCAGAGTCCCTTTTGCTTTGCCTGGAGGAAGGAAGGAACACCTGGTGGGAAGGGCAAAGTAAAGCACCATAAATCAGTGGGAGCAAATTCTGCTGCAGCTGCTTCTAGTAGGATTTGCAGGCCCCAAATATACATAAATATCGAGTTCACTCACTATAAATACAAATCAGGCAGCCAAAAGTGTAAGGAGGTAAAAGAAAGGGAACAAAAAGAAGCTCAAGGAAACCTATCTATGCTCCAGTTTTTCAAATCAGAGAAGGCCTTTCTGCAGTCAGGTAACAATGCAGTATCTAGGGAAACAGATGAACAAAATCATGATGCAAATGATTTTGATACATAGACTGAGTCTCTGGCAACTAATTTTCAGCAAAGTGTACATAGCCCAATAGATTCTTGCACACTGCTAATGACTGAAAGAAGTTTCAGCAAGCTAGCACTCAGCATCAACTGATGGCATTCTATAATGCGACAAGAATGGTTAAGCCACCTAGTCATCTTGTCTATTAAGTGTGAACTTGCAAGAGAAATTGACTTTGGGGGGGTCTAATTCATGATTTTGCAATGAAAAATGCTTTTTTAAAAAGCTTTAAGTTTACTGGCTAATCTTTATAGCCACATTGATCTATTAGAATGTTTTAAGACCTTGACAAATAATCCCACATCACTTCTGGGCACAATCCAGAAGTGATAACGGGTAGCTCTAGGAATTGCCAGGAACTTTATGGTAATTATAGAGTTTCTGGCGATTCCTAGAGCTACCCTTCGTCAGTTCCAGTACCTAGAAGTGAAGTAGCAACATCAGTGTTTTTTAACTTCAAGTAGCAGCATGCAACGAGGCTTATCAGCAGGAGGCCTCCTGCCATAGTGGGAGGCCTGATAAGTGTAGTATGGGGGCCCATTTTACAAGTTTATAATGGTCCTGAAAACATATTGGTTGGTTCCTGCCTACCTCCTTTCAACCTCCTTGGAAAGATACTTTGGCTTTGACACCAGGCAGTGAATAACTTTGTTTTGGGTTATCCTGAATACATGTCGCTTTGACCTTCTGGAAAACTGGTCTTGGAGCCCACTGGATAAGCTAATCCTTGATCCTGCTGGCCAGTACTCAGTCCAGATCTGTTCCAGCTACCTAGGCCCCTGCAGTAGCAGGCAGCTTCAAATGGCTTCTGGTGGCATATGCAGGGCTCTGGTAGCACAGTCTGGCTTATGCCAGATATTTTGCAAGCGCCATATCTGAAACACCTTACTTGATGCACTACAGAAAGAAAACAGGCAGATAATAAATAACACATTACTTTAATGAGGAATATAGTTTGGAGCAAAAATGGTTATGATTGCACAAACAATCATCTCAAAAAGGGAGTACAGGTCACTCCTTCAATCCACCTTACAATTGGCAATGAAAACTAATGCCTCAAAATGTGCATCCTGTTGAGTAATTGGAAGAGCACAGTTGCTTTTAAATTTAGGAAACAGCAGGAACTAAAAAGGTAACAGAGTGGAACAGGAAACACACCACCCTTGGCACCTTTACTCTTGTGATATTTCACACAGGCAAGCAGAGCAGCGGGGGCAGGGGAGACAATGCCTATTGAGTCAGACCGTATATTCTGAGACCTAGCAGTGTGCTCATCTCATAAAGAATTCCATTCTAGATGGAGATTAAAATCTCTGTTTGATTATTTCCAAACATTAGTAAACAGAATGAGTAGCATATTAGTAGTGAGAAGCATGTAAGCACAGTCAAAGACTCTCGCCCTTACTCCTACCTCCCCCCTTGTACAAAATTAATAAACACAGTCGCAGTTTCTGTACCCAAGCACACGGCTCATGTCACATTCCAGGTGCCTCCTATAAAATTACATTTATCTTGCTAAAAAAGTCCCTGCAGGATGCCGCCTGAATACCAATTAGTTTTCTAATAAATAAAGAGGCAGGAAAGGGAAAACACCATTAAATAATCATAGAAGAAGGAATAATGACTCCAGCCAAATCATTTTTTCTGGGATATTAATGGCGGGTTGTAGTTAATGGCCCTTGGTTTCACTTCAGACCATCAATTCTCAAAGCCATCATTAATCCTCAGAAAAAAAAAACATTGAGCTTTGATCATTATTGCTTAATTACATGGGAAAACAGACAGATTGTTAATATTAATTTGCATTACACAACTGGTCAAATGGAAATTTGCCAAGGCATTCCCAGCACTCTCCAGCCACTGCTTAATGTGGCAACAGGAGGAGGGAGGGAAAGAGGAACAGAAGTGTTAATTTATTGCAGCAGGTAGCCTGGGACTGTGAAATCAGGGCATGACAAAAACAATCATATCCAAGTCCTTACTGTACTTTAGATCCAGAGGAGTTAGCCGTGCTAGTCTGTAGTAGCTTACTGTACTTTGTTTTTTGAAGCAATTAAGATCCCAAAATCTCACATTTCAGGTTCAGCCCCACATCTGCCCACATACTACATGCTTAAATTTCTCTCAGTGTAATCCTAAGAACGTTTTCTCGGAAGCAAACCCCATTGAACAAATCTGAGTAAGATTCTGAGTAGAGCTGTTTAGGGATGCTTTCTAAGTTTTCAGTTTCTGGCACCTCCAATGAAAAGAGAGCAAGAACAGGGTTTCCAACTGCCTGGACCAAAAAATATCCAGGCCATTTAACAGAGGCTTAATGGAATGCTCCTGACCAGTTTCAGCAGTCCATTTCCACATATTAAGGCTGCAGTAAAGGGACAGGACATTTTCCCCCAGTCCGGTTGGCAACTCCAAGGCAATTATATGTCATCATCACAAGGTAATACAGCCTCCTGTCAAAAATGGTTTTTCTTTATATTTTAGCCAAGTTTCTGCTCCTTTGATGCTCAGTGGCTCGGGTGGTTCAATGAAAAATGAATCTTCTTGATGACAACGTTCAACACAAGAGTATTGGACTTCAAGCATTCAGCCAGGTGTGCTGTTAAAAATTAATTATTGTAGGCATTTCATTATTGGTTACTGATTAATTATTGAGCAGTCTTTTAATTAACTTTAAGCAAGCACTCATAGACATGGAAGCTAATTAGATCTAAACCACCCCCAGCATGGATGTCTGTTAAATTTAAATGGAAGCTGAAAATATCCTGAGAAATGCACAAAAGTGGTTTAGCCCTTTACTGCATCCCTTTGCATATGCGGAAATATACAGCAATACAGGCTGCCATCAGTGTCTGACACAAGACATCTTACACAAGTAGGATCAAATGAAAGATCTTACACTTGTTCTCCCACTGTGGATACACCATGCACCACTAGAGAGACAAAGTACACTTGGATATAAGACAACACAGAAAGTAAGTCACTTGAGCGTCCCCGTGTAAGATGCCTTGTGTAGAGAGATTCTCAGTTTGGGGCTCCAAGTTCATAGGGCCAAAATGTGCAGCACAGTATGCTTGGTACAGAATAGAGCATGCTTAGTTTGACACTGATGTGGCTGCATAGAAAAAGTACTCCATCTAGGTACAGAATTTAAGAACCTGAGAACTGGAGCTTTTTTGAAAAAGGAAAAAGCAAGTCTCTCGTGCTTATGGTTTCAAGGGTATGCTTCAAAGCACATAGGTAATGCCAGCTGAAGCTGCAGAAGCCATAGAGGCAGCAGAATACGATTTCCTATTATAAGCTTCATACCCTTACTTTTGACTGGCAGGGCCAGTGTACACCATGCAAAGTAATGCAATTGCAGAACAGATTGTGTAAAATGGCTCAGTTTGTATAGTGTTTACTAGTCAGAGAAACCACCTTTTTAGAATGTTGATAACATGGGTACAGAAGGGATTTTGTTTGTTTATTTAAATATAGGGCATGCAGTTCCAGATGTTGACAGGGCAGCTGTTCACTGACTATGTTATTATTGAGCCTAAGCATCTGATTATACGTGCACTAAACATGAGAGAGGTTAGAGGAAATCACCAACCCAACCCACATTTAATGTGTGGGTACACTCACTTTCAAAAGGGGGGAACGGGCTCCAAGTGCGTGCAGAGGCCCTCTACTAACTGGACAAGTGTGCTGGGTGAAAAGCAGGGACTGATAAAGCTGCGCTTTACACAGGCTGCCACGAAGCAACAGCCTTGGTGAAGGAGCCATTGTGAGGAGTCTCTGACAGGCCACACCTCTGGACTTACCCCCTAGAACTCAAGGGTGCCAGAGAAGCAATCAGGCTGGCACAAAGCCACAGCCTTGGAGGCGTTGTGAAGAGGCTCTGAAGGGCCACGCCTCGGGACTTAGCCCTTGGTACACAAGGGTGCCAGGGAGGGAACAGGGGCCTTTAATCCGGCGGCCTTTTTCCAGCATCTTGAAGAAGCATCTCTTGAGCCATAATGATGAAGGGAAACACAGAAACTTTTCTTTTTCAATGTAGTTGTGTTCTTCACCAGAATGTCAACTGAGGGTTAAAAACTTTTAAAAGAAATAAATGATCCTCAGCCTCAGAGATGTGGTGAAGGAAAAGCAGAAAACAGCAATGGAGATCCTCTCTCTGCAGTGGCAAAAAGAGAACTGAGGGAATAGCGCCCCTCCTCCTGGTCATGTGATGGTTTTGGCAGGAAAGCACCAAATGGAGGAGGGGTGCTCCTAGTCTTCTAGAAAGCTCTAGAAATCTTCTCTATTGCTGGGCTGCACATGCACAGTCAAGGGACCCCCCCCCAAGAACAACACTGGGGCAAACTGAAGGTCCACAGTGGGAGGGGGGAATCGGGAATAGGTAAAATTCCCCCCGCTTCTGTTAGAGGAAATGTACTGCAGGCTCCAAACCTAAGACTGCAGTCTACATTGTGGTGTGGCCTGCCTGAGGAGGTCAGGAAAGCCCCTCCCTTCTATCATTCCACAGCATTTGCAAAACAGAAATGTTCAGGAAGGCATTTTTGTAAAGGAATTAAAACTGAACTATAATGGAACAGCACAAGAGATCGCTTTATAAGGGACAGGTTTGTAGTCTATTGCTATGTTTTTGTATGTATCACCTTAATTTGATTGCATTGTCTTTCACCTTTGTTACCCACTTTCTGTATTATGGTATGTCATGCCTTAAACTCCACCCCTCCTCCTTTTTTAATTTAGATTGTTATCCAGTTCTGAAATCCTAGCACAGTTCATTAGGTGTGATTCTTTTATATTCTGTAATTTACTCAGCGAGAAATGCAGGCTCTAAATGAAGTAAATAAAAATATATAAATAAATATAGGAGATGCTGTCACCCTGATGAAAGTGAGCATTTAGAAATTGCTTCTCGTTTTCAACTAGATTAGAACGTTCTAGATCTAGCATTGCTGGTCCTCACCGTCACTTAGCACAAACCAAGATCACATCCTATGTTGCCCAACAGGCAGGGCCGGCGCCACCGTTGAGGCCGTGAGGCGGGGGCCGCGGGTGCTGCGGGGCCGGAGGGGGTGCCGGAGGGGGCCCTGGGGGTGGAGGCGCGCATCCCACGCCACCGGCAGCCAGCCCCACACCACCACCTGCGAGCCTTGCACCGCCGCCGCCGCCCGCCCCCAGGCGGGCGCAGCAGACATGGGCCAGGAACGACAGGTGTCCAGGGCGGCGTGCGGCGCGTGAGCGACCTCCTCGCTCCGCCCCAGCCATCTGCCAGCGGTGCTGCGTGATGACATCCTGGTGCTGGGGCTGCCAACAGGCATATACTGTGGGGGACAATTATCTTTTAGGTAGAGTTATCTGCCATGAGTGAGCTTCTCATTGAGAAAAATAACTTTTGCCACAACTCACCTGAAATCATTGATCTGTACCAACCCATTAGGTTCTAATGAAATAATAACAACTGTGCTTGTATACTGCTCTTCTAAACTGATTAGTTATTATCCCAACAATACAGCTGGGGCCACCTGCTGAAATCATGGCAGTAGTGGGATTCGAACAAGCAAAGCGTTGATTTTCAGCCCAACCACTTAACCAGTGCTATGGTAGCACTCTAAAAAAATTGGTCACATCAGGAATGAAGAAATTAGTCAATCATACACTGTTTGTGCTTCCTGAGGATAGGCCCTCTGCCTCTAAAGCCCCTTGTCTTGCTGCAAATTGTAATTCAAAAATCATCAGGAAATCAACGGTTGCATTATTCATTTCCACATCCTCCTCATTTTCTGAAGGGCAGAAGTGCTGGTACGCTTCTCCTTAAACAGTAACGTCATGACAAGTGGCACGTGTCCACAAGGAGAAACAAAGCAATATGGCTCTGGAAAGCTCAGCTCACTTAATTCCGGTCAGGAATATGTGAGACTTTGAAGTATGTGTGAATGATTTTTGTGACACAAAAAGTAATGAAAAACTGACAGGATGGAATGAAAAACCCTCACTATTACAAGTTAGGCTGACAAGTCTTTAGGTCACATTGTCTGGCACAGCTGGGGTTTGAAGAGTCAGAAAACTAACTTCTTGTCAGTCAAAAAGGAAAGCCTGTTTTCAAGAGTCTCGACCAAGATTCCCTCCAGAAACAACCATTCATATGGCCCTAAGATTCCTTGTCAGCTTTCTCCTACTTCCATGCACTTGGCTCCTTCAAAAATGGCAACAGCCAAAAGAGTCAAAGTTCCACCTGAGTTTGAATCAATAGATATGAAATAAGGAGCACAATTTGGGTTCCATAAGGAGCGATGCAACCAGGGCTTTTTTTCAGCTGGAACGTGGTGGAACAGAGTTTCGGAACCTCTTGAAAATGGTCACCTGGCTGGTGGCCCCGCCCCCTGATCTCCAGACAGAGGGGAGTTTAGATTGCCCCTCACGCCATGGCACAGAGGGCAATCGAACCCCCCCTCTGTCTGGAGATCAGGGGCGGGGCCACCAGCCAGGTGACCATTTTCTCTGAGGGCAACCCACCACCTCTTTTCCCAGAAAAAAGCCCTGGATGCAACTATACACAGAAATATTAGACAGAAGGAAATGTGTTCAAAAGCTGGGAGTCAATGTGGCAGAGCAGCTAACATACCAGAATAGGACAGGGAGACCCAGATTCAAATGATGCATAAGAACAAATTTGGCAGGTGTAGAGTCATACTCCATCTTGGGAGTCAAAAATGTATATTGCATGTGTGAATTAAAATTTAGGAGATTCATAAAATTCAGATCCAAAAGCAGAGCATAAAGTGAGAGCGGGTGGGGCATGGGGTTTAATATACATAGAATGATATACTCACATACAAATGACACCTGACCAAGCACCAAGTTAATGAAAGATACCATTCTGACCAACTGGTAAAAGGAAGTTCTCTCATCACACAAGCCATGGTTTTGTTTATGCCATAGATTTTTGCAGACTTTTTATGATTGAAGAGAATGTTATTGACCTCTGATTGGAGTTGTTTCTCACCTCTGAAATCTTGTTCTTGCATCATTTTGTAAATAAGGTACAGTCTCCTTGTAAATAGCAGATTTATAACACAAAAATGCCTCTGAAATAGTTTTGAGCCTTACAGAAAATTTTCTTCCTACACAGATAATTATTGACCCTTAATCAATAGGCTTTTTGTCATTATATGAACATGAAAATCTGTTCTCAGTAGCTAGCTAAGGTATCTTGAGTTTTTTGATACAAAAACATTCCATTACTTTTAGGATCCAAAAGGTGAAAAGCATTCAATGATAGAACAATGATAGAACAGGCGACATATAAACTGAGGGGGGAGATGATGGTGGAGGGGGGAAGCAGCCCATTATTCAACCTCAAAAAAAATCTAGACCAATTCATATACAGGCTATAAATCACATATCAGTAGTTACTCCTTATTGTACTGTAAAAAGAGTAGACACAGTTCCTCTGTACTCCAGAGTAAGAGCAGATTCAGAGCCAAGCTACAAGTGACACCTGACACAGGTAGGACACTTGTCAGCTTCCCTCAAGTTTTGATGGGAAATGTAGGCGTCCTGGTCTTGCAGCTTGGCTCTCTGACTGCTGTCCAATATACTTTTCAACTGTCACTTGTCCAACATTCCGCCAAGCTGCCTACATTTCCCATCAAAACTTGAGGGAAGCTGACAAGTGTCCAACCTGTGTCATTCATCACTTGTAGTTTGGCTCGTAGCCAATAAGCACAACAAAGTGGAACGATTCTGGAGTCTGTACCACTTCAAGCAATGGGAGTGCCTCTTTTTTTCACAGTTTCCTGTGCTAAAGAAACCCTGAACATCCAGAAATATGACTCCACCCACTTGTGGTTCTCACTTTTGACTCCTTCCTCCATCCTGTCTAATTGCTGGTGGCAAAATGGCCAGCAGCACCTCATTTGGGTCTCCACTGCCACTACACAGACCTTTCCTTTTAAAGAGCAGCTCCGAGTCTGCAGTATCAACTTTACTCCACTTTATAGTCAAATCCCAGTTTAGGGACAAATCATTTCCTGCCAAGTGAGAAGTTAAGATACTGTAAACCTGTGCTTCTTTTAAAAGAAACAATTTATTATAAAAATAGCATATTCAGACATATCATTACTAGGGCTTTTTTTCTGGGAAAAGAGGTGGTGGAACTCAGTGGGTTGCCCTTGGAGAAAATGGTCACATGGCTGGTGGCCCCGCCCCCTGATCTCCAGACAGAGGGGGGTTTAGATTGACCTCCGCGCTGCTCATTTTCAAGAGATTCTGGAACTCCGTTCCACTGCGTTCCAGCTGAAAAAAAGCCCTGATTATTACAATCTGTTTCAGCAACATGAGCAAGTGGATTAATTCAGACATATTTCTATGCCCTCGCTGCTCAGCCATTTGTAATAGCTCTCAATATTCTAACAAATTTTAAACTGTTGACTATAACCTGTCCTGTACCATCTTTTGACAATAAAAGTCTTCCCCTTTTTAACACCCTAGATTTCATCCTTCAGTAAGGTACGAATAAATTCCATTGATTTCAACAAACCCAAAGCACTAGCCAGTAGCCCCCATAACCTGGATTTGAACACAAGTCTGTGATGATTTAAACCTGCCTCCGCATAGCAGGTATATTTTGCCAGTGTCCTAGTTTCTTGCGTTGTCTCTGGTTACCTGATAGGTTCACGTGAAATGCCTTTAACCAAAATCTTTAGGCCAATTCATCACTGAAAGAAGAAAAATAAAGCACTTACTTCACCTTTTGAAAGTAAAGCCATAGAGGAAAATGAAATGGGGTGGGGGGCTGCCGAAAGAAACGGCTGTTGACATTTCAGGAAAGGCTAGTTACCAAGTTTCTCAAAAAATATAGTCTCAATTTGGCTAGTACAAAAAAAGAAACACCATTATACTAAATCTTTCCCCCACAGAAAGACCTTCAGTTTATGAAACTGTCAAAAAAATCTCCATCATAAACATATCAACAAAAAGCAGAGTAATATAAAAGTAACAGGAAAAAGGGACAAATGAACCCTTGAGTAACTCTTGCATTGCAAAGGGGTCAGAAGAAATCTTCAAGCCATTTCACGAAACATTTCTATTATCTTCCTGAGTCAGTGGCACATGGGAAACCATCAATAAATGTCCACAGATGTTTTACGGGGTAGTTCTCCGCAGCCCGTTTCAATTTAAACCAACTTGTTAAAAATAAAGCAAGTTGGGCATGGCTATCTAGACTAAAAAATGCCCAAATTCTTCTATAAACACTTCTTTCATTTACATTCAGATCCTCCCAGCTGTATAATCCTTTTTAATATAAAAACAAACGTTACCACACGTAGGTTAAAAATGAAATATATCTTTCCGTTAAAAATGCATCAAGATATCTTGCATCCATGAGGCAGATACACACAAGGGGTCACCATATGCTACAATAAGTTTGGCTTGGAATATTAGATATATATCTATGCTTTATGAAAGTGTGATGAAATTTTCCTACCAAATCATCATAAAAACTCTTCATTTTGAATCTGGCCATGAGCGGACTGGAGAGAATCATTAAGGCTTCTGCACATAGTGCACAAATCTGCATTATATCATTTTGAAAACTCTGGTGATTTTATTAGGTAGCGGGGGGGGGCTAATTGCAAAGGGTATAGCTAGATTCCACACACACACACACACACACACACACACACAAATAAAAACAGAATATGTACTACTTTCCCCCACCAGGTACCTTTTTTAAAATTAAAGGCCTGGCAAAGAGATTTGGTAATTTGAAAGGTAGAGAGGGAGTGTAAAGTTAAGATGAAAAATATTTTTTGCTGCTGTTGTTTTGCTAGACAACTTGGATAGGATCACTTGGTTCTTTGATACTTAAGCAGCTAAGGCATGCGGAGTCAATGCTTTCATCTCGGAAGAAAGGAAGCACATTCAATAGCCAGCCACAATAGCAACAGCATCTTAGTGTAAAAGCTAGAAAGATGGAAACAGGTAAACAACTCAGGTAAAAATCAATCACATTAACAAAACAGAACACAGCAACGACAATAAGGTCCCAACCTCTCATCTTCTGCCTTCTCGAGCAATGTCTCTTCATTGCTCTATGCACACTGCACATTTTATTCGGAAAGTTAATGTTTCTCTGAAGTACTGATAAAGAAAACCAGGGAAATTTAGAGTGAAAAGTCACATCCCTTTATCTATATCCTAAATAATGTGTCTGAGAACAAAGGCAGCTTTACCCTGTAATTTCAAGCTTCAAACTTCTCCCTTTTTGCTAAGCCTTTTCTACAAAGTCCTTGAAAGACCTTCAAAGGAGGATATCCTCTTAAAACCACTCCAGGGGTGGAAGACCCAAGGGCCATCCTCATAGGCTGATCAATCTTGATATATTCCCGACTGCCCTAAGGGAGCTTCTGGCTTGCATGGCTGGGGTTCCTGTCAATACCCTGGAATCAGGAGAAGGTCTCAGTGGTTGATATGATTGAAAGATGGCTAGAGAATAGCTGAAGGAAAACTCACAGTAAGCACAACTGAACACGAGCTAAAACTCATTATCAAGCCATCTCAGTGGCAGTGAGGGTGACAAAACATTACTTCACCACAACTGTGTCTATACAAAGCAATCCAGTGGAGTTGTTCCCTGTTGTGAGGAGGCTTTTAAAACTGTCCCCTGATGAAGTCTTCATGACATGTTTCTTAAGCATTTTATAAATGAAGTTGCTCGCATCCACCACAACATACTCTCTTAGGATGTGGTAATTCAGTCTTCAATGTTATCAGAACACCATCTGATTACCATCGGAAGTGTTTCAGTTAATTTTGCTGGGGTGTGTGGAAAAAGTGCTTGGAGGTGTCTAGAGGACATATTCAACACTTGACCCTTTCCTACTGTGGTTGTAGGCTGCTGTGCAGGCTGCCAAGTAAAGGACCTGCTTCACAGTTACTGGAACCGAAAGAACAGATCCCTGTGAAAGTTTTCAGGAGTCCACATAGTATTTCATGATTAGTTGTGGCATTTTGCAAACTTTTTTGCTGAGAAAATCCCTCAGACGTGTTCCAATTTAGACTAGACATGGGCATGAACAGCATTACGAACACAAAAAAGCCACGAACAGTCCATTCGGTGGTTCGCGAACAAGCTGTTTGTAAGACCCCATTCTAGATGAACAAGTGGTCATTGCAAGGCTTGTTCATTGCGTTCGTCCGCTATTCGCAAAGCCAGACAGTCAGGCACTTTTAATCAATTCCCTTGGCAACGGAGGCAGGGACTGCCTGAACTCTGTCTGCACTCCTTCTGTCACCCTGGAAACCCCAATCTAAGCCCAACTTAGCTTGATGGGCAGGTCTTCCTTCCAAGTGTGGAGCTCCAAATTGGTTACAATTAGTTACATGGGATCAGAGACCAGGGGGGGCAAGGGGGAGGGGTAGTGTTCTGTAGCCATGGGCACTCCAATCTCATCCCTGCAAACCCTGTTAGACAGTTCTTCTGACTGCCAACCACAAACCTCCTGCTTTTCTCTATGAGATCTCTGGTTATAAAAGAAAGCGTGCTCCAAGCTCTGGCTTTTCAGTTTCAGCAGGCAGTGGAGTGGGACAGAGCTGTTGCTAGCCTTTTGGGAGATGCAGGCGGCAGCCCACAGCTCCCCACAAGGGCACTTACCTGTCTGCCCACAATCCCCTTTCCTAGGGGAACCGATGCCTACCGGCTGGCCAAGGGGAGGGGTGAAGGCCCCCACCAAGATGCCACCACAGACACCCACTGCCCTCGCCGGAGAGAAGGGGCGGGCGCCAGCGGGAAGAGCGGAGGCGCCCCCGGACGAGGAGCTTCGGCCTGGTGGCAGGGCACGCAGTGGGTGTGGTAGAAGCCCGGCACCGCAGCGCGAGCGGCACCCATGGGCAGGCCCTGCCAGCCCCTCGCTTCGCCTGGGAGGAGGAGCTCTGGGCGGGACGAGGCGGGAGTGCGAGCCACACGCCACATCCAGGGGAGGAGAGAGCCACCCGTCAGCAGAGGGGGTGGGGGAAGGGCATGGGGAGGAACAAAGAAGGGGGAATAAAAGGGCAGAACGCCGAGAGCACGAGGTGGGTGCAGGCGTGCGTGCGTGGCTGGATGGGAAGGGGAGTGGAGAACCGGAAACTTTGGAAGGAAGAGGGAGAGTGATAAGGGTGAGATAGGGAAGGAATGAATACGAGCCCAGGGTAAAGGAAGAGGGAGAGTGATAAGGGTGAGATAGGGAAGGAATGAATACGAGCCCAGGGTAAAGGAAGAGGGAGAGTGATAAGGGCGAGATAGGGAAGGAATGAATACGAGCCCAGGGGAAGGGAAGAGGGAGAGTGATGAGGGGAGAGAGGAACGGGCTTCACGGGTGACGGGAGGTTCGGGGAGGCAGGGAGGGGCTGCGTGACGTGGGAGCAGGGTGGGACTGAGGGGGAGAGGCGGGGCATTGGTGGTAGACGGGGGAAAGAGAGAGAGAGGGAAATGGGTGCAGCAGACCCCCCTCCTCTTTAGGACAGGTAGGGCCGGACGGGCACAAGAGGGGGTGCCGCTTAACCCCCTTCCACGCCATAAAGAGACAGCCCTAGGCCCAGGCCCCCGTGGCATCAGCCGGCCAGGGGGGACCACGCTGGCGACAGCGCCCCCTGCAGGCCCCGGCCGCCCCAGAGGAGATTCCCACATTGTTACATGTTGTAGTTTCTGTTTTTAGTAAATAAAGGTTAAGTTTCAATTCATATCTTAATGGTTAAGCCACTCTGACATTGTTAAACTAAACCAAAGCCTGCTAGCAAATTACACAGTTAGCAACAGAGCAGTTAAATCTTTCTATTTCTCTCGGGAAAGAAAGAACATAATATCTTCTGCTCCTCACTGAATTATGTATTACATCTCAGGCCACCTTTACAGATTAAAAATATGTTTTTCTTTAACTTAAGCTCTTGGAATACTTCCTCCTTGGTTTCTTGAAAAATTAAATAAGCTATGCCAATTTCGCTTTCCTTTTATACACTTTCAAAAGCCTAGCCTTTTAGCAAACGTTTTTGCTATTACAACAAGACCCTGGAGAAGTCCTGTAGCACAGTGTTTTCAGATGCATTGTTTGGGTTGCCAGATATTGCTTGAGTGTTAAAACATTACACTCCTGAGTCCCACCTTTAAATCTAACCTTTAAAATGGAAACAGATTTAATTTTTTTTACACTTTATGTTCATCTTTCTCTCTTGCGGTTTTCTCCTCTTTCTTTTACACTCTTCCCCATCTTTCTCATTTAAAACCCTCTAATTAAGGAAAATGTGGTGTTGCTACTGCTATGGGCATTTCTACACAGGTTATTTGCCCCAGGATTGCAACCAGATTTTTTTTCTTGTTTCCCCATAGTATTGCAGTACGTTCACGCATCTCCTGGAGTTTCCCTGTTTTTTCCCAGATCTTTCCTCATCCTCCTTTGCTCCGAAGTTTGGGGAAAGATTACAGCAAAGCTTGCATGGCTGACATGTGGACAGGAAAGTTTGGATTTTCCTGGTGCGACCCTCATGGCAGCCATTTTCTCCACAGTAGCTATTTTCTACCCCTGCCAACAGAGGGCTTTTTTAATATAATCAGCAACTGTGCATCATTATATCAATATAGTGTTATAACAATATGTAGAACCAACACTCAAGGTTGGCCATGATGGCCTCCAGGCTAACAGATACACAGAGCTCTGCTTCCTTCTTCAATATGTATAATAGATTCTTTGAATTGCTGTAGCAGCAACAGGGAAGCAACATGTGCCTGTTCCCATGTGGAAAACACTATGGCTATAGCAAGCCTGATTCATAATAAGTGAATCTCTGTTGTGGGTCCAACTGAATACCAATGGCAGAAAGAAAGCCCCAAAGGTTTTCATTAAAGCTCAACTCTGTCTAATTTTGTTAGAGTCAATTTCAGAAGCCTTACACTTGAGTCTCTTCACTTTGATCAACATGAATTGCCCCACTGTTGAAATATTTAAGCAAGTTGCAAAGGTTCCTTCCTCGGATTGTTTCCCTCCATTCCAAATAGCTATTCTGTGCCCTTTGCAGTTGCAGGTACGCTTTTATCGCTTCTCACTGATCATCGAAGCCAAAGAAAATAAATCATTATTGAGCCCTCCGTAAATCACTCAGATTGTACAAGGGTGCTTGAGGAATTTACTGTGTGAAATTGGAAGATGGAGAAATAAATTACAGAGGCAAAATCCTGCTTTCAGTCTGGGAACACTGCTGACCATCGAGAAATGAAAACCCAAAATTAAGGAATGGGGGACAAACAGAGGTGGCCACTTGAGATTTTCTGAAAGCATGTCTGCTAAATAAGTGGGGGGGGGGGGATGTATCACCTTCCTGGAACAGCTAAACAAAGATTTTTGTTGGTTTCATTTAGTCATTCTGCAAGAAGATATTTTAATGTTTATATAAATAGATTTTTCTGTCTACTCTTTCATTAGCTATGACAAATATAGGAGGCTATATAAGTTCTGGGGACACAAACAAAGCAATACTGTTTAGAATTGCACTGAAATCAGTGTGCAAGTTCCATTATATGGAAATCAAAACGTTGAGTTTAGCTGTTCAATCTAGCATCCTTTTTCTGTTTATGAAACAATGGTCATCAAAACATGACAGTGCAGTAGGGTTGCCAGGCTTGGTGAGCAGCAGGAGATGGGGAGGCGGTATATGAGGGGTAGCTATCAGCAATGGCATGACATCACTTATGGGTAAAACCATAGAGTTTCTGGCAATTCCTAGAAAGGACTGGCATCACTTCTGGGTTTTCTCCAGAAGTGACATCACACAGTCAGACGTATGGCCATTTTTAATTTTCTCCTGCCTCTGCTCTGAGCCAGGGGCAAGGTATCCCCTGCCCCCACTAGAGGCCTGGCAAGCCTATAGTGCCATTTTCTACTCCTGATCCAGTGATGAATTTCAACCTTAAATCAGCAGACTGTCTCCAATTTTTGAGTACTAACCAACCTCTCTCATATTTCATACACAATTATTTGATGTTGTACATACAAGTGACAACCTATTAGCTAAAATTTAGTCATCAATCTTCACAAGCTGGCTGTCATAAAAATGAAGTTAAGACAAGAGGAGCCATAGATCAGTTGCAGATCACAATGTTTTAATATATGCATGTTAAAAGGATCAAAACAACTAGAGCTAAAAAAGGCCTCAGGAACTTGCCATCAGCCAGATACTCAACACGAGACTAGATGGGCAAACAATTTGACAGTACAAAGGCAGAAAATTTCTTTACATATGCTATCAAGAAAAACGTGTCTTAAATTTGCATGCAACTTACAGTTATGTATGCTTTGTATTTATATTCCGGGCTAGCTTCCTTTCCTTTGACTGGTCCAAAATAACATCCTTGGGCATGCCAGCAGGTCATCTGGTAAACAAGAGTAAATGGATATCTATTTCCTTCAATTTTGACACTGGAAATAAATCCGCTGTAAACACCACACAAAAATTAGTAGCTGCCACCACCTTCTGTGATAAAGAATAGTAGGGCTATTGTATAACTGGGATACCAAACGACAACTCTGGCAGGCTTTCAGTCACATAGCTCTCCTAAAGAGATACCATACATTTATTCAGTAACTTAGCTAAAAGCACTAAAGCATTAACATGCAACAGGATAATACTAATCAGAATCCTAAGAAATTGTGCTTAAAACAACAATGTACGTGTACGATCAAAGTACAAAGAAACAAAATTATTACAAGGATTAAAAGGAGCAAATTAAATTCTAAAAACTAATTTGGTTGCTCCCCCTTTTTGATCTTTCTGGTACTTTCCATGGTCCTTATGTCCCCAGGCAGTTTCTAGGGGTTTTGACCATAGGTGGACTTCCCACTGTCAGACTTTAGGTTTGACTTTAGGTTTCAAATGTGCTATATGCCCATGGTCATGCATGGCTTCAGACCTATTACTTAAAGTGAGCCTAATTGCCTGTCTAATTGAAGAGAAACCCCATGCTTTTATTACTTATACCCATGACAGTATATCTCAGTTCAATTGTATACTGCTCTTCTGGACAGATTAATGTCCACCAAAAGTGGTGAACAAAGTCAGTGTTATTATCCCCCACAATACAGCTGGGGGGCTGGGGCTGAGAGGCATGGCTTACCCAAAGCCACCTGGTGAGTTCATGGCAGTCGAGGAATTCGAACCAGCAGAGTGCTGATTCACAACCCAACTACTCTCACACCCCAGGTTGCCCATACTTCCTTCCCCAAATTCATGCAGTCCTTCCATAGTTGTGGTTCTGCCCCACAATTCAACTTTGTGTGGGTTTTTTCCTGATTTTTAAAATTATAACTTTCCCATTGTAAAACTGACACACAACAGCTAATCTATCTGAAACAAGATTAAAATAAAATGTATCACTTTTTTTAAACCACATTTATGCAGGAGGAAGGAGAGAATTAAAGACAGGCAGCTTTTATATTTCTGAACCATGGGGAATACACAATATAAAACAGTGTTAAGAAAATGATATAACTTTTTCCCTCTCTTTGTTATCAAACTCAAATCCTACCTGAAATAATGTCTGGAAGTGCTCTGGTGACCCAGCCCATTTTCTAGTACTGCTCAGTTCAATTACTTGTTTCATGTGTCTTCATTTTACAGTTCATTATTACGTAAGATCTTGGCTTCACTGAAAATCCTCTTTTATAACAAATGGACTCCTAGTTCTGTGGAAGTCAGTTCTACACTGAAAGAGTTCCATTTCTTTTATTTAGTACTAGCAAGAACTCTTGCTGCTCCCTCAAACCAAAACAGCGTCTGGGTGACCATGAGAGAAAGGCCACTTTGCCACTCAGTTCTTCAAAATATCAGTAAGGGAGGCTAATATTAAACCAGATGAGAACTTTCATAACCAGATCATATGGAACCAGTATCAATTCAAATTAGTTGCATGCCTTTGCAGATAAATTTTGAAGCAAGCACCAAAGGCACTTCAGGGCTGGAATCTCTATTGTCAACCCTGCTGGGTTCCAACAATTAATGACAACAAGAACTTTGATGAGGTGAGTAAACAGGGAAGCTTCAAGAGGGTTCCAAGGGGTCTTTAAATAGGCCTTTTGCTGGTTGAAGTAGGAATGCTCTGGTTGCAGGTCATTCTTTCCAGGGCTCTACTGACACATTCAGTATTAAACAAAGTCTTTACCTTGAGGATCAGTCTGACAGCAGGACTCAAAGACACTTTCTCCAACTTCTACAATCCCTGCTGGTGTCCTTCCAGCACTCACAGGCCTCTTCCTGGCTGCAGGTCTCGCTTAGATCACTAGTTTCTCCTGTCCCTCCCCTCACCTCATTAGAAGGGCATCTATTTCTTAGGCCAGAGTCAAGGCCTGTTGAGAGATGTACAGTCCAATTTTAAGCAGAGTTACTCCAGTCTAAACCCACTGAGACAAGAGCAACTCATCTTAGGATTGCACTGGTAGTCCCTCAGGAATTCCATAATCCAAACAGAATTCAACAAATGATTATAGAGCCAGCATTGCACAGTGGTTATAGTCTCAAGAAGACTAGGATCTAGAAGAACCAAGTTCAAATCTGAGAAGGTAAATATGGAAAAGGAGAACCGTGTGTGCCACCTTGAGCTGCTTAGAAGAAGGGCAGAATAAAACAGAAAGAGAGAGACCAATTTTGTTTTTTAATGTATCCCAGATCTTCTGAATTTTTCTGAATTTTTCTTTTTTTTTTCCCATACCACTACATCTGCTCTAATCAACAAAGGGCTGGATTCAAAGGTGCTGTTCTGCCAGCACAGTGGCATTTACACACTAGCAGAATAGCACTTAAATTGATGGAGGGGAGGCAATTGTTGCCAATTCTTTCCTCCCACTGCAGAGTCTCAATTAAACTTTGTGTGCTATTTTTAGGGAACCCTGACCCACAAGAGCAGAATAATGGAGAGAGGTTTGTGATAATTTGGATCCAATACACTGTTTCTTAAACACCTAATGATAGTTGGTGCTGTACAGTAACTTATAATGAGGCAAGCTTACTATCTAACTGTCCAGAAAAGCAAATGCGGGCCATCACTTTCTTGCTGTTCATTGAGTGTAAAAATACCAGCAGAGGGACGGCTTGAGTCATTTAATCAAAGGGAGTTGCAAACTCAAAGCTCATGATGATTTGGCAATCTATTGTGCACAATGGACAGCTGCAATACTACAGATTGGATCAAGGAATTCAGTGAGGTAGAATCAGATAAAAAAACAAACTTTGTGATGGTATGGCAATACATGAAAACAGTCTAGTCTTTGTTTCTTTCTGTTTGATCTGTGAAGACTGGTAACTGGAATTTGCACCTTATAGCACCTATTCCCCCCCCCTTTTTTTTTGCTTGAGGTTAATCAACTATTCATCAATGATTTCCCACTACCTGGCTGAAATAACCGTTGCATAGCGGTGGCAAGTCTAGGATATGTGGGTTCAGAAGCAGGGCACACTGCTGTTGTTGTCCCCTCCCCCACACAACCCTCAGCATTTGTACAAATCAAATAGGATAGGCTTCAAAAGGTTGTGATTATATTTAACTGCATACCCAAACTGGCATTCTGAGCCTCACCTCTGCTCTGTCAGGCCATCAGGGCCAGGCTCACAGTACTTCCAGTGGTAGAAATGAATCACTACAAGCAAAAGGGATTGTGAAAAACCACCGACCACATCTTTGCTCCAATCAGGGAGAGGTTTCCTTTAATAAACATAGTACAACAAAGGCGGGCAGCGAGTGCCTGCAGCAGCTGTTCCACTTCCAGGGACACAGGACCCTGCGGCAGTCATTTCACCTTGCCCTACATGCACTAAACCATTGGTGTATGAATATCTGCTGTTGCATAGAGGAAGAATTTCAAAAAGGAGATTAACTTAACAGGCCACAAACTTTCTTTGGTGCAACTGGTTCTGACAGAGCTCTAGAACATGACAGCCAATGGAAATGTTGGGTGATTAGTGAGTTTATTACAGCATTCAAATGCTCTCATGAGTTTTGCTGGCAGCCCTAAATCTTCATGAAAGCCCAAGATATTTTCCCTAGAAATATTAAAGTATCACCCAGGCTCTTGGAGGCTCTCAAATGCCAAGATGAAACTTTAATCTACAAGTTGAGTTCGCTCTCAGTGGAAACCCATTCATATATTAGAGGTCATTTACATACCAATAAATGCAATGTTCGGTGATGAGAAAGTTCCAGATGTCACTCAAACGGAAAGTTTGGGCTGTGCCTTGTTAAAGTCTTCAAAACCTAAAACAATTATCCTATGTTCTGTGAATCTATGATTTCTACTCGCAAAGATTGAAAAGATCAGATTATATGGAAAGACACAAAAATCAGAACCAGGGAATTAACGGAAGATGGGGTCATTGTTTGATTATCTTGTATTCATGTCCAGATCTCAGCATGACATTGATTTATGTAAATCTTTGAGAATGATCATCTTTCTCTTGTATCAAGATCAGTGTTCAGCTGTGAGGGAACAATGGATATGTGCATTACAGCAGACTAGTCTCAATGTTACTGTGGCATGTATCCAGGTGGCCACATCAGCCATGTCAAGGTAGAGGGCCATCTTCTAGGTTAGTCTGAGTGGGAGAAGGCCTTTCTTGCATTTACTTGCTTCTCAAGCAGTTGTGCTGGATCCAGTATAACTTCTAGGCTCTTAACTGAGTCAGCCAGGGTCAACTAAATCCCATCCAAGGATTCAGCATCACTTCCATCTTGTCTGAGTTCAATTTCAATTCGTTACCTTTCAACCATTTGACCACAACTGTCAAGCAACAACTCAGGACCTCTACTGCATCACCAGGGGATTTGGACAGATATAGAGCTATATCATCTGCATATTGATGGCATTCAATTCCAAAGTTATGAATGATTTCTCCTAAAAGCTTTACATAGAGTTGAATAACACGGGGGATAAGATTACACCTTGTGGAACCCCACAAGATAATTCCCACACTGAGCACAGCTGGTCTCCAACAGCAACCCTGCAAATCTGTTCCATGATACCTACTTCTGCCTCCAAATGCCTCAACAGGATGGCTTGATCTACTGTATCAAAGGCTGTAGATAGGTCCAAGAGAAGTAAAATGGTTTTTATCTATATTCAGGAGGAGATGATCAACTAAAGCCACCAGAGCCATCTCCTTCCCACTGCCTGGTCTAAAACCAGATTGAAAAAGGTCCAGAGCACAAGAGTTATCTAAGAAGGCCTGGAGTGGGTCAGCTACTGCTCTTTCAATCAGTTTGCCCAGAAAAGGCAGATTAGAGACTAGGTCCTAATTGGCTACATAATCATAAATAATATATTCAGTCATAATCTTCTGACAAACTAGAAATAGTTTACATTTGACCGACCACTTAATTTTGAGATTTCAGGAAAAGTCCACATTACCAAAAAGGGAAGACTCAATGGTACTGCCTGCATTGAATTCAAAACAAATGAATCACAACCATCTCTAATATTACAATGAAGAAACTATTCTCTCTTACTCTCACAACAGAGAAGCTAACAGAATGCCTTGTAGGGAAAATGCTTTAGCATGCAAAGCTTGTTCAAATAATTGAATCATTGCATGATGTAATGAAGTGGCTGCCTCACAATGTTCAGTGGACATTCTTCATCATTTCCATCCAGAAGTGAACACTAAAATGATCTTAGAAAAAGCAAGCAAATGGAGAAGGGGAAACCACACCAACAAGGGGTACATCTATCTTGCTAGCAATCAAGAGGACAAACTATAAAGCAAGGGTGCAGGCCCAGATGACAATCTGTATCCATAGTTACTGCTTTCTGTTAGGCATGGATCATTCATAGAAGACCGACTAATTACAACAGCTATGCATGTAATATTGTATGTTCTCCAGTCAGTCCTCCAACTGACTAAATGCTGCTGTGCAAGACAAGATGTGTACCAATTTACAAATGTTGGGCCACCAGTCTGCCTTGCATAGTGATCTGCAAGTGAAAAGTATTTGTGGATCACTGTGACCTAGTACTAAGGCCTTCCATAGAGATTATTCCTATGACAGCTTTGAATGTTTTCAGTTCCAAGTGGCAACGCTAACTGCTCTAGAATGAGCAACAGTCAATGTCCCTTTGACATAAGAAATGCATTCATATATGCATAGGTGTAAACTACAGGGGGGCTGAGGGGCAAAAGTCCTCTTGGACTTCGCCGAGGGGACAAGCAGTGACAAACTCACATGTGTGACTCAGTTATAATGGCAGATGAAGTACAGGACTGTCCACCTTTTCTATTGTATCATATTACAATTTTCATAATTCTTTGGGGCTTTGTTCCTGTTTTTTGCTCTTATTTATTTCTCTGTTTATTAAGAATTTATAATTTTAAAAAGGAGTTGCAGTTTATGTAAAAAAATTACAAATAAATGTTACAGAAGAATTAAGAGACTCTGATGGGAGATACACGATTTTGAAAATCAGGCTCCTGGAAGGCAAGATTTACACACTAGCAACAATATATGTGCCAAAGAATGCAAGAGAAAATTTTTTTTGAAAATGTTTTCCAATCTATTTTCAATTTTTAAGAAGATAATGATCTTCGGAGACCTTAATGGGGTAATGGATCTAAAAAAGAGATAGGTGAAAACAAACCAAAGAAGGCAAACTTCCCAAAAACGTGTTTAAATATGGAAATGTTACAATTGGAAGATGCTAGGAGGATCAAAAATCTGAATACTAGAGACTTTCTTTTTTGACAGACAACAAACACATTCAAGGATTGATATATGCTGGATATTAAAAAAAACCCTGAGTTATTTATATTGTTTATTATGTGTCTACTCTTTTTTTCTTTTTCTTTTGATGTAACTATAATTATGCTATCATTTTTATTTTATTTTCTCTGTTCTGCTTATATTTATAAAAATAAATTTTATATAAAAAAGAATTTATACACTGCTTTAAAATACCTATGGCTATGGCCCACACATACACAGCAATCCTATGAAGAGTTACATCAGTCTAAGCCCATTGAAATCAATGGGCTTAGACTGGAGTAACTCTTCTTAGGATTGTACTGTAAGTAGCTTAGTCCTTAACCCTAGCCGGCTGCACCCACTTTCAATGTAGCAACAGTCAGATTGCAACGCCTCTGTTGGACATAATTGCAACATAATTGCTTGGCTCCAATTTACATTCAGAAAACAAAACAATGGGACACAGACTGGAAATGCTCAGTCTACATTACAATTCCCCCAAAAGGGGGTGCCAAAGAGTGCAGCAACTATCAAACTATCGCATTAATTTCCCATGCAAGCAAAGTGATGTTCAAAATTCTAAAGCAAAGACTCTTACCATATACGGAACAAGAAATGCCAGATTTCAAGATGGATTCTGAAAAGGAAGAGGTACCAGAGATTACATTGCAAATTTACAATGGCTAATGGAACATACCAGGGAATTTCAGAAGAAAATCAGCCTGTGTTTTATAGATTACAGCAAAGCTTTTGTCTGTGTGGATCATGAAAAGCTATGGAGACTGTTAAAAGAAATGGGGGTACCACAACATCTGATTGTTTTGATACGCAACCTGTACTCTGGACAAGAGGCTACTGTCAGGACAGAACATGGGAAACAGAATGGTTTCCAATTGGCAAAGGTGTCAGACAAGGATGCATATTATCTCCCTACCTGTTCAATCTCTATGCAGAGCATATCATTAAGGAAAGCTGGATTAGATCTAGAAGAAGATGGAGTGAAAACTGGTGGAAGGAACATTAACAATTTGAGATATGCAGATGACACCACATTACTGGTAGAATGTAGTGAAGACTTGAAACGACTACTGATGAAGGTTAAAGGAAAAAGCGCCAAAGCAGGATTACAACTGAACATCATGAAGACAAAAGTAATGACTACTGAGGAATTATGCAATTTTAAAGTTGAGAATGAGGAAATTGAAATTGTCTAAGATTTTCTATTCCTTGGTTCAATCATCAACCAAAAGGGAGACTGCAATGAAGAAATCAGAAGAAGATTGAGACTTGGAAGAGCAGCTGTGAGGAAGCTAGAGAAGATCCCTAAAGATAAAGATGTCTCTCTGGGAACCAAGATGAAGATAATCCAAACTGTAGTATTCCCCATTACTATGTATAGATGTGAAAATTGGAGAGCAAAGAAAGCTGACAGGAAGAAAATTGATTAATTTCAAATGTGGTGCTGGAGGAGAGTTTTGCAGATACCATGGACAGCCAGGATGACAAATAAGTGGGTACTAGATCAAATTAAACATGAATTCTCCCTAGAAGCTAGAATGACAAAACTGAGGCTATCGTACTTTGGTCACATCATGAGAAGACAAGATTCTCTGGAAAAGTCAATAATGCTAGGAAAAATAGGAGGCAGTAGGAAAAGAGGAGGACCTAAAATGAGATGGTTTGACTCAATAAAATAAGCCATGTCCTCCAGTTTGCAGGATCTGAGCAAGTCTGTTAATGATAGGATGTTTTGGAAGTCTTTCATTCATAGGCTCACCATAGGTTGGAGGCAACTTGACGACATAAAAACAACAACAAGACACTACTTCTAACGCTGTCCCTTTCCTCGGGTTTCAGAGGGGGAGAAACCAGAGAGTTAGAAAAAGACAGGTCAGGGTATCTGTTTACTGTTTACTCCTTTACTGCCCTGAACTATCCTTTGATGTGTAGATTGCTAATCTTAGGACTTCCTCCTCAGGAATAGATTGGTAGATAGGAATATCTCTCTCTACTTTCCTATCAAAGTATGGAATTCCTATAATAAAGAACTCTTACTTCATTTCTAAAACTAAGGAAAATATAAGTTTATTTTCTTTCTCTTTCACACTCACACCAGCCAGCACGCTCCAACCAGCCATCATCACATTTTCTCTGCAATCAATGCTACTCTGTTAAGGAACAGTTTCTGTTCCTTTTAATAGGGAAAAAATGAGTCTCTATTTTACTTTTCAGTTACTTTATCATTACATTGTATTTTGGAAATGGAAGACTGGGAAAGAGTAGACCCTGTTTCCTTGTTGAAATAGCTTTGTTTGCTTGCTTGCTTGCTGTTGGGGGGGGGCTGGGTGTGGGAGAACAGTTAGTTTTTTCATGGTAGTAGGGGGGGGCTGCTTCAGCCGCTCCTAAGCTCCTCTTTCAATTTCCATTCCATTTTTAAATATAGAGGTGGTATCTATTGCAGAAAAGGGCAATTCCTAAAATGGCAGCCTGAGTGCCGTCTCTCTGAAACAATGAGAAAGCCCATCTGCATGAAAAAGATTGGGGGGGAGGGGATGCAGACCAGAGACCTTTTTAAAATTTCCTTTTGCCCTGTGTGCAGCCTGAAGAGAACACTGACAAGGAATGTGTACTTAATTATGTGATTTTGTTAATGTGTTCTGAATGTCTGTTTTTAAAGTGGAGTTTTTAAGCAGTGTGCTAAGAAAGCAAGGTATATACAATCCTAGGTAGTATAACTGAGTTTTCTTTGGAGTCATGACTAGCACTGTTCTGAATTGCCTCAAAATGTGCTTGTACTCACTTTATAGGATATGAGTTTGAAATGAGAAGGAGATTGCTACTACTCTGAACTCTGTTCATTGGTCAGAAATCGAGTGCACAGCAACTGTTTTGTATTCTGCCCTGGTTAAGACTTCAACCACACATTTACCACGTGAAGGCATCTGCGATGCCACAATTTAGTAAATTTCAGTACTAAGTCACCCTTATGAATAAGGCGGAATCAAGACTCCTGTAAATGAATGTCCAGGAAAACTTTAAAAATGTTCCACTACAGGCTTTTCTGTGTTGACTTTCTTAGTGTCAAATTTGTGACCATTAGTATCCTACACACATGGTATGTATATTTGTAGATCTTAAAGTGACTATCCTAAAAGTGAATTTCAAAAACAGGACACAGCAGGAGATCGCTGAGATACCACTATAACCACTGGCCAACTCCCACCTTTTCCTAGGTTTGGTCCAGCCCAGGGGCATTCTTAGGGGGGGGGGCATGGATGCCCAGGTCCCCCTAAATTTGTGGAGAGCCCCTCCCTAAATCCCCTATGGCCCAGCCTCCATAGATGGGAAGCCCCTCCCTATGATGTCATTGGCTCCTCCCTATGATGTCAGTGGGCCCCGGTTCTTTTAAGGACTGGATATAGCAATACTTCTGGCCCAGCCTCATCCCTCCCCCAGGAAATTGGAAAGTCTACGCCCCTGCATATATGTGCATTTAAATGTTGGTTTTGGTACAGCTTTCTTTATGTACACTTGTGTTCAAGGCTTGACATGTTTGGTATCTTTATGTCTGTGAGAGAAAGACACTTATTTCTTTAGATATTTACTCTCTAAGTTTCTCTATAATGAGGTCCCAATGTCCTTATGTGAACCAACATGAATGATGTTGGCTTAAATATCATTTTTACCTCCTCCATTTCATCTTCACAACAACAACCCTATGGGGTAGGTTAGCCTGAGAGTGACTGACTGGTCCATGGTGACCCATGGCAGGTGGGAATTTGAACCTGGGTCTCCCAGGTCCTAGTCTGACATTCTAACCATTACACCACCAAATGGTACTCATTTCCAATACTGTATCATCATAATTTCTGTCCACCAAGGGATCTGGATCTTGCATTCTTCCCTCTTCCTGCATGGAGGCGGACATGACTGAAATACTGATATTTCTTGGAATCCCATTTCTTTCATCACAAACTGAATTCCATATGCTCCCACGCTGATACACCTAGCTTTGTCATCCCAGTGCTGAGGATGATTTTAAATGGAAATTAACTTGAAGTAAATGCAACAAATATACATTTTAAAACAAAGTGTACCAGTACATTGTATCTGGTTTCAGAACTGGTGGTTGAAGCAAGCCTCAGTGTGCTCCAGAAAATGTCGAGGCTCTTTAACATAGATACAAAAAAGGGACAAATTACTATTTTGTCTGGATATTTTTTAGATAACACTTGCCAAAGTGCACCAGCGATTTTAAAAGATCTGCATCACAGGCCACTGAAAGTACTAATGGCATCAGCAGGTAAACTGACCTTTTCAAACTGTTCTTGAACATTTCATAACATCTTACTATTGCATTGCAAGCCTTCAGGATTACATCATTTAGGAAGTTCTTAATTAAAGCTACCTCACAAGTATATATTGGTTTTAAACCAACTTAACTGGCCTGAATTCCCCCAATGAATTCTGGTGGTGATATATCGATGAGGTCACTGATAATTACAGTGCCTCAGCCTCTCTCGCAAGAACTCTGGATCTTCTCAGAGAACTAGAATTCACAGGGTTCCCTGTGGAGAGGGGATAAAGCGTTAAGAAAATAAAGTGCAGCATCAAATCCATGTATTTAGCTGGAAGACATGGAAAGAATGTGCCCAATGGAAGAGAAAGTACTGCCAAAGAGCCATATGGGAGCTACTTTGGCCTCATGAACAATTATGTGGGGGGGGGGAAGCCTACAGAAGAGGCTCCCACAGATAGCACAAGCCAACATATGGTGCCCACTTTAAATTGTGTCATTAATCTACAGCAGCGTCTGCTGAAGAAACTTTCAGCCATACCCCCCCCCCCAAAGTGTATCTGACAGTTTCTCAGCTTGGTGGATTGCTCCAGGCAAACAACTCAGAGCAAGGGGGAGCTGCCTTGGGGATTCATTTGAAGCAGCCCGCTTATGCACACTGGCATAAAGATGATGGTACAGAAGTCAATGTTTGCTTGAAATAAATCACATTATGGGAAGAAGCCTTGGTGGGCAACATCTTTTGAGACAACCAAACTCAATGAAGCAAGCTGATGAAGGAAAACTGAGGAGCAACAATGCTTCGATTGTAAAACTACCTAATAACAACAACATTCGATTTATATACCGCCCTTCAGGACAACTTAACACCCACTCAGAGCAGTTTACAAAGCATGTTATTATTATCCCCACAACAATCACCCTGTGATGTGGGTGGGGCTGAGAGAGCTCTGGAAGAGCTGTGACTGAGCCAAGGTCACCCAGCTAGCTTCAAGCAGAGGAGTGGGGAATCAAACCTGGTTTTCCAGATTAGAGTCTCGCCACTCTTAACCACTACACCAAACCAGTGGACAGCTTAGTGTAGGGAAATTAATACAACTAAGAATGGCAGGTTGCAAAACCAAAGATTCTGCCTCAACTCAGCTACTTAATCAGGAGATAAAACTGTAGCTTCTTCCACCTGTTTCCCCATCCCCCACCTCAAGGTGTGTCAGCTGGGCATGGCCTACATCAGATGAGGAGGTAAGGAGCACATTAAAAGATTAGGAGAACAACAACAGGAGATACATGGCTGCCACTTCCCAATTTATTCATGGATTTAAAGGTACAAGGGGTGTGGTGAAATGACACCATCCTTACCCTCACAGGTAACCAGTGTAAAAAGGTACACTTTTGGAAAAGAAATACGTATTTTGCACTCAATGTGTGCAGTTGTGTTAATAAAAGCTTCACGGGTAGGCAAAATGCTGTGGCCTCTGTAATCACTCCACTCTCCAAAATATAAGGACAGATGGACTCACATTCTAGCTGTATCTGAAGAGGTGAGCTATGGCTCATGAATAGACATGGGCACGAACGGAAAAAAACCCCGAACAAGCTGTTCGTTGTTCGTTGCCATCCATGAACAACGAACAGTAACGAACATGACTCTGTTCACAAACATGTTCATTTTTCGTGACCCCTTAAAGATCCCTTTAAACTATCAGCTGGCAGGTCGCAGGGGGAATTCCCCCCTGGCACCTGCCAGCTGATAAAGAGCCCTTTCCTGCCACATGCAAGGGGCAGGGCTCTTTAAACACCCCACAAACTGATCTTCCCAATGTCGAATACCCACCAAATTTGCAGGGGACATAGTCCTCATTGTCCTCTGAAGACCCCCCAAGTTTCAGAGAGCTTGCACCCTGGGAAAGGCATGTTCCATGGGTCCTTCCCTTTGTTGTCATTTTCTCTTCACAGTGGCAAAAACGCGACTCTCTTCTGGAAGTACTTTGAAGGGGGAAAGCCAGAAGGAAAGCCAGAAGGAGTTCAGTCCCTGCCATTGCCAGGGGAATTGATTGAAAGGCCCCAGACTGTCTGGCTTGACAGGTTTGCAATGACCACTTGTTCGTTTAGAATGGAGTCTCACGAACGGCTTGTTCGCGAACAGATGAACGGGCTGTTCGTGGGGTTTTTCCATTCGTAATATTGTTCATGCCCATGTCTACTCACGAAAGCTCATACCCTACTACAAATTTTGTTAGTCTTATAGGAGCTACTGGGCTCTTGTTCTTTTCTACTGCTACAAACAGACTAACATGGCTACCCATCTTGATTTTGCTCGCTTTCAATCTGCTTGAGTAGGAAGAATAGCTATTGATATGTAGCCAAGCAAATTAGGTATAAGAGGAGGGTTCCTTTGTTAAAGTACACTTGAAATGCCAGGAATTCCAAGAACATCTATGTGGGAAGGGAGAGGGGTGGGGGAGAGAAGATTGGTTCATTTGGCTCATCACTGGTTTGGGAAAAAGAGAGAGACATGCTACTGGACTCTTTTTGACATGGGTTCAAGAACTCAATGTGGACAAAACCAGCACAAAAAAGTAAAATGTGGTTGTCTTTACACTTCCACTATCTTCATTTAACACCAGGGGTGAGATGTTTACAACTAAGGAATGCCAATGATGATTTGTTTGTTTGTTTTATTCTTTCCACAGATATTTATTGCTGTATTTTCCTTTCTGTAATCGAGAGCTTAAATTATGAGGTTTTTTTTCTATTTATGGAATTGGTATTTCATAGCAGCAGTCATTTTGCACCACATAAAAAGCTTTAACAGGGTATCATGTTTACCAAGAAGCAAACAGAACATGGGGAAATGCTACCTGAATCTGGACTACTACAGAGGAAATACTCTTAACATTTGCCCCGATGTGGAAGGCGAACTGCAGTAAGAGACAAGAGACATACCTCTGATCATTAAATGAATGAAAGGACCTGGAAGTTTTTGGTTGACAGTAATTCATAGAATCATAGCACTGGAAGGGACCCTACAATGTAGTAAATTCACAGCTACCTCCCCCTCTTACACACACACACCAAGTGACTGCTACTCTATGCCCAGAGGAAGGTTTAAAACCTCCAGGATCCCCAGACAATCTGGCCTAGAGGAAAATTCCTTCCTGACCCCAAAGTGGTGATTGGCATTATCTGGGCATATAAGCAAGGGCCACGAGAGCCTAGCACCAGCTCATCCATTCATGCCCTCCCTCTCTCGATCTGCATACATTCATATTGAGTCATAGAACCACCGCTGCTGTTAAGTCACCATCTAGCCTCTTCTTAAATTCCTCCAATGAAGGAGAGCCCACCGCCTCCCAAGGAAGCCTGTTCCACTGAGGAACCGCTCTAACTGTCAGGAAGTTCTTCCTAATGTTTAGCCGAAAACTCTTTTGCTTTAATTTTAACCTGTTGGTTCTGGTCCAACCCTCTGGGGCAACAGAAAACAACTCTGCTCCATCCTGTATGTGACAGCCTCTCAAATACTTGAAGAGGGTTATCATGTCATGTTATATCATGTCATATATCATATCAATTCCAAAGGAATAGCTGTGTTATTCTGTTCTAGCAAAAATAAGCATAAGTCCAGGAGCATGTTCGATACCAACACAGCTGAACTGGGAGGAAAAATGGTCCTGGAAAAGTGCCCTGCCCCACTCTGCCCTAGCCACATCCCTCTAAGAAGGAAGGGAGAGAAAAAGAAAAAGAGAAAAAGAATCTGCTCAGCAAACCCTGTGCCATGCTGCTTGGCCACGTGTGTCCTTTGCTGCACCACACAGGGCAAGGGCACCTATTCCCCTAAGGCTGGGATGACCCTGACAGGAGACGCTGCCATCCAGCCAACCAAGACGTTTCCTGGTGACTTTAATGGCCAATCCACCCCAAAGGCACAAAGCAGGACTAATGAAAGCATAGTGGTGAAGTGGTTGGGCTGTAAATCAGAATTCTGCTGGTTTGAATCCCACTACTGTCCTGAGCTCAGCAGCTGGCCTTGGGAAAGCCACTCAGCCCCAGCTCCCCAGCTGTATTGTGGGGATAATAATAACACTGACTTTGTTCACTACTCTAAGTGGGGCACTAATCTGCCCAGAACAGCAGCATATAAGCGTAGTAGTAGTAGTAGTAGTAGTAGTAGTAGTAGTAGTAGTAGTAGTAAAAAAAGACAAACAAATCCAACATAAAAGCCTCCGACAATAAATCCAACATAAACTTTTGTAAATCAGAGCTCACTGATCTCTGGCTCAGTATAGTTTATGTGGGAATAAATGTTGTTAGTCTTTAAAGGAGCGGGCAAAAAAATCTAGTAAATTAAATTACAGGACTCCTGTTTAATTTTGGTTAGCAGAAGGGCTAAAAGTAATAGATCTTTATTATTCCTGTTGGTGGGAGGTATTAATGAATTTTATTTTTGTAGGAGGTGGGCTGAAGCAAGGCTGGAGAGGTGAACTCTTCATTAAGGTCTAGGGAATCTGAACCAGCTTGTATATTCAACTGCCCCTTGTCAGAATGAGGACATGTTCAGAACCCTTTTTACCACAATGAGAATCTCTAATTTGCAACCTGACAGTCTTAAACACAGGAGTCTACCCAGCAGTCAAAATGCATTCATCTTATCTGATGGGTGGTAAACTATAGGGGAGAAGAAGAGCTCAAGTTCTCAAAGTGCTCCTGTGGGTAGGATTAAGAAGATTGAAATCAGAAGATTGTTTTGTAATGACCTCTCCTTTCTCCTTACACTGAAAAGGACAGCAGAGTGCTAATTTGCTTGGAACATGCTGTTCTGGAAAGCAGAAATATCGGTTTTCCAGCAAAAGCTGAGAAACTGTGTTTGACATCCATAAGCAGTTCTTTTCAACTGAGATTGGTAAGATCAAAATGTGTGAAAATCACTAACTATATGAAATCAAACACAAAGGAATCCCGGCTTTCACATCTTCCCCAGCTCACCAGCCTCTCAATGGCTCTAGCTGGGAGAATAGTTCACTTAACTAAAAGGCAAGATTAATAAGGTGCTGTTGGACTTGTTCAAATTATCAAGCATCCAGCTGACAGGACAATTCCCTCAGACTGCAGCAACAATAACATTCTTTGAGGCTTTTAAGGGAAAGAAAAGAAACTTAACACTGAATGCATCCAAAATTGAAGTGTGGGCCTTTCAGAAAAAAAACATTCAAGAGAAACTTTCTTTCTCCTCACAATGAGGTAAATGATCAGTAGGGAAACCCAGGCTAAGTATTAAAAGGCTGGCCCCACCCTGAAAGAGACTGTGGAACACCAGAGCCTGGTGGCTTTTATTCTCACCCCTCTTGATCCGATTTTCACAGCTGGGAGAGAGCTGGTTATCACCTGGAATCAGGGCCGGCGCAACCATTGAGGCAGTGAGGTGAGTGACACGGGGCCAGAGGCGGCACTGGAGGGGGTGCTGGGGATGGAGGTGCACGCCACGGAGCTGGCGTGCCTGGCCCATGGCAGCTATAGCCAGCCCCGCGCCACTGCCACTGCCACCACATGCCCCCGGCCGCGCACAGAAGTCACGGGCCAAGCATGGCAGGCGGCTGGGATGGCGTGCGGAGCGCGGGCAGCCTCCGCGCGCTGCCCCAGCCACCCGCCGGCCAATGGCCCCAGCTTTTGCTGCATGATGACGGCATCATGTGATGATGTCATCACACAGTCCGGGGTGCGCACGCATGCTGCACGCATGCGCATGTAGGGATCTCCACGGGCGCCAGAAACCCTGGCGCCAGTGGTGCCTGGAATCCCCAGTTTGCACACTCCTTTCAACGCTGCTCAGGGAGCCCCAGCTGGAGAGGCATTTAAGGCTGCAATCCCATGCACCCCATGATGACAGTCAGTTTCAAAGGATTCCCTGGGGTTGACATCCCTAGAGGGCCTGCTGAAGAGTTGGGTACTATTGCTCACTTAAACTCACACCTTAGTTCCCGAGCTAACATTTCCATCTTTGCAGCACTGCTCCTTAACTTGAGCTTCTTTGCCTCCATAGGGTTAGGCCTTCCTCTCTGCCACATAAGTGTTGTCCATACCAAATGCTTGGCAACCCCAACTCCATCTTGGGAAATTTCTGGAGATTGGGGGAGCAGTGCCTAGGGAGGTAGCTCAATGCAGATGTGATGCCTTTGAACCTACCATTTCCTCCAGGGGATGATCTCTGTAGGCTGGAGATGAGTTGTAATCCTGGGAGAACTCCAGGCCCCACTTGGTAACCATAGTGGGTCAAGGATCGTATAACCACAGAAGTGGGTCAGGCACACATTTGCCATAACACATATACACGCGTTGCATTCTCCTGTATAAAAGGAATAATTTGGCATGAGTCCTTCTCACGCACCATCTTAAAGACAGAGGTTGAATTTGGACTATTTCTCTGCCATACACATGACACAGGCTCAACTGCATATGCACCTCAGAAGCATATTTGCAACTTTCATACTTGCAATTGGCCTTGCTAGACCAGATCAAAGTTCCATCTTTTCCACCATTCTGCTTTGAACAGCAGAAGGCCTTCTGGTAGTGTCACAACCAGGTTATGGAAGTGATGACCTTTCTCTGCTGGTCCATAACACCTGGCATACAGAGGCAGAAAACTAGAGCCTGACCGACCATTCATGGAAATTGTATCTGCAGAGATGTTAAAAGACAATCATACTTAACAACTGATACCTGGTCCATCCTACAAGAATTCACTCAATCATCTTTTAAAGCCATCTAAAGATAGCATCTGTTACCACATATTATGGTGATGATCTACTTAAGTTAATTGGGTGAAATAGTATTTGCGTTTGTCCATTCTGAACCTACTGTTGGTCAGTTTCATCAGGTGAGTCTAAATTCTAATCCCATGGTAAGGGAATTCTCTGTTTTCTCGTGGCATGTTCACCGAAGTGCTGCCACCACGGAAATGCCAGGCGTAAAATCTCTGGGCAGATGTGGATGTGAACTGGTTCTTCATAGTAAGGCCAAGCTTACTGTGCTTTCTCCCAGAGGTATGAAGAAGGGCTAGAAACAGTGGCACCATTTCAGACAGATTCCACATTGTCACTTAGAAAGATTCACTGGTGCATGTCACTAGTGATCAAATATATATAAACTGCAAATATGAAGAACACTTGCAGAACCCACTTTTTCTGGGTGAAATGCCACACTGGAGAAATTGCTCTGTAGTGTTGCAGTATTATAAACATGACACCTAAGAGTTCCTTAAGATTTATATTCTGAATTCCGGCTATGAAACCATGTGATATGTTTAACTCCCATCAGTCTTCATATCTTGTGTAGAAACAACATGGATTTGGACAGATTTCAGACCTATTATTATATTCTTATTTTTAAGCTCCTAAAAAAAACTCCCAAGAACTAGAGAAAAGATTAAACAAAAAACCTGCCAGAAAGCTTATAATCTAAATTACAAAAGATAGAAAAAGGGAAGTCTTGGGTTTGTTTGTTTCATTCCACAGAACTGATCTATCCACATTGCCAAAGAGATGGCCTGAATGCCCTTAGAAAACAAAGAACTGTTCTGAATCTTGCAACAGAGAATAAACTCCATTTTTATATATAAAGGGATCAATTACACCATAAAAAATAATAACAGTGCAGTCCTATGCAGATCCATTTCAAGCATGCTTAGACTGGAGTATCTCTGCATATATATATATATATGCAGATATATATATGCAGATATATATATGCAGGCAGGCAGGCAGGCAGGCAGGCAGGCAGGCAGGCAGGCAGGCAGGCAGGCAGGCAGGCAGGCAGGCAGGCAGACAGACAGACAGACAGACAGACAGACAGACAGACAGACAGACAGACAGACAGACAGACAGACAGACAGACAGACAGACAGACAGACAGACAGACAGACAGATAGATAGATAGATAGATAGATAGATAGATAGATAGATAGATAGATAGATAGATAGATAGATAGATAGATAGATAGATATGCAGCCAACAGAGTAAATATTCAGTACTTCTTACAATGGGGATTATCAACACAGCCAGTCCATGTTGCAGGCTGGACAGGCCTACTGGCCTTTCCTATTGTTCTTTGGTAACCTTCTCAGATTCAGCTAAAGATGTTCCATAGTTATGCATTTGGAGGAAGATCAATAGCGGTGAGCGAGCCGCCTTTTAAGAAGCCTGTCCGCCATTAGTGACCTGAATCAAACATCGTGACATACTTTTTATTAGGAGCAATCCAAATATCTACTTACAATATTTCATACCACCGCCATTAATTTTATGTTTAACTCATGTTAAAAAAAAAGCATCTTTTGCTACTGGCTAGTCAATTAAAAAAAAAACTATCACTGGACAACTCAGCCCTGCTGTTTGTCAAACCTATTAGGGGGAAAAAAGATTGTGTCATTTATAGCACTTTTCATTTTGTGTCACCCTAAACACAAGCAGCTGGACTGAGATTGCTTTTTCATAGTTCACAAGGGACATTTACAGCTGTCGGATATAAGTAAGTCTTAAAAACCATTTCTCAAAGCAAGATTTATTTGAGAGCTTGCATCTGGTGACAGATGCTGGCAGAATAGAAAAACACCTCATACAGCGGGTGCCTTGACCTCCTCCCCACTTATTAATGTTCCTCTTTCCCCATAACTCAAAACGATAGCCCCACGCTTAATGTTTCCTGTTGATGGCATTAAAAGCAATTTAACATCTCCCTTGACCTCTTCATATGACAAAAAAAAACCCAACAGTTCGTTAATAAGTTAACACCCCAATTGCCAATAAATGCTTGAAATTTTCTTCTTTTTTCCCCACCAATGCCTTCACACAAAGTACATAAAACTGTGAGTCAGAAACTTCACCTTGGTATAGAACATAACTGCCCAATTCTGGGTGGCGGCGTAGAGGCACACTCAAATTCAACTTGATCTCCTGCTATCCTGTTTGCTTTAGGGCCCAATTCCAGATGCTGGTGTTAACCCTTGACACCTAGGGGACCTGGGATCCACAGGCATATCTGTCAGTTCGAAGGGCTCCAACTGGTCACTCATTAACATGCCCATGGGGACTTTCTCCTTTTCTACTGCCACATATACAAGGAACAGAACTACCTGGGCTGAATTTCCACAACTGTGCAGAAATGTAAAGACCTCTGCAGAATGCCTGCACTTACTGGTCATAGGATTAGCCATTAAATCCCTTGCCATTTTTACCTGATCCTGCTCAACTGTTCCAAAGGGTTCACGTGAAGCTGCCTTATCCTGAATCAGACTATTGGTCCATCAGGATCAGTATTGTCTACTCAGACTGGCAGCTGCTCTCTAGGGCCTCCAGTAAAGATCTTTCACATTGCCTCCTGCCTGGGCCTATCTAACTGGAAATGCTGGGGACTGAATCTGGGACCTTCTGCATGTCAAGCAGGTGCTATGGCCCCTTCCCCAACAAGCTACTCTTCAGAAATAACTCTGCAATACAAAAATCCACCAGCTTCAATGTTCACATCATTTGAAACAATCTCACACCAGCGGGGTCACATTATGCCAGTGGCATGGCAGCCACTACAGCCCCTCTTTTTCCTGTGTAGCCGAAGAAATCCCACATGGGGGGGGGGGATCAATCACACTGCAGTTCCTCCCCATGCCAGCTTCATCCCCTAAAAACAAGAGCATTCACAACTTGGGGAACAGTTGCAGTGTAGGCTCATCCCACATGACCCAGGGCTTCTTATGTCACCCCAGCGGGATAGTGGGGTTGAGTGATGCGACCATGGTTTCCGTGCCTCTAGCATAATGCAGGAACTCAGTCGAGATCATAACTTAAATTGCAAAAATCTAATTAGCATTAATGTGCCTTTTTGTTTAATGTCCCTAGTGAATTTTAGTTCTTGATTTATTCAAACCAAGGAAATAATGAACCTTCCATGTCACGTTGTCCTAGCCAGTCTAAATAATTCCCCACAAATATTTTCATTTCAGTGGTAAAGGCCGAATTGTTGCATGGATTTTGACTGATCAATATACATCTTCTGAATGAACTTGTGTGCTGTAATGGCATATTCTTTCCTCTTCGGTATTTGTGGAAATATGGCACAGGAACGCACCATTCCATATTTAGAATTCATAAATCTTGATACATCAAGCATTTTAAAATGTGATTTTTAAAAAAATGCAGGTTGGTCTTTCTTGTTCGATAAGCAGCCTCCTGTGCCTCTTCCACTGGACCCTGAAGAAATAGTGTGATGTCAGGAAGAGTAATGCCTTAATTTATGGGCCATTAATATTTATTGTTTGCCAGTTGCTGGCATTTTGAACACAGCAGCTGTAAAGAAGTTAATAAAAGTGGAGGGGTGGGAAAGCTATATATTTAACAGAGCCATGTAAAATAATTTATAGGGAAATCATTCAGCTGATGAATTTATCACTTTCTTCTGTTGATAAAATTTGTTGTCAGCAGCAGACTGTTGGATTTTATTCTTCAGGATTTGATAAGTAATTACAACAAACAGTTTTGCATTTTGATAGTTCAGCAGAGTTTGCTTTTCCCCCAACTTATTTGTAGTAAATGAGCTGCTAGTCCTTAGGACAACCAAGATATTAGTGTTCCAACTAAGCAACAGGGCCTCATCACCCATGGTTTCTCGTGGCTTACCCTGGCCATGGTGGTGCTCCATTTCCTTCACTCAGTTGCTTTCAGGTTTGCTTCCCAGGACCTGCTGCAAGCCTGTGTAACTGTGTAAATATGCATATTCACCTGAGACTCTTCATGCAATCATGGGCTCCAAGAAGAAGTTTGAATAGAATCATTGAGCATTTCCAACAGATGCAAGAATCAGATGAGCATCCAAATTTGACTAAGAGATACTCCCTCAGTGGCTTGGGAGCCACTTTTGGCTCTTCTGAGCCAATGTGGCACTTGGCCTGTGTTTTAGAAAAGTGGCAAGACAGGGCTTGTGTTGACAGGTGGTTGCCATCTTGAAACAGCTGCCACCAAGGGAACAGGTCTTTGAGCCTTCCTGGTCTGTAGGCCTCATGCCAGGGATGGAAGTAAATGTGTGGCTGTTTTGGTTGATGGTAATTGTGAATGTGGCACCCCACAATCTGCAGAGGGGATACCACCAGATTAACTCTTTCAGGACGGTCTAGTGCTCACACTCACACTCACTCTCACACCATACCCTTACTTGTCTAATTTTTTCAAAAATATATAATGAAGAACTAAGGCTTTGATTTCCTAGTTACCCTTTTGTCAAAAGTGGCAAGCATCACACTTGGTCCAAACAACTCCTCACTTCCAACAGCAATCATAGTGCAAGTGAGAATAGGAGGGGACAAAGCCAGCTGTTCAACTGTGATTAGCACTGGCTGGCTACAACCGAAATGATTACTGTGTGAATAAATCGTGGCAGGAAAGTTTCCATGATTGGATAATGTAATAGGGAATGTACTGAAGGGAGGAGATTTGGAACAGAGTAAGGCAGCTGAATGGCGGGTGGAGAGGCAGTTGAACGAAAGAAGCAGACACCAGACATGGTGCTAAGATGGCCATGAAAGCAGTGTGTGCTGTATCTCCCACCTGTACCCACCTGGGCCACAAAAGGGCCATGGGAAAGGGTTGTCAAGATATCCCAATTCTTATCCAAGCCCCTCTGAGATGCTCTGGTTGTTCTGATAAAACAGTAGATGTTCTTGAAAGAGGGGTCACTTGCCATTCTTATCTTTGAGTCTAAAAGTTTCTGGCCCCCAAGTCCATTTTAGCTCACTTTTGTCTTGCCATCAGAAAAATACTGACATATTCGAACATTATAGTGCTATAAATGTAAGGCTATTATAAAAGCAGAGCAAGAAAAGTGTATATCAAGGTGAGATTGACACAGAAATTCCTATTTCCCCTCAGTAAATGCAAACACACTTGTGTCAGCTAGAAACAGCACTGTGGCCAGATTATCTATCTTTGAAGATGAATAGCAGCGAAAGAAGGTCAGCAGCCAGCTGTGCAGAATGTTTAATGTGGCCTGCGCTCTTTTGATGGAGGACACCACCACAGCTCCAAAAGGCCTAATTAGCCGAGAGTACTCCATTTGATATCCTGTCTGCCTTGCCAATGGTGAAGTTCTCTGCTGAGTGATTGTAAAAGGAAGAGCAGGAACCTCACATTTCCCTTTAAAAAGTAAACAAATACTTCCCGATGCCACATGACTAAATTTACAGAACAGACTAGGAAACTTAAAAACTGCACAATACCAGTACAGGCACAACCACCACTGAGTTCAGTTCCTTGCCTTTCCTGCAGCGTCAAGTGGCTTATTTGTAACATTAGCCACAAAAAAAATATATTAAGTGCTTTTTTGCCAAATGGCCAATGTTCCATTCAGACGCAAACATACTGATATCAAAGAGGGTGAGTCTGGTTTACAAGTGCTCTGAAAGTTGATAGAACTGTAAAAAAACCTTAAATCCAGGGCTTTTTTTCAGCTGGAACGTGGTGGAATGGAGTTCTGGAACCTCTTGAAAATGGTCACATGGCTGGTGGCCACGCCCCCTGATCTCCAGACAGAGGGGAGTTTAGATTGCCCTCCGCGCCGCTGAGTGGAGGGCAATCTAAACTCCCCTCTGTCTGGAGATAACGGATTGTGAGGTAACTAATAAAGTAAAATATCTTGGTATTGAACTGACTGCGAAAAACATAGATCTATTTAAAAATAACTATGAGAAATTGTGGATACAAATAGAGAAAGACTTGATAAAATGGAACAAACTGAATTTATCATGGTTGGGAAGAATAGCAGCAGTAAAGATGAATGTTTTACCACGTGTGATGTTCTTGTTGCAAACAATCCCAATTATCAGAGACTCTAAACAATTTGACAAATGGCAAAGGAAAATTTCAGACTTTGTGTGGGCAGGCAAAAAACCACGTGTGAAAATGAAAGTATTACAGGATGCGAAGGAAAGAGGTGGTTTGCAACTGCCCAATATAAGACTATATTATGAAGCAATTTGTCTGGCATGGTTAAAAGATTGGATAACACTAAAAAAACGTAAATTGCTGGCTTTGGAGGGACACAAAAAGTTGTTTGGATGGCATGCCTATCTGTGGTATGATAAAGTTAAAGCAGACTCTATGTTTTTGCACCACTATATTTGAAGAAGCCTCTTCACAATCTGGAAGAAGTATAAGGTTTATTTGGAAGATGGAATTCCTTCATGGGTGGTTCCGTATGAAGTAATTGATCCGAGAACTGTCGACAATGAACAGCAACGTTTGACATACAAGGAGATAACACAAATACAATATTCAACAATAAGAATAAAGACAGAAGAAGAGCTGTCTCCTTGTTATGGATGGTTTCAATATAGACAGATCAGAGATCTTTTCAATTCGGACTGTTTAAAAGGAGGAATAAGAATGGAAAACTCAGAATTAGAAGAAGTGATATTACAAGAAGGCAAAAAAGAAATTTCAAAGATTTATAAAGTACTTCTAAAATGGCATACGGAGGATGAAACAGTAAAAGTCCAGATGGTGAAGTGGGCAGTAAATTTCAATAAAGAAATAACAATGGAGGCGTGGGAGCACCTGTGGAAAAATACATTGAAGATTTCAACCTGTACGAACATTAAAGAGAATGTATACAAAATGATCTATAGATGGTATCTAACACCAAAGAAGATTGCGCTAGGAAACACTAACATGTCAGACAAATGTTGGAAATGTAAAAAGCACGAAGGTCACTATATCATATGTGGTGGACTTGTGAGGTAGCTAAGCAATACTGGGGAGATATAATTGAAGCAATTAATGAGATTTTACAAATCCAAATAAATAAGAACCCAGAATTGTTGCTACTGAACTTGGGAATGGAAGGTGTTCCAGTGCAGTACAGAACATTGTTATTTTATATGACCACAGCGGCAAGACTTTTGTACGTGCAGAAATGGAAAATACAAGAAATACCAACTATAGAAGATGGGATTTATAAATTGCTGTACATGGCGGAGATGGACAAAATGACAAGAAAACTTAAAGATCTTGATCCAGGACAATTTATTGCTGATTGGGGGAAATTGAAACAATATTTGGGAAAAAAATGGGATGTGAAGGGAGAACTGTGGCAGTTTGAGAACTATTAAAATGTGATGTTGCAAACAGAAGAGATAAGCGACTTGACCACTAAGGGGGAATTTAATTATTACAATCTAAGCTAGTATTATGTTTAAGTAAATCTTACTTAGAATATAGAGTTTAATCAAGGAACAGTAAAATGGACACATTGGTGGATTAGTGATTTTAATATAGTATATATATAAAACAATTTGAATATGCTTAGAGTAAGAAATATTATGATATATGCGTTATAGAAGAATATAAGTGAAGTTAAGTTAAGTAATAAGAAGGGTTAAGGGTTGGAAAGCTGTTGGAAGTCAATAAGGAGGGGGGAGGAAAGGGTGGGGGTTAGAGTAAATTAGATATGATGGGAATGTATGTATTAAATATGGAATATAAACTCACCAATAAAAAATTTTTAAAAAAATAAACTCCCCTCTGTCTGGAGATCAGGGGGCATGGCCACCAGCCATGTGACCATTTTCTCCAAGGGCAACCCACTGAGTTCCACCACCTCTTTTCCCAGAAAAAAACCCTGCTTAAATCCATGACCATGACATAAATTCTGTCAGGACAACAAAAGAGAACCTTATGCTCAACGCCTGTCACTCATCGTCAAGCTAGATATGCAGGTTTTTAAAGAGTTGGGTCTGGGAGCCAAGCTACAAGTGACTTTTTTCACGCGTAGAACACTTGATCATTTTCACAAGTTTTCCTGGGAACTGAAGTCCCAGTGTCCTTCCCCTCTCTGTTAGAATCGCTGCCTGAAGAGCCAGAGAAAGCTGGCTGCAAGCAGCAGCTTTTGCAAATCCAGAACAGCTCCCCGGAAGCAAGACGCCCAGGGAGAAAGCTGCAGCTGCCCACCCCCCAAGTTCATTGAGAGTAGGCTTGTGACTGGAGGAACAATTTGCAAACGCTACTGCTGCAGTCAGCTTTCTCTGGCTCTTCAGGCAGCGACTCTAACAGAGAGGGGAAGGACACTGGGACTTCAGTTCCCAGGAAAACTTGCAAAAACGATCAAGAGTTCCACGCGTGAAAAAAGTCACTTGTAGCTTGACTCTGGGTTTCCCAAACTCCGCTTGGGTTCCCTGCAGCCACAAAGCAGCTTTGGGGAGTAGCTGTTAAAAAATAAAGGGGAGCCCAAACAGCCTCAGAATGCCTTCATGGGGGAAGAGGGGTTCCTTCCTCACTCCTCAAGCCATTTCTCCAAGTCACAATAACACAGTAGGGAGTTTTTTTCTGTTTTTTCTGTTCCTCAAGGAATATCCTGTGCATGTGGAGCAGTAAAACACATGGGAACACCCCCCATGTCCAACTCTTTAAAAACCTGCACGTCTAGCTTGACCCTCACAGTTTCAGCTTATTCTACAGCTCACATTAATGTGACTGCTAGTTTGCTCTGGGTTGTTTTAATTCTTTAATTTAAGAACATGGAATAAGTCATCCCCAAGGACTAGTAAAGCTATGGCTGAACTTGTGTATATCTCATTGGGTTTTAGTTAAGGCACGTTAACTAAACAAACTGCACGCTGACAGCTCTCATCCAAGTTAGAGAACCAATAACTGTTTATTTGTCTAAAGAAATATATTTACATAAGTTTAGTGGAGAGAAAGAACGGGTAACTGATCTAACTAGCTAGGATGGCTTTAGATTGAAAGTAGGCCATCTCTCTCAGGAGGAGACAACATGCTGCCTCTCCTGGTACATGCAGGGAAGAAGAGAGAGAGGAGGGGGAGAGAAGGGAAGGAAGGAAGTTCCCCTGGCAGGAAGGAGACTGATACTAGCCTATCTATCTAACTAACTTTATGGTTGTTGCCTTCCTTTTGCTCTGCTTACAGTCCTGAAGGCCTGAGCAAGAGACATCACCAGTCCCTTCTTCTAACTTATCTGAGTTGTACAACAGCAGCTTGCTTTCCCAGTAACTCATGCTTTGTTGTTGAGGAAGGAGAGAAATGGGTTTCTGTCCTCCAACACTACAACAGGGACAAAATAACCAAGATCTCCTTCAGCCTGCCGAAGGTAAATTGCGTGGAATGGGGGCTGTGTGGGAAGGGAAGAGGGGATTTAACTTTTCAACTCCCTCTTGCTTTCAGTAATCAAAATGGACTTTCCATTTTGTTGTTACTTTTAAGGGGGAAATGCTAATACCCAGAAAACCTAGTTTTGATTTGCAAGATAAAGAAGGGCTTGAAAGATTAAATCCCCTCTTCCCTCCCCACACAGCCCCAAATCTGAACTGTGGCTGCACATTCACAATTTATCACTGACAGACAGATGGAGAGACATTATCTTTATTATTCACCTTCCCTAACTGCTTCGAGACTATGAGCCAAACTACAAGTGATGCATTACATATGGAGAGCTCTTAATTCGTCCCACAAGTTTACCTGGGAAGTGTAGTTGGAGACTCCTTCCCCTCTCTGTTTCCTTTCTCCGTTTTTAAGAACAGATGGTGGAGTAGCAGTGGCAGCAGCCTCAGCAGGTCCTTCTGCCACTGCTTGCCGTCTGCCAGCTTCAACCTCCATTTGGGGGTGGGCAGCTGCTGCTTTCTCCCAGGGCACCCTGCATCCGGTGGGCTGCCTGCCCCTGGGGAGCTGCTCTGGAGAAAGCCACTACGTCGGGAAAGCTCCAGCCACAGCGACAGTAGAGGGATCTGCTGCTGCTGCTGCTGCTCTAACATGCCCTTCCCCTGCCCCCAAGCTCCCGGAGGAAAACCGGAGCGAGGACATGTTAGAACAGAGCAGCAGCAGCAGCAGATCCCTCTGCTGTCGCTGGAGCTGGAGCTTTGCCAACATGGCAGCCTTCTCCAGAGCAGTTCCCCAGGGACAGGCAGACTGCTGGATGCAGGGTGCCTTGGGAGAGAGCAGCAGCTGCCCGCCCCCAAATGGAGGTTGAAGCTGGCAGACAGCAAGCAGTGGCAGAGGACCTGCTGAGGCTGCCACCACCGCTGCTACTCCACCATCCTTCCTTAAAAACGGAGAAGAGAAACAGAGAGGGGAAGGAGTCTCCAACTACGCTTCCCAGGTAAACTTGTGCAGACCCACCACGTGTAATGCGTCACTTGTAGCTTTGCTTTATATCCACAGCACTGAAACCCAGGTTATTCTGCAAATGGTAACCCAAGGTCATTTGAGGGTCATATCTGAAAAGATGTTCTGTGATCAAGTATAGACTCTCAAAACCCAGACATGTTGCACCAGCTTTGAAGGGTACACATGTATAGAAAATTCAAGATTCTCTTTGAATGGGGGAAGCTCATTAATTTCCTGGTCATGTCTCACATGTAGAAGGGCAGACGTCAGTTTGTATGTGTGTGCACAGGTCATAATTGTCATGCATCCAGGTGTCATCAGACTACTATGGGGTGACCTATCTTGAGGTAACTGCAAATTTGCTTATCAATTAATGAATGCATTTGCTGTGAAAACAACAATGCACAATCTCAGACTTACAGAAAGTAACATAATTTTTTGCAAGGGCCACAAGGGTGAAAATCTGGAGTGAAGAAATTATAGGTGGAAGAAATGGTAAGTGCCCCCCCACACACACACTATATGCTGCCATTTCCTTGCTTTAAAAAGGTGTGGGGCACTGCTACACACGTTAGCATGTAATGTGAAATTTGCTCCAGAAATTCCCTGAAGGTAATTTATTTATTAATTACATTTTTAACCTGCCCTCCCTGCAAGCAAGCTCAGGGCGAGGTACAACACTGATTAAAATACAACATAAAAACAATAATCACAGCATAAAAACAGCAATCAATAAAACCATTCCAAAACAGGGCAGTCCTGCACTCCTGCCTGTCAGCATACAAAGAGGGGAGGTAATAGCGGACAGATAAAATACTGTACCCCTTTTCAGGGCAGCCAGCAGTGGACTCTCCATAACCCCCTCATAGAGGGAGACCGGTGGAAGGCTCAGCAATGATAGACTAAAATTAGCCTCCACCATATACCTGGCAGAACATCTCTGTCTTACAGGCCTGCCTAAATGATACAAGATCCTGGTGGGCCTGAGTGTCCTCAGACAGAAAGTTCCACCAGGTTGGGGCCAGGACCAAAAAGGCCCTGGCCCTGGTAGAGGCCAGCTGAGCCCTAGAGCTCCCTAGGGCAAGGGACCACCAGTAGGTGTTTTCCAGTTGAACAAAGTACTCTCTGGGGCACATACAGGGAGAGACAGTCCCTTAGGTATGCTGGTCCCAGTCCGTGAAGATAAGAGATGCCTTGTAAGATGAATGCTGACAGAAGATCATACCAAAATGTCTTGCAAAAGGTCCTTTGAAAGTTAAGGATTAGCAAAGTATGAGGCGATCAACTGCAAACTAATTAAGGCAAGGAGCTGCAAACACAAAACTAGAGTGATTCCAGTCTCATGTAAAACCATAACATTTGTATTTTTATAAGACATGACTAGGGTTACCATCTGAAGCACTATTGACTTTTTGCAGGATTCCAAAGCATAATTCCAGGTGGTGTAGAGAATTAAGAATGAAAGAGGCTGGGGAATTTCTAAGTCAAGAGAGAAAGCCTCGATTTACATTGCTTGGGTTTCTAGGCACCAGCAGGCATGTACTGACAATTACACAAAGCACACAACAGAATACATGTTAAGATGTTCTGAAAAATCCCCAAATACCCAGTGAAAGCCTACTTTGCATTTATTTACAAATAGACTTTTAATCATCCTCCTCAGCACACAGTGGAACATGTGCTACAGAAAGTGACAGGCCTGATTCTGTACCACTGGGATGGGGAATCTCAAAGAAGGTAACAAACCTAGTAGAGGAAGCAGCTGTCGTCAGTTCTCCCAGTCATTTTATTAAGCAAAGAACAAAACAGCAACATCAGTTTTTGCCCTGTGTTTCCAAAGACAGATGATATGCGCTCTAAGCCTGCCACAACCTTGAATTGCCTTTGTTGCTGCTGAGCTTGATGTGATCACTCTCATAACTCAGAGAGTGCCTCTCCCCATATGAACCCAAGCATCATATAAGGTCACATAAGGTCTAAGGCCTGCTCCAGATAACCTCTTCTTAAGGAGTTAGATCATCATCTCCAAGGAGCAGGGCCTTCTTGATGGTTGCCCCAGTTGTACAGAAGGATCTCCATTAGGGCATGCTATATTCCTCCTTTTTTAGGTGTCTATTTATAAAGATCTTTGTAGAGGTAGATGAAGGGACTTGAAACCAGTTTCGGGATGGTTTCAGTTGTGTGTGCATGCATGCACCATATTGAGGGAGGGTGATACTGTTATGCATGCATTCTCTGACCCTAGTTTTCAGTTCCTAAACAGTCCACTGTTGGGAAGGGGCTGCCCCTTTTGCAGTTTAAGTGGGCCTACAACGGACTCTTTAGGCATTGAAAACGAGGGCCAGGAACTGTCCGGGGATGCATGGCTGTCTTGTGGTCCTTTCATACACTCTATTCTGCTGCAGGAAGGTTGAAAAAACCAGAGGGATGCTGAGCAAGACTTCCAGTTACTATAGAGTAGGTCCTCAGGGCACTGCATACATTACTCCTAACAGCCACTGCAAGCAGAATAACTTACACAAAGTAAGCAAATAGGCACAAAGGTGCTTGATTCGCATACTTTGATTTTCTTCCTAATTGAAGTTTTTAATACTACTAACAAAGCCTGGGATTGTTTTCAGTTACACAAAAATCCATTTCACACATTTTTTTTTTAAAGTTACACACAGTCCATTTGGTGTCTCAGAAATGAATTCATTTTGGATCACTATATTTATTTTATCACCAAAACCTATCCCATACATCAGAGAACCTAGATACTGGAATTGTATTATATTCACATTGTCCCCAGACACAGAATGTAGATTCTGCAGTCTTTTATGTAAATGCTGAACAAAAAGGAACCCTGTTCTAAATTAAGATCAATTGTTAGTTGTTTTTTGTAATCAGTCATGCCTTTCCACTAAGTTTCCAGGTCCTTGAAAAGGCAATGACTTAAGAGTTAAGAGAAATTAACCATATCCCTAGGCAATGGGTTTTGAATGTTAAAAGCGTTTGCTGTTCCTTTTCTTTATTCAAAGGTGCTCAGCAAAAGCTGTTAATTCGTAAGTAAACTCAATACTGTCTAGAAATCAAGGCCAGTTTTCTGACTCATCATACTTTGGTGCCCATTGGAAAGGACCATGCAGCAGCCTCAAATGGCAAGCTTCCTCGACACATAAAAAGATGGCTTTTAACTCTTTCTGAGCCGTTGCTTTGATCCTAATCTCCTCTACTTCACATGGAAACCACTTCCATTCGCAGAAGGGTATGTGGTGTTCAGCAGTTTCCCTTTTCCATCATATGCACTATTCCCAGGAGTGCACTGACCCCCAGGGACACCATTTTAGGGAGCAGAGATGGCTACATGGAGGAGGAGAAATAGGAAAGCTCATCTAGAACATGCTTCTCAGGATCTACTCCCCCCCCCCCGCCCCCCGCCAAGTATTTCTAAATGTCTGGATCAAAAAGAGTCCAGTAGCACCTTTAAGACTAACCAACTTTATTGTAGCATAAGCTTTCGAGAATCACAGTTCTCTTCGTCAGAGATCTCATACTTATTTAAAGTTCTACCTTGGATCTTTCTAAATGTTTCCAGTGATCCATCAGATCTGACTGCGTAGTCTGCAGCCACTGCCAAACAAGATTTTGCAAGTTGTGGCCCTGCATGCATGCAAAAAGTATTAGCTAACTGGAGGTCTTCTGGGAGCAGAGAAACTTGTATAGGCAGAAGGATGGGGGGAAAGAGGGAAACATTCAACAAACTCCAAACAGTAGAAAAGATAAATTACAAGTTACTGTCCCTAGAATAGGAATGTTCTAAACACCCCCTCAAACTGCTCACATGCTGTCTCCTCTTCAAAAATGGGCAACTTCTAGGATAATCTAAAGGGATATGAATAGGTAAATCAGGATGTCAATTCCCTCTCTTAATCTGTCAATTTCTGCATCTGCTCATATTGCTTATACTTATTCATCCCAGATAACATTTTCTCTGGGTTTTCATTAACAATAGTTAACATATGCTTAAAATAGTTTCAGCTTCAGTACTGCAACGATCTAAAATTTTGGAGGTCTGAAATAGAAGTATCACTTGAACGATTCTTCACCAATGAATGTACAGTAACACCAACGCTGTTATTCCAGTACCCTGTCACTGTGTTTCTTGGACTGCCATCCACAGTCCTAGCTGTGAGCTCATAACTCTGGCTCCTCCTCGTCATGTGACTTTGACATCCCTTGCTTGTGACTCAGGGAATCCCATGCTAAGGTGGCTCCCTCCCTACCACTGTCCTATGGTGACTGTGGAAGTCGTACTTGGTTTCTGGTGCTTCCTTTGCCAGAGCCAAAAGTTGTTTTTAATTTAGCTGTACTAGTACCTTCCAATCTTCTTCCTCTGCGGCATCTGCAGAGAAATGAAGCCAACATATGAACAGTTCAACTTAATATAAGGACAAGGGATTCATATTAACGTATTTTATAGAGAGAGAGAGCTGAGAAATCATCAAACATTCTGGCACAAGGTTACTTAGCAACAGGATAATAATTCAGTTGCCTTGAGCAATTATGATGAAAACGAGTGTAGGTGCACAAGCTGAGCATCTGACAAGTAAGACTAGGATAGCAGCACCAAGGCATGCTTTAATCCTGTTTCTCAAGAAACTGACTTTGCCTAGTCTGTTTCTTGGCTTTCCACACCTTTGATTCAGGTTTCTAGGCCTGGTTAAGCATAGAGAGCCTGTCTCTGAAAACTGCTGTCAGCATGATTTTGCAGTTTTCAGAGGCAGAACTGAAGAGTGCAGGTGCAAAAGGACATCATAGCTTCAAAGCCAAGCCAGAAAAGGGGTTTTGCACCAACACTGCATCATTTAGAAAAGGAAATTTAGGGTGTGAATACGTGTTAGCTTGCAAAGGAACATGCACCACCCCTGGTTGGTTAATTAGATTCAGGCCATGTTGCTAACTTAACAAGAAAGCAAGGGCAGCGGTCATTTCGTAGAAAAAGAGCTGGAGGAACTCATTAGCATAACTCATTAGCATATGCCACACCTCTTGCCATCACCGGAAGTGTGTCATTAGTATAACTGATTTGAATATGCCACACCCCCTGACATCACCTATACTGGCTGTTTTGAACCGAATCCTGGCCATTCAGGGCTGAAATTGGGCCCAAAATGGCAAAAAGGGGCTGAAAATGGCTGAAAAGGGGCCCAAAATGGTCAGGATCAGGCCACTGATGAGCAGGGGAGTGATCCACCACCCATCAGAGGCCCAATCCAGGCCATTTTGGCCCCAATCCAGGCCGAAATGGGCCCCAAATGGCCGAGAGTCAGGTGGGCGGGACCACCTGACATGTGACCTCTTTGGGGAACTGCCAGAACTGCGTTCCTGTGCGTTCCCACTCGAAATGAGCCCTGAGCAAGGGTCTTCATCTTGGTTTGATCCCCTACTTTCTGTAACTGCTGGTGGAATGCCTGTTGCTGCATGCACTGCTGTGCTCTGGATTGGACTACCAGAATACATTATCAAACCAGGTCTTTACTTTTAGACTACAGAGTTCTTCCTGGACCTTATGCTTGTAGTCGGACAAGGCAACATCCGTGTCAGAGGATCAAAGCCTGTATAGTGTCTTTAACTTTTGTTATTTTCTTTCTTGTGTGCACCTTCTATGTTTGTATTCTTTTGCACTCTTTTAATAAACTCTATTTTATTTCTGTGGCTATTTTGGGTTTGGGAGCTTCAATCTGAGTCCGGTACTTTGGCCTATTTGGGCTATAGCTACCCAAATAATTGTTTTGTGGAACTCAATCTGAAAAGTGGTCTACCTTGCAGGGCTGACTTCTAGTTTACACCTGGTAGGGCTGGAAAGTTGTCTCTCAGTTCCACATCTGAGGGTTATTTAGAGACTGGTGATGGTGATGTTACCCTGGGAAGTGAGGGTTCACTCCCTACATTTTGAGTGTTTTGTTCTTGCCTTTCCACTCAGACCTGTTTGAGGATACAAAGTGCTGTGATACTATTTGTCCACTACTTTATGATTCAGTCCTCTGGCAGATGCAAAAACTTTTGGCTACCAACAAATCCTAATAAATTTCTCATAAGATTCCAGATGGTAAGTAAGAAAACAGGGGAGCAATAAGTTAACTGCAAAACATTTTTATAACTATCAAACTAAATAAAGTGAAAGTATGACAGGAAAGACGATAACTTGCCAACGCAAGCATTGTTGCTTTCACTTTTACATTTTTAATCACTCATTTTTTGCTGCTATTAATGATTTTATTCTTGCTCTTGTTGATTTTATGCTGCTGGTTTTTACTGTTTTATTTTTACTTTGTTTTATTTTCTAATAAGGATATACTGCCTTGGAAATATTTTATTGAGCATGTGGGACTTAAACTTTTTAAATGAATACATGATCTATAGCTTGTGCAACTACACTAGTACAATGGGAATTTTTTGACTGTGACTCTCTCTTTTGAGGAAGGGTGAAATAGTAATGTGACAGACAAAACAGAGCATGTATTTCCTATTCAGTGAGGTTCTATTTTGTTCATCTCACTTCTTCAGGCTGTGAGACGGTCCAGGGGCAGTGCCTCCTGGGTTGGTTCTCTTTCAAGGAGTGAGCACTGGAGATTTATGGTACTTTTGTAATATTTATCTTAGTACAATCAGAGCACAGGTGGGGACAAAGAGACACTCCTACAGGATCCCAAATCAAATCTCCAATGAGAAAAAGATCCTACACCCCAATGCACTTTAACCAACACACATCTGCCTGCTTCTATTCTCTTCCCAGACTCACTGTCATTTCTTCTCACCCCACATTCATGTCTACCTCTCCCCTTAGATGGGGCTCACCTTCTCCAAGCTCTAATGGATACTTGAACTGAACCATCCCCTAACAGTATAAGCCCACAGCTTTTAAGGAATATCCTTTTGTCATGGGCCCTGGTTTCAGTCCCTTTAGACCAAGCCATTCACAGATCCCCAAACAGTAGATAATACATAAATGCAAGTAACAGCATCCCCAACACCTATGTGTCTTGTGCATGTGTGCGTGTTGTGTATCTCTGTGTGTTTGTTTAGGTAGCCACTGGAGAAAACAGAATAGAAAAGTAGCAGGAAAATGTGTTTAACTCCAAACTCACCCCACTAATTCTTCATTTCATGTTCCCTCCTTCAAGCTACTCTTCCAGCTCCATTCCAAATTTGTTTCTGTGAGGGCAGTTAATTTACTGGATGTTCAACTCTTGCATCTCATTTCTCACAGCCTGAGTTCCTGATCTGGTAGGATACACTTAGTTAACACTTTAGCCTAGTTCGTAAGAACAAAAGCAGATGCCTGATGGGTCTCAAGATCTAGCTAATATTTTTCCAGCACTAGCCATCTTCTATTGGGAAGTTTATAAAGGACAAGGTTTTGTTTTCCTATTTGGCTTATTTTCCATAAGTTTGTCTAATCCTTCTTTAAACACCTTCTTAGCTAATGGCCATGACCACTTCTTGTGGCCATGAACTCCATAAGTTAATTATGAGTTACTCACCTATTCAAAAGAGGCTTCAGATCTGAACCACAGCACTGCCTGTTGACTCTACACTTTGTCTATTGCTCAAGAGCAACAGCCCAATTTTATGCAAACTTACTTGAGAAACTCCATCAAACAAAGTGGGGTTTTCTTCCAAATGAACATGCGTGAGATCAGTTGTTAGGCTTCAACTGCCAAGGTTTTTAAAAATTCCATTTTTCATCATCATGGCCTGTCTCTTTCATTGTCCAGTTTCAGTCTTCTATTCTGATGGGGGGAGGGAGTTCTGACACGCATTCTTAGAAAGTCTTCATTTCTTTGACATTACTGCAAGTGCATGCATGCATCTTGCCTCATTTTCTTACACAGGATCTACTTAAACTACTAAGTTTTGCACATATTGGCTGTGAGGAAAGTTTTGTCCATAATGGCTGCCAGTTACATCAGTGTGTGATACACTCCAGTCAGGTGTACAGGCTGGATTCAGTTTGTGTTATGTTACTGGAAAACATGAACCTCCATACTTTTAGTTTCCGATTCATATGGACATTTCTTTCCTAACTGTCATTACATGCTGAAGGGGAAATGCACTTCATCTTGAGTGAACCTATAATGCACAGCCACACAAGTCCTTAGCGTACAAAATGAAGATAAAGTATTGCTATGATTTGGTTCATTTAAAATACATCTGAATGTTTTTTTAAAAAAATATATTGCCGCATGCTGCCAACCAAGGCTCAAGCTCTTGGACTGGGGAAAAAAAATGAACCCCATGGAATGGAATGAAGGGAGAAGTTTCCAGCTGTAATGAGCTAGGGAAAAGTAAGGGACTGGATTAATATTTAACCACTACATAGTTTCTCCTCACAAAGACATGTGCTAATCTGGGGGGAAGTCAAGAGAGTGATCAAAAATAATTAGAAAAGATAGGTCTCAGCACAAGCCCAGATATAACAAACTGTTTTAATGGAGTCATTTGACTTTATTCAAGTCCTACTGTTCTCTTTCTTCCTTACTGCATGGAGTCAGGAGGACCCTGAGTTCATCTTCAAGGCAGTATGCCCAGGATATGCTCCTCTGCACAATCTTTCTAGCGCTTTCTTGGCCATTCTTCTCAGAAGTGTGTCCCCTTTGACCTGGTTGGTTAATGGAGATCTAACCTTACAAAAGCTACTGTCCTCTTAGCCCCCACTCCATCTAAAGGAAAGAGACAATACTGATACACCTTTGGGGTCCGGGGTCCTGTACTGCACTTTGAAGTGGCACCTGACAGCAGTAGTCACCACAACCAGCAGGTGGTGGTGGTGAAGGGAAGTGGAACTAGAGCCCAAGTGAGGAATGTGATTTCCTGTTCCTCACAAGTCTCCTGCTCATTACTGTTATCTAATAACAAAGTGGTCTTACCAATTATGCAAGCAGAAAAGCCAGGCTGCATATGGCAGAGGTAACTACATACTCCAGTTTGCAGGAAAATACGTCTTCATAAATTAACCTAAAGAAAAGGGGGTGGGGCAAAAATGGTATCAGGAGGAATGAATACACCCCAGCACTCTAGGAGCATGTGTAGAGACAAATTGTTAAGCCTTAAGGCAAATTGTGTAGAGACAAATTGTTAAGCCTTAAGGCAAAAGGTAACAATTACCTTTGAAGCTAATTGCAGGCCTTACATTTAAGGCCTTTTTTCCATACAGACAATTTACTACTCTCTTTTTGAGCGTTTGCTCCTCAAGGGTCAGGTTAGTTCTGACCACCTACCTTTCTACATGCCACTTTTAATCCTGGTGTGGGTGCCATCTTTTTTGTCCACACTGCCAGGAAAACAGGATTATGTGGTGAGGTGGAGACATCATTGTTGGCATCACTGTCAGCATCACCAGTGCCATCACACCACAACCACCTAGGGTTGCCAGGTCCCTTCACTCGCCCAGTGGGGGATTGGGACGCTGGCTCTAACCTCCCCTCCTTCCCCTGAGCTTCTGCGTGTGTGAGTGCTCCCAGCTGGCATGAAGACGTCACTTCCAGGAAGTGATGTCATCACACGGGTCAAAGGGTGGCCCGGGAGCACTCCCGCGCTCACCAAAGGTCTGAATCCCCCCACAGGGCCCAATTTGGCCTGAAATAGGCCCGCTGCAGGGCATGGGAGTGCGCCACACTGCCCAGGGGTGTGGCGTGCCCCCCCACTGGCCAGGTAAGTAGGGACAGGGGAAGGAGGTGGGAGCAGGGGATCCCCCACCCCAGGCGGGGAAATGGCAAGCACACAACCACCCCTTTGTGCATGCCCAATATGACTTTATGATGACTGGAGGTACCCAGCACTAAAGCATTAGGGGGGTGGGGAGAGAAAAGAGAAACTAAAGTGAAAGGAAACCCAACATGGTGCTCGTGCAGCGTTGGCACAAAGTAACCTGAAACACAGAACCTTTAACCCAAAAGCATAGATAGCAAATCTTTGAAAACCTAAAAGAGACCCATGCAATTGCAACCCTGTCATTATACTGTTATGACATCATTATGCTCAGGTTTTTTTTAAAAATCCCCGAGACACAACAGTCATGCTTTGAGTAAACATAGGCGCATCTTGGGAAGAAGGGGATGAGGGGAAGGAGGGGGGGGAAGGAGGAGGGAGGAGCTGAAAGGGAGAGACCAATCAGCAAGAAGTGGCCTACAGAGGGAGGGAGAAGAGCAGGCAGAGGGCAGAGGGGAAAATACCAGAAGGAAAATTCCACACAATTGAAAAAGCAGACTCAAAACTATATCAAGAAAAATATCAGGGAATAAGCATGTACAGAATATTCGAAGAGAACCCTTGAAAACACCACATCGAAATCTGAAGCGGGAGTTAAGTGAGAGGAATTCAGAATAAAATCTGAAGCGGTATGAGGCTAGAATCTGTGAAAATCACCCATGTGAAAAAGGGCTTTAACTTTGTTTCAGTACGTCTACATGTTGAAAAAATTATAAGAGGATAAATAATGAAGCAGACAGGAAAACGACTAGAGCAACGCATGCTGAAGACTCAGCATGAATCAGGCAGAGCACATCGTAGAGCCCATTTGCAGGCCTATGGAGTGGCAGTGATGGCAACAAAGACAACTTTCTGTCTGCCACCATTACTTCAGCAGAATTTCACCCAGCTCAATTGTTTAAAGTGGTTTGTGACTTGGTAACACCTAAATCTGACCCTCCCAGTCATGAAGATTTGGCCCCTAACTGTGAGATTTTTATAAGGTTCTTTGCTGGCAAAATCTCTTTTGTCAGTTCTGACTTGAAGGCTAAGTTGGGAGCAGATCCGATACCTGAGGTCTCAGAAGCATTTGCTTGTCTTTTTATTATGAATAGTTTCAGATTGATTTTGCTTATCAATGCTGGCAGGGTCCTTGGGAGTGTTAGGGCCACCGTGGTGGATATCTTTTAAAAGATATCGGAGCCATTGGTGAAAATCTTCAACTTCCATCTGATTGTGGGGATGCCTCCCTAAATATTTGAAGGAGGCAGTAATTAGACCTCTGCTTAAGGCTGAGGTGGCCAATTAGCTAGTCTCCAATGTACTTTTTCTAGGGAAGATGATAGAGCACGTGGTGGTGGAGCAGCTCCAAGACTTCCTGGACGACACCTCTGACCTTAACTGATTCCAATCTGGTTTCAGGCCTTGATTTGGGACTATGACAGCTTTAGTTGCACTGGAGGATGATTTTGGCCTAAAGTAGGAGAGGGGATAAGCATCCCTGTTGATGCTGTTAGATCTTTCAGCAGCCTTTGACTGCTGACCACTTCATTCTATCATATTGAATACAGAGTTGGGCCGATTCCAGACGGCCCTCTGCAATCCAAAACGTTGCGTGTTGTTGCGTGTCATCACGCAGAAAACACGAAATATTGCGTTTTCTCGTGCGAGTTTTGCGCGAGGTCACGCAAAACTCGCGTGAGAAAATGCGATATTTCGCGTTTTCCGCGCGATGACGCACGACAACGCGCAACGTTTCGGATTGCAGAGGGCCGTCTGGAATCGGCCTAGGTGTTAAGGGCATAGCCCTTCGGTGGTTTCACTCTTTTCTGTCTGACTAGATGCAGAAGTGTGGAATCAACTGGGAGGCATGTAGAATGCCACACGGTTCCAATTTCTCACACATGCTCTTTAATGTATATGTGAGGCCGATGAATGAGATCATCAAGAGCTTTGGGTTTGAGTGCCATCAATATGCAGATGACACCCAGCAGCTTCTTGCCTGCCTGCGCACTCCTTTCCCCCTAACAGCCAGATGAGCTGGGGCAGAAGGTGAAACGTGGGAGTGGGGGATCCCATGCCCCTAGCAGGGGGCTGGCAACCCTACACCAAGCTGTATATCATTTCATTATTCAAGCTTCCAGGTGAGTCTATCTTGGTTCTGAACCAATGCTTTGAAACTGTGGTCAAGCAGTTAAGGCACAACAAACTGAAGCTGAATCCAAACACGACAGAGGTAATGCTGGTTGCGAAGACTCATATTCTAGAGGAACGGAATCCACTTGTCTTAGATGGAATGAATTTGGCTTTCTCAGAGCAACTGGGTACTCAAGTAGCCTTGCAGGTTAGCATGGTAGTCCAGAGTGCCTTTATCAGCAGCGTCTGGATCGCCAATGCTCTTGCTTCCTAGACTCAGCTGATCTGGCCATGTTGACCCATGCTTCTGTAACCTCATGGTTGGATTAGTGCAACATGTTCTATGTGGGGCTACATTGAAGACCACTCGGAAACTACGATTAGTCCAGAATGTGGCAGCCTAGCTATTGTCAGGGTCCAGCTGCCGGAAATGTATGTTGCCTAATTTGAAACAGCTACATTGGTTGCCAGTTTGTTTCCAAGTTCAGTTCAAGGCACTGGTCATGACCTTTAAAACCCTTCATGACCTGGGACCTACATATTTAAAGGACCATCTCGTTCCATATATCCTGGAGTGCCAGCTACAACCCTCACGCGGCTGTGTGTTGGCTCTCCCACCACTTAGGATGGCCCATCTGGAATCAACCAGAGCCGACACTTTTTCCATCATGGCCCTTGCTCTGTGGAATGGGGTCTCTGAGGAGGTGGGGAGAACCCCCTCTTTGAAAATATTCAGGAGGTGCTGCAAGGTTTGCTTATTTGCCAGGGTTTTTGAGGCCTGAACAGCAGGCATCTTTTAAGGGAGGGGGGCAAGATTTTAATTTGGGCATTTTGGTTTTAATTTGGAAATTTTAAAATCATTTACTAAGCTGTCTTTAACTATGTGAAAAGCCAATGTATGCATGTATAAATAAATATCATGAATGTTCCAATGCTGGTAGCGATTCTTTTCTTCAGTGTTATCTTTTTCTTCTCCTTGACTGATTTATCATGAACAGCTACTTTTGTGGGACTAGAAATGCTACATATACTGAGTAAGTTCTGTTGCAAAGCAGCGAATTCTTTGGATGACATGGTATGTGTCTACTGGATTCTCTCCCTGCAGCCTGCTTGTATTTTCTATTTTTCCTTTCATAAGGACATGACCGTGGCAAATCTGCCTCTAAACACAATGTGGAGCCTTAAATTTTTTTTCCACATGGAATGTTGTTAGCTGCTGAATGTCAGTTAAAGAGAAAGGGGGGGGGGGTGGCAAGTAAGCCTGTTCAAGCTCTTGAGAATTTATATAATCCCAGTGGGGAGATTTTCAATAGTGTGTTAGAATTTTAAAATTCTTCCCTTCTTGTGCTATTCTTTACAGGTCCGCCCCCCACCACTTGTGCAAACAACCCCCAGCATGTTCCCATAGTGAACTCACTTCATTGAGTGTCTATCACAAAGGAAACAAAAGAGGCACACTCCATGACAACGCTGGGGATTCTGCATACACAAGAGACTCTCTGGTATACAGGAAAATATTAGTTTTACATTAAAAAGAGAGAGCCCAAGAAGCAGTCTGATGAGGTTAGGCATACTCATTGCTCTTGAAACTGAGGGGTTGACAGTTGGTTGAAGTGGGGGCAGAACAACAGAAGATGAGGGGATTTGGCCTGCTCTGTTTACATAATCCTGGAGGGAAGATTTGAGTTGAAGGGAGAATTAATAGTCCCAGACACTGGATTCCTCATAGACCCCAGCTTGTTCCATTGCTCATGCTTGAGTACCTATCACAAAAACAGCATGTGTGCAATATTCAGACTTCATATTTCTCCCTGACCCTGTCACTCCTTGCCTCATCCTGTGATCATTGCTACAATTTACCCTTAAATCAATGCTGGTCTATTCTACCCCACTCAGCCATCCCAGTTTGCTTCCACAGACCTGACTTCTTCCTGATTACAAATCTTCTCATGTCTCACTTAGGAGAACCCACCGAGACAGAGGTCCCCAACATGGTGCCTGTGGGCACAATTGTGTCTGCCAACACCTTTTTGGTGCCCGCCACATGTTTTTTAGAAAGTGGGTGGAGCCAGGTGCGGCTTTCACAAACCATGGCTTCTGATTGCCCATTGGAGTACTAAATGGCTGTGCAGATTTTTAAAAATATTGCTTTGGCATAAACTGCTTACACAACACAAGCACTGTGTGACTGAAGGTAAGCTGAAGCAGTCATTTTGTGGCTGGCTCTATCTCTTGCAGCAGCTATTCTGTGGCAGCCATATTGTTGCTGCGCCCAGCACACTGTGTCAGAATTTCAAATGTCCTCACAGGTTCAAAAAGGCTGGGGAACCCTGCACTAAGGCAATAGGGTCTGCCCAGCTTGTGGACCACTAAGGGCCCTGCTCTGCCAAGACACAGTCCCTCCTCCATTCAGAGATTCTAATCCTGTAAGGAGATACTCTACTCACTTTAGGGAATGACAAATACTGTGGAAAGGCCTCACAACATCCCTGAGTAGATCTTATCGATGAGTGGTTTTATTTATCACCTCGTGCCAGACTTGTGAGTGAAAATATAAATCTCATTTCAGCTAAACCGAGAGCACCACTGAAGTCCTTATGGTTGCCAACCTCCAAGTGGGGCCTGGAGGTCTCCTGGAATTACAACTGATTTCCAGATGACAGCGATCAGTTTCTTGAAGAAAATGGATACTTGGGAGGGTGGACTCTATAGCATTATAGCCTGCTGAGATCCCTCCCCTCTCCAAACCTTGCTCTCTCAAGGCCTCTACTATTAACAGCTCTTTAGTATAGTAAACATCTTTACTGGAAACTGGAAGCAGACCGACAACACTCAGGTTCAACAGTAACTAATTTATACTTGAAGAAACCACACCTACTTTTAACAACATCCAATACAAGGTAAGCAGCTAGAATCCTTCATTTTCATGAACTATATACAAAGTAACTACTTGCAGCACAGTGATTGGACTATACGGCAACAGATATGATTGGCCGTTACCAGCACAAAAGACCAATAGTCTTGTAGGCCTCAGAAGCCTTCGTTCCTATTCAAGCAATACATAACACCTACCCCTAGACTTCTAGGAATTTCTTAACCAGAATTTGGCAACCCTGCCCTTGTTTCATGCAGATGTGTCTCCTCTAAGGCTTGTAGTAATCTTTGATTTTCCTTATAAACCATCCCCAGGTTACAGTAACACCTCAACTAATTTAAGTTGTGTTGTCCTGGTTCAACTATGAAAGTACTTGAAATGCTAAGGTAGGAAAATAATAAGCCTTCAACAAAGCTCATGCAAGAATACCTTCAAGTACAAGGATTCATTTATTTCCAAAGTGATCCTTTCAACTTGCTTCCATATTTGTTACAGAGAACATAGAAATATTACAGTTCTTCATATTTAATTAGCAAAAGCTGACAGACCTTTGCAGAAGTAGTGGAGATGAGGAAATTCCTTCCAGAACATCAGCACTCAATTTTCTCTTTAAAAGATGGTGGCAGACAAAAGAATGCATATTAATGGCTGACTGGAATAACATGAATTCAAATAAACTGAAGAGAAGAGTTGAACTATATAGCAGTTTGATGGATAAGCCACCACACTGGTTTGCCCTGACGAGAATACATAACATTTTTGTTCTGCCTACGCCTATATTTGAAAGCCTTGTAGATGTATATAAGATTGCCACCTCTATTTAGTACATCTGGTGCTTTTTGTGGTTTTTTTGCTCCTGACAGAAAAAAAGCAGCCAATTCTGGAGGACAATAGCAAAGTGAATCTATGTCAGTCCTCTACAACTCGTCACTGCAGAGCTTATCACAGCCCAGCAGCCATGATTCTTGGTATCAGGTGTTTGGTAGCAAAGCCTGGGCTCATTTATCTTTAAACATTTATAATCTAGTCTCTCAATTTTAAAAAAAAACATTTCCGACGCATCTTACAATATCTGTTATAACAATAAATAACATTAAAACAGTATCATCAAAATTCAATAGAAAAAGCAGTAGATCATTAATGAGATGGCAGAAACGAGAGATAAGAATGTAAATGAATAAAAGGCAGATCTATTCCGGTATGCTTTTAGCATTTAATATATTGATGTGAAGCAGAGCTGATTGTTATATATCTACCTGCCATTTTATGTTATCTGCAGGGTTTAATAGTCTGCAGTTGGAACTACAAGAGTTTTAAGTATTTATACTTTGCTGTTGTGTTACTGTGATTTTATTGTATATATTATGTTTTGTAGCATTTTTAACTGAGGAAATTGTTGTGAACCTCTTCACGCTCTTAATTGTAGAGAAGTAGTGTTTAAATCAAATACATACATAAATAAAAGTAGTACTACACTGAATAAAAACTAGCAATAAAATAGCAGAAAAGCAAACAGAGATAAAACAAGACAACATTCCCAGTTAAAACTAGCAGTAAGAGCAACAAAGCAACAACTAGAGTAAAAACGCATCATTTATAACACAGAAGCAAAAAAAATGGTAGTATTTGGCATATTTACTAATTTAAATTTCTTGAAACTTTGAATGCAAAGGGGTATCCGTGTTAGTCTATTGTAGCAAAATAAAGTCCAAGCTTCAGATATGGATGGAAATCAGAGAATTCTTCTTATGGGGCAGGTTACAAGAGTGGTGACCCATGAAATCTCATATTAAAATAAATGCCATTAGTCTTTAAGGTGCTACTAGACTTTATCTTGAAATTTTGGAGCCTTGTGGGAGAAATGGGGCTTTAGAGAACGGGAAATGGAAACCAGAGTGAAAAACAAGATCTTTAAGAGAAAAATAGTACAATCCTAAACAGTTACTCCAGTCTAAGCCCACTAATTTCAATGGGCTTAGACTGGAGTAACTCTGCTTAGGACTGCACTGTACGTTGCCAAAAAGGAACGTTCAGGCTTGGCTTGCAACTGGGCACAAGATGGAGGGACTATGGCACACCTAGGGTTGCCAGGTTCCTTAAGTCCCCCAGTGGGAGACTGGGATGCTGGCACTTATCCTGCGCTGGCTTTGGAACTTTCCTTTGTGCATGTGTACCGCGCGCTCATACGCGTTCCCAGGCATGCATTATGATGTCACTTCTGGGAACTGATGTCATCACGCAGGTCAAAGGGTGGCCGGAGAGCACGAGCATGCTCCCGAAAGGGCTGAATCTCCCCCCCCCACCACCACCATAGGCCCGATTCAGCCTGAAACGGGCCTGTTGAAGGGCGCAGGGCATGCCGTGGCGGGGGTGTGCCACGCTGCCCGGGGGTGTGCCCCGGGGACATGACCACCACTGGCCAGGTAAGTGGGGGCAGGGGGAAGAGGTGGGAGCAGGGGATCTCCTGCCCCTGGTGGGGGAATGGCAAGCCTAGGCATACCACTCACTCCTCGAAATCACAATAATCTTCCACAAGGTGCTGCTACAGCCAGTCACACACTCTCCGACCAATCTACCTCACAGGGTTGTTGTGAAGATAAAATAGAGGAGAGGAGAATTATGTAAGCCACCTTGGATGCCCATTGAGGAGAAGGGTAGGGTTTAAATAAATTAATAAAAGCTGAAAATAGGATTGTAGTACAGAAAAAATCTCATACAGTCCTAATGAAACTAGTCACATACCGAGTTATCAAGTTAAACTTCGCAACTATTAAATGTTATAGAATAGTACAATGTACTATCATCATAACCTATTATAGTCTATTAAAAGTACACAAAATTAGGCATATTTAATCAATAAATAAATCCTTGAAAGACCATATCTTTACAGCATGCACAAAATTAGCATTATCTAATTATTGTCTTACGTAGAAATCTTCACACTGTATAATCTAGGGGAAACCTTCTCATTTAAAAATGCCCTTATTTCATCAAACAGTCTCCAAATTTTCCTTTTTTCCAATGGAAAAAGACTGGCAGGAAATATCTCAGGAAAAAAATCCCCTTTTTTCTAGTTTTCTTCAAGGTCACATCTCTAAACTATTTGACAAAGATATAGGAAGAACCCTTTGTAACAGCACAGTGTCCATACTGATATAATGCTAAAGCATTGCCGAACAGCGCGGAGGGCAATCTCAACTCCCCTCTGTCTGGAGATCAGGGGTGGAGCCACCAGCCATGTGGCCATTTTCAAGAGGTTCTGGAACTCTGTTCCACTGCATTCCTGCTGAAAAAAAGCCCTGCCCATAGGGAACCTGGCATCTCAACATTAACCTTGTCTGTCACTGCCATGAGTTTAGGGGTTTTCGGTAATTGGTACCGTCTTCCTCAAGGGCTAAGCACAGCTTGAGTCCACGAAACAAAGCATTAGAAGCACAGGGCCGTGGAGGAACTCCTGCTCAGGAAGCACAACTTGGGTCCCCTCCTTCCCCCTCTCCACCCACCCTGCATGGGAAAGTCACCAAGCCTTAAGAACAAAAGGGACTCACTAGTCTCATTCTTGCTCCCCCTCCCAGTTTTATGGCAGTTGAAATAGTACTTGCTGTTCAAAGTAGTTGGTGAAATAAATTTTGAGGCACATCAATAGGATGTGGGGCGGGGGGGGGAGAAGGCTGCTGCTCCCGGGAGGGGAGGCCCACCGAATCAGTTTTCTAGAGCCCACTGTATTTTTTCACACAACGGGCTTTGTTACTAGTAGTTTATAAGACTGACATGCTACTCCAGAAATATTGTGCATGGTGAATGATTTCTTTTTTAACATTCTAAAAGCAAATAAAGAGGGAATCATTCGTGACATTTAATTCAGCAGAAGTGCTGACATTTTAACTATTAGGTGATCATGTTAGGAATAGTGATGAACGAATACCCCTCCCCCTGGCCCACATCAAAATGGGCTTAAAATCATTTTTTCTAAATACGTTGCTTTTAGCTCAAGCTCATTCTCAAGCTTCAACTTCATCATACTCCCAATGACATCCCTGGAACACAGGGCCCACAGCCCCCCAGAAGTCAGATAGTGCCAGCAGCAGCAGGGAACATTCACAGTATGATTACTATTAGTCCATACCCTCAGTTACCATTCCTTGGTTTCTGGCAACTTTACATTTTATTCTGTACATCGCAACAGCATCTGGAATTTAACGGACCTTACTGGTACCACCCACCCACCCCGCCCCCATATCACCGAGGAAGTTTGAATCAAGGGAAGGGGGCTGCAGCAGCTAGGATTTGCACCAAGGATGCCTAATCAAGTCCATGTAAAGCTGACCTTGGCCTAAGGAAGGTCAAATCGCAAGCACTGAACTGCCCCTTTTGCAAGACCTTCCCAACACCTTACAGTTTGACTCTGACAAATGCGAGGTCAGTAAAAGGATGGAACTTTCCAAGCCCCAGTGCTTCATGGAAAGATTAAACTAGATTCTTGCCATTCTGACATGCAAATAAAACCAATATTATTTGAAAGAGATTTCAATGGGACTTACTCCCAAGTAAGTGTGCACTTCGGGATGATAATACAACATGTTAAATGTGAATTCCCCCAATCCAACTCATTTTTAACATATGAATAGGCACTCACTTTAAAAACAGTGTGTGGAACGTCTAATCAGCTGATGGGCACAGTGTGATAGCAGAAGGGGCTTAATTGTTCCCTCGCTTCCTCCCTGAATATTTTTGCTAGCACTAAAAGGACATTGGGGGCAGGCTGTTTGTCTTACTGCTGGCTCCACACATCCCTTTTCTGCTACCAAAAGTGCACAGGATAGAAAAGAGCCCAGTAGCACCTTTAAGACTAACCAATTGTAGCATAAGCTTTTGAGAACCACAGCTCTCTTCATCAGATGCATGGAGGGTTTGAAGAAACTGGCCAGAGATATATAGGTGGTGAGGGGAGGGGGGTGCAGGGAGTGAGGGCCATGTAAATGTAAATCAGTTGCAATGGCCCAAATCAGTTTTCATGGCCCACACTCCCTGCACCCTCTCCCCTCACCACCTATATATCTCTGGCCAGTTTCTTCATACTCTCTATGCATCAGACAAAGAGAGCTGTGGTTCTCAAAAGTTTATGCCTCAATAAAGTCAGTTAGTCTTAAAGGTGTTACTGGACCGTTACTATTTTGCAACTACAGACTAACACGGCTAACTCCTCAGGATAGAAGAGAGGAGATGAAGAAGTCCCTCCTGCCACCACACTGCACTCAGGAGCCAATCTGCCCCCACATATGCTATTTTTCAGGTGGGTTGCATGTTAAATGAGTGTTGGGTTAGGGTTTCTCCCAACCCAACTCATGTTTAATATATTGTCTAATCAAACCTTTAATTGCAGCCTCAGACTCTCCTTGGCTCAGTCACTTATAGGCAGGGCTTTTTTTCAGCTGGAACCCAGTGGAATGGAGTTCCAGCACCTCTTGAAAATGGTCACATAGCTGAGCGCGGAGGGCAATCTAAACTCCCCTCTGTCTGGAGATCAGGGGGCAGGGCCACCGGCCATGTGACCATTTTTGCTGAGGGCGATTTAAACTTTAAAAAACTCCCCCTTTGTTCCAGTTGACCCAAAGTGACGTCATTGTGCGATCCCGGGAATGTACACGCACTTTGCACATGCGCATGTGGCACCAGGGGCACCACCTCCCACCAGGAGTTGCCCCCTGTGCTGGCAACCCACTGAGTTCCACCACCTCTTTTCCAAGAAAAAAAGCCCTGCTTATAGGAAGAACCTGAGCTACTTCTCCAGCAAAGAATTTCCAAACCATTTACGTATTCAGAATTTAAAATTGCAGATATACAACTGCATATTATTTTCTGAAATGACATGCAAACAACTTTGATTTGGAAGGAAGTCAAACATCCTTCTACTAATGTAAATTGCCAAGGTTTTACGATTTACTATTCAACTCAAGTATCAAGTGAATAATCCATATACTCAAAGAGGAGAGGAGGCCAGCTGTAAAAACAGAACATCACACATCTGTAAATAGAAGCATATGGCCCTTGCCTTAGCTGGCAAGATTATTTAGGGATGAGAAAAAAATCTGCATCAACAAAACAACGTGAAATGACACAGTATGTTCCACAGCTGGGCATTAGGTACCTTTAAGAAATCCTCAGCATTAAACAAGAAGGGAGTATATGTCAGGGGCCAACTCCCAGCCTGGACTCATCGCAGCAACCATTGCCTGGACTGGGACCAGCTTGCCCTCTGATGCAACTTGCAAAACCCCTTCAGGGGCTGCAGAAAGAAGCAGCGTGACCCCTGAGGCCTGACTTGCCTGTGGAAGAGAAGGAGAAGCCAGCACCGAGCCTGGAGGAAAAGCACTCGGCACGGCCCAGGCTCCAGAAGAAGCTTGCAGCAGTTGCAGCTGGAGACCAGCCTTCCTTGGGTGCTCCTGCTGTGGCATCCTCAACCAGCACCTGCCTGCCTAATAGAAGCACTGGCCCAGCCTGCTCCACAGTTTGCCTTGTGGCTTGGCGAAGGCCAGCAAGGGCAGCAAGGGAACAACTCCTGAGGGTGGGGTCAGGAGCTGGGAACCCAGCTGGGGCAGGCCCAGGGAAGCTGAGGCAGGGCTGCCAAGAGCCCTCTGCCCTATACTAGCCAACAACTTCCACCTAGGGGTGAGGATGACTTTTGCAACAGGCAGCTAGCCAGCCAAATGGAGTTCTCTCTGCATTCCTGGCAGGAGGGACTGGATTGGCAGATGGAGATAGGGAGGAGGGAACAGAGGCGTACAAAAAAAAAGGAACACTTCAGGAACAGCCATGGAGGAAGCTGGGATGTGGCTCTGCAGCCTGAGAGACCACAAACCCAGGGCAAAAGGGCAAATAAGGTGATACAACCTCCTCCTTTGCCCATTCTAAGGCTTGGGGGGGAGGCCTCCCCAGGAAACCTCCAAGATGTCTGGGCGTGTTGGGTGAAATCTAGGATTGCCAGGTCTCCTGGGGTCCAAACTGGGGGATGGGGGGGTATCGTGGGGGGCATGGAGGGACTTACTGTGTGTGCACTCTGGAGCACGCTCTAGAGCTTCTGAGTCTGTTCCCCACACCTTTCCCCCACCTGCCAGCCAGATAAGAGGCAATGAAGGGCAGAGGCTGGGAGCGGGGTCTCCCCTGCCCCCACTGGGGGTCTAGGAACCCTAATGAAGTCAGAGCCGCCTAGTTTAGTCTCTCTCTCACGGTGTCATTTGTCCTTGTTGCCCAGCCTCACCACCACATTCTCAAATACCTTAAAGAGCTCGTTGGATCCCTCAACATTCAACCAGCCCCTCAGGCCAACCTTTCCTATGAAGATTCAGACTGATACACTGTATAACGTACCCTTGTTCGTAGTGCTTTAAACACAGCCACATTTTGTCCTCCTGCTTCAGTCTATTATTGTTTTATTTTTCTGCAGATCAAATATACATCTAGTAAATCATGAGATCTAAGTGAACAGACTACCATGAGCACAGAGATATTAAGCGATGCAAATTTTCTGATCTGATGCAAATCACAGCATGATCAAGCAAGCAGATAAATGTAGTCAACCAGTCTACAAGAAGCACCCGCCTGCCTGATTTCATATTTCTGGGCTACCTCTCTAAGCCCTCTTGGATCGTGTAATAGAAGGCAACAAGAGAGAAATGTCTTTACATTTGTTCAGGTCCAAAAAGCAAAATCCAAAACCAAGAACACAGTCCACGTAATACCTTTTATTAGAACCAACCGAATGACATAACGCTAAGAGTTCTCCAGAATACTTCATTGGGTTGGACATTAGCCCCTCCTTCCACCTATAAAAGAGGTGAGGGGGAGACCTCAGGACATTCTCTTAATCCCTGTTCAAGCCTGCATAGAGTGTTGTATGCAGAGCAAATTCAAATGGTGCTAGCTTCAATTACGCCCAGTCTTTCTCTGAGTAAGAGGCAATAAATCATTTACACTCCATAGGAAAAACAGAAGTTCAATAAATGCCTCTAACATCGCTTTAGAACAAGAGAGAAAGTCTGGTGTTTATACTGTTGGTATGGTCACAGAGTTGTACTTATGCCATGATTCTATGGGAGGAAATATGCATAAAGTAGTAACATTTCCACTCTCTTTTAACCACAACAACAACAAGGCATATACTCGAAAGTGTAGGCAATACCTGATGTAATCACAAAAGACCAGCAAAAGGGTTACACAATATTTCTAGTGAGGGGACGGGGGTACTTCAGAGCCGCACACAGTTTCCTACTTCTCCCCAGGACCACTCAAAGCAGAATAAATTATGCAAAAATAATAAAAACAGCAGAATAAATTATGAGAGAGAGAAATTATGCAGCTATCCTATGTCGAATTTATTGAGGTTGTAGCATTTAGCATTTCTTGGTACTGAGTGTGACGTGTTTTAATTGCTTTAACCCAGAGTACGCACAGTTTTTGTTATGGTATTCCTCACATGATTAAATATGTAGCAATATTTCTGAGGTGATATCGGAGGGCACAATCCACTGGGGAAACCTCCCACGGAAGTCCCACTGAAGCAAACGGGAAACATTGCAGTGCTTTAGTGCTGTTCCTATTCATTTCAGTGGGACTTACTCCCTAACCTTGGATTGTACAGGGCAGGAACTGATCACGTAAGCCTTTTCAAAATTATCAGTGCTGCAATCCTAAGCCAGAAATATGCGCTATTGAAAACAGTATCTTGCTTCTGGGAAGAAATGGTCTGGATCAGGCTGTTGCCGTACAAGGCAATTTTCCTACTGCTGCTCCAACAGTAGCATTCCCTGAAACGCGTTTCTGCTCTATAGAGATTCTAATGCAGAAAGAGCCTATTTTAAACATTACTCACACGCGCACAATGTCCATTACCTGTTCATACCAATTTTAGCAGCCTGCCTGCGAAGGGTGCTCTTCTGAAGCTCGTGCCAAACAGAGTGTCTGAATCCAGGGACAACTTCATTTAGCTTGACAATTGCCGTGACAGCCTGGATGAACTAATGCCCCATGGTCCAGACAAGATCAGCTCCTTGACATTTCCTTCCCTTGGGAACAAAGGTTACTTGAAATAGCCTTTCGAAACCAGAGATGCTAAATTCTCTCTTGTCTCCCAACCACTATCCTCAACATTTGAGCTTATTACTCATAGACTGATCATCAACATTCAAACTGTCACAGCCAATCCATCATCATCACCACCACCATTATTGTTATTATCATTATTATTTGAATTATCCAAAACACAATCAACAATAAACAGAGGTCACATGTTGTTATTGATTGGCCTTACTAAGCAGATACAAGTTTCCACCAGAGACCTAAGTATCAACTAGATATCGGCGTATTATGTACGCTGCTCCAAGTAGCGCCGTCTTTTGCAGTTCTGTCAGAAAGCTGCAGTTTTTCCATATGAATTGCAGTTTTTTGAGATGATTCCAAGTGTCCAAATGGCAATGGAAACTACTGTTGCATTCTTCTTCCATAGTCGAGTGGTTTCTATTGCCAGATCTCTATATTTAATCATTTTTAAACATTATTATTATTATTTTCAAGACAACTAGCATGTCTGCTTTGTAAGGAACCGATACCACATATCCCCCACGCACACACACCAAACAATCCATTATGTGCCTTTTCTCCTTAAACAGCTGTACATTTAAACTGCTCTGAAAAGTTGTTTCATCAAAGGAGAAAAGGGATTAATTAGGAATAAGAGCTGCCTGGAGCCAGCATTCTATTGTGGGCTGACCACAGGATAAAGAGGTCATTTTTGAGACTACAATAACAGTGATTTCCTCACAGGCCCTACCTACCACAAAAATAGGTGCCGCCTTGGTTCTGTAGAGTATTTCACTTAATAATAATAACATAACATTCGATCTATATGGCACTCTTCAGGACAACTTAATGCCCACTCAGAACGGTTTACAAAGTGTGTTATTATTATATTGTCGAAGGCTTTCACGGCCAGAGAACGATGGTTGTTGTGGATTTTCCGGGCTGTATCGCCGTGGTCTAGGCATTGTAGTTCCTGACATTTCGCCAGCAGCTGTGACTGGCATCTTCAGAGGTGTAGCACCGAAAGACAGAGATCTCTCAGTGTCAAATTGTGAAGAAGATGTTAGCAGGTAATTTATATCTATGCAGGAAGGTGGGTTGGGGTCGCATCATCCTGTAAGAGTTTCCCAGGGGTGTGGAATACTAATGCTTCACTGTATCCTGAGGAGGTTCTTTTGCATATGGATTGGTGCTTGATATGCTAATCTTATCTGCAGGACTATTGTAAGATGTAGAATATTTCGTTAGCCTGGTGTTTTTCAGGACTGGAAACCATAGAGCATATGCTGGCGAAACGTCAGGAACTACAATGCCAAGACCATGGCGATATAGCCTGGAAAATCCACAACAACCATTGTGTTATTATTATCCTCACAACAATCATCCTGTGAGGTGGGTGGGACTGAGAGCCCTGAGAGAGCTGTGACTGACCCAAGATCACTCAGCTGGCTTCAAGTGGAGAAGTGGGGGATCAAACCTGCTTCTCTAGATTAGAGTCCTGCCACTCTTAACCACGACACCAAACTTGCACTAGCAACCAGTGTGGTACCATAAACAGTAAGGACGATCTTGAAATCTCTTAAAAGATACTCTATTTGTGTGTACAGTTGTATAGGCAGCTATGGCACGCCATAGGGCAAGGTGGGGGTGGTTATTCTAGGGTTCCGAGGGACCTGCCCCAGTGGGGTGACCCTTTTAGGGTTTCAGTATTCACTGCTGCTGTTCTACGTTAGTATAACCCTAACTGCAACAGCAGCAGCCAAATAACGTGTTTGGATCCCTATCTTGCAGTAACTCTTCCTCAACACAGATGGTACTATGGATCTACACCTGAGTGTTTCACCCGTGAGATTTCTCATTGCTTGCAAGTTTCAAAGATGCACACAGTCATCTCTAACCTCCCTGTAAAACATTCCACATACAGAAATTATGTAAGAAGCACAATGAGTCAGAACAATTAAAAAGTTCTTTTTACATTATCCACTCAGCAAGAAAACTGGATTGGGACAGGATAGTTAGTATATGTATAATTTTTCTCTAGTTTCTGTTCTCTTTTCCTTTTTATTCTTTTTTTCTCTTTCTCTTTCTGTTTTTTCTTTCTTCTTCTTTTCCCTTTTTAATGGGATTTTAAATTTATCAATAAAAAATTGTTGGGGGGGAAAGAAGGCACAAAGGGAAATCTCTGTCATCCTGGACATGGGGCAAGTCAGAGAAGAAGGAGTGATATGCGCATTTGAGAGCCAGTTTGGTGTAGGAGAGCCAGTTTGGTGTAGTGGTTAAGAGTGTGGGACTCTAATCTGGAGAGCCAGGTTTGATTCCTCACTCCTCCGCTTGAAGCCAGCTGGGTGACCTTGGGTCAGTCACAGCTTCTTGGAGCTCTCTCAGCCCCTCCTACCTCACAAGGTGTTTTGTTGTGGAGATAATAATGGCATAGTTTGTAAACCACTCTGAGTGGGTGGTTTACAAACCCCTAAAGGGCTGACTTAACGTTTCTAAATTACCTCACAATTTTGGTGAGAGTCCATCTTCTTTCAACCTCTGAGGCTTTCCAAAAAAACCCCTCAACACACACACACACACACCTTCACACTACACCTTTTGTGTGTGTACAAAACAATACTATTATTTCAATATGCTATCCATATTAATTTTGAATGTTGTTGTTGTTATAAATAAAGTTATTAAATACACCTCTGAAATCATGTTGAAATTATGTATTTTACTGCAGTATTATGCAGGCAGGAAAGAAAAGGGATGGTTATGAGTTAGATCCAAAGACATCTTCCACAGATAGAAGAGCAATTCTATTTGTCTTTTTAAAAAAAGAGAGCAATGTGGGTGATTTCCACTAGAGATGGGCACGATCCAAAAAAATTGCCGATTCAGCTGATCGTGGATCGGCGCCGGTGATGATCCCAACTAAACGATCCACACCGATCATCTCCCGTTCCCGATCCGTGGATCGTCGAGGCCAAAGCAGGGTGCGCTGCTATTCCCAGCTATGTGGGAAGGTGGGTGTTGGTGGCGGCCACCGGGCCCGGTGGGCACGGGGAGATGGTGATGAGCTGCCTCCCCTCAGGGGGCAAGGGGTCTGGCCGCTCGCCAGCGGCACCCCCCATGTGCTCACCCACCAGGCCAAAAAGGAGCGCGCTGGCGAGAAAAGAATGGTGGGTGATGCCGGCGACATCTGTGTTTGTGTTTGGCCGTCTGTGTTTGGCTGTCAGAGCTGCCCATCAGGGTTCGCAGGGATGAGATTGGAGTGCCCATGGCTACAGAACACCCCCTTCCCCCTCCCTCCCCTGGGTGTTTTCTCCCAACTGGTGACTGCTTTGCTGCTCCGTGGTTGGAAGGAAGCCCTGCTGATCAAGGAAAGCTGGGCTTCCGTTCAGGTTTCCAGGGCGACAGAAGGAGGGGAAACACAGCTCAGGCATTCCCCTGGCTCTATTGCCCCAGGAATAGATTACTGGCACCTGAGTGTCTGGCTTCCCGATCCAAGCACGATCCAGCCCCGATCCAGCCCCCTCCCGATCGCTGGATCGTTGGCCGTGGCCAATCACGATCCGCTGAGTCACGATCACGTGATCACCATTATCATGGGGTTTTTTAGATCGTAAGGCGGATCGTGCCCATCTCTAATTTCCACTAATTTGCCTTTACTAGTGCAGACCATCCTCCAAGCCACATTGTTCCCAAGAGTCCCCCATTTTTCAGGGAGCAAATGGGATTGCAGCAGAAAAAGGGAGCAAGAATTATCCTTTAGATCCAGCCCTAGGTATGTAGATAAATATGGATACCATTTTAAAATAATAGTATTGTTTTGTACACACACAAATGGTGTAGTGTGAGCATGTGGGTGGCGGGGTTAGAAAGCCTCAGAGGTTGAAAGGAGATGGACTCTCACCAAAATTGTGAGGTAATTTAGAAAGGATCAGTTGAGAGTGTGAGCTACAGTTCTAGGGGCCCTGCATCTCATTCCATACACACAGAGTAAGATGACAGTGTTTTAATGAAAACAAAGTATAAATGTTAATATTAGTAACCAAGCTGTAATTTATAGAATGAAAAGGTAGTGGAAACTGCTTGGACCAAGACAACAACTTCAGGTATCCAATAAACTGACAATGAACACGAGCTCTAAGCATGTGCCTCAGAGAAAAAAATGCCTCAAGGAAACAGCAATGGCACCATATAGTTTTTCTGAGAGGGAGCTGCACACTTTTATTCTTATGATCTGTAGTTTCACAAAGTTTCTAAACTGTCAAATCATGAAACAAACATGGGCACAGAAAGACCTAAGCCATGTCAAGCCAGTGGTATCCATTTTTCCTTCACTACCTCCTGTAAAGAAAGAACAAGTGGCAGTTTCCATGAAGCTCTGCAACAGCAAACCCTGCTCTTCAAAGCTCATTTCTGTGCCTAAGGAGTGGTGGATTGCATCCCAGCCTAGTGTCCAGCTTTTTATTGTCTTGTCAGAAAGCTGAGGAAAGGAAGTCAAAAGTAAGATTCCATTAGAGCAGAGAGCTTGTTGCTAGAAACTGATACGTATGCAATTACTTTCCTTCCCCGTTGCAAAGTTCTACTGAGACATGCATACACGGAACAGAGGGGAAGAACAGCATCTTCAACAATGCTTATCAAAGCAAATCAACAAACCCCTCCAATTGTTTCCATTTCAATATGTCCACCTCACATCATGATCCATTTTTCATCTGTGCATCGCATAGACGTTCAGCTCCTCTATCCAGTAAGAAACACAAGCAAAATCATGTTAGCATGCTGCAGGAAGGGTGGAGGATTCTGCACATAATTTTCACAAGAGAACATCTGAAAACTTTTCAGCACAATAAATGACATCAGGCCATGATTAATGATCCACTTTTTTGTAAGGTTATTAACTAATAAGTAAAAAAATTAATGAATGCACTTCAATGATGCAGTTCTGAGCAGCTAGAATTTGCAGACATTACCCCTAGGGCAGGGTTGTGATGAGCAGAAATTTAGGTTTATTGGCCTAGCTGAGGAGCAAGCATTCAAGAGCAGAGCAGGGCTAAAAGGCCTGCTTATTCCTCAACCCAAGATCAGAGAACATATGACACTTGCCCTATAGAGGGTAATGGAAAATTACAGCAGTGCTAGGTCATGGGTAGCTGAGCTTGCAAAGAGTCACAATTAGAGATAGGCATGAATCGAAATATGAACCAAAATTAAGCACAAACCAGGCCAATTCGTGGTTTGCAAACCACGGTTCATCAGATCCCATTTCTAATGAACCACCACAAACTTTAGGCTGGTTCGTTTGGTTCATTTTTTGGTTTGTGACTGCAGACAGCCTGGTGCCAATCAATCAGTTTCCTAGGCAACAGGGGATGGACTTCCTGCTGACCTTCAGCTGACCCGGAAGTGACCTTCTGCTGGCCCAGAAGTGATGTTTTTCTGACCTAGATGTGACGTTTTCACAAACCAAATGAACCGGTTCGTGAACCAGGGGCAGGTTTGTGAAAGTTCGTGGTTCGTGAAGTTTGATGAACCACGAACCGCATGGTTCGGTTCGTGCCCAGCTTTAGTCACAATCTGAGTGCTGCCAAGATAGTATAACAGCATACTAGAACATAATCATAGAAGGGTCACTGAGTATTGTCTGCTTAGAAATCCATATGAAAGGGAGTTGGTGATGGAAGCAGAGATGCTAATATGGAAGACGGCAGAATGGGAGGGGATAAGGCAGGTAGAGACAGCAGGAGCACAGAGACACCTGGGCCGATTCCAGATGGCCCTCCCCATGCCGAAACGTTGCACGTCGCGCGGAAAACGCGAAATATCGCGTTTTCTAGCGCAAGTTTTGCGTGACGTCGCGTAAAACTTGCGCGAGAAAATGCGATATTTGCGTTTTCCGCGTGACGTTTCGGCATGGGGAGGGCCGTCTGGAATCGGCCCTGGAGAAAACTAGGAAGCTACAAAAGCCAAGCTAGAGTTTGGTTGTTGCTCAGACAAAGGTCTAGGAATATTTATAGCCAGGCCATATAGAACCTTTGGGCTGCTGACACATAGCAGAGCTATGCTGGGACCTGGGAGAATACAACCTTCCTTCCTCTTTGCAGTCTTTACAACCCATCCTAGAAACATCACTGTGCTTATCATTTATACATTTGAGATTTGTATGCAAGTATCACAGACTGCCCCTCTTCCATAACACTAAATTGGATTTAGTCCACAGAAATTTATGACACAAAATTGATAAATAAATCGTTATGTAGGCCCCAGAAACCTAATTAAAGGATTCCATGTTTAGGCTGTTAGCAGAGTCTATCATGTGGCATAGGAAACGTGATTATAGGTGGTTGTAACTTGTGAGCAGGTTCTGCTGGCTGGTGTGTGTGCAGGAATGAAAATAACAAAAAGCATACACTTGGTTTATATTTGGAAAAGTAATGAGAGTTCTTTTATTGAAAGAACTCCATACTCATACTCTGAACCTGAGTTTGATCCTGCTGGATGCCTTCCATCCTTCCAAGGTCGGTAAAATGAGTACCCAGTTTCCTGGGGGTAAAGTGTAGATGACTGGAGAAGGCAATGGCAAAAACAAAAAATCTGCCGAGAAAATGTCATGATGTGACATCACCCCATGGGTCAGTAATGACTTGGTGCTTGCACAGGGGACTACCTTTACCTTTTACCTATGCAGAGTTACACCAGTCTAACTTATTGCTTTATTTTAGAGTTACCAACCTCCAGGTAGGGGCTGCAGGTCTCCTGGAATTACAACTGATATCCAAGCCACAGAGATCAGTTCCCCTAGAGAAAATGGCTTCTTCAGAGGGTGGACTGTATGGCTGAGCTCCCTCTTGTCCTAAAACCCTGCCTCTCCATGCTCCAGAGAATTCTCAAACTGGAGCTGGCCAAACTACTTTATTTGTGGATTTATACATTACAGTGGGCTTAGAGCCAAACCAGAAGAGATGAGTTTCACACAGCGGGTCGGCACAAGTTTACCTGGGAAGTGTAGGAGACTCTCTGTGAGAACCACCTGCCAGCTTCAGGCTCCCCTCGCTTGCTGAAGAGCCAGAGGAAGCCAGCAGCAGGATACTTCATTCAGGCACAAGCCCACCAGACACGAGGGCCCCCAAAGACCGTTCGGGGTGAGCAGCTGCTGCTCTCTCCCAGGGCACCCTGTGTCCGGCGGGCTGCCTGCCTGCCCCCAGGGAGCCGCTCCGCAGACAACCATGTCATTGGCGAAGCTTCGGTCAAGGGATCTGCTGCTGCTGCTGCTGCTGCTCTGACACGCCCTTGCTTCGCCAAGGAAAGGTTAAAAAACAAAAAAAACCTCCACTTGTATTTGCTTCCAATAGGTAAACCAGATCTCTAAACCGGGGCTCTGACGCTCCAGGAATAAAATGGAAGGGACGGGGGAGCAGCTCAGCATTAAGTGCCCGGCACCGCACACTATAAAGAAGCATGCTGGCAGGATGGAGCAGAAGCGCAGCTAAGAGGTGAGCCAGGTAGCAGGGCATCGGCGACAGGGCCCTTGGCTTGGAGGCTGGGCAGGGCAGTTGAGGTGAAGCCCTGCAAGGGCTAGCTCTGCCAAGCCCATGCTCCGCCACTAGCAATGGGACTGTGCAGCCTTGACAGGAAGTAGCAGAGGGGAGAGCTAAGCACCTCCAACCAAGCGAGGGGTGTGTGCTTGGGCCACATGAGGTGAGGCAGCAGAGCAGAAGACAGGGCCGGATCTAGCGTTGCCGGCGCCTGGGGCAACCCTTGCTGGGCCTCGCGCGCGCGCTCCCAATGCGGCGTGATGATGTCATTTTGGTGACGTCATCATGCAGGCGCTGGAGGCAGTGTGCGGGGCTGGGAAGCCGCCCGCACCATTCGCTTCTCTGCAGGCGAATGGTGTGGGAGGCTTTGCAGCCCCCCGCGCTGTCTTTCACCTGCCCCGCGGGACAGGGGGCGGCCGGCTTGCCGCCCGCCACCTGTCGTGCAGGGCAGGCAAAAGGCAGTGCAGGGGGCTGCAAGGCTGCCCGCACCATGCGCCTGCCCCGTAGGACAGGGGGTGTCCGGCTGCCCTCTCTCCTGCGGGGCAAGCGAATGGCGTGGGCGGCCACGCTGCCCTTTGCCTGCCCTGCAGGACAGGGGGTGCACGGTAAGCCGGCCGCCCCTTGTCCCACGGGGCAAGCGAAAGGCAGCACGGGAGCCTGTGAGGCTGCCCGTGCCATGCCCCTGCCCTGCGGGACAGGGGCAGCCGGCTGCCCCCTCTCCTGCGGGGCAAGCGAATGGCGTGTGCGGCCATGCTGCCCTTTGCCTGCCCTGCAGGACATGGGGTGCACGGCAAGCCAGCTGCCCCCTTTCCTGCGGGGCAAGCGAAAGGCAGCACGGCTGCCCATGCTGCCGCCTGCGCGCTCCGGCAGCTGGGAGCTGCTCCCGGCGCCCCCTCCCTGGAGGCGCCGGGGGCAGACTACCTCCCCTGCCCCCCCCCTCGATCTGGCCCTGGCAGAAGATTGGCTGCTGAAGCACAAGGGGGAGGTGGGGAGGCAGAGTATGAGCCTGAGAGCCTTTCTCCAGCAGCAGCAGTTGATTGGCTAGCTGTGATGGCAGTAAATATGGGAGATGGGAGGAGGGAGCTTGTTCTCCTCAGTGAGGGCCTAAGCACAAAAGCACCTGACCTTTATACATCCAGGAATTTCATTTCATTTCCCCCGGACAATCCAAGAAAATACCAGATTGTCCAGGCAAAACCAGATACCTGGTGACCCTGTAATCCCTTGGGTGTACAGGCGTCATGGGGTAGTTTGGCTTTAAAGGGCAGAAAATTACTAAAAGATCATGTACAGGAAAAACTAATGGGGTCTGTTACTGATTTTCTGAGAGTATTTAGGATGGGGGGAATAATCATGAGTTACCATGTCCTCCACATTACGAGTATGGTATTCACTAATACCGCCACAATGAGCACCACAAAAACACTTTGAAGTCCCATTGATTTTAAAGGAAGAGTTAATCATATGTTTAAGTCTCATGTATTGAAACTAACAGGACTGTATATAGCTGACTGCGTCCAGGTCCAATATTTTTAATATAAAATTTAATCTCCAAGACCTAGTTATAAAAGTTTTCCACTGACATTTTTTTCCTCTTTGCATTAAGAAATGCACAGGAGAGACAGCACTGCCTCTTTACTTCAGTTGTCATTATGAATGGGGTTTGACAGCACAAAGAAATATTAAAATCCCCGATGTGTTTTTCTTCAGTTTTCAGTAGGGATCATCCCCTTCCAACAATTAAGCCAAAACCTTCCCAAGTCAGTGCCTACGGACAAAATTTCACTCATCATATGTTTCTGAATATGTAGTTAGGACAGTTTTATGCCGACGTATTATAGAATCTTAGAACTCGGTTTGCAAAATGAAACATCAATCCACTTCTTAGTATGACTCTGCCATTTTTTCCTAAGAGCAAACACTAATTCAACCTCATCTTTGTTCCATATCACTGTACTAGTTCTAAGCAGCAGTGGACATGTGAAGGTAACTGGCCTCACTAAAATTATATTTATTTATTTATTTATTTTCCTTGGGAAAATGCAGGAAATTATGGTGTATACATGGAGACAGATTTCACAGATATACATAACAGCAGCAACAATTGCACTTATATACTGCTCTTCTAGACAAATTAGTGCCCTACTCAGCGTGGTGAACAAGGTCAGTGATGTTATTATCCCCACAATGGCCGTTTTCACACTTCTTACCGGCCGAGGAACATCACACAAAGCTCCCAGAACGACAGCGTCTTCCTAGTGCGATTTCCTGTCATAACTCCGTTTTTTGCGTGAAACCGTGCCGGGAAGACGCTGTCATCCCAGAAGCTTTGTGCGATGTTCCGTGGCCAATAACAAGTGTGAAAATGGCCAATATAGCTGGGGAGCTGAGGCTGAGAGGAGTGGCTTACCCAAGGCTACCTGCTGAGCCCATGGCAGTGGTGGGAACATGTGCACACATTCATTCATTCTCACATGCAAATATTCCCTTCATCACCTTTCTGCCTGCCACCCTCATCCATCCTTCTCCTCCCCAGAACCATCAGACTTTCTAACCCTTCAAACTTCCATTGTTCGCAACACCCAGATTTCTTCCTTCAGCCTCCTTGTTCAAACATTTCCCCTTTGGCCTACCATAGAGCAGTTCCCAGTGGGCTGCTTGGCAATAGCTCATCAGGAGAATTTGTTGGTATTCATTCATTACTGAAGGATTTTATGAGATGAAGCATACTCACCAGTGCAGATAAGGCTGAGGTTTATGGTAATTCACCCCTCTGAATATGCCTTTTCTGCTCCATATCCATTTTTTCTGCTCCTTATGCCTTTTCTGCTCCATATCTAACTTCTAGGGGCTTCAGGATTTCATTATGCTCTGAATCAATTGCCTTATTCAGAGAATTATTAGAAGTTTAATGTTAACGTTATGGATACAGTAAGTTTTGGAGTTTACTGGTTTTCACAGTGTGAATAAGCTATTTGGCATAACTTCTGCAGCATATTTAGTATCCCAGAAGCTTCAGAATCATCTTGGTGACTCTGTCAAGAAGGTTACCATTTCATAGATGGGAAAAGCAAACGGGAGTTCGGCAGCAAAGCCGTTTCCAGCTTTGGTTTCTACTTCCCTGTTTCTACTGCTCCACGTGCACAGAATACTCCATTTGGAGCAGAAAAAGCAGGGAAAAAACCTCCCTCCCCTACTATTGTGACATGTGGAAACAGCTTGAGGGGGAGGGAGGAGCCCCTCCTCCCACCCGCAGAGGCATTCTGAGGACATTTGGGCTCTCCTTTAGGCCAAATCCACATGGCTCAAGTTTGCCACTATTTTCCTGTCATTTATGCGCTTCTCAGAGGTAGAGACCCCCTCACCTCTGCAGGAGTATACCGTATACCCTGCAGCTGTGGACAAGTTTACATCAGGACCACACAGCATAGCATCCAGACAAGAATGAAAGAACATGAAAGACACTGCAGACTTGGCCATCTGGAAAAATCAGCAGTGGCTGAACATAGCCTAACTGAAACAGGACACAGTATCCTATTCAAGGACACTAAAATACTGGACATCACTTCCAACTACTTCATCAGATTGCACAGGGAAGCCATTGAAATTCATAAGCATAAGCACAATTTCAACAGGAAAGAAGAGACTTTAAGAATGAATAGAGCATGGTTTCCAGTCCTGAAAAACACCAGGCTAACAAAATACTCTACAATCCTACAATAGCCCTGCAGAGAAGATTAGCATATCAAGCACCAATCCATATGCAAAAGAACCTCCTCAGGATACAGTGAAGCCTCCCGCCATTAGCATTCCACACCCTGGGAAACTCTTACAGGATGACTCAGCCCAACCCTACCTTCCTGAGCAGATATAAATTACCTGCCAACTTCTTTTCCACACTGTGACACTGAGAGATCTCTGTCGTTTGGTGCTACGCCTCTGAAGATGCCAGTCACAGCTGCTGGCGAAACGTCAGGAACTACAATGCCAAGACCACGGCTATACAGCCCGGAAAATCCACAACAACCATTGTTCTCCGGCCATGAAAGCCTTCGACAATATCTTCTCAGAGGGCTGTTCACATACTCTCACCTCAATCCCGCCATTCTTTCACATCTGTTGCGCTGTGCCTCAGATGAGTTTGTCATGCTTTCCAACACTTCTCTTGTGCAGTTCTCACCATGGATGTGAACAAGCAGAAGCAGTTCACAAAGAGACTGCCCCCTCTTAATCGCCCCCACTTCCTTGTTTCTTGCCTTTCCAGAACACCATCCCTCTTTGCCAAGCAATTCTTACGGTCCCAACTCTGTCTGAGGCATGCCCGCACCCCCGTCCAGTTTATTATTTTTTTTAAAGGGTGCTTTCCTAGCACGATTGCGCGATCCCGCTTCAATCCCCAAGCAGTTTAGGAAGTGGCATTGTAAAAAGCCCGTGGAGGCATCGGGGGAGGGGCATTTTTATTACAGTGAATAATGTAGAGCTGTGACTAGCCCAAGGTCACCCAGCTGGCTTCAAGTGGAGGAGCAGGGAATCAAACCCGGCTCTCCAGATTAGAGTCCTGCGCTCTTAACCACTACACCAAACTGGTGTACTTCTATGCCATGAAAAGCTTCAGCTGGCCAGTTCCACACATGAAACTTCTGTTAAAGAGAGAGAACACTTCTTTCTCAACAACGCTATGGTCCACGGACTGAGATAATCCTTTGCCACAAAAAGGGCCTCTCCTCACAGACAGCCAAACTCCAAACCTGGTTCCAGCTAGCAGTAAGGACTTAGCAGTTACAGACCACACAGAGTCAGGTACAGAATGACATATTATACAAACAAAACAAAAGAGCAATCAGACCTTAAAGTGTGTGCAACATCACTGTTTTTTGCAATTTGAAAACCTTTGTCTTTCCCTTATAAGTGCAGTCAAGGGGAAAACACACCATCGTATCTTGACTAAGGTTTGGCCAAGCTGCCAGGGGCCAAGTGACAATATCCCCGAGGCTAGACCTGGCCTGTCCTCCACCAGCTGGTCATTCCAGCCAGCAGACTTGCAGCTCCTGTTGTAGTAACTTCAGATTCCTGAAGAAAATTCAGAGTGAAACATGCTCTTCCAAATCAACCCTAGCGATTTCATTCCAGCACATGTAAATTATTTTTGACATAGACATGAGGTGCTCTACGGAGTGCACTAAATTGCTTCTGTCCTGTGGAAGTGGGCAGAGAGAGAGAGCAGGAGAAGCTGAAGCAGCCCAACAGGGAAGGAAGGATGAGAGTGACATAACTCACACCCCCACCCAAATCTAAGGCCAACAGGGGATCATTGCCTTACACCCTTGGCTGCCCCCCTCTCTTCTTTTTTTTTTCCTTCAGAGGCCTTAAAAGAGGCCAGAAGAGCTGGCTTTCCACAGGCCTCCCCACAGGCCCCCAGTCACTAAAACTTGGACTATTTAGCATTTACATTTGAAGATTGGAACAAAGCACCAATGTCAATGCGATGCTAAGAATGTCACTTGAAGAGGATACTAATTATTAGCAACTACTTATTTTCCAAGGTAATTTGGAAATGCAATTTACTAAAGTGGTCCATTTTGAGCCATCAGATGCCAGACCTCTCAGATTAGCCTTGGTGGCATGTCAAAACACATCAAAACCTCACCCATTTCGTACTCGCATTTCCTTCCAAGTTAGGAGCACAACTATCTTACAATAAATTCCCACATCCCTATCTTTTCTCCCTTAATTGCAGAGTAGAGAGAATAGCTTCCATCTCCCTCAGTGTGAGCCAGCTGGGAGAGGGAAAGGCAAGAGGGCAGACAGGTTGGTTAAAAAGGTCCATAGGACAGACCCAAATAGAGAACAGAGACTCTATGATTTGATACTGCCTAGAATAGTCAAGACAACAGACTGTTTAACAGCTGCCATTTCATCTTTGAGCTTCGATACAACTATTAAGCATAATAGGGTTGCCAGTTGATTGCTAGCAACCAGCAGGAGATGGAGTGGAGGGGACACGGGAGGCACTGGCATCAAACACGGTGAGACATCACTTCCATGCCTTTACCATGGTGTTTATGGCAATTCCTGGAGCAATGTGACATCATTTCTGCATTTTTATTGGAAGTAACATTACACCATTCATGATGCTGATTTTTAAAAAATTGTCTCCCATCATACCAGGGGATACAGCTACCCTAAACACAGAACTTCAAAAACACAAAGCCATCACTTTATCAATATATCTAATTCCCAACATGGCCTCATCCCAGATGAACCATGCAACACAAAAGATTGCAGATCTTTTTAAGGCCTTCTTTGGAGAAGTTGATCTCATGTCCTGAGTTAGGACTAGCCTCTCTCCAGGCTCCATAGCATCCTCAAACCCTCAGCTCACCCAGGCCCTGAGTAAGAAAGTGAATTAAAGGCTAACTTGATATCTAAAGGCCTGTTTGATATCTCTTTAGCATAACAATCATAACACTGGAATTAACTATTCAATACATTTTCAATGTACGACCCAACTACTAACTTGTCTCAAGTGCTGAAGTGCTGTTAACTTTACTAATCTGTTTCCCCCATTTGCTTAATCAGTGTTTCTACCCGCTATATATCTAGACTGAACAGTCTATCAAAATCTTAACAAAAATATGCTAATAAATATGGAGAACAATACAATGGTACACACACTCCAATTCTGAAAAAAGGAGATGCCAAAGATTGTAGCAACTATTGGACCACTGCATTAATTTCCCATACTAAAAAGTGAGGTTCAAAATTCTACGATAAAGACTCCTACCAAATATGGAATGAGAAATGCCAGATGTGCAGGCTGGATTCAGAAAAAGAATAGATACTAGAGATCGCATTGCTGCTGCTGCTGCAAAGTATAATATACAAATTTGTATAATATACAAAGTATATTATTATTATCCCCACAACGAACACCCTGTGAGGTGGGTAGGGCTGAGAGAGCTCCAGAGATCTGTGACTAGCCCAAGGTCACACAGCTGGCTTCAAGTGGAGGAGTGGGGAATCAAACCCAGCTCTCCAGATTAGAGTCCCGCGCTCTTAACCACTACACCCAACTGGTTAATGGTTAATACAGCACACCAGAGAATGTCAGAACAAAATCAGCCTATGTTGTATAGATTACAGCAAAGCTTACAACTTGGTGGATCATGAAAAGCTATGAATGGTGTTAAAAGAAATGGATGTGCTACAACATCTGGTTGTGTTGATGTGCAACCTATACTCCCCAATTGTCCTAAAGGAGAAAGTGCTCCGACATGCCCTTGCTTCACCAACACAACCTATACTCTGGATAAGAGGCTATTGTTAGAACAAAACATGGGGAAACAGAATGGTTTTCAATTGTCAAAAGTGTCAGACAAAGATATACATTATCTCCCGAACTGTTCAATATATATGCAGAACATATTATAAGGAAAGATGGATTAGATTTAGATGAAGGTGGAGTGAAATTTGATGGAACAAACATTAACAATTTGAGATATGTAGATGTCACCACATTACTGGCAGAAAATAGTAAAAATTTGAAATGACTACTGATGGAAAGTTAAGGGGGAAAGTACCAAAGCAGAATTACAGCTGAACATCAAGACAGCCAAAGTAATTACTACTAACTCAGGCTGACAATGAAGAAATTGAAATTGTTAAAGATTTTTATTCCTTGGCTCAATCATCAACCAAAAGGGAGACTGCACCAAGAAATCAGAAGATTGAGACTTGGAAAGACAGCCATGAAGGAACTAGAAAAGATCCTTAAGGATGTGTCTCTAGGAATGAGGATAAAGATAATTCATGCTATGGAATTCCCCATTACTATGTATGAATATGAAAGTTAGAATGAAGAAAGAAAATTGATTCATTTGGAATGAGGTGTTGGAGGAGAGTTTTACAGATACGGTGGAATGCCAAAAGACAAATAACTGGGTTCTAATCTCTAATCAAGCCTGAATTCTCCCCAGAAGCTAAAATGACAAAACACAGACTATCATTCTTTGGTCAAATCATGAAAAGATAAGACTCATTGCAACAAACAATGCTAGGAAAAGTTAGAGGCGGTAGGAAAAGTTGAAGACTCAGCATCAGAAGGATTGACTTGATAAAGTCACAGCCTTCAGTTTGCAAGACCTAAGCAAAGCTATCAATGGCAAGATATGTAGAGGTCATTAATTCATAGGGTCGCCTTAAGGTGAAAGTATACACACACATAGCAAGATTTCCAATACCCAGGATATACTATTCTGGCAGTAGTCAATAAACTTAATACTAATTCTTGAGATGCCTCTTGCACTGTTGAAACAAAACTTAATAAGCAAATTACCCCTCAAAGGGGCCAGTTTACCTGTAACCTGTGATGGTTTGGATTACCATTTTTCAATGGATCTTCAGGGGTTTTTTACACAACCACCACTTATAAGAAAAGATCTGTTCTTGTTTCAAAACAATGGCAACATTTTCCACATTGTCTAAAAGCTATCTCCACAGACAGTCTCTCTACACGAGACGCCTTGGTGCATATTCATCAAGTGTAGGGAGACACAATGTTATCCAGGAAGTGTAGTTTTAAAAGATAGAGCCAGGAGGAAATCCCTCCTCAGAAGGTTTGTCAATTTCATATTTGCCTCCCAGAAGGCTTTGTCAATTTCACCTCTCCAGTCTAAAACTGTGTGGGATTGCAACCAGAAGGCAGCGAGGAATGGAAATGGGCTGGAGCTGCCTTCCAGAGCCGGGCTTGGACTTGGAGAGGTTATAATGGGCTGAAGTTTCTCTTCTGGCATTTCACAGCCCCTTCACACAGCTTCAGTGTATAGCAAAGCCTTTGCCCTGCCACTGGCTCTGTCTTTTTAAACTACCCTTCCCGACTAACATTGCTTCTCCTGACACGGGTTCTTCATGTGTCAGGTATCTTGTGTAGAGAGACTCAGAGGCAAATACCACTGGTGGATCCTAGTCTGGCAGTCTAACCCATTGTACAACACTGGTGCACAGCTTACTGGGCAGAAAATAATTACCAAAAAATATAAACATTGCATACAAACGGCAATACATGTAGAAATACCCACTGAAGATGGTTTAGTAACATGTGCTCTTCTTTCTACATTGTAGTGTTTTTGCATACCACACGTATACCAACATCTTGGTATACATTTTCCTCTGGAGCCTGTATACAATGCTTTTCGTTCTGGTCTGTGCTGTAAAGGTCAGAAAGCATCAAACGTCATCTGACATCTAATTATGCCAGTAAAAGTGTTTGGACAAATAAATGCCAGCACATTTAAACAGAGTATCACTAGTGCTTGTCCCTGATGCTAATGAACCAACAACAAAAGGCAAAGCCATGCAAACACTGTAATTTATAAACTAAAATGATACAGATTTACTTCCATTTACTTTGCAATGCATTTGGCTATAAAAGGCCATTTCCATTTCTCTTAAATGTTATCTTAGCTTACTATTTTATGGCTAACTTTCTAAGCGCCTGCAACCACGCAATCAGTATTTTCCATGGCAAAACCATGTTTTTTAAGAAGGTCAGAACGCCTATTGCGCCATGTTTCACATCCCTACCCAAAAGGAAAACTTAGAACACAAACTGGTTTTGCCTTGTGGAAGTTCTTCCTTGGAGACATTTGCCAGGGCCAGTCCTCTGGGACTTTTAAAAAGAGTGGCAAAGACAGTCCTTAGAACACACCAATTTAATTGTCTTTATGGCTGATTACACTCCTTATTTTATAAGTTTTCTCTCTGTGTTATAATAATTATATTCCAAATTTGTTTTACGCTATTTGAAATTTTATGTAGCCCACCCTGAATATTGCTAAAGGGGAAAAAAGCTTTAAATTTTAGTTTTAAATATTATGGTAGGTTGGGTCCACGAGTACCTTTCTGTGAATGGAAAAACTCCTTCTATGAGCAGAAGGGCAACTTTGGAACTAGGCCTGTTAGGGTTGACAGCCTGGAGCAAGAAGCCTCACCCTAATCTGCTGCCCTCCCCCGGCCCCACTCACCTGCCTGGCGGGGGAAGGCACCAGGGGAGAAGAAATGTGTATGCACACTCTCACACTCCCCCGTCACGCTGGAATGTCCTGGTGTGATGGGAGAGCTACGAGTCACACCAAAGTGCAGTTAACTAAAAAGATGCCTACAAATGGGTATTTGGAGACAATTTTTAACTAACTATGCTTTGGCATGACCCATAGTTCCCTCATTGTGCGGGAAAATGAAGTCATTTTTCACTGTGATGGGGGAGTGTGGAATCACACACACACACACACACATTCTGGCCACCAAGGGACTTGACATCCCTAAGGCGTATGCCTTCCATACCCAGAAGTTTTATAATCTCTATTAGACAAATTAGAGATCTAGGATATACAGTTCTTCTTTGCCATTCTCTCAGACAGACAAAATTCCTTGAGATTTGCTGGGTGTGTGTGCTTGAACTCAGAACCTCAGGGCCTAAGGACAGAATCAAATCTGGTGAGCTAAATGGGGATGTGTGCGCCTGGGCCTCAGATCTTGCTTCAATAAAGAACGTAAAATGAGCAGGTCCTGCAACTAGGGCTGCCAGTCCCCACTCCCAGCCTCCACCCCCTGCCCCCAGTCACCTGGTTGGTGGGGGGAAAGGCAGGGGAAACAAACCTGGGAGGCAAAATACCTCCTAAGAAAGCCCACAGCGGGCAAGCTCCTGGTGGGGTGTGATGACGTCACTTCCAGGAGTGCAATAACATCACTTCCCACTTCGCTTAGGGCCGATTTTGACCCCAATCAGGTTGCTTCTTAAAGAATCAGCCTGGCACAAAGCACAGGAACATTCCTGCAGCTAGTGTGATTACGTCACTCCCAGAAGTGATGTCATTGCATTGGTGGCAGGACCACGTGCTACATGAATGCAGGAAGATTTCCAGACAGGTGAGTACTGGGTCCTCCCCTCCTACTGGGAGGATAAGGGGACCTGGCAACCCTATCTGCAACTAGCAGACAATAAACCCCTCTGGATTGGCCTGGCCTGGTGTAAATACCAGGAGAACCTGACTTTCAGTACTTCCTTGGTCAACAGAGCTTTTAAGGATCCAGAAAAGGCCCTCAATCTCAATCTCTGATGTAAGCACCAGAAACCCTGGCAGGAAAATACACATACCTCGTTTGGGTCCAGGCAACTATGACCCCATCCTGGTGTTCAGGAAATGTTGTAGCAGGGAGGATTAGAAAGATAAAGTTTGCTGAAGAAGGAGGTGTGCCGAAAGAACTATTTGCCAAGTCATATCCTCCAGTGGGCCCACCCCAGTTCACCTGCAAGCCAAGACACCCAAGGATGACATCACATAGGATTGTGAGCCAAAACAGAGGATGCCAGGGAACAGCAGGAACTGCAAAGAACACATCACGATCCTTCTGGTTGGTGCAAGAGGAACAGGACAAATAGAAAGGGGCCATTCACAAGAAGGGAGGTCGATGATCATGGGAACATCAAGCCACTCCTTTATCCTTGATCCCCTGCAGAATTGTCATAGGACAGTGACTTGGTTCTAGCCATCCAGGGCCATTCTCCAAGCCAATCTCCCAGGAATGAAATGCAGCCATAATGTTTCTCCCACTTTAAGAAAGAAAATATAACTAAGAGCCAAGCTACAAGTGACGCCTGACACAGGTTGGACACTTGTCAGCTTCCCTCAAGTTTTGATGGGAAATGTAGGCGTCCTGGTCTTACAGCTTGGCTCTCCATTTAATTGAAGTTTACAGAAACCTCACACACACACACCCAGCGGAGGGGAAGGGGGGCGCCCGGTGAGAGCCCGACGCCTGCACTCCCCACCCGACTGCATGTTCTCCCTCCCATAGACTGCCGCTCTGTAAACTTCAATTAAATGGAGAGCCAAGCTGCAAGACCAGGACGCCTACATTTCCCATCAAAACTTGAGGGAAGCTGTCAAGTGTCCAACCTGTGTCAGGCGTCTCTTGTAGCTTGGCTCTAAGTGGGAGAGATAAGGAAAGAGAGCTGTCTGGATTATTTCAGTTGATTATGGAGAACTTTGAAGAGTCGGGGGGGAACACAGCTAGTGTAGGGTGTCACACTAGGATCTGGGAGCTCCAGGTTCAAATCCCCAGTCTACCGTGGAAGATCCCTGGGTGACCTTAAGCCAGTCACACACACTCAGCCTAAGGTACCTCACCAGTTGTTGTGAGGCCAAAATGGAAGAGAGGAGAATGATGTAAGTCGCATTCGGTGCCCACTGGAGAAAAAGGCAGGGTATAAACGAAATAAAGAAATGGATAAACAAATATCTGCCAGAGTTACCAACTTCCAGGAGGGACCTGGATTTCTCCCAGAATTACAACTGATCTCCAGACTACAGAGATCAGTTAACCTAAAGAAAATGGCAGCCTCAGAGGGCGGACTCTGTGGCTTCACATCCCTCTGAGCTGCCTCCTCTCCCCAGGTACCAACCCCAAATTTCCAGCCATTTCACAAGCCAGCAGGGTCAAGTACAGTACTTGTTCAAACTAGATCAATAAAGAATATCTGAATTGCCTCCATTCTAGTTATGGGGGCATGTAGCCAGCCAGCCATGGACTTTGCCCACATCCCTCTCCCACTGAACCCCCTCCTCCCAAATGGGGATCAGAGGGCTTTTAGGAACAGCATAGGGGGCAATGTGGGGGTCTACAATAGGAGGAAAACGTTGTCAGAAATTGCTATTCTCTTTTCTCAAAGACTCAAGAGCCATTAACGGTGGGGAGCCAGTTTGGTGTAGCGGTTAAGAGCGCAGGACTCTAATCTGGAGAGCTGGGTTTGATTCCCCATTCCTCTGCTTGAAGCCAGCTGGGTGACCTTGGGCTAGTCACAGCTCTCTGGAGCTCTCTCAGCCCCACCCACCTCACAGGGTGTTTGTTGTGGGGATAATAAAAACATACTTTGTAAACAGCTCTGACTCGGCATTAAGTTGTCCTGAAGGGTGGTATATAAATCAAATGTTATTATTATTAAATCCTAAACAGAGTTACTTCAGTCTAAGCCCACTGAAATCAATGGGCTTAGACTGGAGTAACACTGCTTAGGATTTCACGGTAAGTCTTTTGAATTTTGTGGTTGGATTCATGTCACGGTCTTGAGAGCCGTTACCTGTGATTGTACTGCCTGGCAGATGCAGCTCACAAAGAGGCAGGAGCAGCTGCTTTCTAACAGTGCAATCCTATGGAGAGTTACTCCAGTCTAAGCCCATTGACTTCAGTAACTCTTCATAGGATTGCATTGTAAGACAACTGTAACAGAAACTGTCATTTTATAACTAACAAAATGAAAAACAAATATGCAGAGCATGAATGATCAGTACCAACTCCTTTCTGAATTCAGGGATACTAAAGAAGCATTTTCCACAAAGCAGCTTGAACCTTACCTGAAAACAGTCCCTGAATTTAAAAGCCTCCGTCTCCACAGGTATTCCCCCTTTTTCTTCACAGTCCAGCCTCTTTGTAGCTGAACTGCCACATCTCAACTGCTTTCATTTGAAAAACCTCTGAATTATTTCACTTGTTGACCAAGTTGGCTCCTCATTGGCTAATTGAAACATTCCAACACAAAAAGCTCTGCATCACAAAGACCCAAGCAACCAATAAAACTCCTGAAATTAAGTCAGCAAAATGCTCATTTTTACTTTTAAAGTCTTTAATAGATTGGTTCCAGGGTACCTGAAGGATGCTTCCATTCATTGTAAAGTGCTCAAATCCTGAGATTATCAGGGAGGGGGCTCAGGAGGGAACCTGCCCTTTCTAAGAACAGCTGGTGGGAATTTGTGCTGGCTGCCATCACAACACTATGGAACTCCTGTGCTCAGTTTGCTCTGTGCTTGCAAGCAGCTAACATTATTTTTGTTCTGGAAGGCCTTCAAAAGGAATATGATCTTTTTAACGTGAAATTAAAATGTTTTGGTTTTAGCTACTGATTATGTTTAGCATACATGTCAAAACAAACAGCACTGTATGTTTTAGTTGCAATATTTTCAGTCGAAACATGGCCTAAATATCTCCCATATCAGTAAGCAAATCCTTATCGCAGGACCAGACTATATACAGTAAAGATACTTATACAGTTTTATAATGTTCAGCCTGTGATCAACAGGGGCAGTAGGAAAGCAATTCCAGCATCCAGAGAGTTTGATTCAAATTGCATGATTTCTGTGACACTGAGTGAGACCTTCTAACCACCTATGGAGAGTAATAAGAGAGATCATGTAACATAATCTTATGGTTGTTTTCTCAGAAACTGCACTGACCTTGTTGATTTTCCTCATCAGTGGACATAGCCTTTAGCTAACAGCTAAGCACCTAAAGGCGTGCTGAAAATGGAGAATGCATTGCATGGGCCAACAGAACAAGCTAGGCATAAAATAAGCATTTTCTAAGATCTTCTTCTGGGCTGAGGCCAGGAACAACTTGTCCTCTTTGATGTTCTTTGCCTCCAACTGTCAGTGCTGGAGAAAACTCTTCCTAATGTTGTGATACAGCAAGTTGCTACGTGAGCCACCAGGCCGACTGTTGCCGCATTGATGTCTCAAGCCACCTTCAGAACAGAGCACTGTGAAAGAGGCTGGAGTGACCTCCTGCTCCTGAACCAAGCACGCTTCACTGGATTAGTAACGGGATCCGGCAGAACTCTTTTTTAAAAACGAGGAAGCTTTTATTTCCATTTCAGATGCTGGCAAAGCCCTGCTGCAAGGACATACCCAGCTGTGCATCAGTTATGGGAGACGCCAGGAATCTAGAAATAAAACTGGATTCAGTCTCTAACATACAGAGCTAGACTGTACAGCTGCACACTAAAAAAATTGTGCCACAGAGCCTTTGGCAGAGACTGGCTCAGCCGCCTGGCTGTCACAAGGGACTTAGAGCCAAACTACAAGTGATGCCTGACTCAGGTTGGACACTTGTCAGCTTCCCTCAAGTTTGATGGGAAATATAGGCAGCTTGCTGGAATGTTCGACAAGTGACAGTTGAAAAGTCCATTGGACAGCAGTCGGAGAGCCAAGCTGCAAGACCAGGACGCTTACATTTCCCATCAAAACTTGAGGGAAGATGACAAGTGTCCAACCTGTGTCAGGTGTCACTTGTAGCTTGGCTCTGAGAAGTCCAAGACATTCTGCCTGCCACCAGTGAAGTCCCTTCTGAACTTTTGGGCCAAGCAGTTCAGATCCTTTGATTCTAGAGAGTGAGACCAGAAGGAAAACAGCAGGTAGTTTAAAGAGCCAAGGGAAGGAAGCTCACGAGTAGAGAAAAGGAAGAAAAGGCCAAACCTGAGCAGTCAGAGGAGAGGAGTAACTTGGAGAGAAAATGGCCATAGAGGAGAGGGGCAAATGTCCCAGGCCATAGACGCAGGGATGCGAGAAGGTCTGGAACTGATCTGAAAAGATTAGCCAGAATCTTTGGCCACAGGCCTCCTGTTACGGCCTCAAGTCAATGGCCTTGTCTCAACATTACAGGGGAGAAACTCAACTGTTCCTTCAAGGCTGAATGCCTTGCCAGAAAACTTTGAGTCTTTATGCAGTGAATATGGATGCAAAGGGACTTGGTGGTGGAGGAGAGTGCCCTCAAGTCATAGCTGACTTACAGTAACCCTCTAGTGAGGTTTCATGACAAGAGACTAACAGAGGTGGTTTGCCATTGCCTGCCTCTGCAACCCTAGTCTTTGCTGGAGGTCTCCCATCCAATTACTAATCAAGGCCGACCCTGCTTCTGAGAGCTGACGAGATCAGGCTCACCGGGGCTACCCAGGTCCGGGCGCAAAAGAACTTAAGCCAAAAGATAAAGAATTTTGTAGCTGACATGAAGTATTTGAAACATTTTCAGACTCTCTGCTCTCTCCAAAATCTTTCCTCCTTCAAATGTCTTCCTTTCTTCCTTTCATACCTATTTCTTTTTAAACCATACTCTGTTTGATCTAGTGGCCACAGCTTCAAGGTCCTTCTCCAATTTCCTCCACTTCAGTATGGACTACTAATACAAGCCTTGTTCACAAGTTACAGTGCATGCACATACAATCTGTGTATAGTGTACACTTGATTGTTCTTTGTATGTGAATTGAGTAATTCTCATGTTACAGTCAATGCATGTACAGCTGAACATAAGATGTGTGAAAATACATCCAGGAACTGGTCCCCAATTTCATTCATAAAGTGAGTGGGTGTTGACTCTTTCCTATAAACATATGTACGGAGGCACAGGCTGGATATATTTGCATTAACTTTAACATGTGGACAGGGTTTCTGCTATCAAAGAAATGTAAGTATTGTCGAAGGCTTTCACGGCCGAAGAACGATGGTTGTTGTGGGTTTTCCGGGCTGTATTGCCGTGGTCTTGTCATTGTAGTTCCTGACGTTTCGCCAGCAGCTGTGGCTGGCATCTTCAGAGGTGTAGCACCAAAAGACACTGAGAGATCTCTGTCTTTTGGTGCTCTGAAGATGCCAGCCACAGCTGCTGGCGAAACGTCAGGAACTACAATGCCAAGACCACGGCAATACAGCCCGGAAAACCCACAACAACCAATGTAAGTATTTTTAGTTGATCTGTCTTTTCACCAGTTAATTAAACAATAAAATTTAAACAAATTAATATCCAGTGAAACCTCAATATTGGTACCTTTTTAACATATTGAAGGACACAAATGTAAAGACTGAGGACAACAGCCCTCTGCTGATGTTTGCCTTCAATATCTGTGATCCAGAGGTATAATGCATCTGAATATGGAGGCTTGATTTAGAAATCATTGGTACATCTACCAATTGGTACATTGGTAAATCTACCTTTTTAAAGCCATTTAAGATCACATAAGGACCTAATAAGAACTGCCTGGCTGGGGCAGTGCAAAGGCCTATTAACTTCATTCCAAAAATGCCCAGGTAAGTGTCTCTGGGAAACCTTTGAGAAGAGAAATGTAGTTGATTTCAGTTTAATTTAAGTAATTAAAACTAGAGATGAGCCAAGTGGCAATAAAAATGCTTTAAAGCAACAAAATGAAGTACTGAAGAGGGGGTGGGGCAGTTTAACTCCCACATTTTCTGTTAAAAATACATACACATGTAACTTCACATGTGAACAAGCACACACATATGGATCCCCCCATATTTGTCTAATTTAGCCCTTAATCGCCCCCTCATCCAGAATAAGAAATGACTACTGAAATGGCAAACACAACTAATTCCTTACTAACACAATCAGCAACAAGGAGAGAATTCATCCCTGATCAAATAAAGGCTGAGAGGGAAAACAAAAAAAAAGGCCACTTCTTCCTAATATATGTGTTATTTTTCCTCAGCCTGCTGCAGGATTCTCTTAATACAACAGATTGCTAGACACCGGCTGGGCTAGACGCCTCTGAATCAAATCTAGACTACAAAATTGTTTTAAGGAACGAACGAAAAGACTTCCACTATGAAAAGAATGTAGTGAGGGGTGTTATCTCCACAAATGTATGGGACATATTAAAAGATATCACACAGAAACAATCTCATTGGATGGATCTCCATCCAGTACTGACTTCCTGAAGATTCTGGCTTTCATTTTTAAAAGGAAAGAGAAGAGGTACATGCGGCTTTTATCCTTCCTGGCTGTAAAGTTAAGCTTTAAAGATGAAGGCGGTTTCAGCTGGAGTAAACCTGAACAACTTGTGACCCTACGATCCAATAGCAACAAAAGAAACATATAATTTTGTGTATGACCCTGTATTGTAGCTTGCCAGGTTCTTAACAATCCCATCCCACCCCTGTGTTTTTGAAACAGCAAGAAGGCAAAAGAGAGAGACTTTTTCAAGCCCCTGGCATGCTGCCATGTATGGGGGATAGACGACATTCAGTTTAGTATGTCACAAATTGTGCAAGTGTAACCCCTATGAGGTAATTGGTTTAGCCCAGTAGGGCAATCAGTAACTAGCGCCTGGTAGCTGAGGAAGAAGTTGGTTGCTGGGGAGCTGATTAATAATTAATACGCTCTTATCACCTTGAATACGGTAATCAAATGTTGTATGTGAACAATATAACTTAAAGTGGTGTATGTGTATTGTGTTTGGTTGGTGTTACTGGGATTGTATTATTTTTGCAGGGCTGTAATTCCCCAAGAAGAGGACAGAAGCCTGGGCTATAGTTGCTTCGAACTGGAAGGATAGTGAAAAAGGACTCTACCACTTGGTGGAATCAGACAAATTGAACTGTTTACCCTTTTCAAAGACATCGTTGGTTTAAAGTTTCTGTATGGTTGCACTTACGAGTTTAATTAAAGAAAAAATAGCTGTATTGTATTAATTGTTAAAAGGTTTTTAAAAAATTTCTTCTTAACTTAAATTTGTTTGAAAGTTTGCTTCCTAAGTCCCCCAGGACCCATACAAGGAGAAGTTACACACGCTCAGGGCCAAGGTGAGTTATGGGAATCGTTTCAAACATCTGGGAGGAGTTAGTATTTTGACTGCTGTGTTGCCAAGTAGGCCCCCTCTCCTGCTTTAAGGCCTGCCATGAACTGTGTTAAAGTTTCCTGCGTTGCTGTCTCACTGCTACACACACATCTGCCGTGCACGTGTGTGCCCTGATACACGTGTCAGTTTCCTGCCTGCGTGTTAACTGCCTTGCTGTTGCGATAGACTGTGTAGTTCCCTGACTCTATGTTTGGTTAACTGCACAAAGGACTCTCTTTCTGGGCAGCCCTGCCCTGACCTGTACCTGGACTTCCCAGTGTGTGTTTGGACTTTATTACAAGTGTGCCCCGTGCCTGCATTGCCATCTGCCACGGACCATGCCTGTTCCCTGCTTTGGACTGTGTTTTACGTGCTGTTCCCCCTGCCTCCATGGAAGCCTGCCTCGTCTGGGCCCAAGCCGCTGCTAGCAGCCGGGCGCCTGCCGGGGAAACCTCCAGCGAGCCTGGCTAGGCGCTCCCTGGTCAGTTCCCGCCTGGAGCCTCCCGCGGGTCGGTCCCCAAGCTTGCCCTCGCTAACGGGCAGCCTGCTATCCAGCCCCAGCTATGCCCAGCCGGCAACCATGTTCTTAGGCAGCCAGAAGACCCAGAGGAAAAGACTGCTTTGGGAAGCCATTTCGGCGAAGCGGGCACACCACGTCCGCAGCGAGAGTACCTCGCCCCGCTCTGCATATCTTAGGAGCCGCCCCGGAGAAGGAACTAAGTGCCGACCATCCCAAGCACTTAGAGAATGCATCTCAAAGAAACCTCCGCATTCCAGAAGCTGATGACATCAGGGCAAGCCCTGTCCGCTGGAACATCCATTCAGCCCACTCGGATTTCCCCCTCCCTCCTTTGTCCCTTCTTCCTGAGGTGTCACTTATCACAATCTGATTACCAAAGTGGCCCATCCAAGCCATTCAGTAGCCCATTAGAACCTTTGTTTTAATCGGTGAGAACCACCAAGTACAGCACCTGCCCCAGGGTACGTTTTGGGGTATTTAAGTCGGTCTCTCAGACCGCATGGTGCTCAGGCCATCCTATCCAGAACCCCTTGCTGTCCGTCTGTGGTCCCAGTGCTGGCATTGGGCCACCTCGCTGTTGTGTCTCTGCTTCGCTTCAGGATTGTGAGTATTCCCCACCATCGTTGGGAACCTGCTAATGCGAAAGTCTCTATATTTTCTACTCTGTATTTCCTAGGTCTTGTATGTTTTCTTGTATGTATGTGCAAGTTCAGGCTCACGCCACATTATTAGTAAAATACACGTGTTTGGAACCTATTTGTAGTCTGCCTCTTTGTCACTAGAGTGTCTGGAATCGGGACCTCCGTAAACATAGGTTAGATCCGCGCTAATTTTTAGTTACAGACTGCTAAAGCTAATTTCCCCCATTAATAAGAGCAGTTCTGGTAACAGCTGACCCAACCGTACAAGAAAAATAAGGCCAAGTAGTCCAATTAATGACACGGCCAAGAGACCTAAAGGAGCATGCAGGCCTGGCCTCTCATACTGCCACATCATTTTTATGTTGTAAGCCACTCTGAGCCCATTCACGGGGAGGGCGGGGTAGAAATCGAATAAAATAAATAAATATGCGCTTACCTATTGTGCCTTCAGTTCACCATTCATTCCTGCTTTGTAGCCCACATACAGGAGATTCTAGTAGCTTCAAAAACAGTCCTGTGTCCAGCTGGGAGGGAACATACGCAGAAGAAAAACCCTAACCCAGCTCTGGCTTGGGAAACTCCTGAAGAGGGCAGAGATTCAGGATGAAGTTCAGCAGGGTTGTGATTAGAGATGGGCACAAACAGCAATACGAACTAAAGAAACCCACGAACAACCCAATTTGCTGTTCGCAAACAAGCTGTTCATGAGGCCCTATTCTAAACGAACAAGTGGTTGTTGTAAGCCTCGTTCATTGCTGTTCATTGCTGTTTGTCAAGCCAGACAGTCTGGCACCTGCAATCAATTCCCTTGGCAACTCAGGCAGGGATTGTCTGAACTCCTGCTGTTGCCCTGGAAACCCCAATCTAAGCCCAATTTAGCTTGATAGGCAGGTCTTCCTTCCAAGTGTGGACTGGAGCTCCAAATTTGTTACAAGAGGAAAAGACCGTGGGGGGAGGGGGGCTCCCGCTCTGGCTTTCAAGGAGAGATAGCAGCTGTTAGAGAGACAGGGTGAGTGCATTGAAGCTTGAATTTTCTTTGTGTGTGGTGGGATAGGGATCTACCCCTTCAGGTTCCAGGGCTGCTGCCAGGCTCTGGGCCAAGCTATTATTTATTATTGGTACCTTTCCTGCTGCCTGCTCAGGTAGGGTTTCTGGGAGTGGTGCGGTAGGGATCTACCCCTTCAAGTTCCAGGGCTGCTGCCAGGCTCTGGGGCCAAACTATTATTTATTATTGGTACATTTCCTGCTGCCTGCTCAGGTAGGGTTTCTGGGAATGGTGCAGCAGGGATCTTGATGGCTGGAGGAGAACCTGCTGGCCCCCACGAACAACGAATATGTTCGTGACAGGATCATGTTCGTCAGCGTTCGTTGTTCGTGGATGGCAACAAACAACAAACACCATGCTTGTGGTTTTTTTTTCTGTTCATGCCCATGTCTAGCTGTGATGCCCTAGAATCCAGCTTGTAAAGCTGCCTTTTCCTCTGGAGAACAGATCACTTTTCATTTCCTGGAGGTCATCAACTGTAAATATACATACCAGAAGCCTACAGCCTCAACACCAAACAGTACCCAAGTGAGGCCCTCCCTTATACAGACGTTGAGGGGAAAACAGGAACTAATTCTTGAGAGCTCACTTATATCTCTATCTGCATGTCTACATCAAGTGTAGAGAGCCAGTTTGGTGTAGTGGTTGAGAGCACGGGACTCTAATCTGGAGAACCGAGGTTGATTCCCCACTCCTCCACTTGAAGCCAGCTGGGTGACCTTGGGTCAGTCATAGCTCTCCAGAGCTCTCTCAGCCCACTCACCTCACAGGGTGATTGTTGTGGGGATAATAATAACATACTTTGTAAACCTCTCTGAGTGGGTGTTAAGTTGTCCTGAAGGGTGGTATTTAATGTTGTTGTTGTTGTTGTTATGTACACTACTCTGTAAATAACATCACATGCACAAAGGTGGCAATTACAGAGGGGTGCAGAAAGTATGGGAGAGTGTAGCATTGGCTGCAGATTCCAGCATTCATTTTTTTAAAAAGCATGTTTCTAGCCCTTAAGAGTGATGAAATATCCTTAAAACAGCAAGCATAATGCCTACAGAAATCTCAGAAGACAGAGGAGTGGCTGAGTAAAATGATTCCAGTAATGAGGGTTCAGTTCTCCACAACGAACAAACCCCATAATTATGTACAATAATAAAATCTGCAGAATAAATCACCCAAAATAAGGAAGACTATTCTATTTGCTTCAAGGGTACAATTCTTTTCTTTTTTTTAAGTACAGAATTTGGATGGCACACACATCCTGGGGTCACATCTTGCTCCAATTTCCACTTTCCAAATGGGAAGAGACTGCAAAAGCTGATATGAGATGCATTCTGGAGTTACCTTTGGGAAGCAACAGTTTTATTTTCATTGATCCACTGACTTTGCCAGCATTGTGTCTTATTGTATTTTCTAGCAGTATGCTTTCTGGCAGCTTTACAGTGGTTTTGCAGCCCTGGGATTCTGCTTTTCATGCAGTAACCGGATCATTTTTTTAAATCTCAGGAATGGGCTAGGCCCAAAAGAAATCATAAAATAGGTGTTCTATTGCTTTATTATTGTATGGACATTCTAAGTTTTGCTTCCCAGACAGCTGCTGCTAGATACGTACAGAAGTGTCTGCCTGTCTGTCCATCTGTCTTTGCAGCTCTCAAAACACAAAAGCACTTGAAGAGACTCAGCAGCAACAACAACTTGTCAGAGGAAGCTCAAGCATTCCAGAATCTTTGAAATACACAATGCCAATGAACACTTTTAAAACCCATCAATGAGCCGTTTCAAAAATCTAGGCTATCTGGAGTCACTTTAAACATATCTGAAAAATGGCAAACAAATGCAATTAGCCTTCAAGAAGTATTTAATTCCAAAAAAAAATAAATAAATAAAAAAATAAAAAAAAGAAGTATTTAATTCCAAGCAATACATTCAAGTACTTTTCAACAGCTTTTTAATTGGAAAACACACTTCCAATTACATTTATTGCACATTTGAAGCTGAACCTACTAGAATAAAAACAGTGTTACACACACCTCACTTTTTTGAGCAGCAAGAAATTCCAGCAAATGATCAAATATTGGCCCCGAAGACAGCAAGTGCAAAACACTACCCAAGCATATCACCTTGGGAACTGCTGTCCTTTAATAGTGCTAATTGATTAGACATTTTGCTATTTGGCGGGGGGGGGGGGCACATTTTTCTGCCAGAGTAAAGATTTTTTTATCCTTGCTCTTCACCTTTTGAAACGGCAGCACTTAAAACTGTGACTGCTATGATGTAGCCTGAATTGTACATTTTAACAGATTTTTCTTCCCTATTTCAGTAAGTCCCCACCATCGCTGCACGCTGACCTGTATTCAACCACACAGTTCTGAAGTCTTGGGAGCACTTAAGTTTTCTGGGGGGGGGGGGTGATTTTACTTATTTATTTAATTTATTTCGGATTTCTATTCCGCTCTCCCCGTGAGTGGGCTCAGGGTGGATAACAACGTATTAAAAATACAATTAAAAAATTAATGTACATTGAAAACAACATATTTTAAAAAGGATGGTGGACAGCCTTCACAGGGAGGGTTAAGATTTATACATCCCTTTTTTTCTGGCCGGCAGAGGCCTAGCCTCAGCCTTATGCCTGGAGGAACAACTCTGTCTTGCAGGCCTGGCAGAAAGATAGTAGGTCCTGCCAGGCCCTGATTTCAGCAGACAGAGCATTCCACCAGGTGGGAGCCAGGACTAAGAAGGCCCTGGCTCTAGTTGAGCCTAGGCGGGCCTCCTTGGGGCCAGGGACCACCAACAGCTGTTTGTCCCCTGATTGGAGTGTCCTCCAGGGAATATATGGGGCTAGACAGTCCCATAGATACGCTGGTCCCAGTCCGCACAGGGCTTAATAGGTCAATACCAGAACCTTGAATCTGATCCAGCACTCCACTGGCAACCAATGCAGCTCATGTAAGAACGGTGTTATATGCACCTTATTTGGCACTCTTGTAATAACACGCGCTGCTGCATTTTGTACCAGCTGTAATCTCTGGGTCAGGCTCAAGGGCATAGAGCGAGTTACAGTAATCTATCCTAGAGATGACTGTTGCTTGGATCACTGTAGTTAAGTCACGGGTTGACAGGTAAGGAACAAGTTGCCTGGTCTGCCGCAGATGGGGAAAAAAGGACGTGACAACCGCTGTGACCTGTGCCTCCATTTTCAGGGAGGCATCCAAGATCACCCCCAGGCTCTTAACCCTCAGAACTGGCACTAACAGTGCCCCATTGAGGGCCGGGAGCCGGAGTCCCAAACCTAATCCCCCATGGCTCAAGTACAGGACCTCCATCTTTGTCGGGTTCAGTTTCAGCCGACTCTGCTTCAACCAACCACTCACGGCTGCAAAAGCATGTTCCAGGACATCTGGGAGTGAGTCGGGCCAGCCGTCCATCATCAGATACAACTGGGTGTCATCTGCATATTGATGACACCCAAGTCTGAAACTTTGCATCAACTGGGCAAGGGGGTGCATATAGATGTTAAACAGGGGAGAGTATTGCTCCCTGTGGGACCCCGCACACCAAAGGGTGGCGGGATGACAATTTCTCTCCAAGCGCCACCCTCTGTCCCCGACCATGGAGAAAAGAGACAAGCCACTGTAAGGCAGTCCCTCATATTCCCACATCAGTGAAGCGGTGAGTCAGAAGATCGTAATCAACTGTATCGAACACTGCTGACAGATCCAATAATATCAGCAGCGCCAAGCCGCCTCGATCCAGATGTCTACAAAGATCATCTGTGAGGGTGACCAGCAACGTCTCCGTCTCATGTCCCAGATGGAACCCGGACTGGAAGGGGTCTAGGGCTGAGACATCCTTCAGGAAGCCCTGCAGCTGTTCCACCACTTCCTGCTCAATCACCATTCCCAGAAACTGGAGGTTCGAAACCAGGTGGTAATTGACAAGGTCAGTGGGGTCCAGCGATGGTTTCTTTAAAAGAGGCCTCACCACAGCTTCCTTGAATGGCCCAGGAAAAACCCTGGAGCCTAAGGATAGGTTAACAATGGCCTCCAGCGAGGACCGCAGCCCCTCGGCACTGGCCTTTACTGGCCACGATGGGCATGGGTCCAAGGGACATGTGGTGGGCCTAACTGATTGCAGGGTCCTGTCAATCTCCTCCCCAAAGAGTGGGCTGAAATGATCAAATATTGGCCCTGAAGATGGCCAAGGAGTCTCTAGCTTATTCACTGAATCTACTGTGGCTGGCAAGTTGCAGCGGAGAGACAAGATTTTATCAGCAAAAAAGCTCCCAAAAGCCTCACAGCTAATACCCGAATTCAAAATTTGACGGCCTCCCTCTGGCAAGGAGACCAATGACCGAACCACATTGAACAATTTTGCCGGGTGTGAGCTAGATGACACAATGGAGGTTGCATAAAACTCCACCACCTCATAGGCTTTCATAAATGTCCTATAAGATGATCTTGCCTCTTCGTCCCAAGATTGTTGCCACACTCGCTCAAGCCATCTTAGCTCCCGCTTCTTCTGACAGAGCTCCTCTGTATACCAGAGAGCCCATCTTGCACGGGGGCAAAGAGGGCGATGGGGGGCGATTTCGTCGATGGCTTTGGAGAGCTGGCATTGCCAGTCCTCCACCAATTCCTACTTCCAAATGCAGCCCAATGAGCTCCTCCTCATTTTGTTCCTTGGACTCAGTGACTCTTCAGAAAGAGAATAGGGAGTATGGTAGGGGTCTGCAGAAGGAAAGAGTAATCAACAGAAATATTGTCACCTCTTCCAAGAGCCTTGAAGGGGCAAGTGAGAGAGAAGTCTTCCTGTAATAAAGCTCAGATATTAAGTCACACATTGATTCTATGGCCTGTATCCAACCACGTACTCTGAAAAACCAAAGGACGCTTTCATTTTCTTAAGGAGAGGCATTGATCTCCATCACTTCCTCCTCCACCTGCAGCCCACCACAGGGGTACAATCACCAGGAATAGCTGGCCTCCTCTCCCTAAAACTTAAATACCCTTAAATCTTTGGAACTGCATGGATACAGGGTCACATTTTGCGTGACTTAATATATAAGCCCTGTGGATCATCCACAGGTTTTGTGCTCTACATGTTCCCAAAACTTTTGAGTGGAGAAAGGACCTGAAAGGAGTTCAAGCTGGGACACTCCCACAACAACCCAGAATTCTCCATCCCTGGGGAATCAGGTGCCACCAGAGGCCAAACCATGTATGATATAAATCTTCTAGATCTTCAGCACTCCTTCTGTCCAGGCAACTTGACATGAAGAGCAGTCATCAGGTGATTCTTCCATGCTACCAGGCTTGCAAGTTCCAAGGATTTCCTTACTGAGACACTTAAAACTGTGGCCCCTGCTAAGTCCAAGTCTTCTTCTTTATCTGTTAGCAATGATGCATTTTTCTTTCATCATGCCAATACTAAAATGAGGAAACATTCACGAATGGTGTGGGCAAGTCTGTATTAAGCATTTCCTGGCTTGCACATGTCCCAAGACCATGAGTGGGGCACTGAACTGTCTAGAAGAGCAGAATGTAAGTGCAGTTGTTGTTGCTGCTGTTGTTGGTGGTGGTGGTGTTATCATCACCATGATGAACATTGTTGAAAAAAAGCTAAATGTTGAGTGTGTGTGTTGCTTTTGTGTTTGTACAGTCTCCAATATTCATCATGTCAGTAAATGCTCAGGTCGTACTGGATCAAACTACAGTTTACAATACAAAGTATTGTACAATACAAAGTTTACAACACAAAGTATTGTAATCCAGTGCAGAGCATTCAAACACTCTCAGCTTTGAGAGTCAGGCAGACAAAATGGGCACGGCTGGAAATCTAGAGAAAATTGCTTCCCCACGCATACCCATAGAAACCTCCTCTCTAACTTAATATTTTCTTCTGCTGGATAGGGGTTGGGGAACGGAGAGAAGAACAGAAGGAGGAAAGCAGAGCAAGAATGCCCATGCACAAACCCTTTGCACTATGATTTAGAACAATGCCAAGTGCTTGACAAAAAGCAAACATTTTCCAGAGTGTTTGAGGCACTGCTTGCAATTTGCAATCAAATTATAATTTGAGCAGAGGAGTGTTAGCACATTGGTGGTCTGGAAATCATTAAGGCATGAGCATTTGTGGCCAAATTCTTTCTCTCTAAGGAAGGGCACAACGGGCACGCCAACTGAAGGCCATGAAAAGTCCTCATGGCTTCTACGGCCACCTGGCCAGCAAAGCAGCAGCAATGGATCCATCCCTAAGTTACAGAGTTGAGTTTTCAAGGAGAGTACAACTTCATCTAATGAAAGAACAAAACTTGTTCCCAGGAAAGTCTTGTTACTGACCATGTCTGGATGGATTTAATCTTGTCTGTTGCCCTCCATCTAGCCCATCACTGATTTCAAGTACCAGTTCAGAACTTCCACTGCCATCCTCCAAATTTGATGGAAATGACACACAGAGAGATGGGTATCATACACATACTGATGCCATTGAAGCCCACATTTTCAAACTACTTCTGCAAGCAGTTCCTTGTAGAAATCCCACAGGTCAGCCATGTGGTAGAATAGCAGCTCCCCAATACCATCTTTTGGAGACCTATCCTCCAGAGGCCACCATCACAAAATAGGACTATCCAACTCAAACCTGGACAGGTGATTCAAAAGGATATAGTTGTTATGGTCTCAAAAGCCACCAAGATGTTCAGAAGAACCAACAGTGATGCACTCCCCAGTCCATCTTCCAATGTCATTCATCAATCAGGATGACTAAAGCAGTCCCCTTTCCAAAACCAGATTGGAATGGATCTAAATTATATTTCCAGGCATCTATGAAGCTAAATTATCGTTGCCTGCTCAAGAACTGCCCAAACTGGAAAATTGGAGTCAGGCAAAAATTATAAATATACCAGGGCATCGTTGTGCAAGGAGAGGTCAGAAGATGGGAGTGGAGGCATGAAAACTGTTACTTCAATACTATGGAGCTGCTGAGTAGCAATGCCCCAAGTGGGCGATAGGTCAACTCTCTGTGCTGTGAGTACATCAATCCACTCAAAAGCTGCATACCTGCAGTGTGCTGTAGCAACCCCTAAGTCAGTGTGGTATAGTAGTTAGACTAAGATCTGGATAGGGTTGCCACCCCTCCAAGAGTTCTCCTGGAATAACAACTGATCTCCAGATGACAGAGATCAATTCCCCTGGAGGAAGTGGCAGCTTTGGAGGCAATCTTTATGGAATCACATCTCCCCCAGGCGCCTTCTCCTCCCCAAGCTCTGCCCTCTCAAAGATTCACCCCCAAATCTTCTGGAATTTTACAAGTTAAGAGTTAGCAACCCTGGATCTGGGAGACCCAGGTTCAAAACCCTACATTGCCGTGAAAACTCACCAGGTAACCTTGGACAAGTCACATTTACTCAGCCTAACCTACCTCGCAAGGTTGTTATATAGATGGAATGGGGAAAGAAGAACCATGTATGATGCCCTGATCTCCTAGCTAAACAGGTAAGTAGAGAGAACTCCACAGCTCCATTAGGCTGTCTTGTAAGGAAATAAAGTCTCACAGTGAGTGCAAATTGGTAGCCCTCCAGAGAATCACTGCACAAGTTGTTGGTGCTAAGGTCTTCCAAGCAAACTTTGCAGGAGGAGCTTACCTTACAGTTTGCATAACAGAAAACTTTTCAGCCCTAAAGCATAGCAATGCAACATAGTTTGCTAGTTTCTGCTTTAGAGGTACAAAGGAATGCAAATAGTAATGAGAGATGCTTCTAGTTTTTGTTTTGCATTTGTTTTTATTTTGCTTTACTTTTGTCATGAACCAAATAATGGCGAAAGGAGTGGCAGAGCCCCTGTTTCCCTCTGATGGATTTTTTTTAAAGTCGGCAGGTGTGAGCTGCCATATCTGTTGGAACAGAAGAGTTTTGCTGTCCGTTTACTTGAGTCTTGAAGGTTATAGATGGCAATCCTGGTTAAGAGCAGAAAATCCCACCAGCTTAATGTTCAAATCCCCCAGTACAAAGTACACAGCCACAGGTAGGGTGAATGACAGTGCAATCCTAGGCAGAATTACTCCAGTCTAAGCCTATTGAAATCAATTGGCTTAGACAGGAGTAACTCTGCCTAGGATTGCAATGTGAGCATCACCTCACCTATACAGGAACACAGATAACAATGAATCATGCCTCCCCCTGATGCATTCCAGCGCATAATACTTATTGTCAGTTATGTTTATCCACATACTTGGAAAAATAAAACCACCCACTGGTTAGCAAAGATTTCCAGGGTTTCTTCTTTCTTCCAGTGCTTTTATCAGTTCTCTTAAGAAATCATTATATTCTAGACTGATATAATTATAATAATATAGCCACAAGTCTTTAACATTGCAGTCCTATACAGAGTTAATCCAATCTAAACCCATCAAAATCAACAGACTACAGACTAGTTTAACTCTGCATAGGATTGTGAGGGAGCTTGACTCTTGAAAGCTTATACCCTGGAAACTCTTTGTTGGTCTCTAAGGTGTTAATGGACTCAATCTAGTTCATTCATTTTCTTGAATACATAACCCAAGCCCTTACACTAGTGTTTAAAAGTCAAATTACTTTGATTAAGAAATTGTCTTCTACAATATTTTTGCATCTGTCCAGTGATGATACTACAAAATAACCTTGTTCAATCTGTAATTTAAGTATTATGTCAACAGTACCAACACTGACCAATAAAAATCCTGGAAGTAAAAAAGAAATACTGCAGAAGCGAGCAATGGCCTTGGAAACTCATTTAAATGATGGGAAACATGTTACCGTTTTCCTGATGGGAGGCGCCAAACCTGAAAGTGAGGGGAAGGGTGCACTGCATGTTAGACTAAAGAAAAAGTTCCATGCAGGACTATACAAATCTTGCAATATGCACGGCCATCTTCCAAGAAAACTTTACAGGAGAAGCACAGCTTAGAGTCTGCATAATAGAAAACTGTCCAGCCTAAAGCACAGCAATGCATCATAGTTTGCTAGGCTGTTTTCACATATGTAGGATAATGCTTTTTCAAAATATTTTCAATGCACTTTAGTGATTGTTTGCAAGTGGAAAATCCATTTGCAAATGATTGCTAACGTGCATTCAGAGTGCATTATCGCATGTATGTGAAACCAGCCATAGCTTCTGCGTTAGCGCTACAAAGGAATGCAAATAGTAATGAAAAATGCTTCAGGGTTTTGCTTTTGTTTTTGTTTTGCTTTACTTTCATCATGAACCAAATAATGAGGGGAAAGGAGTGGCAGAGCCCGTTTCCCTCTGCTGGATTTTTTAAAAAGTTGGCAGGCATGGGCTGCCATATCTGTTGGAAGAGAAGCAGCGGCAAAATTATGGCCACTTAGCGTGTACACCTTATCCCTTACTGCCATCTGCTGGTCTATTTGAAAGCAATATTTCATTCGCCGTTTTCATTTCAGAGCCTCCTGCAGCATTTTTCCTAAAGCAATTATCCCCAATTGCCATCTAAATAAATCACAGAATATTTGGGGGGAAGGGGATTCGATTGGAAACAACAGGAGGATTACTAAGCGATAAAAGTTAATGAGACCCTCTGACCAGCAGATCCCAAACAAACAAACGAAAAAGAGGCACAACCCTCTGAGCATTTCCACACAAGCCGCTTAGAAACAAATGCGTTTCAATGAAATACAGGAAGGCTTCTCAGTGGGTTACACCATTTTTTGGTTCTTGGTTTTGTTTGCTTATAATTCCAACTGAGTTCTTGCTTTATTAAGTTTGGAAAGCAGAGCCCCAGGAGGCCGTTCCGGACTGTGATCTGAGGCGAGCAGCCAAAAAACATCCTTACATGGGCATTACCATCAACATTCATTTAGAGTGCAAATGCTCCATTTCAAGACTTACATGTTGCCTAAGGCCAATGACACCATTATCAGTTCCCCAGTAAACAATATTCTCAATTTCCTGCCAGCTTTATATTCCATTTCATGGTAAAACCACATTTTCTGGCACGTGTCGCTTTTCCTTTTTTAAAACCATTCACCTAAAGGCCTTCTTGCATGCTACCTTCTACCACTTCATTGAATATGCTTCTTTTCACCTAAGCTAGAGAACAGGGAATGAATGGAAATGTCCTGATTCATCTAGTGCTATTGTGCTTGATTTTGACTAGGGTTGCCAGGACTTTATACTCTCCCGGCAGGAGCGGGGCAGGGGTGGGGGAGTAGCACTTACCTCATGTCCATAGGGTTACCAGCCTCCAGGTGGTAGCTGGAGATCTCCCAGAATTACAACTGGTCTCCAGGCCATACAAATCTGTTCCCCTGGAGAAAATGGCTACTTTGGAATATGGACTAAATGGCATTTTACCCTGCTGATGTCCCTTGCCTCACCCCTGTCTAGCAGAGCCCCTTTAAGTTCATTGCCTGTATTGGTTCAGGCTTCTAAGTTTCCACAGGCCCAGTTCTAGCTTAACATCCTGGAAACAGAATGTCTGGCTCAGCTAATTAACTGCACCTGCAAGCTGTTGCCGAGAGAGGGGGCCCTGAGAAACAAGGGAGTCTTATCCCAGTTCCCGCCTAGCAACGCGGATTGCACGCACCTCTGCTTGGCTAGGAATCTGAGAGGGGGATGTTGGCTCCTCACAGCCCTCAATAACTAGCTCAAACTAGCTTGAAGAACTTCCAACAAGCTCCAAGAAGGAGGGAAGGATTGCTTCATGCTACTTTTCCATCAGCGTGAGAGAGATTTTTGCTCTATGCCAGGCCTGATGACCAGACCTGCCTGGTATAGTTTAAGGAATATGTTTGTGAGTATGAGCCTCAAGCTTTCCTCAGAGAAATGCTAAGTTAGCCAGCTTTATGTTTTAGTTAGTCAGTTATAGTTACAATAGACAAGCTTTTATTGTTTTAAATGCCTTTTGCTTGTGCCTTAGTAGAGTGTTTCCTGCTACTTGCATACACTCTTCGAATTAATAAACGTCTTTATATGAGCCTTGTGTCCGTGAGCGTCTGATCAAGTGTGTGCAGAGTCCCCCAGGTTGGAAAAGAACCCGGAGACCGGTGAGTCTCAACAGGAGGGGTAAGGGCTATTCTTCCAGGAGGCCTGCTAGGGGTTTGAGTGGCTGTAAGCAGCACTTAAAACGGCAGGCGGGAGGTAGCCCCTTTGACCCCTATCCTTCATAACCCCCAAACCCTCCAGGTTGGGAATTTCCCAACCTGGAGCTGGCAACCGTATGTGTCCATCACATGCTTATCTTCATGCACACTCCAGCACTTGCACGATGACAACACTTCCGGAGGTGATGTCATATCGCCAACCCCGGAGTGCTCCCTTGCTCTGCGCAGGGCCGATTTGGCCTGTTTGGAGCCAAAATCGGCCCCCAATGAAGCCTGGGGGCACTCCTGCAGCTGGCACGATGTCACTTCCACAATGCCTGTCTTCACATTACAAAGTCCTTGTGTTTGTTTAATGGCAACGTGAGGCATGTGAAGCAGATGTTCAATGGGAGTTTTGTCCTGAGGTATGTAGGCAGAAGCAGTTGTAGCCTTCCCTTCAGTGCAGTTCTCCTCTTTAAACCACTCCGTGGAGCCGCTGTTGGCTCTGTTGCAAAACTTAGATGCAGCCACACGGGTAATGTGATTTCTCAAATGGAGCAAGCAGCAGCTTCATGGGGGACTTTAAGGAGGAAAAACCAGTGCAGAAGGGGAAGCTGCAGCCACTTCTACTGTGCACCACAATCACAAGGAGAAAAAAAAGAGTCTGGGAAGCACAAAACTCCAAATGAATGTCTTATTCAAAGTCCTCAAATCACCACTCAACAAACAAGAGGGCTTCATAATGTGAAGACTGGCCCTGAGATGCCACAAGCAGCAAGGGAGAAAGTACAGAGGAGTTTAGTTCAGACATAACACAACATGAACTGTGATTTCTTCTTAAACTGGAGTTCATAAAACCAGAATCATCAATGATTGTTCCATCATGGTTTGTTTTGACAAATCCTAGTCTCTGCTTCTCCACCATTCTGTTCTGAATTCCAGATGCTGTTTCCGTCTTCATTGCAACTCCAGCCAAAAGACCATGCTGCTTCCAGACTGGGGGGGGGGGCATGGGGGCGGCCTGTGGTGGTCATGTTGCTGATGCCGTTGTGGGTGAAATTGCCCTTGCGGCGCAGATCCCAGATGGCTTGGGGCAATCTGTTTTCTCTCCATTTTCTCCCTTTCACATCTCTTCTGCACTGAGGCTCCCTCCACTGCTGTGCTGTCCTGTGATCATTATTGTCTGCCCACCCTTTTCTTGGTTTGGGCCGCATGCGGAGCTCTGCATAGGAATAACTATATGCGCCTATGCCTCCAACAAGACTACTTTTTTCTGTTTTGCCATTGGTTGCCTGGAAGAAGAAACGCCCAACTACTTCTTGCTCTTCTGGCAGCCAGGCTTCTGGCAAAAGACACCCATTTGTAATGTGAAAGAAAGCCTTGCAGGTTTTTTTTAAAAAATGGAAATGTTTGCCAATAAACAAAGGCATCCATCCCCTTCCACAGCATTTCTGCATGGAATAATGTCATTGATCAATAAAGGAAGACATTCATAATGTGAAGCGATGCGCAGCGGTGGGAAGGAGCAAGCTTTCATATGTTATAATGGAGCCCAAACCTTGGAAGAAATTTAGAAAGCAGGCACTGCGGTGAGGATTTTCCCACTGCCGCAAATTGAGAAGAAGCTGAAATGTACGTTATCCTGATCCCTTTTTTAAAAAGTTTTATTGATGCCAGCAGCTATAGGATGTTCACAGACAAAATGCAGATGAACAATGGTTGCAAACAGGCCATTTCCTTTCATTCAATCAATCACGAGATGTACCTTCCCTTTCAAACTGAAGAAAAAGATCATGCTGATAACATTCTGCCTGGAAAACACCATCTTTTTACAGGTTTTAAATAAAGTGAGTGTTAAATGGAAAGGACTGTTAATGATCTGAGCAGGATGATGTCGTGTGGAAATGGGGAAAAACCTGCATGAGTTGGGTCGCTGAAATGTGGGAAACCTTGTATATTAAAGTAACTCAGGTAATTTACTATTGCCCGGGGATATTGTGATCAAAGATCATAGATTTATTGTTACAGTCCAAGATCAGCAAACAGTACAATAAAAGTATTGAATAGCGAGTAAAAGCAATACAATTATAAACAGTTAATTATAATACAATTAAAAGCAATACAATTATAAAATTGTGAATTTGGGGAAACCAATACTTGTCATCATCGTACTCACTTAACTCCCTAACTTTTCAAGTTAACCGTTTTGTCACACCAAAACCACATATGTGCACAATTTCGTACACACTTCTCAGTGCCCAACAGGCACTCCCCCTCCCCGTTTCCTTCCACAGTGGCTATCCTCATTCCACATTCTAATACTGGAGCGTTATCTTGCGCCATATCAGTGGCAAGTTAAATCAGGGAAGTAATGTAGGAGAACGCGCATGTGCCCACATCCTGCACCCGTGCCACTACTACCTGCTTTGGCTTCAGTGTTTGAGAGCTACAGAGATTCTGCCCTTAGAGCCTGCCTGATTGGCAAGGCCAGCCTGCCTGATTGGTCCATGGGCCAGTGGAATGTCTTCAACAGCCCCTGGCATGGAGTGAACCAGAATTCCATCACTTTTAAGACAGGAGACTCCTACACAGACACATTGCACTTCTGGAGTTGTTTCAGTGGTGAGCAGGTCTTGCCAGGAAGCAGCAAATCAGGATTATGTCAGGATTCCCCATTCAGACATAATGTGGAACTATAGTTATGAGTAAATGCCGTTAATAAACCAACTTCAGATCCTGGTTTAAGAAAACCAAACCAACCATAGTTAGAAGGCTGGGCTCAGAGGACCCATTAACAGTAGTTAAAGATAACCGGCTCCAGTTGATCAGAGATCTTCCTTAATCATATTGATTATTCGGTGCTTTTTTTTTTTGCAAATGGACAAATGGCTGAACACACACACCTAATAATTTCCTTGTGGTTGTGGATGTGTACAATCTGTACATTTACAAAAAGCTGAAATGCAAATGTTACGGAAGCATTAGCATCCATTTTCCTTATAAATAATAACAGTGACAGAATCCAGGCCACTGGAGGTTAATTCAGAGTAACAGCCACAGCAAGAATGCTTAAAATCGTCAACAGAGCACACAGGGGGGAAAAACCCATGCGTCATATATATGGCAATTTGAAACCAAGTAGAAGATTTTTAGATGTTTCCTGACACCTAGAGCATTGATCTGGACATTGCATGGAATATATTCATTAAAAGATGCTATTTAGGTAGGCATTCTCTCTCAAGCCAAACTATTCTTGATGCTCTAATACAAGAAAGACAGATATTGGGCAGGAGGAAAGCAGAACAGAACTCAGGTTGCTTTTAACATTTCTACCCATTCTCTAAGAATCTCTGATCTGACATTATAGTGAATGTTATGTAAAGTGCAGAATCATATTACCTTGCCCTTTTTACACCTATGAAGCTACTCGATATTAGGTCTAACGGTTGGTCCATCAAGCTCAGAACTGTTTACTTGACTGGCAGCAGCTCACAGGGGGAGAAAATTCGTTTTAACTGGAAATGCTATAGACTCAGGGACAGTCTTAGAGTCTCTCTACACAAGACATCTTACACAGGGACACTCAAGTGACTTACTTTCTGCATGGTCTTATATTCAAGTGTACTCTGTCTCCTTAGCAGTGCATTTGTATCCACAATGGGAGAACAAGTGTAAGATTTCACTTGAGCTTCCCTGTGTAAGATGTCGTGTAGACATCTTAGTGATTCAAGGCTCTAAATAACTGTCAAGAATGCCCCCTACATCCTCTTTATTCCTGCCATCACATACCTCAGTCACCTGTGAGTTGTTTATGACGGAGGCAGATAGCATGCAGAATGAAGATGGCAGCTCTGCAGACAAGGGGAGCTCATGTGTGCATGTTGCCTTCTTTCTGTGTAGCTGCAACCCAGTGCACCAGCCAGCTGGACCACAAGGGCAGCTGGTTGCTCTCTGCTGGTGATGTGGCAGGACTAGTACACAGATGAAGAAGAGGTCCTGCATGGATCCAATACAGGTAGCTCCTTGCCCACCAGCTGCCTGACTAGGGTTGACTGGCTCGGTGCTCTCTCCCCCTTGCTTCAAGTAAGTCACTGTGTACCAGGAGCAGGGTATCCGCACAGTGGTCACAGGGCTTTTATCTTATTGTAGCTTTTACTTCTATTTTTATTGGTTTAGGTGTGAAATGCCTTGAGCAGGTCCCTGGAGAGGTTGCACATACATTTTCTAAATAATTTTTTAAAACTGCAGAACATTATAAAAGCATGTGCAAAGTTAAGAACATTTAAATCTCATTGGTTTCAGGAGGAAAGTGAAGTGCATGTTTAATTTTATTACACTGAAATCAGCAGGACTTTAGAAAGCTTAACTTGGGCAGAATCATGCCCCACTATGTCATCTAGAAATGTACATTTTAAAAGAGGCACATAGGAAGGAGGACAAATGAAAGAAAGATTTCTAAAACCCATTTTGAAGAGTTTTATCCATACTATTGCAGTTTTTTCATTACATTGGGAATTTGATAGCAGATATGAAAGGAATGCGACTTTAATCTTTCTCTGTTGAGTAACAGTGACAAGCTGCTTTTTAAAATAGTGGCTGCTGAATCAGGCAACAGGTAAGGAAAATATTTCATACTTGTTTAGCCTTCAGATAGTATGTTTCTGGTTTTCAAAGCTTGCAATTATCTGATTCAGTATACAAATGCACCTAGCTCAGAATGCTTAGCTGTATTATGAATTGAGTCTCACTTTTATCCAGATGTTCTTTTCCAGCTCAGCCTGTTTTGTTGGTGCATGGACAGAAGCAAACATAAGAAGAACCCTGCTGGATTCGACCAACAGCCATCTAATCCAGCATCCAGATTCCCACCTTTACAAATCAGGAACACTCACAAGCAAGGTGATTTAGTCTTGACATGGAAGAGAGACTTTGATGGGACTGTCCTCTATTAATTGGTCTAAACCCCTTCTAAATCAGCTAGTGGCCATCTCTTTCTATAGCAGCAGTGAGTTCCTCAAGTTAATTATGCATTGTGTGATATAAAGCACTTCCTTTTGTCTCACAAGCATCTACTGCCCACCCATTTCATGAGGTTCCAGTTTTGGGGGGGAAAGACAAGAGTTTGTTCTGTCTGCTTGCTTTGTAACAGACATAAATGGAAAAAACCCTGTAGTGTCATCTTGGACAAAGGAAAAAAACCCAGAGTTTCATCTTGGACAAACACAGCACAGTAAAAATCAAAACAGAACAAGGCTCTCCATTGGGTCCCCAGTGGAGCTTTCTTGAGGTCAGTGTCCTTACGTCAGCCACTTCCTGTTCCCATACAAAGGAAGGGCTAACCCTTGTGCACTTCAAGAGGGCCTTTGAGAAAAAAATCAACACACAATCTCCAGGGGGAAAGGCCCTTTGGAATTTTTTTAAGTCTTTATAGTCTTCCTGAAAACTGCGAGTGAAGAGATCTTTCAAATCTCCAAGTTAGAGTTCATCCTAAAATTGTGCGGCAGCAACACAGAAAGCTTGGGTTCAAGTTGTGACCAATTGTGCAGCTCCAGGAATGGTTGCCTTCAACAGGTATTGAAACATAACTGGTGCACTGGTTCCCATTAAAAGAATATCATTCAGTTTGCCACTTACCTGAAAGGGAAGTCCCACCTCACTAATCTTTTACAGTCCTTTAAGTCTGTAACTTACATACATGGGAATAAGGCTGATCCACTTATTATATACTTGGACTTCTGAAAGGCTACAGAGAAAACAGTAGTTATAGTACTGAAGGATGAATACTCCTGTAGATTGGTGACTGGTTAAAGAAGAGGAAGCAGGGATAAATTGACAGTTCTCAAACAGAGAAGAGGAAGCAGTAAGGTTACACAAAGTTCTATATTGGAGGTGATGGATGATCTAGAGTTAAGAGTGAGCAATGAGTTTGCAGACATCACTGAAGTATTCTGGATAGTGCAAATACATGACTTCTAAGTGCTCCAAAATAGTCTGTCTTTCCAACCATAGAGAATGTGCAAAAAATTGTAAAGAACATCCAGTGTATCGATACCCAGTGGGACAAAATGCAAACGTTCTAAGTTTGCATATATGATGTGGGGTCTGAACTAGCTGCGACTGGTCAGGAAAGGAACAGTGAGTCATGGTGGATAGCTCAGTGGAAAATATTGATTAGGTATAAATTCTGAGGCAAATCCCATGCTGGGGATAGTGTACCGTTCTGGTTACACCATCTCAAAAAGAATGCCATAGACTTGGAAATAGTACAGAGAAGAGTAACCAAAATAAACAAGGGATTGGAGCATCTTTGCTATGAGGGAAGGCTAGAGCTTGAGGCAGAGCTGAATTTATGGACAAGCTAAATTTAGAGCCTCAAATTATGAGGAGCCTCTAAATTTTAAAAAATTACTAAATTATCTTTGTTTTGGTAACAGTGTAGGACCTCTTAAATTTGACCTTTAGGGCCCCAGCACGTCTTAATGAAGGCTTAGGGTTTTTCAGAAAAACAGTGGGGGGGGGGGAGAGAAAATAACATGGCAGCATTTGAAAAAATTGCACACGGTGTTAAGAAGGTTGACAAATAACTTTTCTTCCTCCCCTGTAATACCACAACTTGGGATCTTTCAGTGAACAGGTAACAACTTCAAGACAGACAAAAGAAAAGTACTTCTAAAAACAATGCATAAGTAATATATATAATTCACTGCCATGCTATTAACAGCTATGATCTTTGATGGTTACATTAATTCTCCATGCTGAGGCAGTACCCAGCTTGCTGGATCGGGGCGGGGGGCGCAATCAGCAGAAGGCGTTTACGGATTACTAATTAACATGCAAATTATCAATATTGTTGTATATTTACAATTATGCAAATATATTTTCTTATACTGGCTCTTTGTTGCTCTGAATTTTTAAACCGTTTGGTTCTTTCATTATTAAAAATGTATTAATATTATTATATATATTATATTAATTATGTAATATACAAATTTAATTATAAACCCTTACGGTCAAAATGATTTTCTCTGACTATCAGCAGCTCTTCAAGGTCTCAGGGCCAGAGAAACATTTTCCCCAGTGCTCCTAGTTTCAGATCCTTTCAACTTGAGATGTCAGAGATTAAACCTGGGAGCATTTACAAAAACGGCATGGTTATTATAATCATGAGCTCTCTCTTATGACCTATGCAACATTTTCCCGCTGCAAACTACTTACAAAGTCACTGTATGGTAATGATATCACTTATGGTTGAAGCATTAGGTTACAATTCCAAGTAATCTGTGACAATTCTTTGTAAACTTTTTGTACACAATTACTTGGATCTCATGTCAATTCCTACAAACAGGCATGAATAAATGTGATGCTACATTCAACATCAGATTATCGCTAGATTTTTTACATACAACAAATATGACATCCTGACCTTTTCTCCCTGATTGTTCTTGATTGGTTTCTTAAGTATTTTTAATCAACATTTTGGCACATTACAAAAGCTAATACGTTTCTGGGATTAAAATGAAAGCCAAGATATGAACCAAGATTCTGAAAAACTCATTAGATTCTGGATAAGAAGAAACCCAGATTTTGTGCCATGCAGTACTGTGCGTATTTTGGGAACACCTTAATTTAAAGGTTATGCATTCTTAATAGAATGCACATTATTTAATAAAGGTAGAATGAGAATAGGACAATGTGAATGGTGGTTCATCCTCCAAGCTTTATTCTAAACAGGTCTCAGCTTTCACTTTTCAATTTCAGAAAATATATTTACATGATACTGGTTTGTTATTGATGATTATGTGCAGATACACTTTGCCTTTCTTATGAAGGAAAGCAGAGTTTTTTGGAAACACTCAACACTCACTAAAATTTGAGTACAGTAATAAAATAATAGATGCCTTACAGGGATATATTCTTCTCTTATTTATACTGTCCTTGTCCCAGAATCAAATGTCATTTTATTTTGTGTTCTTGCATTATCATGCCATACTGCCTCATCTAAAAGATGAAATCAAACAGAATTATTTGTTAGATTTGATATTCTATGGTAGCAATCTTTGTTGGGGACTCTCATTGAACTGGACCTCTTGCAAGCTGCGTTCAGATGTCGCAAATAAGCCTCTTTGTTTGTGAAAGGTTTGTTGTGCTCACACACTTCCTTCCATGATGCACAGAGCATTACTGAAGGGTTCCAGGTTTTGGAAGCTTTCAATAGAACTCCAGTCTGTTATGATTCCCACTTGTGCAAGTGGGATTTGCTTCCATCCCACAATCCATGATCCAAGATAGAGTTTGTAGGAAGAAAACAAAATCCCAATTGCCCAGGCACCTGGTGTTCAGGTAAGACTTAAGACTTCCAAAAGCAGAAAGCCTTCAATTGCACTTCCTGTGCAGGGGGAGAAGATAGGGAGCATTCGAGCACAGCATTGCAATCACAAACAGAGTTTTGTTTCAATGTCTGAATTCAAACTCTGTCTTGGGATTTGCCTAGAGAATTATCTGAATCTGTGATGAGTTGGTTCTCAGAGGCTACTTCAGACATAGAAGAGCATAGACATAGACGATACTGTACCGTGTAGCCACAGGAAACCTCTGAAGTGGCCTGCCCTGGTATGAAATATTATAACCTTGGCCTTCTGCTCCACATTAGAGCAGTTACTACTACCTGCTGCCTTGGGGGTCTATCTGCCATGGACTGCCAATCCCTAGAACTGACACTGCCATTCATGGACCAGCCATCTGTCCCCTGAAGCAGAGGACCAGGATTCTGTGACTGGTCTGGATTCCATCATAGTCATCCACAGCTACACCATGGCCCTTACAAGTCTTTGCACAAATGGCTCTAAAGAACAGAAGACAAACTAAAGACTCTCTGAATCTAACTGTCCTACCGGGGAGGGGGGAGGGGGGACGGATGGACTTGTCTGCTTTCCAAGAGATCGTAAGAGCAGCCTGTTGGATCAGCTTCCATTGCTGCTGCTTCCCAACAGCTGGTATCTAGCAGTCTCTGAACTTGAAGGAGTGCTCTTGATGGTGGGCCTATCCTACAATAATTTGCCTAACCACCTTTTAAGGCTGTATCAGTTAGTGCAATCCCTATATCCAGAGGCAGCAAGATCCCCTAGTTAATTATACTCAGGGGTAGACATTCAGCTGATTGGGAACGTTCCCAGTGGGTCGCTGATCTAGAGGGATGCTAACAACCAAGAGCAAGTTGAGCCAAGCGCCAGTAGTTCTGGATAAGTCACTTGGCTCAGACCTGTCCAGTAGCGCTGTTGGACATGTCTGAGCAGCCCTTGCAAAATTAGCTTGTGGCAACAGAAGAACCACTCAGCCTGGCTTGTGCCTAGACCAATGTAACCTCCCAGTCCACCCTGATGATGCATTGTGCAAAGAAGTGCCTTTTGTGTTTGTGCCCCAATTTATTCTCCGTTGTCTCGAATGGAAAAGTTTTGAAAGGAAGAAGAAATTCACTCTATCCAGTTTCATCACAGCACACAATTTTATATATTTCCCATTAGTCATCTTATTTTAAAACTGAAAATCCCTAAACCCTTTCACCTTTCAGATCCTATTGGTCTAATCTAAATGAAAAAACTTATCATCCTTGGCACATAGACCATTCATTTCACTATAAGCAAGTGTAATTTATGGGAGAACCAAGAGAACTATTCTTTTACAGTCTGCTTCCTTTCGCCCTTTAATTGAGCAAATTATGTCATACATATGATTACCCCTTGTCATGCAAATTGTATCTGTTCTATAGAGTGCTGCTATAGCCTTCTCAGATATTAAAACGTAATAGTCAAATGAATCCACCTCAATTTTAAGTAGAAAATTAATTGGTAATTATCCTTCTTCCTTTCTAAGTCTGCAATGGAATTTCAGAGCGATCTAAAACTGCTAAAGCTGCAATATTTTCTCTAGGGTAAGTGGCCTCTTTTTGCTATTCTAATTTTCTCCCTAGAGAACTAGTAAAATATTCAAGTCTCCTTTTATTCAGGATATTATATCTTATGCAGTATTCAATGCCTAGAGCAGAGTTTTTCAAACCGTACACCAGGGTACCCTGGAGTTCCTCTGTACTCTATCAGTTTATGAATGAGAAAAAGAAACATACTTCACTGAGCAAAATATGAGTCCAATAACACAAGGTATGAGCTTTCAAGAGTCAAAGAGTAGACTCTTGAAAGTTCATACCTTGGAAATCTAGTTGGTCTTCACGGTGCTGTTAGTCCTGGATCTTGCTTTTCAACTGCAGAGCAACACAGCTACCTCATCACTACTGATCTGATTTTCATTGTGCAGCCAGCTACGTATGGCAAGTGTACTATAGGGCACACATTTGATTCACCTAGGCACTCACAACACCCAGCCAATGCCCCACAAGAATGTACCTTCTACAATATGCCCACAGAATCTATGCAATATGCAGATTCTGTAGCAAATGGTTAGGAAGTTTTGGTAGGTTAGTAAAAAGTTTGAAAGTCTACAGCTGCGCTCACTGGAAAGCTCTGCAATATTCATGCACATAGAATTTGCAGAGATCTGCTCAACCTGCTAATGGAACGTGGACATCAACCAGTAAGCAAAGCAGCCTGAGAACCACAGCTGAGAATTTGGGGGAGATATTTGAGAAGTGACAGCTGGGAAAAAGAGAAGGAAAGGCAGAAGCTAGAGGAAGAACTACAGAAAAGAAATATAGCCAAAAATGGTACTTACCAAGTGGTAACAGAGAAAAACATGGACGACTGACTACTTCTAGCAGAGAGAACGATAAACAGCACAGGAAGCAAGTCCACTCTATGGACTTTTAGTTAAAGTTTGTAGCAGACTGTCAGCCTGATCATATTCATGTGGACTTGGCAGTTCATCAAGTTCAATGTGGCTTAATCTGAAGTGAACATATTAACATTGCAGCCTAGTATTACCCAAAATGATACTTCTAAACTTGCAGAGCAGACTAGGCCACCTAAACAGCCCTTGGAAGAGGCCTGTCTCCAATCCCCCACCAGATGCAGGGGGAAGACAGAAACACTTGCACAGGAGTCAAGGAGGTTGGTGAGGATGCCGCTGCTAGGCAGAGGCACGTGGTACAGTCCCCAGGCACAGCGGGTCTAGGCAGGGTTCAGTGAGGATGGGCACCGTGCCACCTACCACTGCCCACCAGCAAAGATGTTCTTGCCATCCAGTTTGCAAAGTGCAAGGAAACTGGTTGACCAGCCAGGAGCCAAGTAGGCCAGCAAGAACACTGATGTTGGGCTGAGCCATGGGTTTAATGCAGTGGCAAAACTAGACACTGCATTGCCTGCCTGGCCTCATTGCTCCCCAGGCTAGGTAGGGGGTAGAGACATACACACACACACACACACACACCCAGAACACCAGCCAACTGGGATTTTTCACAGCAACCTTAAGGGCCAATCTGTATACATAGTTACCAGATTTATTACTACTAAAGCATATTGGTAATAGTAGTTTCTCCTGATTGCTTTAATTTAGGGTCAGGATCCAAAGAGCTATGCTCAAAGTTGCACATGGATCCCAGGACGTTTGTAGACCCCCACTCCTACCACAGCTCTTCATTCCTCCTTTTGGAGGACTGTGCATTCTAGCATGAGATGCTGAAATTGGCAGGGAAGACATCTGGCAACATGGTCTGAATGCTTTCCACTCATTCTGGGATCTTTGAGTCCTGGCCTCCTTCGAGTGGCTGGCTTACAGAATCATAAAATAAAAAGCAGTGGACTCACAAAATATTTTCCCATAGTGCAACTGAGCAGTCAAGCCCAAAATGTCAAGCCTACTCCATGCAAGACGACAGAGGACCTATGGATCGAGATTGGGTTTAGACCAGGAAGAACCAAACTAGGTGACCCGCACAGTTGTTAGCAGTCACATTCTTCCTAAGCACAGTAACACAATTCTAAGCCCACTGACTCTAATGGACTTAGAAGGACGTAACTCTCCTTAGGACTGCACTGTTGGTCTGTCATTATCTTTCAGATTTGCTGCAATGATGAAAGGGGAACTATTCATGCCTTCCTCAGCTACTCAGAAGAAAGGCAAATAAGGAAAAAGATTGGCATGCATTCTGGCCAAAGTCGAATGGCTTTAGTGTACACAAAATTTAAAAGGAGGCAAAGCCACCCCACCCCATATTAAGTATTTTGTGTTTTTCAAAATACAAGCAACATAAAATAGCATGTGATTAAAGCTGTAAAACTGTTTCAAACAGTTGATCATTGCTGTCAAGCCGCTGTCACATTTAGAATGGAATTAAATTCCCTTAAGTAGCCAACAATTTAGAGCTTTCAGAAAAGAACAGTGTAATCAATTATAAAAGTAATTAGCTTCACTGCATTTTCTACAGTAGCATACATCAATTTTCATGCTTTCTGGAATCATCTATTTCAATATTCCAATTTGCAAGTTCTGCAAACTTGATTAACTACAAAAATACTTGGCTTGATCCTGGCACTTGATTGTAAATAAAAGGTAGTTCAGTAATTTGGGAAGCAATTTTAAAATGAGAAATACTTGATGAAGTATATTCTATAAACTGCTGGAAGGTAATTGCTTATAGTCAGGTGTGTTTGTAAACTCAGCATTATTTAATTACATTTAATTAGATTCTTTGTAATTGAAACATTTGATGGTTGAATGTTGCCCTATTAAACTGATTTAGAACACCTGCAATATGCAATTAGTTCTTCCAACACCAAACATAGTTTTAGCTACAAACCTGCCAATTACATTTCTCCTTTCCTGGCTGATTACTAATATTGGTTATAATCTAAGGAGAGCATAAGCACTTCACTCCAGAAAGCAGAGCTGCAAAGACTAACCTATCAAGGGAAGAAGCTGACAACATACATGTAAGATGAGAATTTTTCACATTTAGTCAGTTTGCTACTGGACATATTGAAATGTTGATGAAAACCATCTTTCCCTGGAATGACTTTTAGTCCTCTCCCCCTAGAAAAGCTAAGAGAGTCAATGGACACAGATTTAATGGAGAACTCTATCAACAGCTTTGTGAAAGATTCAGTCGATGCCTTTGTGACTACTTTGCAGGTCTCTTTAGAGAGAGATCCTGCTTTCCCCAAGACTGTAACAGGAGGCGGGGTAACAATAACAAGTGCATTGCTTGTCCTGAAACCTCTAACCCAAGCACCTTTGGAGACACAGAAATCAACTTTTCTGATCTTAGAACTCTTACTGTAACAAGGTTATGTTTAATTTGATCTGTTCTTGCACCTTAGGATAATTGGTGTTGGGGGTTAGCAAATGCTTAAAGAATTCAACCTTAAAGATTCACGTTGAACCGTATGGTGTGTAAATCACTCATGGGGTGAGTAGCTCCTATGCCATATTATGATACTAATGGTCAACCGACAATTACCTATTGAAGCACAGGAAACACCAAGTCAATCAAAGAAGAAATTCTTAACTCATTCTCCATGTTTAGAGTTGCCTTAAGGTTCAGCACAGCATGTCTGAAGCAAATACTTTCTGTCTGAACACGCGCTTCACAGATTGCAGAAGGCTATTTATGAAATAATTTAAGATCTGTGTATTACCAATATACTGTTGTAATTATCCAACAAGTATCACCTCGGTGTGGGAATTTGTCCAGGGGATGTAGTGATGAGTAGCAAATTTAGAAACATGCCAGATTGTGCCTTAAGCATCTTGCTTACTCACCGCATCTAGACTATTGTTAGCAATTTTCTTCCCGTGTTCTACCCAGATGTCCTCATAGTGCCCTTTATGGCCTGAGAGTGTAAAATGGACCCTGAGCTATAGAAAGGCTTGGTTCTCTATATGGACCTTAAGCAATTCCAAGAAACCATATCCGAGGCAGATAAATAAAAGAGGAAGAATACAAAATTCTTATTGTACAGCAGATCTGGCCAAATGCAACAAAATTTTTCAGGTCAAATTCATAGGATCATTCAATTAAGCAATATTTTAAACTGATAAACTACCTCTTCCAATTTGTAAGGCAAGGCAGCACCCTTATTCACCTCTGTTGCCCCCGTTTCTGCTGAGATCATTTCATGCAGTGAAGACGTTTATTTCCAAAGGTGACTTTGTTCCTTCCTGAGGCAAACACGTACGCAGGAAGTTAACTTGACAAACTACCAACATTTTAGTATACGCTTAGGAGGATCATTTCAAAGTTATAAAGACAAACCACAAAACTCCTACCCATTTAAACTGAAATTGTTTATTAGCCATTTTCTACACCATGTGGAACACAACGCAGGCAAAACAGCCTCTATAAAGATACATTAAATATCTGATATAAGAACCATTTCATGATATGGCAGTAAGTTTTGAGAGAATTATCTTTGCATCTCACTTTCACAATCAGAACAAATGTATGTTGCATTTTTATTATAAAAATAAAGATTTATAAAGCTTTCCATATAAATTTATTATAATACAAGAATGTAAAACTCCACATAAAAATTGGTCTTCATCTTTTTTACCTATTTTGACATGAACAATAAAGGAAAATAACGGAGTACCAGAGGACACTTTGGAAGAGATAACTATGTGCTCTAAAGCTCAGAAAAATGGAATGCGTCAAAGAAAAAACCCTGGTTGTCTGCCCAATTTATTACTAAGTGGAGAAAATCAATTAATAATAGATACTTAAGTGAAAATCAACTAAAAAACTTAGCTTTGGGGCTATGTACATCACTTTTAAAAAGTTGGCCTTGAAATCAAAAACTGTAAATGTAAAGAACTGAGGCAGTCAAGTCTTTGTCAGACATCAACATGATTTGACAGGTTGACATCAGTCTGCCTAAATGCCACACATTGCAGAATGTTGGTCTACATAAACGTACTCTGTTAAAATACTATTTTTAATGTTCAGGATTCTCCCTATTAATTAAGGGCCAAATGAGGGGGGAAATTCCATTTGTGTGGTGATGTCATGCTGTACAAACTTTTCCTGTCTCATAAGCTTATATAGTTCAGTTTTTGTCATGATTTGCAAGAATACTTGGTTCAAAGCCCACAATTGCTTCTGGATCGCTTACCTACTTCCTACAGCACATGTATACTGTGATTTATGCATACAAGCAATACTGTTTAACAATTAATAGAAACAGTAGCAAAAGGCATCTTTGGTCTTTATAAATAATACAACATTCATTATAAAACATAAACTGGAAAACAATGGCATTGCACAGAGTCTGTAAAATTTAAGAACTGAAACATCTCTGGATATTCCATGCTTTTCTGTAGTCTTCCAATGAGAAGCTAATTTATGAAGCAGTGTGCTATGTTTCCAACTAAAATTCCAAATCCACATAAATAAGCCTAAATGCAAGTGCACAAATAAACTATGACACTTTATGAGTAACAGTGTGTTTAGGATAACAATAAAAAAACCTAAATCAAAATCTAGGATTCTTTCCTTTGAATTTTGTTACATGTCTATTGCCTTTTGTAATAACGGAATGTGGTATTTTAAGATGAAGATTTAACCACTTAATTTTTCCTTACAAGTTTCCTTAGCTTTTTTCCATTTTCACGATTAATGTCTGCATGAAAATAAATAACTGTAAATCCCATAATACTTTGCATACTGCAGTGTGATCATCTTGATGGCACCACACCTGAACAATGGAAGCACCACTCCAGGAGACACTTCATTTTTCAACCGCAATGTTTTTTGAAACATTAACTGTTTTCTTCTAACTGATTTACCTGTTAAACAGATGAAAAACTGAATAGTTAGAATGCTCAACAAGTTTTAATGCCCAGTTTGCACAGGCTTATGTAAAAAGAGAAACTGGTTTTATAAACCAGAAAAAGCATTATGTTAAGAGCTCCAACTTATTGTTTAAGTTGAGCCCAACTATTTCAAGTGCTTTACTACATGAGTATTTCATGCTGCTCAGTTTTTGCCACAACACCAACAGCTGTGTGCATACAGTAACAATGCTACTATCTCCTCACTGTTACAGCGAACCTAAATTTTAAAAACTAGCGATTACATATTTTACATCAACAAATGATATTTTCACAAAATGGCCACCATATTTAATTCTTTGTGAGAAAACTTTGAGAGAATTTTATTTGATGTTGGGTTTTGAAACATTCTGTGGAAAGTTAGAAAAGGTCATGTCAAACATCTGTAATTCCAAATGCCACTGCAACAATATGGTCACCAAAATGGAAATGCATCTTTTTAAAATGACCATGGCGAACCTTTTCATGACAATCAATATACAAACAAAACTAAGCTACTTTAAAATTAGGTAAGTTTTTATTTGCCATGTATCTACTGTAAGAAAATCTTCCAGATGGCTTTTCTAACAAAGTAAAGCAAGAAATATAAAACCAAGAGTTCTTCCTGATATCATATATTAAGCAACCTGTCAGTAACATAACTAAGTAAAGGCAAACAAGCTAGAAAGTAAATGAGATAAAGATCCTGCCGGGCACATCACTTCTCAAAATGCTAAATGCCATCTGTTTTTATCAGCGTGCGAAAGACTTTGTTCTTGGATTCAGAGGGAAATAACGAACTGCATTTGAGGAGAAAAAACTCAGAACAGAAGAAATTTCAAATGAATGAAAAATCCTGCCCCCATTCTGTTAGGTAAACAAATTACATGAAAAAATTAGAAACAAAAGATCATTTTTACTCTGCCTTTTTATTTTTAAGTATTTGATAGGTAGGGGTCTGCAAGTCTTCAATGGTCTCCGCGATGGGTCTGTTAAGAGTTTCTGGAAGCAGAAGAGTCAGGAAACCAGCTGATAACCCCGTGATGCCAAAGATCATAAATGGTACAGATGGCCCAAGAGACTTCTAAAATAAATCAATAATTAATCCTTCATCAATTGATGCCCAATTGCATGCAGTACATGTACATAATTTAATAACACAGAAAAATCTACTACCCATAACTTTAATTCCATGACTTCCTAACCCCATCGCCTCTCCTATACAACTCCCTCCCTCTGTTTTTTTTTAAAAGTGTTTGATTGCATGAACAGGGATTAAGAAAATTAATTGTGTAAGGTGAAGGTATGAATGGATTTAAAAGCTGGAAAAGAAGGGAAGAACAGATAAACTGAGGGCTAGGATTGCACAGTAGCTAAGACTCTGATCTGTGAAACATAAAGTCCCCACTTCAATTACTGACTCTTTCCTGAACTGGTTAGGCAGCCATAGGCAAGCCACTCTCTCTCAAAGCCAAGTGTCCTATTTGCAACATGGCAGCAATATTCTTGACAAACTCTAACCCAGTGATTACAAAAGTGGGCAGTGGGATTATCTAGGGGGTCCTAAGTAACAAGAGGGTGGCAGGGGGGTGCTGGAGGTGGGCCCCTCCAAGCATGTTGTTTGCTTATTTATGATTGACCAGACTAGATCCTAAAGAAAAACACCTTTCTCACTTCAAGTTTCTGCCTCTGCATGGTGCTGAAATCTGGTAGAAACTCTTGGAATTTTTAGTGAACACGGCATCAGAGCTCTAGTCAGACCAGTATACTGCATTCTGAGAAACTGTTGTCACTGTATGTGCTTTTGTCTCTTTGTCATCTTTCAAGTTTTTGCTGGTAAGGCCTTAACGTAACAGTATTTAATCATTAAATGATTTGTTTCAGAATAAAAACATCAGAAGCAGAAAAATCAAAGCAGAAATATATACAATAGTTTGGACTATCTGAAGTGTGAATTTATACCAGTACCAAGTAATTAATTCATTGAAGTAAAAAGTTTTAATTGACTCTTGAATAAATGTGCAATTAATTGTTACTGTTTTTAATTTTGTTATCTTCCTTAGTGCCTTGTGCAAACTGCTATTATGAAGAATGCTTTTTATAGGATAGGGTAGGGGGCAGTGGACCAAAAAAGTTTGGGAACCACTGGTCTAACTTTACAGCAACAAGAAAAAACACACTTACCATAGAGGGAACAAAGGGAGCCAAAATGCCACCCAATCTGCAAGTCATTGAACAGACACCTAAGCCAGCATTTCTGTTTGAAAGAAAACATGGTATCAAGCTCAGAAGAGACTGGCGCCAGCAGGTGGAAGCCAACCACTGCACACACCTTCCAACAAAATGCCTCCAATCTGGGCAGCTGCAAGGACTGGGCTCCTCCCAGACCTGTGTGGCACACCTCCCTGCGATGTTTTCTCCCCCTACCCCTTTCCCTCATGGCAAAAGGATGGCCTGAATTGGGGTCAGCTGCTTCTCACTTCCTTACTCCTAAGCAAATGAGCAGCAATGGCAACCACAAGTTCCTACTAACCGGGAGAAGGCAAGGGGGGCAGTTGCTGCTTCCACCTGCCGAGCTAGCTGCAAGTAACTGAAAATAATCAAGCAAGCTACAAGTGGCAAAGCTGCAGAAAGAATTGCTGCTGCCTTTTGCCACCACTAGCTGCTCACTCATTCCACTTACTGCTGTTGCCCCAGACACCCTTGTGATGTTGCAAGTGTGTCTATGACAATCCCTCATACACAGGTTAAAATGGCATCTAACGACAGCAGAAAACAATGAGGGGTGAATGGGGGAGTTTGTAGTGTAAGGGAGAAACTGATTAAAACTACCCTTCTTTCCAACAGTGGAAATCTAATACTAGGTCCAAACCCCTATCAATAACTCCACTGTCTCAACCAATGTATCTAGTAAAAATGTTTCAGTCAGTGGCAGACAGCTCTGATGACATTAAGGAAGCAGTCTCAAAAAGCTGCATCAATAAAGGGACAGGGCGTGACTATAGACTTTACTACCATTGCTGTAAAGATGATTGTACAGCACAGTTCCTATGTTTTCTAATATGTCAGTCTTATGTTCAGTTTCAACATTTCTTGAACTCTGTAGGGGATTTCTGCTGGTATTAAATCCTTGTAAACTTGCAAGGATAAACCCTATTACATGTTTACTGAAATGTCTTTGAACTGACTGTACTGACTCACACTGCGTAATCTGCCTTGAGTCTCAGAAAGGCAGACTATAAATAACATAAAATCAATCAATCAATCAATCAATCGCCATGATGATGATTTATATAGAGTATTTGAAACCTACAAAGCACTTTGCAGCATATTATCTCTGTAATCCTTACAACACTCCTTTAAGGACAAAAAGTTATTTTATCCCCATGGCTTAAGTATCACTGTGTTTTCATCTAGTGATGTCGTTACTTAGGGCCTGGAATGACCCACTGAGTTCCAATCCAATCTGGCCCATGTAACTTTGGGTGATATATCTCTAGTTTAAAAAAGAGCCTCTTCTGGCATGAATCAGTAATTAACTCTTTAGGATATCTGCATCCCCAAATATTTTTTTATTTATATATTTGAAGAATTTGCATACCATTTTTTTTACAAAAAAAATAGTTTCCAACAATAATGCAATACAATATGCCAAGAAATCACTTAAAATTTAAAACAACCATTGAAGAGCTTACAAGAAATAAAATTAATATAAAATGCCCTTAGGAAGAACAGGAAGAACAATTTTTGCATGGTACTAAATACATTATCTGAACTGAAAAAATGTGAGGTGTTGCTGTGCCTTCAGGGGCCACTGCGCCGAGAGAATAGGATGCTAAGCAGATGACAGAAGCACACAGCCATAGGCTGCCTGTTTAAGTGGAACTCACGCCATGTTTGCATTCGAAACTACAATTAGTGCAATGTCTGAATTAAGTCACATTAATATGGTGCAAACTAGATGAAGAAAACTAAGTAATTTTGAAGTATTACCACTAGGTGGTAGCAAAAACTTATTTTCAAATTACTCCAGAGTTCATTCTCAATCTTCATCGCATAATAATAAAACCTTTTAGAGATATATTCCTAAAATGGATTGAAGCATGCAGTATTATTTCAGTTGATCCTATAGGTGGAAAAATCATAATACCGAGCCGGGGGTGGGGGAGGGGGGGTCATCAATATTTTTTACTTGAAAGGCAGGATATAATTTTATTTCCGATATACTGATTTAAAATATATGATGGCTCCCTCTAATCCCAAATTTGTTTTTCCATAGTTTCTCCATTAAGAGAAGGAAACTATATGCCTGAACATGTCTCACAATCCCTAGAAAAGGGCAAATCATTCCAAATAGGAAGTTGCAGCCACCCCAATTATAATTTATATTTTAATAGCTTGAAACACCTGTCAGTACTTAAACTGAGATACATTCCCTTGTCTATCATTCACCTGTTACTGTCAATTTAAAGCTTTGTTTCCCACCTTTCCCACAAAGATCTCCATGGGGTCTCAGTTGTCAATCTATGTACATGGGCAACAGTATACAGAAGTAAGTGACCCTACAGATATCTCTAGTTCAAGGCCACTTTAAAGTTTTATAGGGCCAAAACTACATTGAACTAGGGCAGGGGGAGGTTAAAAAACCAGAAAGCCTGTGAAGGTCTTGCAGTACTGGCAAAATATGAGCAACTTGGTGAGCCCCAATAATAACCTGAGTCTCAAACCAATTGCTATATCTGAATGCTTTTTAAAGGCACCCACAAATACAAGTCATTACAGTAATTTAAACTGGATGTTACTAAGATGTGGGTAACTGGAATGGTTTTGTTCTGCTAAAGTAGTTATGAGCTGCTTTAGCTGACTCTTAGGTAAAGAGTAATCCACAGTGTTGCATAAGAATTGTTTTACTACCAGCCAATAGCTTTATTTACATTCAGCAAGGCCAACGAATCTGTAAATGGCCAGTCTGGGAGCACAAAGGTTAAAACTGCACAAATGTAGCCTGCATGTTAAATATAGCTACTGCCAGGGTTTTTTTTCTGGGAAAGAGGTGGCGGAACTCAGTGGGTTGCCCTCGGAGAAAATGGTCACATGGCTGGTGGCCCCTTGATCTCCAGACCGAAGGGAATTTAGACTGCCCTCCAAGCCAACGGCGCGGAAGGCAATCTAAACTCCCCTCTGTCTGGAGATGGGGGGGGGACACCAGCCATGTGACCATTTTCAAGAGGTTCCGGAACTCTGTCCCACCGCGTTCCTGCTGGAAAAAAGCCCTGGCTACTGCTATTTTAACTGCCCTGAGTTGTGCTGTACTGCTATCATTATTTGAAAATTAGGGTTCAAATAAAAAATTCAGTTTTTATTTACCTCACTACTGTTGGATAGAGTTCTGAAGTATAAATATATATGATATTGAAGGCAGCACTTACAGTAAATTTTCCATATAAGGCTAAGAGAGTGGGACTGAAGAAAAATTCTAGAAGAGAACAGAAAAGTAAAAAACAATCACTTGCAAAAATGTAAGCATGACTCATCTCTTTTGTGAGCAAAGTCCTCCTAGGCAGCTCTTAGTAACTACAACCAATGTCTGGGAACCATTCATTTCCAAAGTAAATTTGTTTTAAAGATTTACAAGAATCATTAAAATATCGATTATTCCAGCAGTCAATGATAAGCTTGTTTTGTGATCTTTTCCCTACCCAGAAATGTTTTTAAAAGCTCATAGTATGCAATGCTGAAAAAGCTACATTTAATGAATATGACTATATTGGAGGCAGAAATTTGGGTTGGTATATCTGTCTCTGTTCTATGTATTTGTCCAAGCTGTGTTTGGTTTTAAAAGTCTCGTATACACCTCTTAAAGTTTATTCTTGGTGAGTATACGCTACTGATGAATAGTTTGGTATTTATCTGGACTTGTCTTACATGTATTTTCCATTAAGGGTGCTATCAAATTTGACCACATCTGCGTTCCTTATCTTGTTAACATCTCAAATCACAATCTTAGAGCATCCTTTACCCTACTGCGATTTCAATCTATGCCCTCGGCAATATTGTCCAGACGTTATTCTCACACTCCTATTGTCCAAAGGGTCTGTATATGTGGATCTCATACATTCGAGGATTTACCTCACTTTACTCTTTTCTGCCCTTTATATTCTGACCCCAGATCTAAGTTTCTGGTGGGAATTGTATCTGGTCTAAGCTTACATACACACACTGAGAAAATCTCATTTTTGCTTTCCAATGTTGACGTGTATGTTTCATATAGAGTTTCACTTTTTGCCTTTTACTGCTATGAAAATAAGGTCTAATGCAGCAAAGAAAGAGGGTGTTACCTGAACTTGCAGTTAACTTACTGCTTTCTGGTTTTAATTGGTGTCTGTTTTAGTGGAATTCTCCCCATGTTTTGGTAAATCTGTATTGCATATATAATTGTATTTTACCCAATTTTTATTTTATTTAAACGGGTTTTTGTAATTTTGTGATAGCCTATAGCTATACCCAATAAACTCTGGCTGGCTGACTGACTGACATAAAGAGTGCTATTACAAGTATCCACAATGCAATGCAGTTCACTGCTTGAAACTACCTACCAGTGCAGAAAGACAACTATTAATATGTCACTACAAAATGTGATCTTGTAGTGGTACGGTAAATGTAAATGGTAAATTGCTCTAGGCTGAAAACAGCCTACATGTGATATACTTGTGGTTACCATAGAGTGGTCACTCAAATACAGCCACCCTCAATTTTGGTTAATTGTTTTCATACAAAAATCATTTTGAAAAATCTTCAAGCAATGGATAAAGGACCACAGCAAATATAATTCTCTCTCTTTCCCCAATTCTGACACTCCTTTTAACTCTCCATGCAAAAATAGGATGCACAATCAATGAAGTATGTGGCTACACAAGGCTGGCATCAGCACACAGAAAGATGGGCAGCTTCCAGGGCCCATGACTTCTGGTGGGGTCCACTACTCCACACACTGCCTCTGATGCCTGCACTCACATCCTTCCACTGCCGGCTTGTGTGAATGTTTTGTGACCTCTGCTCCCAGCTGCATATGCCACTTACTATTGCTGGAGAAGAACATGGGGATGACGCATAAAGCATTAGCATTCCTGGTAGCCATGGCAGTGTACTTTGCAAATACATATTGGCTCACTTCAGATGTTATGTGAAGCTACAGTTTAATTAAACAAACCATGGCAATGAACCCAGCATTTTTCATGTGCCTCAGAGATCTGGTTGTGAACAGAATTCTAGTTTCACAAATGAATCATATTAAATTTAAACCATGGTTCCACATGATTCCTGAACTGAGTCAATGTGTACAGTTCAAAATGCAAGCTTTTAGTTTATTTAGGAAAATTTCACAATGCTTTTCTTATTTGCCACTACTACATGTGTTCAGTATTTTGTTTTCTGATATGACCAGTTGTGTGTACATTGGCAAGAGTTACATTTACTTTTTTTAAGCACATACTCACCACCAGTATTCTCTGGCAAGAAGATAGTAAATATACATGCAAAACCTGCAAATATCAAAAAAGCAGTTGTACTTTTACGTCTTCCTGACCTACAGAGAAAAAATAACACAACTTCAGTCTGGAAATCCTCAAGGATTCATATTTTTCAAAAAATATTTGAAATATTCTTAAAGACATCAATGAGGAAAAGAATCAGGCTGCCGAGTACTATATGTCCAAATTTTCTCCAAGTCTCAAGAATTGAGCATGTTAATGTTAAACAGAATATTAATCTTTAATGAGGCCATTGATGTATGAAGCAGGCATGACTTCACTAGGCTAAAAAAGCAGAGTTCACGTACTGCCCAAGCCCAACAGGTGATCAATCCCAGTACACAAGACAATTTTGGGACCTCCATGACAATCATAGTTTATATAACTCAATAAAACAAAAGTTAATGCAAAGCTTCTCAATGTAATTTTAGGTCTAATGATACAATTTCCTAAAGAAATTAGACGTTTATTAGTCTTACCAAGGTTTCTCAATGAAGAACATACAAAGTGGAAATGCTGGAATTTCGACAAGGCCATAGAGAGCCACATTTAGATACAGATTTCCTCCTAATTCACCAGCATTCAACGTTAAGCCATAATATACAAGGCTGCACACATACCTAAAAATATCAGTAAAAGATTGATCAGCAGATGATGATTGCTGTAAGCAACATTATTTAACGTTTAAAGACTATACAACAGAAAAACATAATCTTGTGCACACATGAGCCAATAAGAACTCTAGCAAAGACGCTGATAGTTATCAGAATACTTCTTTTTATGAGTGGGAAAAGTCCTCCAAACATACCATCGATTCTATCATTTCTTCATGGTGCAATTTCTGCAACAAGAAGCGTACTTCATCCACTGTTGGCCCATGAATAACAGGCTGAGACACCCAATATGAATTTTGTTAAAACCAACAAAACCCCAAATTTACCAGCTTATTTCGACTAACAAGAAACTCAGAATCAAGCCATGAGTACACACATCCCCGCCCTCCTATGTCCCTCATCCCCATAAGCTGGAGAATGAACAGCCTTGCCCTGTATCTACACAGCAGGATGGTAGCAGCCCCCTCCTGTCGGCAGCAAGCAGGAAAGAAAAGGTACTAGCGGAGCACTGGAAATAGTTCAGCAGTTCAGGCCTCTCTCTCTCCTATCCTCTATCTTTTGGGAGACAACAACATGTGGAGCAGAAAGTTGCAGGCCAGCACCAAAAGGTGGAGGGGAGCTGTGGGGAGGGGGGGGCAAGGCAACCAAAACACACAAGACAACCATGATTGAGTTAAAAGAGGCCACAACTTTATTGATTTACAGCTTGCGAAGCATTGGTACTGCATACGGCACAGATCTGAGTATCAGCTGACCCACCTGCCAGCCGATGAACCCCATGCCCCTTCAGACCATGGGATAACAATTAGTGGGATACCACATGGGTGTACACCCTTGTGGATCCGATGGCACCTGGGAGTGAGGCGGACCTGACAGCCCCCAAGCTTAAGGGGATCCTCATAATAGGGAAACTGAGCTCACGGGCCATTTCCCCCCAAACAGATCAGTGCCCAATGACCAAACCACCTGCTCCACTCCAAAGTTGTGATAAAAGGGAGGGCTAGGTGGGATGATGGCCACAAGTCAAGTGCCAAGGGGCAGGGCCTGCCTCTCCTTACAAGGGCCAGCAGTGAACCTGAGAGGAAACTGCGTCTCCAGGTCCGCAGCCCTCTCCCCTGCCCCACGCTGCTCAGGCTAGCCTGCTCTAATTGGCTGGCCTTGGCATTTGAATCAGGGTGGCACGAGTTGCCCTGCCAAGAGCACAGTGGCTGCTTTGCACCCTGCTCCCTCCTGCGCTGCCTGCAACTGAGTCCCCCAGTTAAGTCTGGAGGTCAACATTACTCATCCTGCTAGGCTCTTAGCAGGAAAGAGACTCAGTCCCTTCTGCCTCCATGCAAAACAAACCACAGGCAGATAAAAATGATACCAGGATATTGTGCTGTGGCTCTCATTCATACACACCAAATGCCCCTGTATGTATGTAGGAACACACAAACAACTAAAATCTCTAAATGGAAATTTTAGTACAGTGCTTATGCTGTATTTCTCATACCCTTCATCTCTTAGCCATTATATCACAGAAACTTTGAGGGTGTTGTCATGGACAGGAAAACAGAGTTGCGCTTACCGTAACTACTGTTCATTGACGTCTTCTGTGCAGACACACATGGGGGACTGCGCCTGCGCAGACCTGCAGACCGGATTTTTCTTTTCTAGACTACGTCCACTAGGGGGCGCACGTGCGCACCAATGCGCATGCGCGGCTTTTCCCGCCCGAGCGACATTGGGCGACGTCGCCCCCTTCCCCTCAGTTTCTCCTTTGCCGCCGAATGCCTTCACATTAGATGGAAGAACACAGCGGGGTAGGAGGGAGAGTTGTGTGTCTGCACAGAAGACGTCAATGAACAGTAGTTACGGTAAGCGCAACTCTGTTTTCACTGTCCGTCTTCTGTGCAGCCCCACATGGGAGACTCACAAGCCACTTACCCAGGAGGCGGGCATGTGTTCTCATTGAAAAAGGGATTGAAGCACTGCTTGACCAACAGCAGCCTCCTTCCTTTCCCACACATCCAGAGCATAATGTTTAGCAAACGTGTCGGAAGACAACCACGTTGCAGCTCTGCAGATGTCTAACAGAGGCACCCCCCTAAGGAAGGCCGCAGAAGAGCTTGTGCCCTGGTGGAATGAGCTGTTATTTCCAAAGGGCAAGGCAACGTAGCCTGCGAGTAGCAAGCCCTAACAGTCTGAGTCACCCAGCGAGAAATTGATTGAGCTGTAGCAGCCTTTCCCTTCCTGGGCCCATAATAGCATACAAACAGTTGTTTTGCACATCTAAACTGTGAAGTACGTTGAAGGTAAAATAAAATAGCCCTTCTCACATCCAAGGAATGTAAGGCCCTTTCAGAGTTATTAGTAGGGTCAGGAAAAAATATGGGCAAGACAATATCTTGCGAGGTATGGAATTGAGTAGAGACTTTAGGTCTGAAGCGAAGGTCAGGTCTCAGAACCATTTTATTTTCATGGACTTTCAAAAACGGAGGATCCGACCTTAAAGCTGCCAACTCGCTAACTCTGCGAGCAGATGTAATGGCGACCAAGAAGGCCACCTTACAAAACAACCATTTTAACTCACAAGTAGCTAGCGCTTCGAAGGGCGATTTCATAAGCCCCGCCAATACTACTTGCAGTGACCATTGAGGAACAATATCTTTAACCTGTGGAAACATGTTATACAATCCTTTCAAGAAGGATTTTGAGAGGCTGTGGGAGAAAACTGTTTTCCCATCTATCTTAGGGTGGAAGGCTGAAATGGCCGCCAAATAAACTTTAACAGAGGAATTAGAGAGTCCCCCGTCCTTTAGAGACAGGAGGAACTCAAACACAGATGACAGCTGGCAATCCCAAACATTCACTCCCTTGTCACTAGCCCAGGCTTCAAAACGCTTCCATTTAGCAGAGTATGACCTGCGAGTAGTGTCCCTACGTGCATTCAGCAAAATCTCAGCTACTCTGTCAGACATTCCTTCCGACCCATAATGTGCCAAGCAGTGAGGCTCAGTTTGGGTAGGTCGTGATACCAAACCCCCTTGTCGGACAGAAGGTCCGGGTTCAGAGGGAACCGATAATATGACCCCTGTGACAGCTGCATGACATGTTGGAACCAAGCTTGTCTGGGCCAAAAGGGCACTACTAGAATTATGTGAGGCCCATCTCCCTGAATCTTGGTGACGATTCGAGACAACAGCGGGAACGGAGGGAAGGCATAAAACAGGTGCCCTGTCCAGAGTATCTGAAACGCGTCCCCTAGGGAATGGCGACCTAGACCTCCCCTGGAGCAAAATTGTGGAGCCCTCTTGTTGTCCTCTGATGCAAAGAGGTCTATGTCTGGGAACCCCCAGTCCAAAAAGATGGTATTCAGGTAGGAGTCTGCTATGGTCCACTCGTAATTGTTGGATCGCATACAACTCAGTTTGTCTGTGATCACATTTGTGGTGCCCGGAATGTGGACTGCATGAATAAACACGTTCCTTTCCCTGGCCCAGTTCCAAATTCGAATGGCCTCGTCGCAGTGCCTTGGAGGTAGTGCCCCCTTGCTTGTTCAGGTAGAACATCGTGGTGCAATTGTCCGTGAGCACCTGAACGGATTTCTGTTGTAGCGTGTCTGTGAATGCGATAAGGGCATAACGTACCGCTTTCAATTCTAGCAGGTTAATGTGATCTTCCCTATCCTGCTCTGACCAAACCCCATGTGCCCTAAGGGACCCACATTGGGCTCCCCCTCCTATCGTGGAGGCATCAGTCGAGATAGTGATCTCGGTTTGGACTGACCCAAAGGCAACGCCACCTAAGAGATTAGCTTCACTAAGCTACCATCGTAAGGAACGAAGAACCCCTCTAGGGATGGAATATCTCTTGTTCTGAGATTCGTGTTCAAAATCATGAACCGAGAGGAACCACATCTGGAGAGGTCGCATATGCAACCGGGCCATAGGGGTAACTGCTGTAGACGAGGCCATAAGGCCGAGTAGTCTCTGGATAGCAGTCGCAGACTGGAACCTACATCTCGAAAACAGGTTCACCATCCTGCCAATCTTTAATGCGTGTTCCCTGGGCAGAAAACCTCTATTTACATCGCCATCCAGTTCTATACCGATAAATAGTATTCTCCTGGACGGGGTAAGGTTAGACTTTTTGAGGTTAACCAAAAGTCCTAACCGGGAGCAGGTAAGCATCACCGTATCAATTTGGACCCGAAGGTCATTAGCAGAGGGTGCTGCCAAAAGCCAATCATCAAGGTAGGGATAGATGGTACAACCTTGTTCCCTCAAATATGCCACTACAACAGCCATACATTTAGAAAAAACTCGGGGGGCTGTTGATAGTCCAAAAGGGAGCACCTGATAATGGTAGGTCCTATTATTACAAAGGAATCTAAGGTACTTCCTATGGTCAGGATGGATGGCAATATGGAAATATGCGTCCTTGAGATCCAGAACGGCGAACCACATGTCCTCAGGCATTAACTGGAGGACTGTATTTAAGGTAAGCGTTCTGAACCATTTAACGAGAACGAACTTGTTAAATTCTCTCAGGTCTAAAATAGGCCGTACTCCACCATCCTTTTTGTCTACAAGGAACATCCTAGAGTAAAAACCCCAGGAGGGGTCTTGAGGAAGAACCTCCTGCACTGCTCCCTTTTGGAGAAGCACTATAACCTCCGTCTGTAACTTATCAGAAGAGGATTGCACTGCATAATCAGGAAGAGACAACACAGGGTAAACATCAAACTGAATTTTATAACCAACAGCAATAACGTTGAGTACCCAACTATCACGGGTAATCTCTGCCCATGCAGAGGCAAACTGAGCCAATCTGTTTCCAAAAACGACAGACTGTTCAAATTCTAGTCAGAACTGCTTGGGTTGAGTTGCTGACTCTTTGGCATCGGGGTCCTGTTGAGTGCGCCGTGGCCGGTAACTAGGTCTCCTGCGGTGGAAGGTATTCGCAGGGGGTTGGAAGGGCCTGTAGGACCCATAACGTGGATACGGTTGATATCTATGTTGCCGAATCTCACGATATCTCACGATAGCCTTGAGACAAGCAGTACTGATACCAATTGTCGGTGAACTGCCTGGATGGGAGAATCCCGTAGGAGCGAGCTGTCAGTCGGTCTTTACGCTTCTACGAGAGGTACTCATCCGTTCTGGATGAGAATAGAGATTGACCCTCGAAAGGTAGATTCTCTACTTTGTTTTGTGTCTCGACAGGCAGTGCAGTTGTGCGGAGCCATGAGTGTCTGCGAAGCACGATGGAGGATGCCAATGCTCTCGCAGAGGTGTCAACCGTGTTGCGACCAGCGTTGATTTGTTGTCACGACAGCCGTAGCGCCTCATCAAGTATTACTTTAGCCAATACTTTTTGATCAGCAGGAAGCTTTTCCATGAAGACCGCCATGCGATTCCATAGGAAAATCTGATAGGCTCCCATGATTGCCGAATAATTGGAAATTTTCAGTGTAAGGGCCGCCGATGAGCATAATTTCTTGCCCAATGAATCTAGCTTCCTGCTTTCCTTGTCAATGGGTACAACATGGGAACCCTGGCGCTGACGGGTCTGCATCTCCTCAGTAATGAGGGAAGAAGGTGGTGGATGAGCAAAGAGATGCATACAGACGTCATCTCTGGTCTTATATAGAGCTTCCAGTTTACGAGATGTCGGGTAAACTGATGCTGGCTTTTCACAGATCGTGTTGATGATTTCCACTAATCCTTCTGTGAATGGGAATGAGGATTCCCAGAGTGGACATACTGCAGAATTTTATCTTTCGGCTTCGGATCTACAGCCGAAATCTCGATGTCCAGAGAACGGGCCATACGGACCATCTGTTCTGTATAGAGCCTGTAATCTTCCGTTGGAGAAATACGACCAGTCCCAATAATGATGTCCTCGGGTGACGGGTCAGACGGAGGGCTAGGGCTCGGATCTTGATAAGGCCCGCGCTGCTGGTAGGGAGAACCCCATCCGGGTGACCCATAGCAGGAGAAATCGCTCCGTATGACACCCTAATACTCTCTGCCAAGGGACGGGGAATAGGATCGGTGAGACCTTGCATAGAGGGAGCCTTCTCTCTCAAAACCTCTCCACGGTGAATGATAGGGTAGATTCTCTCTACCAGTAAAATCATCAGCCGGCCCGGCACAGGATGCAAGAGGTGGAGCGTCAGGCAGGTCACCGTCCTCACCAGAAGAATGGTATGATGGAGGAGACAGGTGCGGGGAAGGAGTCTTGGGCTTCTCCCAGAACACCTCATCAGTTTGGACCAAAGTCGATTGTCTGTGCTTCGACTTCTTCTTGGCTTTCTTCTCACCCTGAGAGGGCAAGGTACGGTCGTAGTCTCGACTCCGAGTCACCAGATCCGATGTTGTCAACGGATCCGAAGCCTGCGGTTCCGACCGAGCACTAGGCTTCGGAGCGAGGCTGAGGCGAGTCGGCTCCGTATGTTTTGGAACCGATGATGTTGGTTCCGGCATCGGATCCGACGGTTCAGGAGCCGATCCGGCCAGGATGTTCGGATCCGACGAAGTCCTCTGCACCTTCGGAGTCGACGTAGACGGTGGTTCCGACCTCGAGGGAGACCTGGATCGATATCGTTGCTTCCGAGTTGGATCCGACTTTGAAGGCTTCACGCGATCCGAAGTGGAGCCCGAAGCATCTTTCGGATCCGAAATCGGAGTCGGGGTTTGTCAGAACCGATCCGAAGAGCAGGAGCGGGGGGTGGAAATGGAGCTACGGGCAGACTGTGCAATCACTGATGGGGCTTCAACTGTCCCGCTTACTGGCGACGGACCTTTTTGAGGGGTATCCGCGACTCTTGATGCCCTCATAGCCCTCCTCCAGAGTAGGGCATTCAACCTGTTAGCCCTCTCAGCCCTGGCCTTAGGCGTAAATCGTTGGCAATGCTCACACTTCTCAACGATGTGTCCTTCGCCCAAGCACTCGAGGCAAACGGAATGGCCATCCGTCCTCGTCATCTTGGTAGCGCAAGTCGAACAGCATTTGAATAAGGCTTTCTCAGCCATCTCTCGCCAAAACAAACGATCTCCTCACAAAATGGCGTTATCTTCTTCACAACGGACAGCTAGATCTTTACCGGTCGGCGGCAAAGAAGAAACTGAGGGGAAGGGGGTGACGTCGTCCAATGTCGCTCGGGTGGGAAAAGCCGCGCATGCGCATTGGTGCGTACGTGCGCCCCCCAGTGGACATAGTCTAGAAAAGAAAAATCCGGTTGGCAGGCCTGCGCAGGTGCAGTCCCCCATGTGGGGCTGCACAGAAGACGGACAGTGAACCTCAGTTCTCAATCCGATACACTGAAGAGGGGGGGAAGCTTATGAAAAATCAAGACACCAAGATCTCACAATTTCAAAAGAAAGGGTGATCAGGAAAACTAGTTCTCTCTTAGGTATTTATGTCTGTTTGATGTACCACAAACATTAAAACTGTTCCAACACAGCTTCAGAATAAAATTTCTCCCCATTAGGATTTGCCTTTCCCATGTGAGATTAATTCATGTACTCTCTGAATCTCTTTTTATTAATTACCAGATGTACATCAAGATGACAGTACGCCACCGAAGGACTGGGTGTTGAACTAAATTTAGGACACTGGATGCTGAGTTATCCTTTTTCACTGCTCCAGCACACTGTTTCAGTTTCACAGCAATTCTTTCTTTTCCATTACCAAGTGCAATGGATAGTAGAACTTTCTCTGCTTCTGCACTTCTGCCTTGGGAGTACAGCCATCTTGGTGATTCTGGAAGCATACTGAAAGAGAAATATTGCAACAAAAACACTTGAGCTTACTCGCTAAAATACTGTCTTTTTTAAAGTCTGCATATTAATACAAGTGTCTGATTATGTGATAATCATAGAGTTGGATCTAGAATCAATTTTCCACCTGTAGAGCAGAACTTTCTCACCTTCCCCTTGCAACTGCAGCCCACTGATCTTCATGAAATGCTGTTCCTGGTCGACAGGGAACTCAAAAGACTACATGAGAGGGGTCTGCAGCACAAAGAGAGAATCAGTGGTAACTTTCAATTTAGTCAGGATCCAACTCTATGATACTAAATGCTTTCCAAAGTTTGACAGAAATTTTCTAGTATAGAGAACTTGTAAAATATATATAGAGTCTTGTAGAGATTTGCAATCTGAAAATTGATTAAAATATTAAATTCTACAAACCACTGACAAACTAATGCACTAGTTTATCATAAATTTCTTTTTAAAACCCTTTAGTTGAGTAACTCCATTTTCAGTCACAAAAGAGAAGAACCCATTGCTACAACCAGGAAGGCTTCCATCTTCCTAAATCCAAAGGGGCAGAATACTCCTGCTTTTGCATCTGCCCCTTATGGCTGCATTTCATAGTTATAATTTAATCTAACAATGTATTCTCAAGAAAATAAAGAATGCATACATTTTTTCTTTCATCTCATTATAATAAAGCTTTAACATGGGCACACTTGCCTTCCGTGTATGCAGTGAGATGGATCGTGTCCAATCTCATTTTTTTTCTTATTGCATTCTCTCATTGCACATTATCAGTGCAGCAGCTAACTAAAGCCCATCAGACTTCCAAATGGCAAATGAGACTTCCTCACCACAATTCATTTTAAATTACTATTAGTAGTGTGAAAGACAGACTAAATAAGCTGTTTCATTCAATAAGACAAGAGGAACACAAACCTACTGGAAATGACGCATCGTAATTGCTTGTTACATTAAAGCCATAACCAATTGAACAATCACAGTAATATTACAGTAATGTGTATTATAATACCATAGTCACAAGACAAAGTGCAAGAAGGAAAACATCTTTTACTTGCTTTATTTTTAATTAATTTTTTCTCTATAGATTTCTTCTCTGCAATCCATTTGTGTCATTATTCCACCAGCTACTCTAAGAATCTATATACATTACATGCAGCTTCATTATACAAAAGGATATCTTCCTTATTATAAATTCGTTCCCAACTTCCCATGTATGTGTCTGTATGTTTCGTTTTAATCATCTTTCATTATTTTGTGTGTGTGTGTGTTTAAGCACGTTTTATTGTTATTGTTTGCTGCTTTACGGGCCCTAAATTGAGTGGAAAGGCAGCTTAAAATGTTTTAAATAAATTAAATACATATTAGGCTTTATGTCCAGGTATAGATGCAGTATTTAAGAGATGGGGCACAGTCCACAAACTCACACATCCCTAACCTTCTCTTTTCAAAACTGATTGTACTGAGCAGGATTCTGTCTGGCACGTGGAGAGTGGCACTCAGAGACCTGAACTGCCCCCCTCCTCCTCCCCACTGTAGCCTGTTGTGCCCTTCAACATGTCCTTGGGGGTTGGTGGATCTCTGGAAACAGCAATGGGGAAATTGGCAAAAACCCTCTTCCCTTTTGTAGTAATAAAAGAATCTTCCCCACAAGTGGAAAGCATGGTTTGGATGCATCCTGACATGTAACTTGACATTAGCTCTAAGGTCAACACTAACTACAGTTAGCTTTCTGCCACAATCTGAAGTATTTGCATGTCCACCAGAATGGCCCCTCCTGCTCAGGCACCATCAGCACTGGCTATTCTGCAACTGGCAGAAACACAGCGAGAGGCCCTGCCAGGCCCGACCAGTATCCATCACTCCATTGGCAGGTTTCACTCATTTATAACCTAGTTTCCTTGTCTGCAGCCTTGGTTTTTTTGTTAGGAAAGGGAAAGGTGGGATATTAAATAAATAAAATTTATCTTCCGGGGTGCAGTACATCAATGTAGCCTTAATATAGCAAGCAAAATACCTACCAAACTTTTATTCTGCCTTCCAGTGACAGAGTAAATTTCTTTCAAGTTAGCTCACACCTACATAAAATAGTTACTTACAAAGAGAGAAGAAGAAAGAAAAGTCCAGGAGAATTTGATACAAAGGCCAGAAACCGCCACTCCCGTATACAATAACCCAATAAGGCATAAACCGCTATGCCAACTGCGAATGTCACATTTGTTAACGAGCCTGAAAGCAAAACACAGAAATCAGCTACTGCATTAAATACTAGTACCATTTCCCTAGTATCTCAAGTTCTCCCAACAGCATCAATGTAGCAGGGCCACAATTCTAAAAGCCCTTACTCTTGAAGAATCCAAATTACTTAAGAAAGACACTTCATGTATATTCTAATCTATAACCCTCCTAAAGTTTAAAAGACATGAAATGCTTTGTGGACTTGTGTGCCATTTATAATGAAACACCTTGCTCATGGTATCTTAACCCTTTACATTCCTCAACCTTAGGACAGCTAACAGAGAGCAACAATTTGATGTAAAATTTTTATTAGATTCCAATTATTTTTTAAACTGAGGTAGATTAAGCGAGAAGTGAAGGACATGCAATAGATTCAAACTGAGCAGAGAGGGTACAAAGAAACATAGCTGATGCATCTTTGTATATTCCAATAAATAATCCAGAGGGAGACAGAAGCTACAGAACAAAGGCAGAAAGCTTCTCCCCCTCCCAAACTTATTAGCACTTCAATTTGAATCATACTGATTTGAAAAACTAAATCCTCTGATTTCAATTAACATATACTAAGCCAATATTCATAGGACCCTGACCTTATGAAGATGTCGTTTGAACAGATATTTCTTAAAAACATTCTCAATTAAGGCAATTATGGAAGAATCCAAAGTTAAAGAACAAAATGCCTGCCATCTACTGTATGTAGTGTAAGAAATAATAAATACCATAAGGAGAGTTCACAAACTGCAGTTGAAAAACTGGAGCTTATGGACCCTTTGACATGGTTGCCATGTCTACCAATACATCATCAGTGTGCTATTGTGAAACAGTGGCTCCCTCTCCCTGCCAAGTACTAATCAACTGTCTCAGCCTGCTCGATGGCTGAGAGATACTAAACAACACAGCACCTGAAATGGCAGGCAGCAGGGAGTGGAGCACCTCTTCAACCTCTCAATGGCCAGCTCTGCCGGGGGGGAAATGATAGGTGAGCCAAGAGAAACCAACAGGAGGGAGAAACCATAAAGGGAAAAATAGACAGGAAGCAGTAACAGATAAAATGGGAAGGAAGCATTTGGAGAGAAGAAGAATCAACAAGACAATGAGAAGGCATGACTCGTTACATTTTCTACAAGGTAATAATAACACACATGGGGAAGTAGGGGTAGAGGAAAATAGAGGGATAATCAAAAAAGGTACAAGACCACATTCTGTTTACAACTCATCTACAATGGCATAACTGAAAGACTTCCCCAAATTAAGAAAACAAATGATCAAGCCACCCCGAGAGCAACTGGCGGGTTCACATGTGTTATACATCGGCTGTCTCTTGATGGCCCAGCTGAATGTATGAACTAATTCCATCAAAAAGGCATTCTGCAATATGAAAGCTCTATCCATGGTGCTTGATCTATCAGAGTGCATTCACATATACAAGCCACCACCTCTACAATTATCTAGTGATAAACAACATGCATCAATGACAGATGCAGTGTTCTTGCAACGTTCATTTAGGGGACGAAAGTTTTGATTACAAACCTTTGGACAGGGCCATTTTTAAAATAACTCTATATAGTGCCCAACTGTCACAAAAATTACCTAATAATGACATCAGGGAACCAGCAACACAATGTCGCGGTGTCTCCTCCTGCGAGAAGTGTGTTTTTGTTCAGCTCCAGTCAAACAGGAATAGGAGTGCTGGAGCACTATATAACACTGCTTATTCAGGATGGGTGAGTGGTTGTCATAATGGGTGCAGTAAAAAACGGGGGAAGACTTAATGGAAAAACCAACAATGCTGGGAAAAGTTGAAGGCAGAAGGAAAAGATATGTGAGATGGACTGACTCAATGAGGAAGCCACAGCCTTCAGGTTGCAAAACCTAAGACAGGACATTTTAGAGGTTGTTATTTCATAGGGCCACCGTAAGTCAGAAGCTACTTGACAGCACGTAACAGATACAAAATGCCTGCTTTCTTTCACATCTTCCAGAAACCTCCCCTATCACTAATAAAGCACTCAGAGATTGAGATCAGCTGCCCCAAACCTAATTTAACAGGAGTTTGAGCAGGCGTTTAATCATGTTTACATTCATGCACACTGTTTATAAAAGTTTGGGGCAGTCAACTAGCCTGGACATGAGCCATTTATGGGTGAAATCGAGGAAATTTTTGGAAGTTGGCAAGTGCCTTTTTTCCCCTCATGAAACCTGCCCCTGTCTAATAAAAGTGTCAGACTCCTCCACCTTTCTTTTTGGTTCAGAGGAAGGAAGGGGAATCTTTTTGTCATGAGACTTGCAAGGGACTCAGCCCAAGATAGAGAGATTCCTTATTCCTTCTCTAGACTCTAGACAAGGTGAAATTGTCTCTGTCTCTTTTCTTTCCGAGAGATCTGGAAATGAGGGAAGTATCTCCTGCTTTTCAAAGGCTTGTAAGGATACAAAGATCTTCAGAGGACTTTGAAAATATGTGGGGACCACTCAAGCTTAGGACATATGAAAGAGGCCTTCACCTTTAAGGACAATTGGAAAAAGAAGGCTTGCACTGGCATGCATTCACAATCTTTTCTCTGGGTTTTCTGGTTGTTGTTTGGGAGAGGGGGGTCCTGTTTGGGGGAATAAAGGAAGAAATAGGTACTCTTTTAATGTTTAGGGGGTTTCCCTAGATACGTAGAAATCTTCCACTAGTTTAAAGGTAGCCACATTTTGCTGTTCTAGTGATCTACTTTATTTTAGAGGGAATAATATTCAGAAGTTGGCCAAGTAGGTGTCCTGCATGCTTTCAAGTTGCTTCTGGGAGCAGGCCCTATGGAAATCAAAACCTACGGGAAAACAGAGTACTGTTCAGTCACCTGTAAGTCTGACAAACAATTTCAGTCCATGTGCCATGCTGTAGGAGGGAGGTGGTGGGCAAGCATTGGGAAAAATGGTTTCCTTCAAACTTTGGAAAGCCGTAAATGTAGATGTGGCATATGACAGGGAGAAAAAAATGCTATCATAAAAAATTATGCTGAGGAAAAATAGTTTTTTCAACATTTCAAAATTTTTGGGCAATGAAACTAGGGATGAGTTTTAGAAATGAAAAATGTTACATTAAACATCCATTAAAAGCAACTGACAGCCAAGTATACAGAAAACTTTGAACACAGTTCTTAAAGTTTTACTGCTATAAGGTAACCACAATGGTCTAGAAAGGTACTACCTAAGCAAGTTCCCTCATGAAATCAATTGACTCTCGACTAAGAATACTGATACATTCAAGTTTTAACACCCACTAAACACGTATCTAATTTGCAAGGAGAATTAGATTTACTTTACAGATTTAACCAGGTCCTGGTATCTTACCTGTCAACGCCCAGAATGATTTTCCTACATATTCTTGTGTCAAAACAAAAGACACTAAAGACATACCACCATTTGTAATCCCAACAAAAAAGCGTGATATTGCAAAAATTTCATAGCTTGGTGCAAATGCTGAGATATACCCAAAAATAACATCAAAGAAGAGACCTGCACAAAACACATACAGTGAGTATAATCTAATGTATTAATCCTAAATAATGAACAATTATCAAGGAGACAAAAACACACTCCCTTTTTCATTGCATCATGGGTGAAACCTTAACTCCGCTAAAGTAAATGATCATATGACATTTTTAGTGTTTCAAAACAATCAAATAGTGTTCAGACACATGTAATATAATTCAAATAAAAACTAAGAAGTGAAAACTATAACATAGCACTGCTAGTGTTAATTTCCTCAAAAGCAGATGAGGAAAAATGAATGCGAAAAATGTTGGCCAAGGTAAAGCAGGATTCACTTGTATATGTGCCGGAAATACCAATAATTAACTGTCTGAAAATTATATATATAGTATTCATAACAGGATATACATTAAGATGCATCTCAGAGATGGTCCTATTAGGTTTTGTTACAGAATCAGTTAAGGACACCAATGCATATCTACTAACTAAAAATCTTACTAACTCTAAAAATCTTAAATGCTTCTAAATGAGGTTCTGGCAACAGTTAATCTGTGTAATATTCGGCTAATTTGGTAAAGTTGAACAATCATTTAGATACACAATTTTGTAAAGATTCTTTCTTCTCAAGAATCAGATTTTTTCATAAGATTATCACCTGAGCCAATATAACCTGAGGGACATCAAGAATTATCTGTTGAAAAATATTCCTGTCATACTATAATGTAAACTTTCAATGATATTTAAATTTTTCAGACCTGATATAAATTTTGCAATTTTTCTTTTGTAATTTCATGATTTTGTAGAGACATTCTTGCTGCAGTTTATGTCAGTAAAATGCATACAAGTGCATGCTGGAAGCAACACTGATCAGTTCATTTTAATGCTAAAAAGTCTAATATACTTTCATAAAACAAAGAGCATTCATATTAACTGACAAAGTGGAAACATACAAATAAATGACTCCATGCAGATAAATTTCCATAAGATCTTACCTGACATATACACAGGCTTCCTTCCCAGTCTATCTGACAATGGGCCAAACATTATATTTCCAATGAGTAACCCAGCAAAATATAAGGATGAAGCCAGGCTCACTTTATATGCTTCATGTTTGATTAAATACCACTGTTGAAAACAAAAAAATGAGGTTTATCAGTTAAAATACAATAACAAACCTGTGAATGTATGTTATCTCCGCATTTTGAGCATTAAACTTGACATGACAAAATTAGTGTGTGAGAATCAGCTTGCTGATAATTTATCATAAACCAGAAATTCGGGGGAGAGGACAATATAAAAAGGCAGCGAGGGGAAGCCCCACCCACACTTCCCCTCCAAAAAACTTGCTTATAATACCCAGCCATTTTTCACCCAATGAGGCTCTAAAACTGGAAGTAACACTAGAGGAAAAAAGTTCCTAAAGATCCTAACGTGCTATCGATTTACTTCAGAATCTTATAATCAGGGCAATCAAGATGTGATGGGGTTAGAGCACCTACCCTATGAGGAAAGGCTGGAGAGTCTGGGTCTTTTCAGTCTAGAAAAAAGACGGCGGGGTGTGTGTGTGTCACATATGAGGTTTATAAAATTATGCATGGGGTGGAGAAAATTTTTCTCCCCCTCCCACAATAGTAACACTGAGGAGCACCCAATGAAGTTGATGGGCAATGTGTGTGTGTTATACGCTGACAAGTCACCTCTGACCTATGGCAACCCTATGAATGGAAGACCTCCAAAACGTCTTATCATTAACAGACTTGCTCAGATCTTGCAAACTGGAGGACGTCGCTTCCTTTATTGAGTCAAGCCATCTCGTTTTAGGTCCTCTTTTCCTACTGCCTTCTAGTTTTCCTAGCATTATTGACTTTTCCAGAGAATTTTGTCTTCGCATAACACGACCAAAGTATGATAGCCTCAGTTTTGTCATTTTAGCTTCTAGGGAGAATTCAGGCTTCATTTGATCTAATATCCACTTATTTGTCTTTTTGGCTGTTCATGGGCAGTGGGTACAGATAAAAAGAAATACTTTTGTACTCAACAAGTATTAAATTGTGACATTTGCTGCCAGTGGATAGAATAATGGCCAAAAAAGCACAGATGGCTTTAGATAGATTTATGGCTACTAGCCATGGGGAGTAAAGGGAATCTCCACTTTCAGAGGCAGTAAACCTCTGAACACCAGTGCCAGGAAGCAATGTCAGGACATGGTCTCAGCTTCTATGCCCTGTTTGTTGGTTCTCTGTAGTAACTGGCTAGCTACTGTGTGAGAGAGAACGCTGGACTAGGTGAACCCCTGGAGTTCTTTCTCTGTCCTTAAGGCAGTCCCTGTGCTAACAATTCCATCCCAGGCAGTGTCACACCCTTGTAAGCCCACTGAAGATATCTGCTCAGGATAGCTCTTTAAATCTCTCCGGGCCTGCCCTACTGGAACCATTTTACTTTTTCTATACCCTTCTAATTGTACATTGACCTACATGGCATACACATTGCAAAAGATTGGCTCTGATTATTCCAGAATCCCACAAAAAGATTTGGAGAGGGTTTTCGACAGCCCCTATTGTTTGAAGACTTAGAAAAGGGAAAGCACGCTTATCTTGGATCATCAGAGAAGTGATCTCTGGTTTGGAATACATTGTGGAGTTTTGCATAGGTAACAGCAGCAGACAGACATTGGTTACTATGGTAACTAGCAAAATGTCAAGCTGAATTCATAACAGCTACATGTTTAAACAGCTGGACCTTGTATTTCAATCTAATTCTAGGAAGCAACGGATTTGGAGCCTCTGATGAAGTCCTTGATATGTGGGTTAATCATCAGTACAAACAAAAATGCTACACAATCAAGTGCTGCTCATCCAAGAAGAAAACATGATGAGCTACACAAACCACACTTGTGGAAAATGTAAGTGCAAATACACAACATGCAAAATATTAACAACACATCAGTCCCTTTGCACTTACATTTCTCACACACGTGGTTCCTGACACTTTTCTTCTGGGATCTGAAGGTTTTTACTAACACCAAATTCCAAAACGTCACCATTTACTTTATAAAATGTGGGAAATTCAAATTCTGTTCTTGATAGCCCCCTTTATTGCTGAAAATGCTGAGAAGAAGGGATGAGATTATTTAGACATCTCCTTTGCCAGAACAAAACTAGAAGCAACCTTCAAAAGCTGCACAGTAAAATAGTACAAACTTTGACAAGATTTATTACGTTGACTATTGAACGAGAAAAAAGCATTAACAATGTAGAGGAAAACTCATAATATTTGGGGACTTTATTTAGATGAAAAATGGCAAATAAATATTTTAAAATAAATATTCTAATAGGTTTTGCAAAATTTTTGTCCCCTCAGGCCTTTGACAAGTTTGCAAGGGCATTAACAGAAGTTTTAAGGTTTCCAAGATGAGTTAGCTGATGGATAATTAATTTGTAATTCTCAATGTCATGTGCAGATCACGACAATATTTTCCAGCATGGATCTAGTCTTAACCAAAGCACAGAAGTTTGACTTTCCAGTTAATCATAAGCACTTCCACACATACAGCTGCAAGAACAGAAATGTTATGCTATAAATCACTGGCAATTTCTGATTCTCTCACCACCTCACATTCTCCGTAATATAAATACAGAGTAATCTGAACTTGTGTACAATGGCGACAAAGGAGTGTAATGAGAAGGAATCCAGAATAAAGGCCTAACTATGCTTGCATCTCAATGGAAATGCTAAGAACACAAAATGTGAAACTGTAAGGAACTGTACTCTCTCTTTTGATGTTAACTTTTACCTTACTTAATCAAAGTGACTGCTAAGAGGTCATCTGGGAAGGATTCCATGCAGCCCTGGGTTACATCTGAAGGAAGTACTTGCTATACATGCAGCAAACATATGCATGTATGTCTACCCTCCAGAAAATGGATGATCTTCAATGGCAAAAAGCTTGAACATGGGTTAAGACTCCTTGAAAGGTGACATCAGGCACATGTACGTGTAAATTAGTTATATGCTTCCAGCATAAATAAGGCCTTAGAAGTGTCTATTCAGTCACAATTCTTTAAACATGAAACAAAGTCAAATGCAATTAAGGTTCTTATGCTAGAAATGTTATACGAATGGTAGTCAGACTATGCAGAAGTTCAAATTCGTAACTTGAAAGATAATATATTAAAAGAGACAATAAGTTGTTTTGATTCTGATTTTACTAAAGTTTTTTTAGAAACATGGGAGGAACATCATTACACAGATGTGGGGACTGGGAAGTAATACCAATCATCTTGCATGAAAATAGCCTTAATATTCAAGCATTAAAGGGTTAAATGAAAATTTTTAAAAATTAGAAATATTTGAAAACTTGCCAGAGCCAGATACTTTACTTTGAATTGGCTAAGTTAAAGATACAATCTTTTTTGTCAACATGTCTATTCCAAGATGACTTGCCAATGAAGGTCTTAAACCTAACGGCCAAACCAAATCTGATAACTGGAGAGCCATTTCTATCTCTCTCAAGAATTTTAAAATCATAAATATTAATGATTAGGGGTGTGCAGCGGGGAAATATTCGGAAAATTATTCAGAATAACCCAAAACCCGAAGCGGCAAGCCACTTTGGGTTATTGGAATCGCTTTGGTATGCTTCTTAATGATTCGGTCAATAGTAACACCTATACAAGTTCCCAGGGACTACATCCACTTAAAGAAACAGTGTAACCACTCTCAGTGAAATACTTACACAATGAAACTCTTGCAACTACGATTTCTTCAGTACAAAAATATCCATTTATTAGCAAATATGTAAACACAGTCAGAAATCAATTAGACACCTTCTATAAATGTACCATTTTATACCCATAGACCGTATGACCTTAAATTATCTCTCAGTGTACAAGGCCCAGTCTTAGAAATAAATGGGAACTTAATAGTTTAAATTGTGTCCAAAACACTGGAGACCTGATCTCAGCAGACAGAGCGTTCCACCAGCTGGAAGCCAGGACCGAAAAGGCCCTGGCTCTAGTCGAGCCTAGGCGGGCCTCCTTGGGGCCAGGGACCACCAACAGCTGTTTGTCCCCTGATCGGAGTGTCCTCCGGGGAACATATGGGGAGAGGCGGTCCCATAGATACGCTGGTCCCAGTCTGCACAGGGCCTTATAGGTCAATACCAGAACCTAGAATCTGATCTGGTACTCCACTGGCAACCAATGCAGCTCGCGTAAGATTGGTGTTATATGCGCCTTATTTGGCACTCTCATAACAACACACGCCACTGCATTTTGTACCAGCTGTAATCTCTGGATCAGGCTCAAGGGCAGCCCCGCGTAGAGTGAGTTACAGTAATCTAGCCTAGAGATGACCATTGCTCGGATCACTGTAGTTAAGTCACGGGTTGACAGGTAAGGAACAAGTTGCCTGGTCTGCCACAGATGGGGAAAAAAGGACCTGACAACCGCTGTGACCTGTGCCTCCATTTTCAGGGAGGCATCCAAGATTACCCCCAGGCTCTTAACCCTCAGAACTGGCACTAAAAGTGCCCCATTGAGGGCCGGGAGCCAGAGTCCCAAACCTAATCCCCTATGGCTCAAGCACAGGACCTCCATCTTTGTCAGGTTCAGTTTCAGCCGACTCTGCTTCAACCAACCACTCACGGCTGCAAAAGCATGTTCCAGGACATCTGGGAGTGAGTCGGGCCAGCTGTCCATCATCAGATACAACTGGGTGTCATCTGCATATTGACGACACCCAAGTCCGAAACTTCGCACCAACTGGGCAAGGGGCGCATATAGATGTTAAACAATAATGGGGAGAGTATTGCTCCCTGTGGGACCCCGCACACCAAAGGGTGGCGGGATAACAATTTCTCCCCAAGCACCACCCTCTGTCCCCGACCATGGAGAAAAGAGACAAGCCACTGTAAGGCAGTCCCTCGTATCCCCACATCGGTGAGGCAGTGAGTCAAAATATTGTAATTGACTGTATCGAATGCTGCAGACAGATCCAATATCAGCAGCGCTGAGCCACCTCGATCCAGATGTCTACAAAGATCGTTTGTGAGGGCGACCAGCAACGTCTCTGTCCCATGTCCCAGACGGAACCCGGACTGGAAGGGGTCTAGGGCCAAGACATCCTTCTGGAAGCCCTGCAGCTGTTCCACTACTGCCTGCTCAATCACCTTTCCCAGAAATGGGAGGTTCGAAACCAGGCAGTAATTGACCAGGTCAGTGGGGTCCAGCAATGGTTTCTTTAAAAGAGGCCTCACAACAGCTTCCTTTAATGGCCCAAGAAAAACCCTGGAGCCTAAGGACAGGTTAACAATGGCCTCCAAAGATACTCAGCAGAAGCTAACTTGCATTAGTTTTGGAATGTTTCCTTGAATCATCGTAGATCCATTTTATTATAGACAGAAGGAACAAAAGCATCACACAATTCTAAAGAACAATTTTGCATTTGGTTTGCAATCATCTCAATATATCATATAATGCTCTTGTTAAACTTAACATTATGCTCCAATGGGAAGAAATACTTCTTTCTGCTTCTATTACAAAAGCATTAATTTGTCATTCTGAAAAAATACAGAAAAAAGTCATAATTGCTCTCCAATGTTCAGTAACACACCCATTTAGAATTACTCAACAAAACAGCAGCTATACTGTCAGTGTTCAGTTTGTTTCTCCCCTTTCTGATGTATTATCTGAATGCTTTAGCCTAAGGGGGGAAATCACTGTGTGTCATCTATCTGTTCAATACATCAAATAATCCAAGCAAATTGGGATACACCAATCTGAAAATGACTCAGGTGAGAATGAAGTGACTCACTGTTGTCAATGATCCTCATTTCCTGCTCACCAGAGTACTTTTCATGAATTCTTTCAACACACATAGGGAAGAAGAGCAGGACTGCACTTGTTCCCACTTCAAGCTTGTAAACGCTGGCTTCCTGAACACACAGAGAGAACCCTACACATGTAAAAAAGTGTGTACGTGAAGATTCCACATGCTTGAAGAATATCTGAAAAATGATCTAGTGTACAGGATATTTCAGTATACAGAAAAGCAGAAGGGAAGCCCTTTCTTGATCGCCCAAAATTTCAAAGCAAATAAAAATCCAATGAAAATTTTGTCCCAAGATTTGAAGAGGCAGTATCCTACCTTGAAGCCATGTGGTTAGAAGAAACCTGAAATACAGAAAAATGTTTAGATAACAGTAACCTAATGTACTTGCCTCTGTTACTATAGATGTGAAGTTATTAGCAAACTTGATGTGCTTTGCAAGTGCTTCCTTACTTGTTGGAATCTCTTCCTGATCAATGTGATATTCTGGTACAGCTCCCACTATTAAAATAAGCATAGACTGAAAGGCCACGAACACCTTAAAAGTAAAACAAAGAGTTTATTAACGAGGGATCTCTCTCTCTCTCTCTCTCTCACACACACACACACACACACACACACACACAGAGTACATTTTTTTAAAAGGTCTCAGTGGTTACTTACCACTGAGGTCTCAGTGGTTATCTCTTACTCCAATTTTGTCTCTTAAGTAACCCCTCTACTTTCTTCCATATTGTTTCTATTCACTCCTTTGGGGCAAATTAAAGCACTGTAATTTGGGACCGCATTTCAATTAGGGCGAAAGCTACCCTTCCACTCTCAACAGGCTCTGATATACACTAACCCTAGAACATGGCAACTGTATGCAGAAGCCACAAATGAGCTATATTTCCCAGGGATTATACTGCCTCCCTGCCTTTTTTAGTGTTCCCTTATATTTTTGCTGGCACCAAAGGCCCTCACTTTATTTCTCTCTGTTTGACCCACATTATAGAAAGGCTTAGTTATATTCAGTAGAAAGACAGAGCAGTCAGCATGTGGGGGTGGCTGTAAGGTAACTGTATTCTAATAGATGCTTTACTAAAACGTAAATAGAGTTCATTTACAAGTAAATAACCGTAATGATTTCAGGGTAGTTTCCAAAGTGTAATGATTTCACTAAGACTACTAGGTTCCTAACTGCAAGATAAGTACAGGTTTTTCATAGTTTCTAAATAGACCTAACCACCAAGTCTTAATTCCCTTAGCTGCTACTTAGGCTAGTATCATCCACAAGAAAGAACACACAAACTTCTCTCAAGATTACATTACAACTTCTCTGTCTCCTCCTTTCTATAAAACTCTGCCTAAGAACCACTCGCTCAAACTTTATTCCCCTCAGATGGTAAAACCTAAAATACATGTGCTAAAATATCAAAAGCTGTAGCAGTTTTCAGCTGTCTCTAATACAGTGGTAGTATCTGCAATATTGCTTGTAGCAAGCTACATTTCATAAATATGCAAAAAGGAATATAAATAATGTATATAAATAAATAATACTGCAATGTTAGATACTGATGTTTTTTATTTTGTTAAACAATACATTCACGTTTGATACATATTTTCCCAAGATTTCTATTTTCCCCAGAGAGAAGCAATCAAAAGTAGTCTCAGAAACAGCCTAACATACATGATCAGAGTTAGAACTAAAATTTGCTTTGTATAAAAACAGGACCAGAAGTATGAGTATCAAAGATGTGCGTGATAAGCTCGAAGTGTGAAGCAGCAAGAGCTGGTAAATGGGTGAAAAATATTTCATCAGCATTTATTTAACTTTAAAAACAAATATCGCTCCATATGGCCCAAACAGTGCTTCAGGTTGATTTAAGATAAAATGGTAAAAATATAATATTCTATTAACTATTACAAGAACTTATACATTTCCTCTAAATGCAGTTTGGTGCATTTAGTTACACTTCCCTCAAATATTCCATTCCACTGCAGATATGTTCAGAAGCTATTTGAATATCTTTTTTCCAAGATCAACACCTCAATATTTTAAGTCTAATGTCCTGGCAGATTATTTTTAAACAGAATTTTCTTAGCTTTAAACACCATTATAAATTTCCATGCATCAAGGTGCAATTCTCTTTTTACCAGCCTCTTTTGTATTGCAGTTATATACTACATGAAAGACTTGACTGTTATTTTTAATGAAACAGACCTAACCTGTTTATACCAAGTCAGAAAACTTGCATATTAAGGAAAAAATTGCTAAGAAGACTGATGTTGTTTAGTTTTGATCTGATATTTTTGTGATGGAAGATTAAACATGAGAACACATCACCAGGCAACAAAGATGCAAATTGCTTTTATGTTTAACTTATAATTGACTACAGTATGGAAACTACTTCTTCATAATGTGGTCTCAAGCCACTTCAGTAGCCTCTAGTTGGAGAAATCTCATGGGGAGGGCATGGTCCTCGGCTATGATACCATTATTTTAGGATTAGCAGAATTCCCAACAACAGATTGCAGTTAAATCACCAATAATTGCAAATCAAGAAAGTCTCTAACAAAATTTTCCTCAGTAACTTGATTCAGAGGTCAAAATAAACCATGGTGGTGTTTTTTTAAAGCAAGTTGTTCCACAAACACTAGTCAGTCTACCAAACGTACTCTAAAAATCTCCATGTAGAGTCCCAAAATGGTACCCTAAGATCCCTTGCACTTCCTGGCTGTTAGCAAAGCTTTATTATGGGTGCAGCCTGCGCAGTGCTCACTAATGGTCAACTGCAGAAAACAAGAGAGGTACAAGTAGAGGGCCCAGGGAAAACCAATCGTCCTGAACTGCACTCTTGGCTACAGACTGTCAGTGACTCTCCCACTTCCCCTTTTTGTCTAGCTGCTTCACACTGAATTCCCTAAACTTTTTAAAACTCTGAAACAAAACAGATATTACATCTCTTACCCCCACCCCCGACAAACACCATTTCTTGACATTTTGCCAAATTTTCTACTCTTGTTTACTCTGAGTAATAACACACACGTGATCATGACTGGAACAGCCATTTACTATTTGGATCTGGGTGATTACAGAATCGTTTGATCATCCCCCTCTGCCAAGTTTATATATAGGATAATAGGCATTCCTCAATGCGTCTCAAATGTATCTTTCAGGGCTGAATTAGGCCAACAGTCACAGGAAGCTAGACCATCTTCACTACAGAAACGGAAGGGGTTTTTTTCTTAAATGTTTACTATTCTGCTTGGATGAAGATTGTTGATGCCAGGTTAGGACAGTTGAGGCGTACAACCAAAGAGACATTCTTGTGCTGGGTAAGGCAGAAATCCTATCTACTGTTAAGTGTCATCTTATTAACCTTGATTACAATAGTACGGTGATATGGACTTGTAGAGTTTGTTCAACCAAATTTATTAGTATCTTACTTCCATGGTCCTTACCATTCTACATGAGAAATGTAATGGCTTTTCATTGCGTTTTGGCATTTGCCCCAGCTCAACTGAATGCTAACCCCTCTGAAATATTGAATTGCAGATTTTATCATATTCCATATTCAGATCACCTTTGTGGTCAAGATAAAACTGACTTTTTCTCATAAAATATTGGAATGTCATCTTTTTATTGATTTTTAGGAATTGTTAGATTTTATGTCTTTTAACCTGTGCTCCAGTTAATAATTCTTAGGGAACATTCTTCCCTATCTGATGCGACATAGTGATCCAAAGTACAACCTTGTTGGTTGCTAAATTTCTGTCCAGCTTATTTTCCTTTAGAAATTAATTTATTATTCTATTAGTCATTGCTCAAGATAATTTGATCACAGGAGCTCTGAAAAGGAAAGGAGATTAATGACCAAGGTGGCCAGACACTCCTTAGGGTGCCAGAGTTCACCCAGGACCTCCTATGTGCAGATTTCTAGGTTAGAGCAGGAGAATACAAACAACCAGCTTATTAGATGGGAAATGTGTTGAAGTTTTCTTGCTTCTTAAATTGGGCTAAAATATAGACTGCGGCTGTTTTGTAACGTTTCATGGTTGCTGTTGGTCCCTCTCTAGTTATCCCTTCATCTATCAATGCAGCTTTTTATTACTACTTCTGGTTCACTGTTTACAGAAACAGATGGTTGTAGGGGAAGTTCAAACAAGCCTCTATTTTGTATAATTTAAATGATCTATATGCATTCTCAATGAATGTACATTACTCGAGCTAATTTTTTTAAATTCTCTGGTGTATGTGTACCATCTTCACAAGGTGAAAAAAAAGTACAAATCAAAACCAAAAGGATTGTTTGCCCATGTGCACATACTCCCACACCAAACTATTCATCAAACACACAAAGTATAAGTTCAATTATATCAGTATGTAGGGGGGTGGGAATCACACACTCCAATATAGATATTAAAAAATACCTCATGAAAATTACAGGTATTTAAACATTTCAAAGTACAACACTAGGTACTGTAAAATTTGAAAACTATAAAATCTGAAAACCATGACTGACACTATGTTAAATATGACACATTTTATTCCTATTTCTCACTCAATGTCACCCACCACAGATAGCTTATACAGAGGAACGTTCAAACATGTGAGAAATGAGGAAGCCAACCACTTCAAAGACCCAGACTTTCACTACACATTAGAATGCAATTTACTAAAAGCTACACCACATTTTTAAGTGGCAATCAACCAGTCCCCTTAGCATGAGGTAAGCAGTTATCTATATTAATTCAGTGCTGGACTAGGACCCAGTTTCTCTCAGCCTAGCTTGATCTAACATGCACTGTACACATTTCAAAAAGATAGGGAGACAAAATGTCGAGGTATCAATTTTAAAACACATTTTCCTCAAATTAAAAAGTGGTCCTAATGAATGAGGCATATTTTTTTTCTTCATAACTTTGTATTTTTTCTGGACTTTGCTGTAGTTTTCCTTTGAGCTTCTTCTAAAATACACATGCAGCCATCTTCTAAACACAAATTTTCCCACTACAGAACAAAACTTCAATTTATAAGAAAATCTATGCAGATTATTGATTAAATTATCTTAAATGCACAGGATCAGTTAAAGGTTCATTAACCAGCCCTAAGAATGAGATAAGCCACCATCTCTATCAGCCTCAGAAGAGTGCAATATATGATAAAAGATCTTTAACAAACAGGGTTGCCAACAGATCTGAAGAAAACTGTCCTGTCCTTTTAATAGCATTTCCAAGTGAGGAAATGAGCAGGTGAAGCTTTTCATTGGCGAGGAAGTAAATAATAGCATATTAAGCCTCTATTATAGGAGCAGGATGCTTTTCTCCAAGCCTGCTGGCACCCCTATTCCCAGGATATGATTAAAAAGTATACACATAATGCAGCATGCTGAAGCTCAGCAGGCAACTAAGTTGTCAGTTAAGTTGTTAGTGCTTGGATACAAGATTTCCTGGGAATCCTAGAAAAGCCACTTTGAGTTCCATGAAAGAAGAATGGTGGGATTCAAGTTTTTTTAAAAAAAAAACTCTTCCTGATATTATATATTTGATTTAAAGGCTACTTTTCACTGTAAGAATCTAACAGCATCCTACAACATTTTAAAAAACAATACAAACTTCCTCTTCCTACGCTCATCCCGCCACCCTCAAAATAACTATCCTAATGTAGGATTCAGGATTGCAGTTGCTTGATTAGTAGACGCTTCCTCCTTCCCAAGAGTAAAGACCTTTAACATCTCAGAAGTCAAGTAGGGAGAAACCAGATGCTGCTCTGCTTCAGATAAAATTCATTTGGTGACTTCAGAGTGGTAGTTGGTTGGTGGCATATCCTCCTTTCCTTCCAGCTGTTTTTAACATCCTGGGCACCAAGCATGGAGAAAAAATAAGAATGCAGCCCACCCAATGTTTTTAGTGTTTGCTTTCCCCCCTCCTTCCGGTTAGGACTCCTCTGCCTAGCAGGCAAAATTCCACAGGTGAAGCCTTTTTCGCTTATGCCACGTCACTTTCAGAATGTCTGCCTGTCCAGACCCTTGAAACCTTGTAGGGGAAATCTTAATTATTATCTATATACTTCTGTCCTCAGCTGTAACCTATTTGGGATGCCAGCCAAGGTCCACCTGCTTCTATCCCCTACATTTTGTGTACCCCACCCCTCCTCCAAAGACCTCAGAGCTGAGCATATGACTCTTCCCCTTCCTCATTTTACCCTCACAACAACCCTGTGAGGTAAGTTAGGCTGAGCGTGTGTGTGACTCACTCAAGGTCACCCTGGCAGGCCCCCTCAGATCCCACTAAACACTCTAGTCCCTGCCCCACACTGGCTAGTGTAAGGCCAAACCCCTCTCATCTTGCTCAGAAGATCCGTTCCCCCAGAGGACTGCGTGACGGGGCTCTTCCTTAACCATTTTACCCTCACAACAACCCTGCAAGGTAGGCCAGACTAACAGTGTGTGACGGAACCAACAGGCCCAGAGGGTCTCCCTCCCCTCCCCCCCCCCAAACACAGGCAGGCCTCTTGGCGCCCCACACGTTGCCCTGGCAACACCCACTCCCCCCGCTCTCGCTCTCGCGCCTCTCTTCCTTCGCCTAGCAACTGACGCGATAGGCGAAGGGGAAGCTGGGGTAAAGGAAGGATGTCAGGGCGGCCCTCGGAGGCGAGGGGTCGGGCCGGCTAGTCCCCCAACGCCCACCTGCAGCAGCACCAGGAAGGCGGTGAGGCGTCTCTGTCGGGGGCCGAACTCCCCCACCAGGCCGAAAGCCTCGTCCAGCTCCATGGCTCCGCTCGGCCTCCCCGCCGCATCCCCGCCAGTCCCCCTACACAGAGCAGCCGGGCCTCGGACGTCCAGCGCACTCGCCCGTCGTAGTCGTCGTCATCACAACGCTGAGGTGGCGGCGGGCGGAGGCGAAAGCCGGCGGCTGAGGGGGACGACGCGCCCTCTGGCGGTGGCTGGCCGAACGCCCCCAGGGCATCGGTGGGCGGAGTCAAGAGGGAGCACCGCCCCTTACTCGAGGAAGGGCGTCTGCGCGCGCAAGGGCTTCTGGGACGGAATGCCGGCGTGGAACGCGGCGCTGTTGCGAAGCTGTGCGCGAACAGAAGTCCCACCGGTGGAGTTCCAGGATTATTGTTGAAGCGAAAAATACGTGCAAAGGCGAGAGCTTGCTAATGAGTTTGCAGCTCTTTGTAGGCACCCTCCCCATCCCAAAAGCTGACTCGCTAGGGAATCGCGGAGCATTGCAGCCTCCACGACAGTCAGGAGAAACGCTAAAAAATGCCTCGCTGCAGCCGGAGTCTGTTACTGTGGCTATAGTACAACCCATCGAGTTATTTACTTGAGATGTGCGCGAGATCTTGCCGCGTGGCTGCAACGCTGTGGGCGTTTGTGGCGCAAGCCTACTCCCAGAGGTAAATCTCAGTACATCCTATTTAGCGGTTTAGTAATTGCAGCTCTTCGGTTTAGCACGCACTGTATAATAACTGATTTTGCAGTTATTAATCCTGGAACCTCTATGTAGGACTTCATTTAAACTCGCACAAGATCCAGTTACATGGCCTGAATCCTATGTGTATGTACAACACTATCCCTTTTATTACTGCCATTGAACACCAGTTGGACTTCCGTCGGATGCGCTGGGTACAGGTGAGTGGGTTTGCCAATGCCTTTTGTGTTGGGAGGGCATTAACAGGTCCCCTGTCGTACCCAGGGCCAGCTATGGTACGTTTGTGCGCTGCCAGGAAATAGTGCCCAAGTAGAGAGGCCTTTGTTAGTTTTCAGAAGGTGCAAATGAAAACCCTGCTTCGAATACTATTGCACAGCTTCATTTGGAATACTGTCAGCAGTTCTGGTTGCCATGTCTCTAAAATGATATTGCAGAGCTGGGAAAAAGCCACAAAGGAGGACAACCAAGATGATTGAGGGATTGGAGCACCTTTCCTATGAGGAAAAGCAGGAAAACCTGGGATCTTTCAGTCTAGAAAAAAATATGACTCTTGAGGACAAGATAGAATAATAATAATAATAATATTTGATTTATTTACCACCCTTCTGCACAACTCAGAGCAGTTTACAAAGCGTGTTATAATCCCCACAACAATCACCTTGTGAGGTGGGTGGGGCTGAGAGCTGAAACTGACCCAAGGTCACTCAGCTGGCTTCAAGCAAAGGACTGGGGAATCAGACCCATTTCTCCGGATTGGAGTCCCGTTGCTCTTAACCATGACACCAAACTGGCTCTCTAGAAGTTTACAAAATTATGCATGGGATGGAGAAAGTTTCTCCTTTCCCTTAATACAAGAACTCCAGAGCACCTAATGAAATTGTTGGGAAATAGGTTCAGAAGGAAATACTTTGGTTAAACCAGTAATTAAACCCCCAGAGGGGGGCAGTGATGGTCATATGCAAAGATATTTTTAAGGGAGTAAGATTGATCAAAAAGAGATCCATCAATGGCTACTAGCCATGGTGAGTAAAGGGAATCCAGAGGCAGCAAACCTCTGAACACCTGTGCTGGGAGGCAGCAGGAGAAGAGGGTCTCAGCCTCTGAGGCCTGTTCTTGGCCCTCGAGGACAGCTGGTCGGCCACTGTGTGAAACAGTACACTGGACTAGGTAGGTCACTGGTCGGTTCCAGTAGGCTCTTCATACGTTCTCATTAGGAAGTAGTTGCAGCCTGTGTGAGGCAATTGCCTCTTTTCCTAACCCCATTCCAGTTTCTGCTGTTGTTGCTGCGATTCTCTTTGCGTGCGTCTATTTCCTAAACAAGAGAAGGCTTTGTATCTGTGCCATTGCACCCTGGCAGTTACGCTTCGCAGTTGAAAGCAAAAGCAGGGGTGGAGAAGGTGTGATGGCTGCTGCTGGCAAGGAACATTTATATATACTTTTTTTCCAAAGTTAAAACAGTCAGTAGTGCTAGTGAATATTTTCAAGAGTTGTGATTGCCTGCAGAGGGAGGTGCAAGAAAGGAGAACCTGCATAATCCCCAGGAAAAGGCCGGTCTGTGTTTTGCAACATTTTCAACTACAAAATGTATGGCCATGGCGATGCTCAGAGACCACTGGGAGCCGCACAATATGTCTAGAAGAGCCACATGTGGCTCCCCAGCCGCGGTTTGACCACCCCTGTTATATACCAGAGACTAAACTTAATGATAACCACATGCACTTGCAGGGGAGAGGGGAAATGGGGAGGACTGCTGTTAGTTGTGCCCTCTTATGAGTCTTCAGACTGGATTTTTCTCCTTTTCACTGAGAAAAACCTGAAGATGATTCGGAGATTTTTATGCTGAGTGATATGAAGTGGGAAATTTTAATTTTGATTAGAGGAAATGACCCCATGAGAAGGGGAGGAGTTGGAAGAGCTGAACGGAGAATTGCTTATGCTGTTTAGCATTTCTTCATCTCTGTATTAAATTCCACTAGTTTTAAAGCTCTGCAAATTTGCATTTATATACTGTTACATTGTTTATTGAAATGTCTTTGAAATGGACTGTCCTGACTCACACTGTAATCCACCTTGAGTCTCAGTGAGAAAGGCGGACTATAAATAATGTAAATAAATAAATAAATTTTTGCCCTGGTGTTGACCTCGTATCCCACTGAGCTCCCTTCCCTCGCTCCATCTTCCCCACGAACCATCCCCAAACCTCCATGAATTTCCCATACTGGGGTCGGCAACCCTGCGGCACAAAAATCCTCATTTCACTGGCTCTGAAATTAGTAACATTTCAGTCTGCCCTCCTTGGCTACTAAGTGTGCTTAGCAATTTACTTCATATACAGCTACTTTCATGTCAAATCCTACACTGTTTGCTGCCTCTCGATTGCACATGCGGGCCCTGCAGGAGAGTAATTGGAAGCTTCCTAAGGACGTCCACTGAGCTGCAGATAACCCCTGCAATAGAATTGGGACTGAAGGGCTCATGCTCGCTCACCACCCTTTGGCCTCCTACCCAGCCCAAGGAGCCAGTGGAAGAGATTCTGGAGAGGTCCAGTGTGGCCTTTCTCCAAAGGAGGGTGGAGAAAGAGTAGAGAGGAAAATTCCGTCCATGAGTTTTTATGCAGGCATGCTCTTTTATCCCTTTCTTTCTAGCCCTGCTTTATTGCTTCTCGTTTAATCTTACAATTTTTTTGTTTTGTAAAATTCCATCATGTATACCGGCTTTAAGAATGTGCAGCGTGTTTAAGGGTTTAATCAAGCTATCGTTTCAAACCCCTGAGGCATTGCTATCGCAATTACATTTGTGCTCATGATCTTAAAAAACTAATAACAAACCTTGTTAAGTCTTGTGGCCTCAAAGCCTAACAAAGCCACTCTAAGCTTTCATGGGCCGCCGCTCACTTCATCAGATGCATGTAGCGGGTTCTTACTAGGCAGACATATCTTAATTATCCATCAACGGAACTGATATGCTTATTCATATGATCAACAGAACGGATATGCTTACTCCAGGAACAAAGGGTGGTCAGTAATCGACATCAAAAAGCAAAGAAGTGGGTTCTTTCAGAGGTCACGGTATACCCAAGATTGAACATTCTCTCCCGTACTGGACTTGGACTACATGGGTTTTGAAGATTACTCTTTGATCCCTTCCCAATAATCCTCTTTGGATCACTGTTGTAGATCTTGTTCTTATTTCTGCACGCGAGTTCTAATCATGAATCAGGATTGTGCATTAAGTTAGATGGAAGACATGATCTGAAAGGTTGTGTGTGCCTGTCAGACTGAAGACCACTGGAATATAATTAGGCTAAGCAAAGGTAATTTCTTCAGGTTTCCCCACTCAGAAATACCTTTTATTGGAAAAAAGTAAGCCCACAATCATCGACAAACAAAGGAGGCAATCCATGCATTGGAATTTAATTTTTCTTCATGCAAACATACTTTTTCATATCTAGCTTAGGCATGATTACGGGAGGGGAAGAACAATGGCTTGTGCAGACAATACCCACAGGCAAATCACTAAACTGTGACAAATGTCTGGCTTATACTAACAAAAGTCAGGAAATGGCTGGATAGTACTAAAGCTGTTTTTAATTTAGCCTGACGTGCCTCTGTCTCAAGGCACATATGGCCAGAAAACTATCTTTCTGTATCATCTGGTTTGCCTGATAAGAGGCTAAACTACAGTAAACCAGCTGGCGGAGCTTATGTATCAGGGTGGGTTTCTGCAAATTCCTGCAATATTTTTTCTTTAATATGACCCAATGGCTACAAACACTGGAAATTAATTTTGAAATTCTGCATAGATGAAGTTCATATAAACTCTGACATGGCCTTGAGTTCTCTTATTCTTTGGACTATCTCATTGTGGTATACTGTTGATAAAGAGCTTAGACATTCCATGTAATGGAATCTCTTGTTTGGATTTCTGGTGGATTGCTTCCTGTTTAGGAGCATCTCATTTCCCTTGTAATAATATAATAATAATAACATTTGATTTATATACTGCCCTTCAGGACAACTTAATGCCCACTCAGAGCAGTTTACAAAGTATGTCATTATTATCCCCACAACAAAACACCCTGTGAGGTGGGTGGGGCTGAGAGAGCTCCAGAGAGCCGTGACTAGCCCAAGGTCACCCAGCTGGCTTCAAGCGGAGGAGTGAGGAATCAAACCCAGCTCTCCAGATTAGAGTCCCGCACTCTTAACCACTACACCAAACTGGATCTCAATCCTTTAGTAGAAAAGGACATTCTAGCATCAAGAAAATGTCTTGTGTCTGATGGGACACCAAACCATGGTTTGGTCTTACATTAATGTGCCTCAGCTTTGCACCTACACTTTGTGCCCTTATGGTAATCGGGAAACTATGTTTTGTAGTCCCCTGCCAACACTGCTGGCGCCAGGGTTTCTGGCACCCGCGGCCAAGTCTATGTGCATGCGCACACAGTGCATGCACACGCCCCGGCCTGCGTGATGATGTCATCACGTGGCAAAGCCGGGTCCATTGGCCGGCAGGTAGCTGGGGCGGCGCACAGAGGCTGCCCACGCTCCGCACGCCGCCCTGGCTGCCTGCCTTGCCTGGCCCGCAGCTGCTGCTCCCGGCCGGGGGCGTGTGGCGGGGACGGCAGCAGCACGGGACTGGCCAGCTTGAAGCGGCTGCAGGGCAGGCACACCAGCTCCTTGGCATGCACCTCCGCCCCCGGCAGGCCCTCCGGCACCCCAGCACCCATGGCGGTGGTCTCAGTGGTGGTGCCAGCCCTGCCTGCCAAACCAGAATTGCAAATCGTGATCAACCAAGAAACATAGGAAGGACTTGGAGCAAGGGAAAGATGATGTGCATAATGGCAAACCATTGTTGACTGTGGTGATGAATCTAAAACATTCCATTGACTCTGTCCTCTTTAGAGATGTGAAGACCCAGAGAACTCCAGAAAAAGAAAAAAAAACAATTGGATGGGGAGGAGAGAGAAAAGGGTTTTCCAGTTTTTCTCAAGGACTTCTATTTATTTTTCCAATAGAAAAATTAGAAATTATGGGGAACCCTGAAATATATGCTAAATTATAAATTATGCATGTTATATACTAATAGCGAGGTGGCCCTGATCTGTGTATACTTAAATCTGGAGACTAGAGCCATGAACAGGTAAGACAGATTTTCCTACACATCTTAAAAATGCCCCAAGTTTGCAGAATAATATGAAATCGAAAAAAATAGATTGGGGGTTATAAAAAGCACAAATTGATTAAAGGAGCTCCTGTAGCTTTAACCAGATGCCTTCAGTGGCTGTTGCTAGGCAACTATGACAGACTCTTCCAGTTTCAGGAAAGGCAGGGGGAGGGCACATTGGGGTCTGGCCCAGAAATAACCATCAGACCCCTTGATACCACATGATTCGCATTACTCACCCAGGCTTGGTTGCTTGCTACCGTTCACTAGCAGCCCCCTCCTAAAACCAGTGTAGTATAGTGGTTAGAGTTTCAGAGAAGGATATGGGAGACCCAGGAATCTCCACTCCATTGTGGAAGCTCACTGGGTGACTTTGATCCAGTCACACACTCTCAGCCTAACCTATCAGGGTTGTTGGGAGAATAATATGGAGGCAAGGAGAATGATTGAAATGCTTTGGGTCCCCGCTGTGGAAAAAGGCAGTATATACATGAAGCAAATTAAGAAATATAGATGGAGATGGGGGACAGATAAAAGGTACGTTGTTTAATGGGTTTGAAGGAGAGAAGGACATAGGAAAAGGTGAGCATATGGAGGCTCCCAGGAGGAGTGAAAGAGGAAATAGTGTGGGGAAGGGGATACAGGGGACAGTGCAGTACCCTACCCAAGTCCTTGCAGGTTCCCCACCCTGCAACCGGGCCTGGCTCAGCTGGCGTTATGCATCTGGGCCATAGGGGAGAGGCTGCCTGGAGTGCGAGGGGGAAAGATGAAAACGGGGAGAGACAAAGCAGGGTGGGAAGGAGAAACGGAGCAGGAAAATAGAAGAGGCTGTGGAGACAGGGAAGGGAAAGAGGTCATAATGTTGGAGGGAAGCATAAGATGCTCCCCCAGAAGTCCTTGCAGGCCCCCACTTGTGTGGTTAATAATAGCAAAATAAGTTTACAGTTGATAAGAAAGCAAGTGTAGCATATACTTCATATTTTCCCAAATGCCTGTTTATTAAAGAAGACAAAAATCCTTTACGTTCTCTAAAAGCGGAATCCTAAGAACGGAGCAGGATTCCAAGTTGATCTGCTTAGGATTGTTCTCTAATTCTCTCACATACCATGGCAATAGAAAAAAGGAAGCGTCCAGTAACACCTGTAAGACTAACAAAATTTGTGGTAGGTTATGAGCTTCTGTGAGCCTCAGCTCACTTCTTCAGAGCTGTGGCTCATGAAAGCTCGTACCATGCTGCTACAGACAGACTAACACGGCTACCCATTTTGATCTATACCATGGCAGTGATTTAGGATACAGATCTTGCATTGTTGCTATCTTTAACTTAAGCAATTGTACTAAGACCTTTTTTTAAATAATACAGCTGTTTGCCTAAAAAAGGTAATGGGTAATGTTGTTCTGGAGCTGTTTGCCCATTAAACATCTCTAAGCCCCTTTGAGAATTACTTTAAGCTCTTAGGTCCAACCCAGTTGTCCTGTTGCAGTCCCAGTGTGGTTGCTGCTACCACCATACCGAATCATGCAGAAGCAGACAGCAATGAAATTGAAAACCATACTTATGAAGCGACTTCCAAAAAGTGAGTTTTTATGATGCTGCCTGCGGGTAGGGCTTCCAACATGCCTGAAGAAAAATGTCCTCTCCTTTAATAATGTCTGGAAATGGATAGCTGAAGTTTTTCATGGAATGGATTCTCTATTAAAGGGACAGAACACTTTTTTCAGCAGCTGCAATGAAGCAATTTACACACACATAGGGGTTTGGATTCCATGTGGTTCAGCATTACAGCAGCAACCACATCACAAAAGGCAATATGAGAACTGAGTCTTGGCTGGGACAGCTTTTGTAGCTATTCTAGGGGCAACACAGGGTTGACTAAAGACTCTTTCTGGTAGGAATCACCATGCAATCTGTATGTTGATCATACACAGCATGATACACTGATCTACAGTTCTCTTAAGTGATGAGCTGAGTGCAGTTTGCATGCCAGTTCTTGGAGAACCAGCATGGTGTAGTGGTTGAAATGTCAGACCAGGATCTGGGATACGCTAGTTTGAATTCCCACTCTGCCATGGAAGTTTGCTAGGTGACCTTAGGCTAGTCACACACTCTCAGTCTAACCAACCTCACAGGGTTGTTGGGATAAAATAGAGAGAATTCTGTAATCCACCTTAGGTCTCTAAAGGAGAGAAAGGTGAGGTAGTAAAAAAGTAGTTGGAAATACTGAAACAGTCTTTGCTATAAGAGATTGAAATAATTATCGAGGGAAAGGGTTAGTTGGGAACATTTTAAATTTTGTTGGGATATGTATTCAGTTTCAGTCTTCATATATAGCAAAAAATAACATCTGGGTACAGTTTTAAATTCAAATGCCACCTAAGCCTTTGGGACAGAGTGCTGTAAAACTCTTCACTCAAGCAAATTGTAGCTGTACAGGCACTGACTTTTAATGGACACTCAGTTCATATTATTATTTCTGCTGTTTTTCTTGGTTCTTTTAAAACAGGATCTGAGAGATATGTTTCCATTAGGGAGTCCCTACTTTGAAAACAACAGTTTGGCTGTAGTTTTCAGGATTGTTGTCCTTTAGTGACTGGTTTGGTTTGAAGTTCTCATGTATCCCACCCCACATAGGTCTTCAAAACAAAACAAAAAATCCAACATGTACACTACCCCACCATCGATATGCACACTGGGAATGAGAACTACACAACTATTTCTCTTGGCATTCACTCTGAAAAGGAAATACACGCTAAGAGTGCCTGTGCCAAAATAAACATATTTTGTTCTCAAGCAAGGAATTGCTGGCATATCTTCTTGGTAGGCCAGCCACTAAGTTACATTCTCAGAAACTGTCTACTTCCAGGCAAAGTGTGTGATCTGGGATGAATCATGAGTCAAAAGCTTTAACATTAGTTAAGGAGGATAGCCTACATCGGCAACAGTGAAGCGGGAAATGGCCTAAAATAAGGACCAGCAACTGGAGGCCTCTGGGCCAAATCCAACTCCAGGGTTTCCAACCTAAGGAGAGGTCCTGGGGAATTGGTGTCTATGATAACATGGTTTGCCAGTGCAGGGTTGCCAGCTCTGGGTTAGGAAATTCCTGGAGATTTTGGGGGTAGAGCCTGAAGAGAGTGGAGCTTGGGTAAGGGAGGGGCCTCAGCTGGGTATAATGCCATAGAGTCCACCCTCCAAAGCAGCCATTTTCTCCAGGGAAACTGATCTCTGTCAGCTGGAGGTCAGTTGTAATTCCAGGAGATCTCCAGCCACCACCAGGAGACTGGCAACGCTATGGCCCACTTGGAAGCATGAAGTTTGGAACACTGACTGGCCACCTTTAGCTCCTTTCTCAGAATGCTCTTTTGTAAAAACTACACACTGAAAGAATTTAGAATGATTGATAACGTTGAAATGTTGATGGTTGCACTAAACAGGAAGTTCTGCTCTAAGGTGTAAGGTGGGACTAGGGGACAATTGCTTAACACCATGGCATTTGTGCTATGGTGTTCGGGAGGATTCCAACTTGGTTTCAATGTTGTTTAACATCTACATGAAGCTACTGGGAGTGGTTGCTCTGGGAATTGGGATTAGGGCATGATCAATATATGGGTGAGACTCGGGTCTATTTCTCCTTTTAAACTGAGGCAGGAGATGATGTAGATTGGTGCTTGGAATTGATAAGGGAATGGCTGAGGAACAATATATTGAAGCTTAATCTAGGCAAGATGAAGATGCTATTGATCAATTGTAAAACAGTAGAGGAATAGAAAGCCTGTTTAAAATGGGGTTGTACTTCTTCTGAAGAAGCATATTCACCACTTGGGGTTCTCTTAGATCCTGAGTTAGCTATGAAGGCACATATCTTCATGCTAGTTAAAGCTTAAGACTAGTGTGCTAGCTGCAGCAAGAATGATTTGGCTGTAGTTATCCATCCAATGATCGCCATGCTAGTTAAAAGACATTGGCTGCCTATATACTATATGCCTTCAGTCCCAATTCAAAGTGCTAGTGATTGCCTTTAAAACTCTAAACCATATGGGACCAGGATACTTAAGGAATCATCTTCTACCCTAGGTTCTTGCCCAACATTTAAGATCTTCCAGCAGGCCCTTCTCCATATGCCCCCTGCTTGAAGTAAGATCGGTGGATATGAGAGGACTTTTCTGTGTTGCTGCCATTCCCAGTGGAGACTTACCCATTCCTTAGAAATAGCAAAACTAAGTACCATGCTAAATTACTGTGTGAGAGGGTTTTTTTCCTAGTCTGTGGATATATGGTTGCAATTTTCAGTTGGAATTTTTGTTTGCTAATTATTGTATGCATTTTTAAACTTTTAGGCATTTTATTGTATTATATTTATATAGGTATTTCCACTTTCTCCTCTGTGGGGAGTCTAGGCAGCTTACAAAACCAGAAAATGTAACTTAAACAAAGATACGCAGGACAACTCTTAGCTCCTGGGCTAGCCTCAGATCTACATGACTATCTTACCCTGGGGCACAGGCTGTAAGCTATGAGCTAAAAATAAAGGGCTAAAAAGCTCTTTGTCTCCTGTAGTTCACATCAAAGGCCATGAACAAGTTAAATATCTACAAACCAGGAGGAAGAGAAACTCACTGCAGATCTCACATCACTGATCCTAAGATGTTACTATCTTCCTCCCCTGCCATATATCTGTTTGCAAGCCAGCTTGTGAATCCATGTGTGTTAAGAGTGCAGGACTTAATTTAAAAAAAAAAACTGTATGGTGCTTCTACTAAATGTTTTATATATAGACTTGAAACATTGTGTGCACATGACAAATCCAAGACCACTTCACCTATGTCCTGCCATAACTTCACTCATCTGAGCAGGGCCTTCTGCAGGTACCACCCTGCAGATGGGCAACATCAGGGCTTTTTTTCAGCTGGAACGCGGGGGAACGGAGTTCCGGGACCTCTCGAAAATGGTCACGTGGCTGGTGGCCCCACCCCCTGATCTCCAGAGGGGAGTTGAGATTGCCCTCTGTGCCGCTCAGTGGCGCGGAGGGCAATCTAAACTCCCCTCTGTCTGGAGATCAGGGGGCGGGGCCACCAGCCATGTGACCATTTTCTCCTGGGGCAACTCACTGAGTTCCACCACCTCTTTTCCCAGAAAAAAAGCCCTGGGCAAGATCAACAATTGCCCACACACGCCTTCTCTGTGGTGGCCCCAGCGCCATGAAATGGCCTGCCTAAGGAAATTAGAAAGACTCAAACAAACTATATGAAACAATTACTCAGGAGGGCATTTTTATAAAGAAAATAGGGGCACGTAACAGATTGGCCCAGGAAAATGCAGGAAAACAAATAAGGCAAAATCAAAAATCAGTGGAGCCGAGGAGGAGGAAAGATGTTTATTTCTGTGAGTTTGTAAGCACACAGACAAAATCATTTTATTGCATTAAGAACAATCAGGTTCATAACAATGGGGTTCTTAGTGGATTCCCCCCCCCCCCGCCCGAATTATAGCAAGTCAAGGACATTTCATACGCCTTTTCCTCATTGCACAAACCCATTTTTATTACCAGCTGTACCCTGAATATTCAGCAGTGGAAAAGTGTACTTTCTGCTGGCTAAAATAATCTAAAGGAGCATGTTTTACATATGCTGTAAGTGCACTTCTAGGAGCTCTGCCATATTATCTGCTGATCCTTTACATTTGTAAACTGTAGAGATATTTAAGACCTTTCACACTCTGTGTTCTCTAAGAGATAGGAAGCAGATTCAGGCGCTGTTTTAAGGCTTCAGTCTGAACACACAAAGCTACCTCACATGGGAATCAGATCCTTGACCAATCAAGGTCAATGCTGTCTTACTTTGCTGAAGACTATACCAAGCTCCTTGGAGGAACAGTTGAAAGCAAACATATTAACTCATTAAAACAAATAGAACTCCTTCGTTAGGGAAGGAGTTCCCTTTCAGATGGGCACTGAAGACACCAGTGTCAGGAGAAAATGCTGAAGAGGTAGTTGCTATTTAAAGCCTCAATGCAAGTCAGTATTGCAAAACAGGAATTAGCATGTTTTCCTGTGCAAACCAGTACAGAATCAGTTCAAGTGTACAAAAGTGAGTATTGGTTAGATCAGGTTTTGCTTCCAGCACAGCTAGAATGATCCCAAAAACTAGCAATGCAGTTCAATGCAAACAGGAATAATCTATACGATTCTATTATACAACATATAACATTATACAATATATAATATAATGGCATATAATATAATGGAAACCACCTCCACTTTCTGTTTTGTTTTTCCCCTCATTCTCTCCAACCATATTAGATTCCAAGCCTGGAGTTTGCTCGGATCCAAAGGCTCTTGCGGTTGTTCTCAGTGTAGTCTTTCCCAGAACAGCAAACAAGTACAAACACATCTCCAAGTTGTTCGGAAATACTGAACGAGGTCCTATGTCTCAATCTATCCAGGATAGCCTCCCACTAAGAGTCTCTGCAGCTTCTCTTCTCCATCTCCCTTTTTGTAGATTCCATCAGCATTTCAGTAGTTTATGCAGAATTCTTAGATGACTGACAGTACAATCCTATGCAGAGTTATTTTGGTTTAAACGCACTAAAATCCGTAAGATTAGACTGGGTTCAGTATGCATTGGATTGCACTGAGAGATTGTGTCATTTAGAATTAAACAAAAAGGAATTAATATATAGTTTGATCCACCCAGAAATCAGACACTGTTTCATCTCTAAGCAAGATTTTCATTAGTGGGTTACTAAACACACAATTTACACTTTTGAATTATATACTAGCTGGTTTGAACGAACGCTTTTAGAGCTGTGCCCAGAGATAGACAGACAAACACAGTCAAGAGTTGCTTTTGGTGAGATACAAATCAGTAGAATCTAAGAATTTACTTCTAACAAGTTACATGTGTAATCTTACAAAGTGAAGAGTGTTGCATATAAAGAAGTCAGAAGGGTGGGAAATGCGGCCAACTCCCTTGGCTGATCAAGGCATGTCGTCTTAAGCAAAACTGCATGTTTGACATCCCAGTGGAGGAAAAGCTCAAAAGCTCTTACGTGGCTCAGTTACAAGTACTTCTAGTAATAATAAAAAATCCTACCCAAAGTTATCAGCAGCATTCAATTTGAAAGGGTAGAAAACATAAGTAGGAATAAAAAAAAATTCTATATAAAAGATGTTGAAGTCACATCTTAACCATTTATTTAGCAGTTTCGTGTGCTTTTCAGAAATCTGGGAGCCAAGTCTGAAGATACATAACAAACTTTCAACAAGCAATCTAGTGTTTGAAGTCTAATGACCTCAATAAACAGGTAAAAGTAATTATAACCACTACACATTGATAGTTTCAGGTGGGTGGCCATGTTGATCTGCAGTTGAAAAGCAAGAGCCAGATCCAATAGCACCTGAAGGACCACCTAGATTTCCAAAGTATGAGCAAGAGTCAAAGTTTTGACTCATGAAAGCTCATGCCCTGGAAATCTAGTTGGTCTTTCAGATGCTATTGGACCAGGATCTTGCTCTGCTACATGTTGATATCACCTGATCTGGTCCCCTCTGGGATCTGAAGGACCAGTGAACCACAGCTCTTCCCTCATGGACCAAGTATGTCATGTTAGATGCCCAACTCCTTTCTTCCAGGTGAGAAATGATTCTTTAGAAGAGCTCAACGGGGCTTGACAAGCTTCCACCAATCTCTTTCCATTGGAAAACACTCCTCATATTGCTTTAGCCGAATTCTTGAACCCTTTAAAGTCCTATACAGTTTGGAACCAACATACCTGAAAGACCACCTACTCCCATATAAACCTACCCAATTGCAACTATCATCTTCAGGGGCCCTCCTCTGGGTACTTTCACCATCAGAGGCTAGATGGATGGCAACTTGAGAAAAGGCCTTCTCAGTCCTGGCACCAAAATTACAGAATTCCCTCCCCAGGCAGACTCATGTGTCCCTTGATCACTGACTTCTGCCAGCAGGTAAAAATTTAACCTGTTCACTGATGTTCCCTCACTGACCTTCCTTTCCATAAATGTATTTTAATTGTTTTTATAATATGTACTTGATCTAAATCATTGTTTACTCATGAAGTTCAATGGATCAGTTACCAATTCCAAGCTTGACCTACCTAACAAAACTGCTATGAGGGTAATTGCTGTGCACCTACGCTGGGGTTTTGGAAGAAGGTAAAAAGGTAAAGGTAGTCCCCCCGTGCAAGCACCAAGTCATTACTGACCCATGGTGGGATGTCGCATCACAACATTTTCTTGGCAGACTTTTTGTTACGGGGTGGTTTGCTGTTGGAAGGAGGATGGGCTACCAAACGGATGATGTAAAATATGATCTAGGCACATGAGAAAGTGAGAGGACAAAATTGCTTCTGAAGAAACGGCTCTGAACTCTTGTAACAATACAGACCTTTACATTGTTGCCTGAAAAGAATATGCAGTGAGACTTAGCCCTTTTCCCTCCAATACTTAAAGTATGCTGCCAAACAATAAAGCAATGAAAGGAAGGAGGACAAATGTCATTGGTTATTTATGTAGTCAGTACGTTCTGAAGAGTACACAGCAAGCTACTTCAGCTGTTCTAGAAAATACACAATGAATTAAAATAATGCCCTTTGTATATCTCAAATTTAAAAGATAAAAGGGTTTAACACAGTCAGGGTTGGAATGTTTTTCTTCTCCAACATAATAAAACCACCAATCTGCATTACAACTATCAGGTTCCCTTGCTTCAATATTTCCATTCTTCCCCCCCAAAATGTTAAAATTAAAATTGAATTAGACAGTTCATAAGTGTACTCATTTTATTATGCATTGTTTTTTTTAAAAAAAAGTAAGAGCCGTTGCACCTTTAAAAATAGCATTTACAAAGGTAAAGAAATATTAGTACAAAATGCACAAAAGGCTCCCCACTATTACAAATATGTAAACAAATTATCAGTTATTACAAATAGGAAAAGTTAAAGCGTACAGTCTTTCAAAGTTATCATTTTAGTCTGAATTTTGACATTAAAATTTTAAGAACTGTTTAAGTTGAAGCAATCTTCAAAAGTAGTTTTTAAAGTTCATTTTAGAACATGTACCTTATGCACAATACTTTGTATACAGAAGCCCTATACTTTGTTTAAAAGAAGGTGTTTTGATATAGTACAACCATGATATGTGATTTGTAGCATGTGCCTTGTTATTCTTGGAACCCAAGATGCTAAAGAATGGGGCGATGGGAATGCCTCTTATTCCATCCCTTGAGTGTGCTACTCACAGCTTTCATGCATGTCATGAGAAGCATCTCCAAGTATTCGAAAGCAGGTACCTGCCCTGAGACGTTCTGGCCAATCAGCAGCTCTCTGTGGAGTGTACCCACACACTCCCTTATCAACTGCACATTACATTTTTAGCTGTATAATAAAGGTACACAGTAAAAATGTAACCGAGCCTTTAAAACCTGCCAACTTTGAACATCAAGTTTCTTAGCCAAAGAACTTGAATAAATTCGGAAACAATGGGTATGCCTACAGCCATTACAGCAGAGAATCTTGCAACTCATTATTTAAGAGGTCCTGTCTGCAATTGCCAAGTTGCTGAAATGTAGCGGAGACAGCTTCATTCCACAACTATTTCTCACGCAATGCTTTTGACATCATCTAGGTTCAAGCCAATTGTGGGAAGGAAGAAGAAGGTCATCTATCAATTTCAATGCATTAAGAGACAAGAGATCCTAAAAACCACATATGGTAGTATGACGCAGACCAAAAACAAAGCTGAGTTTTTACAGTGGCGTATTGCCAATAAGCAGGATGTGCAATATGTTTTCATTCCTCCAATGTATTATATAAGCTGAGGATTTACAGAACAGGAAGACCTGAATATTAGAGTCTGAGTGTGTGTGTGCAGGAATGCACACATGCACGCACACACCTCACAAAGGCTACAAACTTATGCCACATAGGCTTGACAGTCAGTGGAACCACACTATAAATAACACAACAGTGAAGAGGCAGGCACAGCCTTCCCTATACTGCTAATCCCGCCAATGAAGCATCTAGCAGAAGAGGAAAGCATTTAGTCCCTCATATTCAACAGGTTGCCAGTCCTGAATACTAATGGTTAAATCCTATCCTGGCAGAAGAGATTAACATACTTTTCTAAAAAGAGACGCCTACATGGCATGGAAATGAGAATAAGGGGTCATGTATACACTTCATCTGAACTCTAAACAGTTACCTGCAGCAAAAGTTGTTTCTTTGGAATCACATCACTTCAGGTTAAAGCCTAGTACCAAGTGATACAAAAAACAGCAGCAATTTTTCAAGTGTTCAATTGAAAAGGTTCCAGCGCCCACAGCTATGTGGTTTTAAAATGCAAGTCTCATTACACGATTTCTAAATACCATGTAATGACTCAGGGTGTGCCATGATTCTTACAACCAGAGCTGGCAATACTAAAGCACCTGGTTATACCAGCAAGATGGGAGATTCTCACCTGACCAGAAAACACAGCTCATCCTCAAGGAATCTAGCAAGTTAAGCAGTAGAATTCTTGTGAACTAACATTAAATCAAGTCTGAAAAGTATACCAAGTGCCGCTTTGAAACCACACCAAAAGGACATCACAGAAATGCATCATATCCGCATGCACTCTACAAAATATGCTGGATTTACATGGATATGTACAACTATCTAGCTACTCTGTGTTCTTAATATGGTTTTCTGTTCTGAGCACTGCCGAACAGAAAACCTTTAGCAAAGACATACGAACAAAAATAAACAAGGTTTTAAAAACCAACAAAATTCTAAACCACAGGAGAAATAAGCAACTTTATGATGAGCATACTCTCGTCTGTTGTAACAGAAATATCTCACCCGCAATATGACGTCCATTATTTGATAGGCTTGAAAAGTTTTTGGTGAAAATTCCTCTACAGATAATGCTTCTGAGAAATAAGACTGGAAGTAAAACCAAAAGGCACCTGACACACTTTATTTAATTGCATCCTTTCACGTGCACTATTATTCTCGCAGGAGGACAGCAGCAGCTGTAATTCCTTGGTGAACCCAGCCCTGGAACAACTAGAACAATCTTGCTTCCCCAGTCACAAGGCAAGAAGGGAACTTCAAGTGCAGGCGATATAGTGCAGGGGCTCAGCTGTTTCGAAAAAGAGAAATCCCCCTGGGTTGGTAGGTAGAAACCCTCTTCGGACAAACTTTGGGTCTCAGTCACGGTGTTTAAAAAGCAGATGAAGATAAATTGCAAAAAAAAAATCCCTCTTATTTCCTTCACTTCTCTTACATTAGGTACTAAAAACTTTCTGGTAATCCAGAATTAAAATGCATTTAGGAATATACTTGCTGTATACATTAAAGGAAATGCTGGAGCTGTGCAATTTTTATTAAGCAGTGGACACTAACCAGCCACTTAAATGCTCACCCGTGAGAGCCACAATGAAGAACTTTGAGTCATGAAATTAATTCATTGTTTACACAATACAGAAGCCTAAAATACTATTTACCAATATTTAGAGGTCAGTTTTAAGAAAATTAGAAATGAAAGTATCTTATTCATCTCTCTAAAGCAATAAATCGCTACCACCATGTTTCAGTGTTTGGTACATAAACTTCTTGAACGCAGAGGCCAGTTACTGAGACAGAGACAAAGAGCTCTGCTTATACAGGATCTTCTCTGTTCTCGTTCATGAGCTTGGTAATGCTTTGCACTAGCAATGGGAAATCCACACGTATGCAAAATGTTTCCCTTCAGAGAATGGGAAAGCCCTGTGCACAGGAACAGACCCAGGGAAGAAGCAACAAACACAGCAATTTGATTTAAGCTGAACTGCCAAGATAATTTAGAAGTACACTTGTGGTCTTCTCTTCACTTTATATTTTAATGAGCCATACCGCACCTGAAAAAGGGAGGGGGGAAAGAATTGTGAAACGTTTTAGGAACATGAAAAGTATTCCCCAATACAAAACCATTAATTATTATGTATTTTCTGCCAGCTAGGACATAAATAAGTGTAATACACAGGACAGGAATAAGAGGCGAAAATCAAAATATTACAGAGAAACAAACTTTTATTGTTAGATTTGGGTTCTGTTGTTTATCATGGGTTTTCCATTTTATTGTCGGGACTCGAGTCAAGACTATTGGGATGTTTGGCCTGAATTTCTGTATTAATCTTTATTTATTTATTTATTTGACTTATAGTCCACTCTTCCCGCAATGCAGGCTCAGAGTGGACTTTTTAATTGTATTTTGTAACTTAGTATTTCGTTTATTGTGAGCCATGTGGAAAGTATAAGTAAGCATACAAAAGGAAGACACCTGAGACACTGAACACAGTCTGAGAATTGCTGAATTCCACATGGTTCAGTTTCATCTCAAATGACCATTACATGACAAGATTTTTAAAAAGGCAAGTTACTGCATAAGCCCCCAAGTATTATCCCCTTTATTTTTAATTAAAGCAAGTCAACTCTATTTTTGGACATTTTGGTCACTTTGGTAACAATGAAAAACATTTCATTGTTTCTCCATCTTCTTTTGTTATAGCAAATAGTTCACAGCAGGGCTCATTTTGAGGGGGAACGCACAGGAGCGCAGTTCTGGCAGTTCCCCAAAGAGGTCACATGTCAGGTGACCCCCACCCACCTGACTCTCGGCCATTTTGGGCCTGTTTCGGCCTGGATTGGGGCCAAAACGGCCTTGATTGGGCCTCTGATGGGTAGTGGATCACTCTCCCACTCAGCAGTGGCCCGATCCTGACTATTTTGGGCCCCTTTTCGGCCATTTTCAGCCCCTTTTTGCCATTTTGGGCCCAATTTTGGCCCTGAATGGCCAGGATTCGGACCAAAAGAGCCAGGATAGGTGATGTCAGGGGGTGTGGCATATACAAATCAGTTATGCTAATGACACACTTCTGGCGATGTCAAAGGGTGTGGCATATACTAATGAGTTATGCTAATGAGTTCCTCCAGCTCTTTTTCTACAAAATGACCCCTGGTTCACAGATTCTAGAGCTCTGAGATGCTCTAGCACTGAGGACGGTTATGCTCTGGTTGGGGCAGAGTTTTACAAAAGATTGTCCCATCTCCCAGTTTATCCATGAAGAGTTCACCAATTCTTTTAAACCCCAAGTTAAGAAAGCATTCCAGGGTTTTCATAAGAGAAATGAGTGCAGTTGTGGTACTCGTATAGCACTTTCAGCAAAGCTTATCTAAGCAGTTCCCATGTCAAGTTTTCAAATATCTTTTTGAACCTGGGGAAACAGTGTGAAAAGTGTGAAATTTGCAATAATGTGACAGATACGCACTTCAAAGAAATCAGCACTATATAGTCAGGAATATTCTACCTGCAAAAGGTTTTCTCATCCAATTTACTTTATCAAAGCTGTCTAATGATTTGCAGATACCAAAGGTCAGTAGTAAAAATTCATCACTTAAAACGAAAATGTCATTTCTGGGCACTATGAATTTAAAAGTTTTCTGTAATCAAAATTTAATTGCATTATTAAAATATTCTGGTTCTACATAATGAAGCATACTAGTTGAAGAAATTATACTTGCCTCTTTGCGTCCTTTGATAGTTTTTACAGATTTCATACTTTGTGTTCGCTTGAGACCTCTCTGAGCAAACATCTCATCTTCTGAATACGTCCCCTCTCTTTCCTCATCAGTTTTATCATCTTCTGAATCCTTTTTTAGTGGAATACCTAAACCTGGCAAAAATAATGTTCAAATGGCATTATTGAAATTCACAACGTTTTATCAATGTTATTTAACAAAAAGCAGAAAGTTTATTATTTATTAAATTGTTATTTATTATTTAATAAAGAAGAAAATTCACATTCATGTCAGGTTGCAGGATTGGTTTTTAAACATACCCTATGCAGAATCAGGGACTGGATAACAAAGATTCCTTTCCACTAACACTGGAGCCTTCTACAATGGTGCAAAGCGCTTTCTGTCAGTGGAACATGCTTTCCTCACTGTAGAAAGACAATAGAAGAAGGCTCCACTGTTCATGGAACAGAATTTTTGGATCCCATGGAGGATCCAACAATCTATGTCCCCAAAGCAATTCTGACCCTTTGTTTGTCCAAGAGCAGCCATACCTCGTCCCGCTATATACCAAATTGCTTCTGAAATAGAAGGGTCTTTCAAAAAGCAACTTCTGTACTGAGGGTATCAAGTGTTCAAAGAGGAAAAAAATACAGTTGCATTGGACAACAGTAAACCCTTGAGCCCACTTGAAATAGCTCTTTCAATCATGATCATAGCATTGAACAGCATTTAAAATACACTTAACAGTTTTTCCCTAAGCTGATCTAAAAGATGGCTAAGATCTGGGTGAAACCTACTAGTCAATATCCTGCCATGTATTTAGTAGCGGAAGATGCCAAAATGCCACTGCTGGATATGCTGAGGGGTTCATAATATTTTACAACCTGATGCCAGTTCCATTCAGTGCCTGTTAAGTCTCCAGGGAATTCTAAGCAGGATGCAGGGACAAAAGGCCTGAAACATCTCCCTTCCCCAAACATCCGACCTGATGAAGAGTTATGCAGAACTCAAAAGACTGCACACTACTAAGTGTTATTTCTGTACATCATAGAATCATAGGGTTGGAAGGGGGTACCTCTAGGGTCATCTAGTCCAACCCCCTGCACAATGCAGGAAATGCAGCCATGTAATTATCATCTAAAGAGATAGTACATAGCTGTTGCTTCTGAATTTTTTTGGACCAACATAACTACCTGGAACTTCTGAGCATTTTGATTCTTCTCCCACTGTGCTATCCACCCACCTGCTGGTTCGAAAAACGGAAGAGGAAACACTTTAGAGACTGATCCGTAACAAGAGCCTTGTGGCATTCCCTACTCAAAATAGACATTATCTGATATTAAAAATCACAACACTCAAAAGCCAGTGGGAGAGCATTTTCATTTTCCAGGACATGTCTTTGCTGATCTAAAAGTGGCTGTCCTCAAACAAAGAGGCTTCAAGGGCAGATTACAAGGTGAGATTGCTGAAAAACAGGTTTTACTTAGCATAACTGTTGTTCATCTAGGTCTTCTATGCAGGCACACATGGGACTGCGCACGCGCAGGCCTGCCAATACCTGAGATTTTTATAGCTCTAAACCACTAGGGGGCGCTCTCGCCTCTAAACGCGCATGTGCGGCCGTTTTCCCACCGAAACGGCTCCCAAGAGGCGGAGCGCCCCTCACATACCCTCAGTTCCTCTTTCGGCGCCCCCTACAAGGTAGGTACCAAGAGAGTCAGCGGGGAAGGAGGGAGGGCATGTGTGCCTGCATGGAAGACCTAGATGAACAACAGTTACGGTAAGTAAAACCTGTTTTTCATCTACGGTCTTCCTGTGCAGTCCCACATGGGAAGATTACAAAGCTTAATACCTGGGTGGAGGTGACGCCAAAGCATCACTCAAAGATGGAATGTAGAACTGCCGTGCCCACCGCTGTCTCCTTCCTATCTAGGATGTCCAGCATGTAATGCCTCACAAAGGTATCCACCGAAGCCCACGTCGTCGCTCTGCAGTTGTCGTGAAGAGGAACACCTCTGAGGAGAGCCGCTGACGACGCCTGGGACCTGGTGGAATGGGCATGCACCTCCAAAGGACAAGGCAAGTTAGCAGCAGTGTAACAAGTTAGTATAGTCTGGACCACCCATCTTGAGATAGTCTGAGATGTGGCCCTTTTGCCCTTATTCTGTCCCGCAAAACAGATGAACAAATTAGAATCAAGTCTAAAAGGTTTCACCCTATCTAAATAGAACAGAATGGCCCTGCGGACATCTAAGGAATGGAGAGCTTTCTCTGCTTCTGAGGTCGGGACCGGAAAGAAAACCGGCAACACCAGCTCCTGGGACAGGTGAAAACGAGATACCACTTTAGGTAAGAATTCAACCTTGGTTCGAAGAACATCCTTTTCGGGGTGCAGCTTCAGATAAGGGGGCTCGCAAGATAACGCTGCTAACTCCCCCACCCTCCTAGCCGAAGTGGCCGCAACCAGAAAGGCCACCTTCATAGACAAAAAACGTAACGGACAGGAGGACAACGGCTCAAACGGCTTGTACATTAAACGAGTCAGAACCAGGGGTAAAGACCATTGTGGAACCAGAGCCCGAATTGGGGGGAACAAATTATTCAACCCTCATAAAAATAATTTAGCAGAATAGTGGGAGAATACAGATTTCCTGTCAATCGGAAGGTGAAAGGCAGAAATAGCTGCCAGATAAACCTTAACTGAAGTATTGGCCAATCCCTTCTGTTTCACCTCCCACAAAAATTCCAGTATCTCAGAAAGGGAGGACAGAAAAGGGTCCAAATCCCTCTGCCGACACCAGGCAGAAAACTTATCCCACTTAAGGGCACAGGACTGCCTCGTAGACAGACACCTAGCATTTAGTAAAACGTGAGTCACAGCCGAGGAAAAGGCACCCCCGGTCTGATCAGCCAAGCTGCCAGTTTGAGTCTCCCGATGTCGTGGTGAAGCACCCCTTCGCAGGACAGGAGGTCTGGAACTACTGGGAGACTGATCGATTGAGTCTGTAGACTCAGGAGAGAATGGAACCAGGGTTGCCTCAGCCAATACAGGGCCACCAAGATGACTGATGCCTTGTCTCTCTGGATCTTGCTGAGGACCCTGGCTAGAAGCGGGAACAGGGGAAAGGCATAACACAAGGGACCCGACCAATCTAGTTGAAACGCGTCCCCACGTGATTCTGGGCCTACACCTCCTCTGGAGCAATAACATGGGGCCTTGTGATTCTCCACTGTCGCAAAGAGGTCTAGCTCTGGAGTCCCCCATCTGGAGAAGATTGGCGCGAGATACTTGTCCTGGAGGGACCACTCGTGGTTGTCCCTGTGGAGCCTGCTCAGGTGGCCCACCATGGAATTCTCCACCCCTGGAATGTGTACTGCATGCAGCCACACCGCATGATCTATGGCCCACTTCCAGAGCCTCATTGCCTCGGTGCAGAGCGCCACAGACGCCGTGCCACCTTGCTTGTTGACATAGAACATGGCCGTCGTGTTGTCTGTCAGGACTTGGACAGAGTTGTTCCGCATGGCATCTGAAAAGGAGATCAGCACATATAAAATTGCCCTCAAATCAAGAATATTAATATGCTCGTTACGTTCTGACTCAGACCACAAACCATGAGCATAAGATCCTGCACAGTGAGCCCCCCAGCCAAACAGGGAGGCATCCGAAGTGACAGACAGGTGAGTTTGTCGATGTCCGAATTCCACACCTCTAAACAGGTTAGCATCCTCCAACCACCAGTCTAAAGAGGACACCACCCCCCTAGGGACCGACAGCCTCTTATTCTGAGAATCATGGCCCGGTGAAAAAATCGAATTGAACCATAGTTGGAGAGGCCGCATAAATAACCTGGCCAGTGGGACCACCGCAGTTGTAGAGGCCATGCAACCCAACAGTGTCTAGATAAACCGGACGGACTGAAAACGACACCTTTTAAGCGTAGAAATGAGTCTCTTGATCCTAGATGCACGATCCACAGGCAAGAAGCCCGCATTTCTTACACCATCTAAGATTACCCCTATGAACTGAATGGAGCGTACAGGAATCAGTTTAGACTTTTTTTGATTAACAACAAGTCCCAAACGCAGACATAAGGTCAGAGTGAGAGACACTTGATTAGACACATCCGTCTCAAGAGTCGCCGACCAGGAGCCAATAATCCAAATATGGAAATATGCGACAGCCCTGAAGGCGCAAGTGAGCCACAACCACTGCCATGCACTTAGTAAATACCCTAGGTGCAGTGGCTAGCCCAAAGGGTAAAACTCTATATTGAAAAACTCGGTCATAGACAAAACGTAAAAACTTCCTATGTTCAGGGAAAAAAGAAATATGAAAGTATGCGTCCTTCAAATCCAGGACTGCAAACCAAGACTGCAGGGGCAGTAAGGTCAAAACCATTTGTAAGGTAACCATCTTAAATTTATGGATTTGTATAAACTTGTTCAAGCCCCTAAGGTCCAGGATAGGTCTTAGCCCACCATCCTTCTTTTCCACCAGAAACAGGTTAGAATAGAATCCTAACCCAGCTGAGTTGACAGGAATCTCCTCTATTGCCCCTTTCTGTAATAGAGCAGAAAGCTCTCTCAAGATCTCAGATCGTGGAACGTCAGAAGAAAAGACAGGGAGACATAAATAAGGTAAATCAACAAATTCAATTTATAACCAAACTGGATTATAGAAAGAACCCAAACATCTGAACAAATCAAACACCATGAACTCAAGAATGCACTAAGCCTGTCCCCAAACGTGGGGTCAGGTCCCTGCGATAGTCAGAATTGCTTGTTCAATTGATTTTGGTCCTTGGCCTGATGCTGTTGGGAACCAGGCTTAGGACGCTGGCCCTGCCTCCGTCTAGGAAAAGCAGACTGCAGGCTCTGATAGTTCCTGTGAGGCTGGTAAGCATACCCTTGGATAGGGTTGGTAGCGGTGTTGTCTGCCACGCTGGAAGGAGCGGTAGTATCGACGAGAAAACTGTTGCGGGGCCTGGTGCAGGACCCCATACGAGCGGGCAGTCAGGCGATCTGTTCTCTTTTTTGACAGATATTCAACAGCCTTTTCAGAAAACAGTGTGGTGCCCTCGAAGGGTAAATCCTCCACCTTATTTTTCATCTCCGCAGGAAGGGCAGTCGTGCGAAGCCAAGCATACCTGCGCAACACCACAGCCGAGAGAAGTGACCTTGCGGAGATGTCAGCCATACTCCTACCAGCATTGATCTGATGCCTAGACAGGCGAACAGCCTCCTCCTGTATAACTCGAAGCAGAGTACGCTGTTCCTCGGGAATCCTCGGGAGGAAAGACGCCACCTTCTTCCATAGAAAAAGCTGGTAGGCCGCCATCATCGCTGCGTAATTCGCAACCTTGATGCCAAACGTTGCAGAAGTGTACAGTTTCCTGCCCATGGCGTCAACTTTTTTGCTATCCCTATCAGCCGGAGCCGACATAGAGCCCTGACGAGGTCGAGCCTGCATTTCCTCAGTCACAAGTGAGGACGGGGGCGGGTGAACTGCAAGGAACGAGTGTACATCATCCTTGGTTCTATAAAGACTCTCCACTTTTCTATTAGTGGCCGTAGCAGACGCAGGTCTAGTGTGCAACTTCTTCCAAAGATCAGCGAAACCCTCAATAAGGGGGAAAGCGATCTAGGGCGTCAACCCCGAATAAATATGTTGCAGTATTTTATCGGTAAATTTGGACTCAGTTGATTTAACTTCCAAGTCCAAAGCTTTAGCCATTCTTAGAAAAAGTTCGTTATAGGCCCGAAAATCATCGGTGGGCGAAGCCTCCTCCGAGGGTCCAATCTCCCTCTCAAGTGAATCCGAAAGCGGGGATTCGTCGTATCGAACACGGATCCGAGGAGACACCAACTCCGACGGACGAGGTGTCCGATCATATCCAGTGTAGGAACCGGCTCTAAAAGAGGGGGACAGCGAGACCCTTCTGTACTGTCAGTCCGAATAGTACGAGCCCTCTCTGTCATAATAGTGGGTAACTGGCTCATCTCGATGCTGACTATCCCTGGAATGGCTCCGGTAGGAGCAAGGGCTGCTCCAACGATCAGACCAACTCCGTTGACTCCTCACAGAACGAACCGAGCCCGATTCGTAGGAAGCTGATCGAGGCCGACCCGATGGTGTAGGGGGCTTCTCGATCGGAGTCACATCCTCCTCCTGGGTCACCCTCGCAGGAGGGGTCTTAGATGAAGGGCAGTCAGTCGACTCCTCACGCCTCTCCGAAGGGGCAGTAACGGATTCGGTCGGAACTGACGGGGGAGCAGTAATCAGGCTCTCCAACAACGCCTTGTCATGCTTGTTGGAGTGTTTGTTTCTTCTTTTTCTTTTCAGGATCGGTTCCCATTTTCGACTTCAAATTCAGATCCGAAATCCTCGGATCCAGTGTCTCCTGAGAAGCCGGTGGGGTTGTCCTCGGAACCGAGGGTGTCTTACTTCCATGGGCTCCACGGCTAGGCGAAGTCTGAACGGTCAAAGAAGTCGAAGAAGGTTGACTCCGAGAAGGTCTCGGAACCGAAGCGGTCGGTTCCGACGAACTCCGTGCTGGGGCTGTTTTCCCGGATCTCGACTCCGATCAACTCGGGGACGGTTGGGAGCGTGGAGTCTTGGAACCCGACGCCTCCGGGGGAGGACGAGAGGGCGCAGACGGAGCAGAAGAGGATTTCAGTGGGAGATCCTCAACAGACATTGCACGCTGCCAGAGGGAGGCATGCAGGCGATCCGCTCATTCCACCCTGGCCTTGGAGGTAAACGCACGGCAATGTTTGCACGCTTGAATACTGTGCGTTTCTCAAAGGCAATATAAGCAAACAGAATGACCATCCGACCTTGTCATTTTGCGATCGCAGGTCTCACATCGCTTAAACAAGGCCGTCTCCAACATCACGTACTAAGGAAGAGCTGTAAACTTCAATGATCAGCAGCGAAAGAGAAACTGAGGGTATGAGGGTATGAGCTCCGTCTCTTGGGAGTCGTTTCGGCGAGAAAACGGCCGCGCATGCGCGTTTAGAGGCAAGAGCGCCCCCTAGTGGTTTAGAGCTATAAAAATCTCCAGTATCGGCAGGCCTGCACATGCGCAGTCCCATGTGGGACTGCACAGGAAGACCGTAGATGAACTTGAGTTCATTTAAATGTTCAGAACAATAGAAACCCATCCCCCACCCCCGGGGCTGAACAGAGACATAGGATGCTTATCATTCTACAGATGTAATTTCTGCTTTCATCAAGTTGCATTGTACCTTTACATCCTGACTCCCTTTTTTGCTTCACCCCATCCACCTCCTGACTGGGATATAAAGGCTCAGGGATCTCCACCTCTCCCTGTATCTAAAGGAGCTTTGACTCTCAAAAGTTTAAACCATGAAAATCTTGTTGGTCTCCAAGGTGCCAGTGGACTCAAATCCTGCTATGACATGTGATGACTCACGAAAGCTTATGCCACAATATGGTCACTAGGTTTTATAATGCCACAAAAATGTTGGTAGCAGCAGATTACCCCTCTAGATAACAATTCCAGATGGGTAGCAGTGTAGTCTGCAGTAGTAAAAGACGACACAACTCCAGTGGCATCTTAAAGACTAAAAAAAATTATTTGTGCCAGTATAAGCTTTTGTGAGTCAGAATTCACTTCACCAGATGCATTGCAGGTACGTCCATTAGGTCAATGCTTTCATATTATGCAACAGAAACGTGGGGGGGAAGGGGGGGAGAAGGAGAGATATTACAGTTCATCACAGAAAGAAGGATGCCTCTCCGCTTGAGGCTACTTAACATAAATCTTGTCAGTGTTGAATGAGTTGAGTCACAGCAGAATGGAACAGCAGAGCTTATCAGCTCAACAAGGAAACCACAAAATGCCTGTGAATATGCATATAGTTATACAAAAGGTGCGTGCTAAGGCATGCCATGGGCCACCGCAGCCTATGAAAACTAAAGTATAGCACACATACGATAAAGGTATTAATAAAAGTCAGTACAACTAGTACAACAGGGAAGAAAGGATCCCATCACTAAGAACAGGTCACAAACAGCTATTTCAGGGTATTCCAGTAAAAGAGGGAGATGCGCCACTTTTACATAATAACAAGCCTCTGGCCATCCTTATCAAGTATGCAGAATAAAGTTTCTTGTATCTGTAATAAGACATTTCTTATTTTCTACAGGAATATGATGTAGCAAAGACAGAAAGCCACAGTTCTTTTAGTAACGTACAAACCTAAGGATTCATTAGTGGCGTTTTTGCCTCTCTTTCTGGTCTCCGGTAAAGTTTGATAGTGTCTTTGTCCCACTGGTTCGTCACCTTGAATAGCTGTTAAGTCATGCATACTGAAACTTCGCAATCTTTCAGTTATTGCTCCTTGACTCTGTAACCGTAAAAGAGAAAGTGTTGCAAGGAGGTGGAGGAAATCCATTTTTCCAAACCGATTTGTGATGCTATGGCAAGACTCTGCATGCCGTGTTTACATCTGACTCCAACAACAAAGCATTCATGTTCTTTTGGATAACACTTTGCTCAACACTAACATTTTCCATTTTACAAAGGAATTATGTAACTTAGTAAACCAATTTATAAAGCCATTCTTTGCCACGTTAAAAACTTAAGTTTAGCTCAAGTCTAATATCAGAGTTATGCTCAAACACAAGCCATCTATTGCCCAATGGCAACTTCCCAGTTTTACAGCACCATGTTCACAATTTTTATAATGCAGATTTTACTGTTTACTTCCAACAGTGGAAAAACATATAACCCTAAACACTGTAGTACTATCAGTTGCATAAGGGATCTTTCAGAAATGAAGCTAGAACACGGAGCTCTCCAAAACTGATACCTACCGATGACCACAATTTGCTGTCAGCAGCCTGAAGACAGTCTTGGTAAATAAGAGAGAGATGACTTGTATAAATACATCATTTTACTTACCAATCATATATATCTTCTTTGTAAATGCAAACTGAGTTCCACCCCAACCCCAGCACATTTTGTAGACAGCCATTAACAGAGCATGTGAATAAGGTAATGTTCAATTTGGACTCGAAGATGGAAGTCAAGAACTATTACTTAGCAATTTAAAATCCTCTCACATTAAAAACTAAGCCAAGAATATCACATTTAGAAAGGAAAAAAGAGTTGTACTTACCGTAACTGTTGTTCATTGACGTCTTCTGTGCAGGCACACATAGGACTGCACATGTGCAGGCCTGATGATTGGAAAGGTTCTAAAGCTAAAAACTGCTAGGGAGCGCATGTCTCCCTAGTGTGCATGTGTGGTATTTCCCGACCCGCGTGTGCCACCGGGAGGCGGTGCCCCCTTACCCCAAGTTCCTCTGAATTGCCGGCCCAAGGTAAGTAATCGATAGGCACAGCAGGGCAGGAGGGGGGTATGTGTGCCTGCACAGAAGACATCAATGAACAACAGTTATGGTAAGTGCAACTCTGTTGTCCTTGTCTGTCTTCTTGTGCAGTCCCACATGGAAGACTAGCAAGCTCTTTACCTTGGAGGCAGGTGTGTCCTCACTGGAAGAGTGAATGGAGTACAGCCTGTCCTACTGCTGCTTCTTTTCTCTTCATCAAATCCAGGGTGTAATGCTTAGCGAACGTATCCAAAGATGACCAGGTTGCTGGACTGCAGATGTCACAGAAGGGTACTGCTCTCATCCAGGCTGCTGAAGCTGCCTGAGATCTTGTCAAATGTGCTCTCACCTCCAAAGGACAAAGTAAATGTGCCGTTGAATAGCATGTCTTAATCGCTAATGTTACCTATCTCGCTATAGATCAAGTGGTGGCTGCTCTTCCCTTTCTAGGACCCACATAACACACGAAGAGATGTATGTCCTTCCTGAATGAAGACATGCGATGTAAGTAAAACAGGATCACTCTCCGCAAATCAACAGTGTGTAGCGCTCTCTCAGAATTTGTAGTAGGTGTAGGGAAGAATACTGGGAGAACTATGTCCTGAGCTAAATGAAAGGAACTCGCAACCTTGGATCTAAACCTGGTGCACAGTCTTAGTACTACCTTATTCTGGTGTACCTTAAGGAAACGAGGATCTGACCTGAGAGCTCCTAGTTCACCCATGCTTCTGGTAGAAGTGATGGCCACTAGAAAGGATACCTTCAACGATAAGTGTTTTAGGGAAGAAGTCGCTATCGGCTCAAACTGTGGTAACATAAGTTTAGCTAATACTAATTGTAAAGATCATTGTGGTACGATCTCTTTGACTGGTGGGAATAAGTTTTGCAGTCTTCTGAGAAATGACTTAGAGATATGATGTGAAAAAACTGTTTTCCCATCTATTCTAGGGTGGAAAGCCAAAATGGCTGCTAGGTAAACTTTACTCAAAGAGTTAGAGAGGCCTTCGTCTATGAGAGTCAGTAAAAATTCTAACACTTGCGCTAAAGGGATCCAGGCCTTTTTGTCTGGCCCACATTACTAAACCTGTTCCATTTAAAAATCATACGATTTTCAATCGGTGTTCTCTCACCTAGAATTAAGGACGACCTCTGCTACTCTGTCTGAGAGTCTCTCTGACCCCTTATTTTCCAGGCCATTAATTTCAGTCTGGGTAGGTTGTGATACCAGACACCCCTGTGAGATAGGAGGTCTGGCTTTGATCCAAAATGAAACAGTGAGCCCTGGGATAACTGCATTACATGTTGGAACCATGGTTGTCTGGACCAGTAAAGTGTTATCAATATTATACCTGGCTTGTCTCTCTGTATGAGTAAGGGTAGAAAAGCGTAAAAGAGGTGTCCCAGGATAGCTGGAACATGTCCCTTAGGGAGTTCTGGCCTACACCACCTCTCGAGCAAAAGCTCGGGGCTTTTTGGTTTCCTTCCCTCTCAAATAAGGCCACCTCTGGGTGTCCCCATTTCCAGAATATTGGGTCTACATATGCATCTTTCAGGGACCACTTGTGGTTCTCTGTGTTTAATCTGCTCAATGTGACCGCCACCGCATTTGTGGTACCCGGTATGTGCACTACTCGAATGGACGTTCCCTGTTGTTCTGCCCATTCCCAAATGAGTACTGCTTCTTCACACAAGAGTCTGGATGCGGTGCCTCCCTGCTTGTTTATGTAAAACATAGCAGTACAGTTGTTGGTTAGCACCTGGACCGTCTTCTGCTTTATGGTATCTGTGAAAGCAGTAAGGGCATAACTAATAGCTCTTAGTTCGAGAACGTTAATATGCAGTTCTTGTTCGTTCTTAAGCCATCTCTCATGGGTCTTTATTGTACTACACTGTGCCCCCCCAACCCATATAGTAACTTTGAATTCTGGGGGCCCAAATTCAATTCCCACTAACAGGTATTTATCTCTATTCCACCATTCTAAGGACCTAAGAACCGCTCTTGGAATAGTATATCTTTTATCCTGTTGCTGGGATTCAAAATCATGGACTGTTAAGAACCAAAGCTCTAGCTTATGCATATGTAATCTGGCCAGGGGTGTCACCGCAGTGGTGGCAGCCATTAAGCCCAGAAGGGTTTGGATGGTCAAGGCCGAATGAAAATGACAGCGAGTGATCTGTCTTATTCTGTTTGCTCTTTCTCGAGGTAGAAAGCCTCTATTGGCCACACTAAGATAGCTCCTATGAATTATGCTCTTTGAGAAGGCAGGAGCACAGATTTCTTAAAGTTGACTACCAAAGCAAGTTTATTGTAAGTGTCCACCACTAACTTTACAAGCTGTGGCAGGGTGTCACTTGATGGCATTGATAACAGCCAATCGTCTAGGTAGGGGTAAACTGAACATCCCTGGTAGGCTCCCCTGATCGCCGTGTAATTCGCTTTCTTGATATTACGGGCTGACAACAAGTAGAGTTTTCTGCCAAGAGTATCTAGTTTTCTACTCTCTTTTTTGGAAGGTGCCAAGTGGGAACCCTGCCATTGTCTTGCCTGCATCTCTTCAGTCATCAATGATGATGGAGGCGGATGACTGAATAGGATGGGGCAAACATCCTCCCTAGTCTTGTACAGACCCTCTGATTATTTGGCTGTGGCATGAGATGATGCCAGCTTCTCGCAGATGGAGGTGATAAGCTCCACGAAGCCTTCAGTAATAAGGAAGGCAACACTGGATGTGTTCTCTGAGTACAAGTATTGCAGTACCTTATCTTTCAGCTTAGGGTCCACTGCTGAGATCTCAATTTCAAGCGACCGTGACATCCTACTCATTTGTTTGGTATATAGGCAATAGTCATCTGTAGGTGAAACTTGCCCGTTTCCATCACCGCTTCATCCAGTGAGGGATCAGATGCAGTGCTGGGGCTCCTCCCCTTGTCAAGCTCTAAAGGCAGATAGGATATGGATGAATGCGAGATCTCATACTGCATCCCAGATCCTAGCCGATCTGGGCTTCTGAGAGTAGATGCAACGGATCAGCTTCTATAGTGGTCGCCCAGGTCGAGTTCATACTTAGGCTGATGGTAATGTTGCCAGTCTCTACATTCATGTGAGCAGCATGGTTGTTTGTCGGTGTAGGTCCTGGGCCAAAGCAGATTCAAGGAGATCTTGAATGAAAGGATGGAGTGTGAGGTCACTTCAAAGGGATGCTCTCCACCTGTTCTTGTCTCTCCTGATGCTTCGTCTTCTCCTTCACCTTCTTCCTTGGAAGCTCAATGAAGTCGGGGATCCCCTGGCTCACTCCTTCCACTGTTGCTCTAATGAGGTGCATGAGTCCTGACTCCAAAGTCTTTTTGGATGAATGACAGTCAGATCTGAATGACAGTCAGATCTGACTTCTTTGGTTTTGGAGGTTGGACACTAGTTGACTTGGAGCATCTCTTCTTCAGCTTTGTTGTTGGAGCTGAGGTCGGATCTGATCTGGAAGATGAGCTGATGATTGGCGTTGGATCTGGGGGGTTTCGGTGAGGCTCTGGGTTTCTAAAGTCCAGTGTTCTTGTCGGCATCAAGATGGATCCAAGAACATCGGATCCAACTTGATAGACTGAGCTGATGGGAGTTGGATCGGAATAGCGTATCCGGTCTTCAGAATTGATGGTTGAACAGAGTTAGCTGCTCGGTCTCCACTACCTGCTGACAGGAACACCATTTTTGGTACATCTGAGGCTTTCATGGCCCTCTCCCAGAGGAGTGCTTTCAGCCCGAGCTTTTGGGGTAAATTTGCAGCAATGCTCGCGAGTTCAGACATTGTGTCCTTCTTCTAAACATTCAAGACAAATGGAGTGCCCATCCATTTTTGTCATTGTAGTCACGCATGTAGTGCAGTGTTTGAACAGTGCTTTATCAGCCATCATGAAACTTAAACTTTCTCTTTCTTTCACTTTCTCTAGGTAAAAGCAGCACGTTGCAAGAACCCTCCTGGCCAGTGGCGAAAAAGGAACTGGGGGTAAGAGGGCACTGCCTCCCGGTGGAATGCATGGCGGGAAATGTGCATGCACACTAGGGAGACGTGCACCCCCTAGCGGTTTTTAGCTTTAGAACCTTGCCAATCGGCGGGACTGCACAAGAAGACAGACAATGAAGTCAAAGTTCCAAAAACTGTAGGACCCTTTTCCTGGGGATTGTTATGAATTTTGTCCAAAAGGTAGGATTTTGTTACTTCAAAAGCAGACTTTAATAAAAACACACCCACCAACACAAATGCTTTTGGAGGGATCTGAGTTCTAGATTTAGCTCAAAATCCATCATTATGCATTTAGATTTTAATTTCTGAAGGGCTGAAGACTTCAAATAGGTGAGTTATAAAACCAGTTGTTCTCATTAGAGTCTTTAGGCCATGTTTTAAATTGTAGATGAAACCAAGCCAGAAAGCATGTCAACCTGTAGCAGGCCCAGTCATCATGTCTAATTGTGCTATAGGTGGTAAGAGTTTTAAACAATCCTCTTGGAGTCTCACAAGCCACTTTCTGCCTACCAGAGTTGCAAAATTAACAAAGATCCAGAGGAGTTAGCCGTGTTAGTCTGTAGTTGCAAAACAGTAAAAAGTCCAGAGAGCTGTGGTTCTCGAAAGCTTATGCCTCAATAAAGTTGGTTAGTCTTAAAGGTGCTACTGGACTTTTTACTATTAAAGTTAACAAAGATAGCTAAAAGACAATTGAAAGAAAAAGGTCAACAGCCAGCATGGATGCGAGGACTATCCCATATTTTGTACCCAGTGTCAACTTATATAAGTTTGAATTGCTAAAGGGATGTGAGTACTGTTTAAATTTCTTCTTTCGATGATTTAACAGACTGCATTTGTTTCATTAGAGCTTGCACCCTTTTTATTTACTTCACGTGAGAACAGGATTCCAGTTTATTAAAACTGAAACTTTGCTTTTTAGGTCATCTTTGGCTCTACTCTTTAATTATCTCAGACTTAATAACAACCCTTTCTAATCTACAGTATACATTTTAGTAGAACTTATATTGGGGTGGTTTTAAATAACTTTCAAACTCCCTGGAGAGATGTGATTTGCTTGGCTTTCATTTTCTTTTTGAATAATTCTTAAACTGTCCTCTTCTGAAACTAAATGCAACCCGGAATTTCTGGACACTTTCCCACACACACAAATGCTGTATGTGGTGGCCCTGTGGTCCCTATTCCTAAGTGGCTGGCAACTGCATCTCAAACCAGATCATGGCCACCACCCAATGTTAAGTCAAAGGTCAACTCCATGACTAGCCTAACACACAAATCACTTGTTGTAACTAAAAATGTTTTATGTCTCTGTTATAGCCTGGGTGTACATTTTTTCCTTCAATTTATCAATAATTGAAGTTAACCCTTATCCTAACATTTTCTTCTTCAGATGACTCCAATTTAATCTCAAGATCTTTATCAAAGCTTCAGCAAAGAGGACAGTATACTCACAGTACAGCTACTTTACTAGACTGTGTGCACTAGAATATTCAAGGTGGATCCAGCAAGTCATCTACGTGGGTTTAAAATGCGCTGGAAGCAATACAACATGCTTCCAAAACATTAATCTTCTAATCTTTCTAAATGAAAAAATCTCTAGTATTCTTACAGTTGTACAGTTACATTCGAAACTTTATGAAAGTTATTTTCAGGTTTTCAACTTTCAGGGAAACCATATATATGCCCAACTATTTTTCTGACCTATACGGCCATACTCTTGCAGTCTTAAACACCTATCCTACAAGGTCTTGATACTCTAGATGTGCCTCTCATAGCTATTCCATTTGGTATCACCCGATTCCTGGCCAAGGAGTTCCAAGTGCTATAAAATTCAAATACTGCATTCAGTATAAAATGTCAGTTACTTCTTTTGAGGTATCTTTGCAAATTTATTTTAAGCATAAAATTTGTATTTCTTTCCTGTACAATTTGACAATCATAGTCTCTGCCATCCTTAATTCAATAATGGTACTAGCTGCTCCACTAACAGCATTTGGGGAGACATTTGGTTTAGTAAAGGATTGATGTTACAACTGAAAAGACAGCTCAAAAATAACAACAGTGAGATTTTCACTGTCAACATTTTAGTTCCAACTTTTTTTTAGAGGAACACAAAGTATAGCAAACTACTCAAAGAAAACTGCAACATGAATCTCTTACACAAAACCATCGCCACTTGAGCAGAAAGCTGCACAAAGTTAGCCTTGGCCAAAGGCCATTATGATCCTTTGCAGATAAACTAGGAGAGGAAATCTCTCCAACAATAGATTATGTATTCAAAAATATAATGGCTGTTACTAACAGCCAGATCCAAGGATAAGAACATGGTAAACAGAGAAAGCATGGCCAAGTATTTGATATTATACTAGAAAGCAAAGCGAGAAGCTATTTTGGCGGTGCACCATCTGGCGTTTGCACTGTTTAAAGGGAAGAAGCAAAATGCTTTAAGATACACCAGGCATCACGATCATGGAATCCATAAACAAGCCACACAGTGTGGAAGCAGAGTATCATATGGTCCTGTGCTGCCTCCCCACCCCCCAATAAATAAATCAAGCTGTGCAATTTAGAGGACAAGCCTGCCTTGACAAATGAAAGAAAACAGCAGGGTGAGAACCCTTGCCTACGCATTAGTCTGGCTTGCATTTCCAAGAACACTGTA